>NW_028079127.1:10939057-11618934 GCF_014824575.4 Sturnira hondurensis | reverse complement strand
GGGTCAAAGAGCGACAATGGCTCTCACCGGTATTGCAGGGCAACTAAGTCGCTGGGTTGTGACGCTGTATGTGGGGGCGGGGTCAAAGAGGGACTATGGCGTCCTGTCCTCCGCCTGCCGCCACGGCCCTCACCGGTGCTGCAGTTGCTGCCGTCACCTGGCCCACGCGTTTCGTCCCACTGCTCGCGAGTGTGCCACCGCCGTCAGCCCTCGCCCCCTGGGGCCTGCACGGTCTGTCTCACTGTGCGCGAATATGCGCCCCCGGTCAGTCTGCCCCGCACCCCAGCTGGTTCTCGTCTGCCTGCGTGTCTGGGTCGGGGGCCCTGTCCTGCCCGACCCTGCTTGCTGCTGGCTCCGCCCCTCTTACCGTCCCGTTGAACGGTTAGATGTAGTCGGACTTCCGTATAATTCAATTTTCTGTCCTTTGGTTGTGTCTTTGTTTCTCCAAACCTTTGTTTTATTCAAACTTGGTTGTGGGAGAAGGCACAGTGTTTCCACCTATGCCTCCATCTTGGCGGAAGTCTCCATAGAAAACTTTTTAAGGCATGCTATACATATGTCTGACTTGTGTTGTTAGTAAAAATTGTGGCGTACAAATGATATAAACAAATAATTCACAGAACAGAAGATACATCAGCCAGGGTGCGGAAACAGCCAAGCCTCTCTAGAAGCCAAAGAAATACAGTATGAAAAACACATCGTGTTTCACACAGGAAAACATTCTGTGCTTGTAAGGCTCATATTCATTGTTCATGGGCATATAAACTGAAAAAAACCTTTTGGGAGACATTTTGTAATATTTAACAATAATCTTAAATAGGTTAATGTATTTTAAGATAACTTCTGGCATCAAGAAAAAATATAAAATACAAAAGAAGTTTTTAGTATTAAGTATTTAGTATTTAGTATTCATTGTTGCATTATTTATAAGAAGTTGGAAGCAACCTAAATGCCCTACAAGTTGATAATAGTTAAATAAACAAGATATTCTCCACATAAGAGATTACTGTGCAATTACTTAAATCATGCTTAAATACCTTAAAACTGCATGGAGAAATACATGTAATATAATTTAAGTGAAAAGCAAGATATATCTTTTATAGTATGATCACAAATAAGTTTTGAAAAAGCTGTATAAGTACAAATACTTTCAAATAAATACACCAGAATGTTAAAAATAGTTAGGTAAGGTAGTGACTATAGACGGTTTGTTTTTCTTCCTTTAACTTGTCTATATTTTTCAATTTTTTCACAAAGAGTGTGTTATTTTACAGCATTAAAACACCCGGCGAACGCTGTACATGGAGGGTCTTGTGGCCAGGCTGAGCAGGGCCCCGTAACGGGGCAGAGTCCTGTCCACCCTGCTCCCTTCTACTCTGCTCCGCCCGTGGGTTTCTGGGAGCAATAAATTTTCCATGACATGCAACCAGGACCAGCATAGATTACTATTTAGTAAGAAACTGTTACAGAAAAATAAAATTTTACATCTTTACGTGAGAGATAGGAAGGTACATTATGAAAGGAATTTTTTTAACATTTCCAAACAATTCCATTTCATTAATGAGTGAACTTTCCCATGCATTCTATACCATGCAACTTCTCACAAATATTTTCTTTTGGTGTGATGTGAGGAGACATTTACTGGAATCTTAACCAGCAGCAGACCAAGGAAGAAAAACAACCTTTAATTCAGTCAGTGTTTCTCTGAAAGTTTGCACCCCTTATTTGGTGGTGATGAGCAGGGTCCTGCTTTACTCAGGGTAATCTGGTTGACACCTGTTGTCCGGCCCTAATTGTTAACAGTGCTCTCTTGTTCTCTCAAAGACGCTCTGGTTTGGACAGTAAGTTATATGGTCTCCATGGCAATATCCGACATGGGGGGAGGGGAGAAAGAGTGGTACCCTCTGGATGCGGGACCCTTCAGTGTAGGGGTATGTGTGGGAGGGGCCGTTGTCTCCCCACGGCCGGCCGGATTCTAGGGGAACGAGCCAGCAGCAGCCCCAGGAGGGGCAGAAACCAGCACAGCCGCCAATAAACACTGGCCCACCAGCTGTATCAGTTAGTCTGCATTGATCGTGTATTGCTCGACAGTGGGTCTGTCAGCATGGGCACTACCTGAAGGTGGAACAGAAGACCTATCTGGCTAATTTAAGATACTAAAGACACACCTGGCACAGGATTCTCTTCCGCCAGCCCACTCTGGTGCCGGGCACTTTCACCATTACAGTCATAATGAAATGTTATCAAAATAATTAACATTCTTATTAGACAGAGCAGCACTAAGGGAAAGGGGAAACGGCACAGTTAGCGTGTTGGAAGGATCCCTGTGCGGACTCCGCTCTTCCCAGGCGACAGCCCTGGGCCAAGGACTCGACTTCTCTGAGGTCCAGCCTCCTCAGGAGTTTAAAAAAAGAAAAACGGAACCTGTCTCTTGGGGTAGCAATGTGAACAACATGTGTACTGTATGTGAAAAAGCTCTGTTACATCTGAAACTATTCATACAAAAGCACTCTGCAAATATCAGAGAGAGTGAGCACTATGAAATGATCACAATAAGGTAACACATTACCATTGAGCATGGCCTGGGGGGAAAAAAACACAAATTTGGTAAATTTTGATGGGTGGTAACAGGAAGAGTGAGAGGACTGAAGCAGGCTGATCGTCTGAACCGCCTGGAGAGTGTTTTAGAAAATAACAACAACAACAAGAAAACAGATTAGTGGCGTCTAACCCAAGAGCTTGAGGTTCAGCTGGCCAGACATACAGCCAGAGTAAGTAGTTCGGAGGCGTGGAGGGTGGGAGAGCTGCTAAGTGTCGTGTAAGCGGGACCAGGCAGGACTAGGGAGAGCATGGTGGGGGGGAGAGAGTAACAGAATTTTGTCGCTTTGACAATTTTCTATTCAGAGTTAGACTTGCTAGAAAACTGAAAGCCAAAATGAATTTTTGAAGCTTTTGGTAACTGTCCCTCCCAACCCACTTCCCCCAATTCCAGAACATCACTCCACGTGGGTGGAGATTTTTATCCCTCTGCTTCATTGCTGAATTCTAAGCACTGAGAACACATCCTGGCACCCAGCACTGGGATAGTAAAAATTGCGTAAATGAATGTCATGGGCCTGTGTCAACTGTTTTCCCCGCTCATGTCTGTAATTTACAGTTGGCCACGTATTGTTTCTGGAGCTACTAAAGGCGGGTTGTCAGACCAGGTTGAGAATGAAAGCCTTGATCTAGGTCACGGCTTCACCTGTGGCAGCTGCTACTCCCACCACCAACCTTGATTCTTTGTTGGTGACTTGTCAGTTTCTGATGTTGCAATGTCTGATGCAGACTCTTCAATGCCAGGATCACCAAGAGCAGCATTCTTTTTAAAGTTGTGTCTAATTGGCTATATCTGGAAATACTACGGAAACAGGAGTCTGATCTTTCAATCTCATTCAAGTCTGTTGCTGTTCTTTGTAATATCCAGTGCAATGTGATAAAGATGCAGTTTCATGATTATTTTTTTATAAGCGACTTCACCGATAGCCTTAAGTTTTATGGATAAGAAGTGATTTGGATTTTATTTTGTGTATCCTCCCTTCTCTGCTACTTAACCTACTACCAGAGGTGTGATATGTAAATTGTAGGCTGAGACAAATAGATCTAATCAGTTCAATTGTAGAAATGTTTGTTGAGTGCCTACTAGGAGCAGGTATCATGTTAGGGGCTGAGAAGATGAAGATAAAGAGATATATCTTACCTCAGTCCCTACTGAGATACATGACACCAGAATATATATACATATGTATATATGTGTGTATTATTGTATATAAAATTAGATGCACATATTAACATACAATCAGTCCAGGGTGCTTTTAAAAACAATTCACAAAACACCCAATTTAAAATGTCAAACAGTGAGCATACTTATTCACAAATCCGGAATTTGGGGGGGTGGGGTCTCATGGGTGCCTAACACACTGCCTTGGTGATGTCACGGCCCCGGGTGCCTCTCTGCACTTTTCTGAGTGCAGAGAGGCCTGTTCCTCACCCTCCTGAAATGACAAGGGCAGCAGCTGGAAGTGCGACCGAGGTCTGCGGACAGGAAAGCAGTGTGTGTGAGGGGGTGGCTGTGTCTGAGTGTGTGAGGGGGGGGACTGATCAGCTGCCACACCCACATGTAAACGTTTAGGAATACTGTAGAATAATTCTGCCAGAGAAATACAACAAGTTAGTACACAGAAACCTGCAAAAGAGCAAATCAAGGAAGCATGTGCTAGGCTTGTTAATATATGGCATCATTTTATGGTATTATAGTTTAAAACACAAAAGTAACAAATGGTCATTAAAAACATAAGCACCAAATGCAGACCATTGTTTAAGGTCTGATGTGTATCTTTTCCATATTTCTATGCATTCCCAAACAAAGGCTTAGGTGTATGCCTATGTATACACATTCACCAAAAAAATGTACATAGAGCCTCAATATCTAGTTTGCTTGTGTTCTTAGCCTGGATTCCCTACACGGGAAAGCCAGACAGAAGGATTAAAGTGTGGCCATTTGCTTGGGAAACACATGCTAAAGGTGGTGACAATGAGGAAACAATAGCTACAGGGTAATAAAGAGGCAAAGTGATGCGCTGTGATGTGTCACTGCACTGGCTGCCGTCTCACAGCTAGATCGGCAAAGACGTGGCAGGTGCTTGGCAGGGGTGTCCACTTGGCATGCAGGACTCCCCTGGAAAGGCTGCAGGAAGAAACCACATGCAGAGTAGTCCCCTGCAGGAAGGAAGGGGAGGGGATTTTTCTGCCCAGATCCCTCCTGCCTCTCATTTCCCATTGGCCAAGTTTCACCTGTGGGGAGGAACGCCCTGTATTTTCAGACTTTGGTGGCCACTAAGGAAGCTGGTTCCCATGTTCTATAGTGTGGCATTTCATCCAAATCTAGAGGGATGATTCAATGCCAGGGGTTCATTGTGGAGAGAGTGAAGGCTATGCAGGCCAGGGGTTTCAACTTGAACTTCAACCATTTCAGGGAGCTCAGCAAAGGCAGCGGTCACAGCCTGAGAAGGTGCTCAAAGACAGCATGCCATGACTTGGCTTGCAAAAAGGAACAGGATACCCATTGTTCTGACATTTGTTTTGTTTAAAAAAAAAAAAAAGATGGCCATTTTTCCAGGTCAGCATTTTGAGATTGAAATCATTCTTTTTAACAAATGCTTAAGATTTTAGAGACTGGGTCTACCATAGTTTATTCTGCCATGTCCTTATTGGTGGGCATGCAGGTTGTTCCCAATTTTCTGCAGTATAGAAATCATCCTCCAACAGCACGTACAAGCCTTTCCGGAGGACAAATTGAAAGAGCTGAAAGTAATTTGAAATGAAAAAATCTTATTTAAAGCCAGTCCCCCCACTCACCTGGAGCTTTACTGATCCGATCCTTGAGGCTGCATAAATCAGGCCACGCTGCATTAGGCTCAGGGCCCCGTGGTTCTGAGCCTGTGCCCCTGACCAGGATCCGTGGGCTTTTCCAGTGGAGGTCTGCGACACGGGAGGCCCGCTACTCTCCCAGGGGGCTCCCCACCCTGACAGGGGACGACTTCCCATTTTTGGGTTTGTCCAAAGCCTTTCCATTAGAATTTTCTCATCAGTGAGTGTCTCAAATGAATCAAGAAATGAAACCTCTGCATTCTGACTTTGCCCAGCCACACGTGGTCAGGCCACCGCCTCGGGGAGGGACCCTGAGGAGGACGCTGTGCCTTCCCTGACAGGGGTTTGAAGGGTTGGTGATAAGAAGAACTCCCCCACGTGGGGAAGTTTATCTATCCTCTATATCACGAATCACCTCAGGTTTCACGTGTGTTTTAGAGGAGAACTCTTTTATCTTATATTTTTATCCTGTTAGTGCTCTGACATCTTGACCATTTTGAAGGTAATAACCTCTTAGGGGAAGCAACAGGGACTCCACCTGCTTCTCCTTTTTTCTAGACAGAGTCCACCTCAGTCTCCAGTGGACGGCCACCGCCTCTGAAGGTCACTCAGGCACCCTTCCCCCATTTACCCTAAATTGGTTAACTGGCATTCCTAAAACTTGCAACTTTCCCGACTTTACTGAACCCATCTCCTTATTTTGAGTCAACTAATCCCTCAGATAGTAGGCTTTATTGTTTTAGAATACAAAATATTCTTTATTGCAGTGCCCTTTTCATTTCTTTCACAGAGAAGCTTAATAACATAGATTTGTTATTTAAAAAATCAAATTCTGCATGAAACTATGTAAAATATTGATCAGGTCAAATAGGAAACACAAAATTATTCATGTAACTTAGCCCTTAAAGTGATTGCCTAGCAATGTTGAGTGGAAGAAAGAATGTGCTCTGGCTGGTGGATCGAGTGCCAACCTGCGATCTGAAAGGTCACCAGATCAATTCCTAGTCAGGGCACATGCAATAAGAGGCAACCGATTTAAACAATGAAGTGTGAAGTGCAAAATTCACACTTGTTTAAACAATTGTTTAAACAATTGGTTGAGAGGCAACCAATCAAAGTTTCTCTCACACATCACAAGTTGATGTTTCTTTCCCTCTCTTTCTCTCTTTCCCTCCCTTCTCTTCTAAATAAATAAATAAAATTTTAAAAAATGCTTCTAGAATTATTTTTTTAAAATTTTAAAGATTTTGTTTATCTATTTTTAGAGAGAGGGGAAGAGAAGGAGAAAGAGAGTGAGAGAAACTTCAATGTGTGGTTGCCTCTTGAGCATCCCCCACTGGGGACCTGGCTGGCAACCCAGGCGTGTGCCTGACTGCGAATCAAACTGGCAACCCTTTGGTTCACAGGCCTGTGCTCAATCCACTGAGGCACACCAGCCAGGACTGCTTCTAGAATTTAAAAAAAATGCATATGACCACTGAATTTAGAATCAGAGAATAATATATTATGTTTTTATTTTACATAATACTATTTAATATTTTAATGCAAACATACTGTTTTATTATCATATCAAGCCTGAAAAATTAGTCAATAATTCCAGGTGAATGAATTACATCTCTATTTTAGCTATCATTGTCTAATAATGGAATATATTTTGTGACTTTTAGGAGTAAAACAAATTCATAAATTACCTTCTAGATTCAATAATTAAATCAGGAAAGGCCTAGAATTTCCCTAGTCTTGGAATCGGTACTTGTGGCCTTTGGGCCTTTGAAATGCTTCTCCTTTCTTTATTAATCAAAGTTGTATAAAACCATATCACACTGCTGATCAGCATGAACTCATACTATCCCAGCTCAAAGCTAGAAACACATTTCTGTTTGCTTGTACTGTCCTATCAAGGATAAATGTACAATCTCTTTGTGATATAGTTTTCGAAATGTTGAAAATAGCTCACTGAGCCCCAGCTACCTTTGAGCAACCTCAAGAATCCAGAGCCTCTCAGGCTGGCAGCCATCTCCCTAGGCAGAGTCTGACACCAATTACTAGGTGGAATTTGTACCCTGCCTAAGAGCAGTGACAATTTGACAACCATGTCTCTCAAAGTGGCCCACCAAAAGTCAATTTAATAATTATTCAATTTCTGAGTCACTGGCAAAGAACAGGAGTGAAAAGAGAGAGGTCTGGTTCTGATTTCCCTGGCTCCCATCCTGCGGAGTCATCAGAGGCTGGCTGCCTCCTGTCCGAGGGGGCAGCTCCCAGCCCTCTCCAGGCAGTCAGTCCCCTGTGCCCCGACTCCGGAACCTGCCCCCTTCCTCACACGGACTGTTGAACCAGGCCTTTAAGGAGGTACCTTTTGTTTATTTTCAATATTCCTCTCTTGAGAACAATACTGAAATGAATGACTTTGTATATATATGTCATTTTCCCTTGATTAGGGATTAATGGATTGTTGGGGCTGGGCTACTAAAGGGAGTAAACTGGAAAGAGAAAGTGAGATGTCAGAAAACAGAAGGATGAAATCAGGGTTAGGAAGTTACTGATAGTGACAAGGTCTAGAGCAAGACTAGGGGGTGAGTGACTGGGGTATGGTGAGGAACATCATTTGAGTGGGGGAGTTAAAAAATACTGAAAGGCTATGATGTTGGAAGGATCACCTGAAATATTGATCGAATCACTAAGAATTAAGACTAAAGAGAGAGATTATTAGACTGGAGCTAATATCATTAAAAACCATGGTAGCAGCCCTGGCTGGTGTAGCTCAGTGGATTGAGCGTGGGCCTGTGAACCAGACGATTGTGGTTCGATTCCCAGTCAGGGCACATGCCTGGGTTGCAGGCCAGTTCCCAGCAGGGGATGCACGAGAAGCAACCATACATTGATGTTTCTCTTCCTCTCTCCTTCCCTTCCCCTGTAAAAGATAAATAAATAAATTTTAAAAAACATGGTAGCATTATTTATAATAGCTAATATCCAAGACTGCCTGGAAGCAATCTGAGTTGCCCATTAATAGACAAATGGATAACAGTGACTGGTACACATACATGATGGAATATTACTCAGCCATAAAAAAGAATGAAACCTTACCATGTGTGACATGATGGACCTAGAGGGTATTATGCTAAGTGAAATAAGACAAGGACAAATACCATATGATTTCACTTATATGTGAAATCTAAAAAACAAAGAAATAGAAGCAAACTCATAGATTCAGAAAATAAACTGATAGCAGGCAGATGGCAGGGGTACTAGGGGGCTGGGTGGAAAGGATGAAAGGGAATGAGAAGTACAAACTGCCAGTTATAAAAACAGTCATGGGGATGTAAGGTACAGAAAAACTGTAATAACTATCTATGGTGTCAGATGGGTACTAGACTTATTAGGGTGATCATTTTGTAAGGTTCGTTAATGTCTAATCATTGTGTCATGCACCTGAAATTAATATAATATTGTATGTTAACTGTAATTGAAAAATAAACTTGAAAAATAAACTTAAAAAATAAATTTTAAATGATGAAATTAATCATAATTAATAAAAACTAACACATAACAGGCAAAAAAGAAAAGCAATAGATGACAGCAAAAATGAGTAGTATTGGGTGAACTAATCTGATAAGATCTTACGTTTATTTTCTTTCTCACTTTCCTTCTAATTTTATATTTATTTCTGTGATTTTTTTCTCCTACTGCTTCTCTTCTGAATTCTTCTATCTCTGACTTCATAACCTTCTGTTAATCTCACTATATCTTCCTTGAGTTACTGCATTTCTGCTCTATGATTTTCTTTTTACAGAGGTGATTGCCTCATCCCAGCCTATCCCCTGCCCCACAATTCAGGGAAATACATTTTTCGAAAATGCATCTGCTATAGCAACATTTTTAAAATTGTGCTTCTTGTGCCTTTGAGGGCCAGCCCTTTACTCAGGACAACCCTCAAAACTGAGAGGGAGATTGCTGTGTGTCCTGCCAGACTCCCCTGCTACAGCTGAGCAACATTTTATTGGTAAAGGGTTCTTTATGTTAAGTTTCGCTACTGTTTTTTCCAAAATTTCTGTTACCGTTTCTTTACCTTGGTACTGTGCTACTTCCTTTCTCATATCTCACCATTGAACAAAGAGTGCCTTCCTGGCCCCGGTATTTTCAAGAGCTGGTTTTTCACCAAGTGCAGGGTCTCTTCTCTGCTGCCACATGAACAGATTGCTTCTTGCAAATATAGGTTATCTGTGTGATTCTTTGTTCCAACTCACTTTGTGCAGCCTTTTTGAACCAAACTGGGGACTAGGTGTTTTATTGCCTGCATAGCTTTCTTGTCTCAGCTTCCCCACCCCCCCCACCACCCCCGCCCCCCACACACACCTTTTGCAAACAAAGGATAAAGCTTTTGTAATTCAGAGTGTGTTCCTTACCTTCAGGAGTTGTACTTTGGCTCTGAATGTCTAGCTGGGCCTCCTTGCTGCTGAGCTCTGTCTCTGTGTCTTCTCTCTACTTCCTCCTGCACGGTTTCTGTTCAATCTCAGCTGCTTTGACAACTTTTATACACGTTTTAAGATCTGAGAAGTATGCTTGTATCCCAGGTTTGTGAAAGAAAGAAAGAAGGAAGGGAGGAAGGAAGGAAGGAAAGAAGTTTGTGGATTTTAGGGAATGTAAGTTGTGTTTTTATCCTTGTAGCCCTCAAATAATTTTTAAAGAAAGAGAAAATACTAATATAGCTAGTCACATTCACTCTAGAAGTCTTCTCTAATTCTTTAGAATAATGATTTCTACATTTTATGGATAATCAGAAAATCATATGCGTGTGGCCTGAATTCTCTCCTAGTGATATTCAAAACTATGAATTTTTAGGAAAATATACACAGGTTTCTTGAAAATTATTTAGTCAGCTATTAATAAAAATGCACATAAAGACTACCCAACCAGGGATGACTCATATCTTTTGGTTAGGTCTTACTCAAAGCCTCATTATCACAATATGTTAGAAATTTCAAGATCTTAAGAGAGACTAAGAGTTCATACAGTTCATTTACGCCTTAATAAAATATCATACTAAGCAATATTTAGATAATTCCCATACTGCTACCAGTTCTTTGCCTCAAGGTCAGATTCTACAATTGTCTGAGTCATATGGGCCTTGAGCTGGCATTGCTGGCATTGAACTGGGGACAGATGCCGATTCCTTGCAGCCAAAAGTGGCTGCTTCTTTGGCAAGATTTACTTCACATGGGATGACGTCAGAGTATTTCTGGTCCTGAAAGGTACTTATCAAAAGCAAAAATCTGTTGATTAATTTTGATTATGTCAACAAAAATACAGTTATGTATTTGAGCAGTTCTTGAGACATCTGGACTGTATTCAAGTGGCATAGAGCTTAATTTCTGCTCCAGATTTTTTGTTATTGACAGCTGCAGTCAGCCTGGATTTCAGCCGTTTCATGAAAGAGAGGCATGTAGACAGAAACTTAGGGCAGTCTTGTGATTCATATGCCACTTCTCAAATTCTAACTGTGTTTTTATAGCATAATTTCTTTCAGGTCTGTGACATTAAATTCCGCTTTAACCAAGCTGCATGGAGAGGAGAGATACTTGGTAACTCAAACAGACCTTGAGATGTGCACACCCAAAGCAGCTGCAGAGAATTAAAAGTATGTTTCATATTCATCGAAATCTGTCTTCCGAAATTTGGACTTTGTGTCGACCAAAACAGTGCAGCTTCTCCTCAAAAACCTTTAATTGCATCACCCTTAGAAGAGTTGCCAGGAGCTCCATTCATACGCCTGGTTTGAGCCTGAGGTCTTCACTTCCTGAAACAAAAGCTCTTCCTTTCCCCTGGGATGTCAAGATCAGCTTATTCCAATGTTTCATCAGACCAGCAAGAAAGCACAATCTCTGGGGTCCCTGCATGTTGAGTAAGTCGGGCCTCTGAGAGCCTTTTCATCCCCAAAGTCCTTGACCTCAAAAGCATCTCTTAAACAAAACAAACAAAATAAGCAAATGAACAACAAAAAAAATCTCTTAAACAAGTTCCTGTAACCCTGACTTCTGACTGCATTAAAATAAAGCCAACCTGCACACACTGCTCTGTCTGTATGCATGTGGTGATGGTAAGGGGCACAGGCACAGACAATGCGGACACCCCAATAACTTCCACTCTTGCACCAGGGAAGGGCTCTTTCTTACACGGCTCACATCACAAGCTGGCCCCACGCAAGGAGCATCAGACTCTCTTTTGTTTTGANAACAAAAAAAATCTCTTAAACAAGTTCCTGTAACCCTGACTTCTGACTGCATTAAAATAAAGCCAACCTGCACACACTGCTCTGTCTGTATGCATGTGGTGATGGTAAGGGGCACAGGCACAGACAATGCGGACACCCCAATAACTTCCACTCCTGCACCAGGGAAGGGCTCTTTCTTGCACGGCTCACATCACAAGCTGGCCCCACGCAAGGAGCATCAGACTCTCTTTTGTTTTGAATTAGTATTGAAGCACTTCTCCCTCTTTCACTGCAGTGCTCTGTTGACTAATTTTGATTATGCTACAATTGGGTCAATTAATTATGCTATAGTATTGGGTAAATTAATCTGATAAGAGCTTAAGTTTATTTTCTTTCTCACTTTCCTTCTAATTTTATATTCATTTCTGTGATTTTTTTCTCCTACTGCTTCTCTTCTGAATTCTTCAGAAGAATTCAGTAAACATCCACATTTACACAAACATCCACATTTACACAAACATCCACATTTACACAAACAGTAAACATCCACATTTACACAAACTTCTCAAATTCCTTACTGGCAGAGACAGCCCTTGGAGCATTTCTGTGTCCTAATCATAGTCAGTAGGTCATCAACTGGATACTGCTGCTTTTTTTAAAAAAAGATTTTTAATTTTTTATTTTTAAAGAGAGAAGGGAAGGGTGAGAGAAAGAGAGGGAGAGAAACATCGATGTGTGGTTGCCTCTTGCAACCTCCAACTGGAGACCTGGCCGGCAACCCAGGCATGTGCCCTGACTGGGAATCTAACCAGTACCTTTTGGTTTGCAGACCGGCACTCAATCCACTTAGCCACACCAGCCAGGGCTGGGCAGTGCTGTACTGTACTCCTTTACAATGTTTCATTTCATACACTTAGCACACAGGCTTGCATCTGAAACTTAAAATAAGTACTTTTACGTTGCTGTTTAAGTGTGTGTGTCACAGTGATTTTGAAACCTTTTTTTCTAACATCTGGAAGTTCAACATGTAAATGACCTAAAAGAAAAGCTAGCTAAAAGGGGGCTGATAATGAGGAAGCATTTCCTCTGCCGAGGAGACACAGAATCCCCAGGCTTGTTTAAAGCCTGAGTTCATGTGTAGTCAGTTTTTGTGAATAGTCCATGAGTATAATAAAAGGAGGTATGTCCTTATTCTCTATTTATATGTATTTATAACTATATAAACTTACGTGTACAATCCACCTTATTAATTATTATATTATTAAGGTCTTCTCTGTCTTTGCTTTTTTTATTATTTGTAACCATGTGACCTGTTCTATGTGAGAGGTAAATTAATTCATCACGGATTGCTGATTTCTCATTGAATTTCTTGTAGTTTTTGCTTAATAAATTTAAATGCTGTTATTTGGTCTATGGGTATTCATAGCCTGAGAGCTTAATTTTGCACTTCACACTTCATTGTTTAAATGAAGTGTGAAGTGCAAACCTGTCTTTGTTTTATTTAATGCTTTCCCCCCAAAATTATGCTTTGTTTGAGGTAAACATTTACATTTGCTTAGTATGACTTTGTCACTCTGTTTTCATTATCTTATGTTGATAGCATACATTTGAGGTTTGATTTAATATTCCATTTCAAAAAATCCAGTTAATAAGTTTAATTTTTTACATTTATGAAAATGAAAGTTATATTTTTAGTCCATTTATCATTTTTGTTTTGCTTTTAGTTTCTATTGCTCATTTAATTTTTGTACTATACGACCTTGATGTTTTTTATGTACGCATGTTTTTACTAGAAAGGCATGTATTTTTGTTTCAGTGGATATCTTAATAACTTTACCACTATAACTATTTTTAGATATTATTTAAAGCAGTGAGCAGGATATTTCCTGTTCCTCCCCTCCCTGATTACCTAATAATATAATTTTCTCTAATGTTTACCTTGTTTTTTTCTTTGTCAACTTCTATTGGTTGTTTCATTGGCTGTTTCATTGACGGCATTTCATCACATCTATTTTCTGTTTTGTGACCACAGTTTTCATATTTGTTTTAGACTTAATTGTACAGATAAATGAAATCAATGGAACTTTTTATTTTTCCCCCCTAAACTTCTTGGTTGGTTGATGTTCATCCTCAGCTAAGATCCTGTAATGAGCTCCTGCAAACTGTGCTGCTCCCATATAAAAAACGTGGTCTACTCCATTTGTACCTGAACAACTTTCTCTGGCATCAAATTCCTGGGTCTCAATTTGTTTGGGTTACATTTTGATATCTTTTTCCTTACAGATGACTTGATCACTTTAATCTAGATACCCAAAAGATTTTAAAAATATTTTATTTATTTATTTTTAGAGAGGGGGAAGGGAAGGGGAAGGAGTGGGAGAAAAACATCAATGTGTGGTTGGTTGCCTCTCATGCTCCCCCTACTGGGGACCTGGCCTGCAACCCAGGCATGTGCCCTGACTGGGAATCGAACCAGCGACCCTTTGCTTCACAGGCCCGTGCCCAACCCACTGAGTTATACCAGCCAGGGCCCAAAAGATTTTTATTATTTGAAAATCCCATAGCTTTACTAGAATATTCTGTGCCATTTGGGTGGAGGGATATTATATGCCTTTTCTAGATACAGATTTAGGTCCCTTTGTATTTCTGTAGTCTCTTAAAATCCATATTTAAGCTTTTTTTTTGTGCCAGTATTTATAGATTCTTTTTTTAAAAAGATTTTATTTATTTATCTTTAGAAGGGAAGGGAAGGAGAGAAAGAGAGAAGTATCAATGTATGGTTGCCTCTCGTGAGTCCCCTGTTGGGAACTGGCCTGCAAACCAGGCACGTGCCCTGACTGGGAATCGAACCGTGATTGTGTGGTTCACAGGCCCGCACTCAATCCACTGAGCTATGCCAGCCAGGGCTAGTATTAATAGATTCTTTTCTTGATCTTCTGTCTTGATTACGTATATATTGGATTTCTTTTGTCTCTCATTTACATAATTTGCTCTCATCCTTTTTAACAGTTTATTTCTATTTCATTTTACTTAATTTGTTTAAGTATTTCATGAGTTTTTAAAAACATTTTTAAAAGTTTTTTCTTTACAATGGTTTATTTTCCTTTGTGCTATTTTCAAACCTGTCTTCATTTTTGAAATAGTTTAATTTATTTTCTCCCACTTCTTTCAATTCATGTTTAAGCTCCTCCTGTGTCTTTGCTTCATTAAAAAAAAGTCAGATGAACAGAGTTAGGAAAGTTCAATCAGTCATCTCCTCACTGCGTACTACATCACAGTGGCCAGCCAGTTATATTTACTTATTTTCCCTTTTTATTCTCTCCCCCTCCTCCCTTATAGGCAACAGTATGTATTTTTGGTGTTATAAAATGTGTATTTTTTAACATATACACTTTTCAAATGTATATACATGGTATTTATTGATCATACACCTAATTTTTTTTCACTTACCACTGTGTTTAAGATCCACCCACATTGCCCTGTGGCCTAACAGTGCGTGATCCTCCATGAAGTGCACCCACGTCTTACCTACTCACTCTCTGTGGTGACACCAGAGTGCTTCCAACTTGGGGCAACCACAAACAACCAGTTGTCTTAGTCCATTCTGGCGGCTGTAACAAAACACCATAGACTGGGTGGCTTATAAACACCAGAAATTTATTTCTCACAGTTGTGGAGACTGGAAGTCCAAGGTCAGGGTGCCCTCATGGTTGGTTGTGGTGACAACACTTTTCTGGGTTGCACCCTTCACTTTTAAAGTTTATGGCAATACATGTAGTTAAAATTTTATTTTGCTTAATGGCAACACTTAAAAAATGTTAATTGTAGACGGAGAGTTAGTGAGAGAGTAAAACATCAATGTGAGAAACATCAATTGGTTGCCTCCTGTCCCAACCTGGGATTGAACCCGCAACCTAGGTGTGTGCCCTCACTGGGAATCTAGCCCCCAACCTTCTGGTTACGGGACCGTGCTCCAACCAACTGACCCACAGAGGCCAGCTGGGGTGATGGCAACAATTTTTTTATGAAAACTTAATTTGCCATGTTTTCCTATTCCCTCCTTCCTTTTTTCTTACCTTTGTGTGCTCGTTCCTTTCTGATTGACTACTCATCTTTGAGGGAGGAGAGCTTTTCCGTATTGCTGACGGTCTGTGCTGAGGCGGGGCCTGCGCTGTGCTCCAGCCCGACAGGAATTCTCCTCAGGACACAAAGGTGATGTGGATGAGTTCCTTCAGCTTCTACTTCTTTTATTTTTATAAAATTGTATTTATTTTTTAGAGAGAGGAGAAATGAGGGAGAAAGAGGGAGACATCAACGTGGGAGAGAAACATCAATAGGTTGCCTCTCACACAACCCTCTGTGGGGACCTGGCCTACGACCCAGGCACGGGCCCTGACGGGGAATCAAACCAGTGACCTTTAGGTTTGCGGGACGACCCCCAGCCCACTGAGCCACACCAGTCAGGGCTCAGCTTCTACGTCTAAGAGACGCTGGCAGTTGCGGGGCTGGCCGCACCGCAGGGTCTGCTGGAGCCGTGCTCCCCGCCCCCCCCCTCCCCCTCGCTCCAGAGCAGAGTGCTTCCTGCACACACGGCACATCTCAGTCCTCTTTCAGCCTCTCTCTTCTAATAAGTATTATAATAAATCAGCTTGCCCCCTTCTCTTTTACAATTAATCCCGTTAAGGAGAGGCACTGCTGCCAATCCACGTACTGGACTGCCTTGTTTCTAATGAAAAATCGTTGGTTTTGCCCATAAGGCAAGTCAACCAATCGTGTGAGGTGTGCTTTGTCGGTGTTTTTGGAGATCTGTAGCCTAGAACATCTTTAATCAGAGTCTTCCTGCTCTTCACTGTACTTCAGGGTATACCTTACTTCAGGGTTTTAGGTGTCTTTCGTTTTCAGTGAAAATAAATTTTTCAGTCTTGTTTGTCATCATGCTAGGTAATTTCTGAGAGGAGGAGGAGTAGAGGGTGCTGTATTTACCATTTTGATTCTGAAAGTTTCTCCAGACCATATCTTAAAAATTGCTGTTTTATGTATTTATTATGTCATCCCATCTAGATTCCGATTTGGGGACTTTTCTGCATTCCTTTACTTTCCTTATATTCTTTACTCTTGATTCTTAAAGTTTAGTATCATAAGAATTGCTTGAATGTTTGGTAAAAATTTTAGTAGTCAGCCCCAATCATCTCAGGCGATTCTCATACTAGAAGCTCACCAACTACGCCTTGCATGTAGCTACTCAGTGATACCAATGGACTGATTTACAAGGGCGTGGGTATTTGTGTGAGACGTCTTGGTATACCTTACAGACTAGACACTGTTTTTATCCATAATGAGACCAGATAGTAAGCAGCTAGGAAAATTCCTTGGCAATGGAAGAGGGAAACTGAGGCAGAGAACTGAACACAAATGGCTGAACAATTTACAGCTGGGTGCAGATGGCCACCAGGGTGGAAGGCCTGTCAGGGACAAAAGTGGGAAAATAGGGGCCTTACCCCAGGGTGACCTCTCCTCCCCTGGAGTTTCCTCCCTGCAGAAAACACCTGGGTCTCAGTTATATTTCAGCTCCAGGCCCAGAAAAGCAGCAAAACCAGGTGAGCAATGCCAGAACCAACTACAATGACTAAAGACCCCCTGCCCTGACACTGACCAATCAGAGGAGACCACGACCCTGAAAGGGCACCTGGAGAACTGATGAATATTCTGCTGAAACCCTCCCCTGAGGCCTCCCCTAAGGTTCCCGCCTGCAAGAGAGAGAAAAGCCTCAAGACCAAGGACCCAGCACAGGCTCTCCCTCTGGGGAGCAGCCGGCACCACTCCCTTCCCCTCTTCTTCCCCCACTTCTTCCCCCACAGACACACATCTTCTAAACTCTAAGGCAGTGGGCAGTTGGCAGCTTGTCCTAGGCAGACCCACACGGGGCCAGCCCCTGTCCAGTAATAGTAAGACTGGTGGAGACAGAATATGTAGCAACAGAGAAGGTAATGAGGCAGGGATTTTTTTTTTTTTGAACATGGAGAAACATTTTTGTCCTCTAAATCAGAAATATTCTGTGATTTGTTCAATTGAGTGGCTTTTAGCACATTGAATGGCAACATCAAAATAGGGCAAAGTTGAATAATAGCCAAAAAGTCTCAAGACTCCCTGAAAGTGACTGAAGAAATGCAAGTTGTCTATATGTTTACCTGACTAACCAGGCACATTCTCTCTTAGTGTCGATCTAAGTATGGGATGGGTTGTGTGTTAATTTGCGAATGTGTTAGGCAAACTATAATGTAACGTACCCTCTTTTTCTTTCCCCACCATTCTCCGTGGCAGGTGGCTAGCTCTCCCTTCTTCCAGGGCAGATGATTTTCCCCCCAGAGATTACAGTTCCCAGCCCCATGTATAGCTGTGTGTGACCGTGTCACCAAATACTTGAGTTATTGGTCCTGCTTTCTTTGTCTTCATAGCGTGCATCATTCCCACCTTTGTGTATCTATCCCTATGCTGATGGTCTCCTCCACTAGGACGTCAGAGCCATACATTTAGGTGAGGACATTGTCTTATGCTCTGTCATATTCCCAGCATTTATCATGGGAGGGATGCATAAAGCAATAATTGCAAAGATATAGGAATTGTTAGATATTACAGAATGCGTGGGTCCCAGTATTTCTATAACGAAGATGAGTAGTAGGCCTCATCAAGGATAGTTTGTGCTGATTTGGGTTACCAGCTAGGCTTGAATGACCACCTTCTCTGTACACACTTAGCATTCACATATTCACAAAGAGGGAAACTTACTGGGTTGATTTCAGTTGACGAAATGGAGGGTCCCTGTTGTGGAGAGCTTCATGCCACTTCAGAAGGTTGACCTTTCTCATCCCCAAACCAACCACACAGCTGGCTTTTGGCTCAAGCATCTCAAGATTTGATTTTTTGGAACAGATAAAATTGATCAGTGCCAAGTCTACTAATACCATGCATGACAAAGGTTGATGACACTGATTTTAAAGCTTGGAATTGCCATTGATGCCTTCCTTGCCTTTATTTCTGCATATTCAGTTCCAAGTAGCAGAAACTCAACACACGAAGTGTTAATTTACACAAAGAGAAAATCACTGGCTCCTATCACTAAAAAGTTCAGGTTCTTCAACTTTAGTCATAGCTTGATACAGGAAGTCAAATAATATCAGGACTCATACTTATCTCAGATCTGCCTTCTGCCTGTTATGTTAATTCCATTCTCAGCCATGTTTTCCATTGGCTGGCATGGGCAACACGGCTGAGAATGTTGGCCCTGCCTGAGTTAGTTGCTTGTTGTGACATAATCGTAGAGACCAGGAGCCTTCTTGAATGGGTTATACCTGGGTCACATGCTCACCCTCCGAGTGGGGGGAATTCAGTTCTACTTGAGTCACATGAACTGAGTGTGGTGAAAAGGCATGTTGAAAGAGAGGGGAACTTGTTGGGTTGATTCCCCCGAATAAAGTATTGTGCTGATCCCAGAAACGCACAATGCATGCTGGACATGGAGAGAGAGAGAGGGAGGGAAGAAAGAGGGGAGTGCTAGAGGGAGAGAGATCTAATCACTTGTATTAGACAAATTTCATCCCTTGAACTGTTTCATCTTTCCTGTTTTATTGCAGTACAGGCACTCACTATCTCATAGTAGCTTCCTACCCAATTTCTTTGCCTCTAGTCATTCCCCACTCAAGTCCATTCTGGGCATGGCTACCACATTACTCTTCCTACAGCAATGTTTTCATCATTTCACTGTCCAGCTTAAAAACCTTTCAGGAGCTCTATCTCCCAAACTCCACATTCCTCCGTCTGGCATTTGTGATCTGCGATCTGGCTCCCACATATCTGTCTACTTTATTTCTCTACCTGCACCTGTTCCGTGTGGTAACTGATCTGCATCACTCATCGTCACTGAGCACGCTGCATGTTTTCCTTACCATGCCTCTGCTCTATTTGTATATTCTACCCTATCACCATTTCTATCATCCTGAATCAGAGCTCACATGGTAAGACAAAGACTGCTAGTTGTCTCCAGTTATTCATCCCCCCTTTTTCCATTAGTATTAGAACCACTGATTTTCCACTGGGCACATGACCACTTAATAGAGACTACATGTTTCAACATCACTTACAGTTAACTTTTGACCAATAAGGTGTAGGTGTAGTGATGTATACAACTTCTGCAAGTGTTCTAAAATAAAGGTATGTGTTCTTTTCTGCCCCTATTCCCTTTCTACTACTTGGAAATAAGGATGTGATGGCTGGAACTTGAGCAGCTTCCATGGACCATAAGGTAGGACCTACATGTTCACCATATGGTGAAGACACACAATAGAAGGAACCTGCATCTGTGTTGATCAGAGAGCCACCCTACCAACCCTGGGCTTCCTACACTTACATGACAGGCGTGAATTTTATTTTGTTTAAGCTACTGTTATTTTGGGCTTTTAGCCGCTATGAAAAAAAAATCTCTCCACAAAAAGATATGATTTTTCCACTCAAAAATCTATGCAGACTGGTGGAATGACTTTAAAGATATGTGGATTCACAGAATTTATGAGCAGGAATAAAGGAAGCCTCAGAAATACACTGGAACCTGGGACTGAAACACTGTGGGGAAGCCAGGAGGCCCTCTCATTAAGTCTCATCTCTCCTGCCCTTCCCTCCCAGTGCAGACTACTTACGTGTTTGGCATAGAGAAGCAATAAATAAATGGGTTTAATGGATGGCAACTAGTGTGTCTGCAAAATAAACTGTATTTGAAGCCAATCCTCAAAACATATCCTTATATGTCTGTAACTCGTTAAAGTGACTCTTTTGAAGGAAACCATCCTTTTTAGAGTCTAAGTTACTTGTCAACATTTTCTCTTAGCTCTCAGATCTTTTCAGTTCCTATGTCAGAAAAAGGGCCTGAACTACAGTGTTATCCACAACTGAGCTAATAAAAAGACACTTTAGAGACAGCTTGACTTTTGTACAGGAGTTGCAAAGGCAAATTTTTATGGGAATGTGAGCAGTGAGCACTGGCCCACAAGAACTATTTTGCTAGACAAGAAAATGATAGATTGCTTCTGGTACTTTTTAAAAAACCTGTAACCAGCTTTTAAAAAAATGTTTGCATTGCTATTATTTACTGTCTGGATTCCTGCTTTTACCCAGTTTTTCCCCTTCAGAATTTCTTATGTTCTTGTCAGCTTATTGATATGTTTGGTAAGATGTTTTACATATTTTATCTGGCATTTTGAGTTGCTTTTGGTGGACCAACTAGTCTCCAGTCTGCCATACTGAGGAACATGGTGTCCAGTAGGCGTTTTGAAGAGTTTTAACTTCATTTGTTTGTAAGACATTACCCTGCATTCTGATGACCAGAGTCCTAACTCTGGTGGTCTGAGCTCCCCATCTGTAATGATGAATAGTTACCTTTCAACCCATGTCAAATTACTTTTTGTAAAGGACCCATGAGATAATTTATGTGAAGTCCATTAGAACCTACACAGTACTGTGTGAATATACATTTTCTTAGCTTTGAAAACAAAACAGAGGTAAACAAGCAATAAAAGTTATAACCAGTAAGTCATTTAAAAGTTAAATGACTTATTAAATTTTAAGTTTCTAGATATTTACACTCATCTCATTTGTTTTCTGACCCCAGGTACGAATGGGAAAATCTTAAGATTTGAAGATATGCTTATTATTTTATATGCAATATTTGACATTAGTTGTATAATATAACTTATTTTTTAATGAATGAGAAGGCAAATGAGCATACTACAAAATCCATCATCATATTTTTAAAGTGTCTATCTCTTTAATTTACGGTTGGGCAATCTACCTTTGGATGCTCACAACACTATATATTTTGCAAGCTGAGATTCAGAGTGTCTAACACTGTGTCATGTACCTTAGTTTCTGTTGCAAGGACACTGAACTGTGATTATAGGCAACTACTCATACCACTCTTCACATTCTCAAATTATGCTAGCAGGTTAAGCACGTGAGAGAAAACACCTCTAAATGTATTTCAAAGAGCCTTAGGAATGGTAAGTGGTTTGTAAAAAAACCAATGTAGGATTTAGTCACATGGCTATTGCTTACTATTTCCTACAGATGCATGATGTTTTAGGTCCTATGTAGCGTATATCATAGGGCTTGTCCTCTAAACATTTATATACCAAGACAGTACATCTCCATGTATGTCATTCACTCATTCTGCATTTATTGAGCCAATCCTACTACATAAGGCCTTGGGCCTGTTCTCAAGTTCATAGCAATTAGGAAACTAGACATAACTACAATTACCATTCTATGTGATGAGTGCTACAAAGAGATCGGGTAGTATGGGGACACAGTTAGGGGCACCTAGCTCATATGGGGGCATGGGTGGACTAGGGTTGGGTGGCAAGTCACAGGGAGGAGCAGACAACAGAACTGATGCCTGGGCTGAATAACGAAGGAGAAGCAGGAATGAGGTAGGTAAAGAACAGGTGGGAGGTCAGGATGTAACAAGAAAAAGGAGCAGCATATGCAAAAACAAGATGCTTGAGAGAGTATGGGAAGTCTGGGGAATCCAAGTAGTTTCCTGTATGTTGAGTTTATTGATTCCATTTAGCTGTTATTGAGGTATTCGACTCCCCGTCTACATTTATGTGGTAGGATGGTGTGCAATGGTTTTGTGTCCAGCAGCAGGTACAAAGATGAAGTGCAATAAATATTTGAATGAATGACATTCATTCCTGACATGACATTGACAACATAGTATAAGGGAGTTAGGAGTCCTTTAATGAGGAAGGTCATATTTAGTGGCAGTGCATTATGAGGTGTGATAAATTTAAGAATTATTTGAAAGCTAGGACAGGATTTGATATATTGGAGATGTGGTATAGAAGAGTAAATAATGCCTTTCTAGGTTTTTGTTTGGATTACAGGTGGATGATAATAGTAATAATGTTTACTGATTAAAACTAATATTCATTAGGCACAGTGTGTCCTGCAGTACACCAAGTGTTTTACATGCATTAAACCACTTAATCTCTCAATAATTCAGTGAGTTGGTACTCTTAACTATCCTCATTTATTGATGAGAAAATTGGGGCTTTTAGAGATCAACTCACCCAAGGTCACACAGCTAGAGATGGCAAATTCAAACCCAGGAATTCTGATTCCTATGGACATACACATAATGTACTCTTTCTTCACTGCCTCTAAAAGATGAGAACAATATACAAAATGATGGCCCTGGTCCACATGTGTATCCCATGAAAAATACAGACACATATGGTGCCTGCTTTTTTTGATCAGATTTTGGGAGCTTAGGTCTGTTTCTTCACTTTTCCTACTAGGAGGACCTAAGGGTGGAGGGGGAGTGGAAATTTTATTAGAGTTGACACAAAAGATGAGAAGGCAGGCACAGAAACGACATTCTCGAACGCTCCAGTAGCTGCTGGAAGGACGGGATGTGAGTTCTATTAGACTCTCTCTCCTCCCATCCCCCCACCCTTCCAACACAGACAGAAACACACGGTGTAAGGTATATATGGACGCCAAGTCTCAGATTGGTTCTAGCAGTCCTCAACTCACATCGAAGGTTCATTTTCCGACTCCTGGTGAGCCCAGCACACTCGAAGTGAACCCGAAACTGCCTGTCGAGTCCCGGGAAACACGGCTTAGAGCCAGCACGCTCAGGTTCCCCGGGAAACCGCCCGCAGAGGCACCTGGGGCCTCCGCCCAGGTACCTGCGAAGAGCCCCGCCTGGAGCCAGGGGGCGCGGAAGCGTGTGGGTCCCTCAGGCCCCACGCCGGCCCCACCCCTGCTCCGCCTCCAGCACCGCCTCCCCACCGCGGGCCCCACCGCTCGGGGCTCTAGGTTCAGCTCCCGGCGCAGGCGCACTCCCGCACTCCCTCCGCGTCTCCCATCGCTGTGTCCCCGCCGCGGCTGAGTGTAGCGGCTTCAGCCAGCGATCGTCCTCCGCCTTTCCCTGCTTCGAGGCGCGCTCTGTGCTGCTCTGCGAGCGTCTCTGAGCAAGGGCAGCGGCCGCCGTGGGTTCGTCAGGTGAGTGCGGCCGTGCGCGTGAAAGGCCCGGGGCGCGGAGCACCGCCCCTCATCGGCGCTCGCGCGCCCGCCTCCCGCGAGCCAGCCTGGAGGGGCGGCCGTGGCAAGTGCAGGTGCGGGCGCGGCGCGCTGGGGTCTGGCCGGGCGAGCGCGCTCCCCGCCTCCTTACGCGGGCTCTGGCACCCCAGGCATCTGCGGCGGCGCGGGGCTTTGGGCATCTGGACGTCCTGGATCCTTTGGTGGGCGTCGGGCGTCCGCAGTTCTCCTCCGCCCCTCCCCAGGTACGGGCTGGTTACTCATTAACTGCGCGGTCCCGAGCGCCCGTAGCTGGGAGCCCGAAGCCAGGTTACCAGTGGGAAGGGCGCGCTCGCGGCCGGGAGCTGGGGCCCAGGGTCGAGAAGGGGGTGTAAAGAGAGTTTCGGAGTAAGTCTGGAGCCCGGTGCAGCGCGCAAGCTGCAGCGAGATGAAACTGTAGGTGCGGACCAGGGGTATTAGTAAACGAGGTGTCAGGCACCCTGCAGAGGCGTAGAGGTCACTCTCCGGAGGTTTCGCCGAAACCTGGTGGGCAAAAGCAATTGCCAGGAGTCGCGCCGTAGGAGGCAGCCCAGTTCAACCTGACTTTTGTTCTGGGGAGTTGATACGAGATGCACAGACGTAATTGTGATTACACTGCTCTTTCCAGGGATGACGACTCGCTCCGACCGCCGGGGGAAAAGAGAGCTTAATGGATTCTAGAAGTGATGTTAGGTGGGATCCTGCAGCACCTGAAGAGTTGCCAGTTGCTATGGGATTAAAAACATATCTGTAATGGCTAAAGGGTAAGGTCTTGTAAATTAAGAGCGCTGTCTCGAAACTGATTCCAGAGAGACAGGCAATTTAGTTTGGAAGAAATGTAGCATATTCCGACACTTCCTGTTTCACACACTTGCGTTTCCCCCTCCAGCTCCTTTCGGTGTAAGGAAAGAGCCTTATATTCTTTGCTGCTGTGGAATGCTTACATAATTGGAGAGGCTGATAAGAGGATTAAAACAAAACTGTTCTATTGTAAATCTGTGGAAAGACCCAGTTTCTATTTATTATTCTGATTCATATTTTGTTGTTCATGCATTTTTTAAAAGAAAGGCGAATGACAAATCAAGGAGAAAAGAGACAATAGATTTGTAGACAAATCATAGTGAATGTTTTATGTTGTTAAATATTCAACCAGTGTTATGGGGCCTTGTTCTGTTAATATTTGTTATTTACTAGTACTGTGAATCATGTTTGGACTGGCATTTTAACCCAAATATTGCTTAAGTGATCTAATCCTAAAGCTGTTCTGGAATTTATAGAAATAAATTTAACAGTTCTGTACAATTTTACACAGTAGTGTATTGCTGTTAGAAGAAAAGTCTTTTCAGCTTTTTCCCCTTAAGTTATATATTAGTGCATAGCTATTTGAATCAAAGTGGGTATGTTTAATATCATTCTTCCTTATGTGTTTGGCAAAGAACTCATTAGTGGCATTGAAAACTTATAACCTTTCACCAGGATTGGACGTTCGATGTTCAGCTGCCCAGCTGCCCGTGGGGTTTGTAATTACTGCAGTTTCTAATTAGATCCAGTTGTACTTTGTGAATTAACATAGTTATACATATTCTTCCTTTAATATTTTTTCCTCTGACTTTTCCTCCCCTACCAACACACACAGAAATAGTCCACAAATAATTTTAAAATTAAAAGTACTTTAGGAATCTGGGTCTCCATCATTTTTTAATATGGCAGAACAAAAACTTACAGGTTACAGTAGATTTACATGTGTTGTTGTGGTTACTATACCTTCTTTTTCCGCATCCTGAGTACGACTCACTGAACCAGTTAGGAAGTTGACCAAATGAAAGATGATTAAATCTGTTTTTTAAAGTTTTGGTTCTGTTACTGTGCATATGGCAGTATGGCAGCAACAGAATTAAAAACTGAGTGTGACTGTGCTGCTTCCATTCATGGTTTAACCCGAAAGCCCTTGTGGAAGTTGCAGAAATAAAATTAGCAGTTATATACAGTCACACTACAATAGTGTGTATCTTGCTGTTATAAGAAAAGCCATTTAATTTTTTTCTTCAAAAATTGTAAAGCTATACACAGTAAAAGAACTTTGTAACTAACTATAAGGAGGCACAGAGATGAAAGGTGTTATTTGTATATCTGGTAGAAAATACTCAGGTGTTCTGATGAAGGCGATACCAGTGCTGCTACTGCTGTTGAGTCTAGAGCTTACCCTTGATACATCAAGTTCTGGTCTAAGCACTGTGTCCACCCCGTGGCCCACGGGCCACGTGGTATGTGACTCAGGATGGCTGTGAATGTGGTTCAACGAAAAATTCGTAAATTTACTTAAAATGTCACTTAGTTTTATTACTAAGTTTTATAAATTAGATATAATATTAGATATATTACTGATCGCAAACTTGGGACCTGCTCGATGATTTGAAAAGATTGTCGAAAGGGCTGCTGCCTAATTAGGGTTATTATGTCTCCCATCCAAGTACTAACCAGGCCTGACCCTGCTTAGCTTCCTAGATCAGCCGAGATCGGGCGTGTTCAGGGTGGCATGGCTGTAGACTAATTAAGGTTAGTATGTGAGTACATTTTGCTTATCTGGGTGGCAGATATCACAGTGATTATGCTCGGACCTTTTTTTTGCTCACCAGTTTTCATTAGTGTTTGCATATGTAATGTGTGGCCCAAGACAACTCTTTCAGTGTGGCCCAGAGACGCCAAAAGGTTGGACACCCCCCGCACTATACCAATTTACAAGCACAGTGACCTAGGAGTGAGGTAATCCCTAATTTTATTCCATTTTATAGTTGGGAAGATTAAGGGCCTGAGTGGTGTAGCTTGCTCAGGGTCACAAAGCTAATAGTTAAGTGACAGGAGCAGATCGGAAGCCAGGCCGTTTGTCTTTTATGTCCGTGCTCCTAACCACCACTCTCCTGCTTCCTCATGTGTAGGTTGTAATGTTGGAGAATTGTTTTTCATTTAGCTTTTATAACTTAATATTAGTATAATAAGTAGTTATTCATGCGCCACCAGAGAGCTTTAAATCAAATACCCATTGAGGATCTGCTCTGCCAGTCACAGTGGGGGTTAAAGGAAAGTATTCGTAAGAATTGTAGAATGGAGGCGATAGAATCATTTTCATATCTTTTATAAAAGTTCCTCCAAATTTAGAAGGCACTTTTCACATACACATACTGTTGTAATTTTAATAAGTGCAAAATAAGATGAAGTGCCGTAATAGTTGGACAGTGGGGAGGAAGGAAGGAGGAATAGTGGGGTAGAGATATTTGTGTGTTGAGGTAACAAGGGGGAGTTTTGAGGATAGTCTGAGTACGCTTTAAGCCTTTGTCCTGTATAGTTCTGGATAAGATGCAGTTCTAAGGCTAGTAAATTGGTTACTGAATTAATTGCTTAAATGTACTTGATATCATAAAAATAACATTTGTGAGCTTTGAAAACTCCTAACTACTTTTCCTTTTCTGTTCTGATGTCTTTAGCTTTTTGGCAGGGAATATATTATTGTTTTCTTTTATGTTTCCAGAGCACCAAGTACTATTTTAGTATTTATTGCTTTTGGTATTTACATTGTATTTGTGGTGTTAATGACAGGGAGGTCTCCTTCTTTAGTGTATGCATACTTTGAAGGCAGGGCTTACATCATCTTACCCAGTTTTGTAGGTTGAGTAGTTGCTGTGCTGTATTTGGTGATGGACTGTCAGTGGAAGAACGCTAGGATGTGCTGAAGTTGATCTCGCGATGGAAGTGGGAGTGAGTGTTCAGAGTGAGAACCGAGGGGGCTCCGTTAAGGGGGAGAGGAATGTTTACAACAGGGAGTGTGAACTTGCCATCTCTGTTTTCCCCTCTGCTTTTCTTTTCAACTTACAGCTAAATGATAGTTTCATGAGCTTAGATTGTATATAGCCATTGTTAGAAAAATGTAAAAAGTGATCTTGATTTATCTTAGGCTATCAGCCACACAAAATTAACTAGCTGTAGCCATAAGGCAGAATTACTTAGATCAGAGGAAACAGTGAAAATTATTGAAATAGTTCAAATTTATGGGAGATTTGTTGCTTGTAGTTGACAACAGGGTTGTAAATGTAAGCAGAATGAAAGTTGGTGAAATTCCACATATAAGTAGATGAACTAACTGTCAAGAAACTCCATTCAAGAATATCAGAGTGCCCGAGAAGCGTAATGGACCGTACCGATGATGGCTGAGAGCCACTTAAATAAGTGGATTGTAATTTGGTGTATCTAGAGAAGAGTAATAGCATTATTTGTTTTGGAAGCTTGGTTAACAGGTAGGGATAAAATATGAATGAACACCCAGAATAAGTTTGGGAAAACAATCTGTACCGTATTTTGCCATGTATAATGCATGCTTTTTTGCTCAAATATTTTGGGGAAAATAAGAATGCACATTATACATAGGTATAATGATTACATACTGTGGGTTTAATAATGGGCATAATAATCCCATGTATAATGTGTGCAGAACGTGGGTATGCATTATACATGGCAAAATATGGGAAATGTGCATTAATTTCCTGTTGGGAAGGGAATTGTGTTTGAACTCATAGATATTAAATGACTTGTCCAGGTTCACACACTAGTCAATGACAAATCTGAACTAGAAGGAATGTTTTCTGAGGCTAGTTTGATAAAATGCTCATATTTTCCCAAACTTTGAAAACTCAGTTTCTCCAGTCTTGATACTCTCAAGATACTGTTTTATGTCTCTTTATTTTTTCCAGGAAAGATAGGTTATGATCGCTCTCTCTACTCCTCACTGCCTTGTTCATCCCCCCTCTAAGGACTCTGTTGTTTACATACTTCAGTGCCTGCTGAATGTTTAGCTGACATACACTCTTGCATATACAAAATAAGGAGGCTTCCACTATTAAGAAAGAGAAACTTGCAAAACTGTTTTAAAAATATTTCTGTGACAAGGATTTGTAAATACAACATTAGTAACCCAGTAAATACCAAGCATTTTCCGAAAACCCTTATTTTCCAACTTTGTAATAACTAACGTCTTACATATTGTGGAATTAGTAAGTAGAAATTAATTGTGGTCTATATTAATGAGTGGGAATATTGTATAACTTCATTGACCAACTGACTATTTTTTCTCTTGGGTTATTAATTAAATCTATTTTATAAACAGTGTACCTCTTATAATGTAAATGTGAATATTTTTGGTTATAATCCAAATGTTAATTGGGAAGCCAACTTTAAAAATTATAATTTACAATTCCCAGCCAGGGCACATGCCTGGGTTGCAGGCTGGTTCCCTGCAGGCCAGCTCCCAGCAGGGGACACATGAAAGGCAACCATACATTGCTATTTCTCTCCCTCTCCTTCCTCTCTGAAGATAAATAAATAAAATCTTAAAAAAAAATTATAATTTACATTATAAGCTAAAGCTAGTAAGAAAATGATTTTTGTATTTATATATACATTGTATACACACACTGTTTTGTTTTGTTTTCTCCTCCTTTATTTATGTAGTATTTGAAAATACATCACAAAGTGATGGAGAATTATTCCCCATCATTCTAATGATGGAGAATTTTAAATAACATAAATTCACTTAATAGTGTGATGAACTCAGAGTTCCCATCATGGAGTCCTGGTAACCGTCAACCACAGTCGGTTCTGCCTCGTCTATTTCTCCCCCTCTGGCGTTATTTTGAGCAAATTCCAGGAATTATATAATTAAATCTGTAAGTATTATAATATACTTTAAAAATCCACATTAATTCCTGAGTATCAAATTATCCACACTTTTTTGAATACACAAAAATAAGGCTACTGTAGTATAATCAAGTTTCTGTTTATTTTTATTTATATGCTAGTTTGTCCCCTAAATCTTATAAGGGGATGAAAAAATAGTTAAAAGCCCAGCATAGTAGCAAAATAGAGGAGGAAATAATGATACCAAAGACAGTACGGGGGGGGGGGGGGAAAGAGTAGAAAAAACACAAAGCAATAACAAATGCGCATTTCAGTAGCAGTGTAGTAGAGAAACTATACTTTTCTCTTTCTGAAAGTAAGACAAAGGTTCAGAGGTTAAGCAATATTCTTCTGCTTGACTTGTTCACTTACGGTGATTTCGGGAAGCCTGCCGGAGGAGATCCTCTGCCTTGATCTAACTTTTTTCTGAGTTCTACTCCTTCCTTCCCAGTTTTATCCCTTGTTCTTCTTCAGTTTTATCTTGTAAGTGATTTTTAAATGTGGTGGAGTCAGGTGTTAGAGTCACACACCAACCAGCCTTTGAATCCTAGCCCTGTTATTTATTGACAGAGCATTGAAGTTAATAAATCGCTCTGAGCCTCAGTTTCTGTGTCTGTAAAATAAAGATCAGAACCGTTTCAAAGGGATGCTGTGAGGAGTAACTAGAATAATGTGTGTGTGTGTTAGACATACAGCATATAGTAATGTAATGCATATGTGTGTAATGTCATGTGTATGTGTATGTAAATGAAGCTGTTTGAATGCTTTTCATCTGTATTTGTCTCCATTTTCTCTGTTTCTCAAGTGCATGATGTTGGCATTAGATCAGATCTTCATAATCTCTTGCCTAGCCTGTTTCAGTAACTAATCTCTTAAACAATGGCATTTAGTCTCTTCTCTAAAGTTCTTATTGCCTTAGGAGTCATTTTTCTAGTGACATTACAGTACATACACACCTTCTAAAATGTGGATCTGATCGTCACTTCAGGATAAATTCCAAGCAACATTTTCCACGTTAAATGAAGCTTTTAATGGCCTGTCACATGTGTGCTTCTCCGGCCTGGTTTTCTGTCTTCCTTTGTTAGTTTTGTCAGTGCCAAACTCTCATTTCCTGACCGTGCTATCCTATTTCCTTGCCTTGCTCATCTATTGGGCTTCTCTTTAGCACTTGAAATCTAACTTATATTTTACTTCTCCTTGAAACATTCTCTTTCCCTCCTCTTTTCCCGACAACCCTCGGGTTGTCACTTAGAGGCAGTATGCCACTTCTTCAGTCCGTTTTCATGCCTGTGTTCTTAGAACTTAGTACCGAGGATTGGGCTTGAGGAGTTGACGCTGGCAATCATCCTTCCATTCCAGTTGGAATAAACCTAACTGATAAAATATATTAAATACACTTATTTTATACTAATACTATAATATGTATATGTGTGCTTGATATATTTCGTATTTTGCCATGTATAATGCATACCCATGTTTTTGGCCCAAACTTTCAGGGAGGAAGAAAAATCTTTCATTTTAGCTTTTTAGTTCCATTTTTTATTTATTTATATTTAGAAATAAAACCAATTATCATATTCCAGGGTATTATTTTGCATGCAAGTATTGTTATTGCTTTCTAGAGTTTCACTTTTAATGCATAAGCATAAATCAAGGAATTAAAAACATATAGATACGGAATTAGTACTACCCATGTGTAATGCTCATCCTTATTTTATCTCAGAAATTTGGGCAGAATTATACATGACAAAATATGCAAAACATGGTAAATATGTATTTTAAGTGTTGGTAAAGGTTTTCACGGAAATGAATCAATTGATGGAATTTATCGTACACACCTTTAGTTCATTATACATACTATTGAAGTAGCAATTTAATTTTTAATGACAAGTTGTTTGTTTTTATAATTTATGCTACATTAAGATGTCCCTTGAGAATTAAAAGAAGCATCTGGACTTCCTTCCCTCCATTCTCCAACAGTCTGTCAGTAAATTGAAAGAGGAAAACAATACATTATATATATAGTCCTTAAACTTATTTCTTTTGACAGTATAACGTATAGATGATTACTTTGTTGAGGAAAACCAAAACTATAAACTTGATTTTTTAAATCTTCGCCTGAGAATATATTTTTATTGATTTGAGAGAGAGAGGAAGTGGGGAGGGGGCCGGGGGAACATTGATTGGTTGCTCCCTGTATGTGCCCTGATGCAGGATGGAACCTGCAGCCTTTTCCTGTACTGGGTGACCCTCCGTCTGGCTGTGCCACCCAGCCAGGGCGATAAACTTTTAATTTTTAGTAATACATTTAAACCGACAAAACAATTTACTTTATGTTCTCCTTTATAATGATGTTTGCGCTGATACAGAGTGACAATGATGTTTGGCAAGTATTCAGAAAATATCTTAGAGACATTATAGTTAGTAATGACTGATTTAAGTTGGTAAGTGGCAGATAGGGTGCTAAGCCCCTTATGTGTATTGTCTGACTTAATTGTCATGGCAGCTATATGAGATAGGTACAGTTTTTACCCATATTTTTCAGGTGACAAATTTAGACTTAAGGCTTTAGTGTCACATTATTAGTGACTAGCCCAGATAGGATTTGAGCCTGATTCCAGAGTATAAGACTTCTGGTGAGGGAGCAAGTACTGATTAATTTTTCCCATTGAGAAGTCAGACCCACCCAGGCTGCCTTCCACAGACAAGTATCCTCACACTTCACAATAAGGATCACTGGGTCCAATTGTAGCGCTAACTAGACGGAGTCAGATGAGACAGTCAGGAAACGAGGGTTTGGCACTAAAAAAACTAACAAAGAAAGAAAAGACAGAAAATCAGGCTGAAAAAGCACACATGTGACAGACTATTAAAGCTTCATTTAAGGTGGAATATGTTGTTTGGAATTTATCCTGAAGTGACAGTCAGATCCACATTTTAGAAAGTGTGTACGTACTGTAATGTCACTAAAATATTTGGGCTCAGAGAAATTTAATGGCCTTCCTAAATTTGCATATATAACTTAGAGCTTGGTCAAAACTAGAACCTTCTCTTCCTTTTCCAGGTACTGTCATTTCTGCTCTGCTGCCATGTAACCACCTGTGTTGGAGATTATTTATTTTTTATTATTATTATTATTATTTATTATTTATTATTTATTATTTATTCCAAAGTGTAGTGCTTCGAGGGGTTTTAGTAAATACAAAATTAAAATTATTTAATTTTTCACATTAAGTTGGTAAAAGATTAAAATCACAGCTTTAACATATTTTTTTTCTATCCTGCAAGTAAACCCTAAGGGGAATGTGTTTTTTGTGGTAGAATAGATCTTACTTATCTTGGGGGCTACTGATATACTAGGTTGAGTTTCTTGATTTCACTTATTATATGTATTTATTTTACCCATGTCCTTGAGATGTTTAATTGAAAATACTATACCAGTAGTTCATCTTAATTTCTTGAGTTCTACAGATACCTTGTGTTTGCAATTAGAAAATGAATTTTTATTAGAAAAAATAACTTTTATGAAAGGTTACTAGGATTTTTGTAGGTACTGAATGAGTTAATACATGTGAAATTCTCAGCAAAAGTATATGACACATAGTTAACTTTCGGTAGATACTGGCTGCTGCTTTCTCTGTGATATTACCAGCTTCTAGAAAGAAGACATAATGTGAAATGCATGTTGGGAATCAGAAATGATTGTTTTAAGCAGATTTTCTTTAAGGTTGGAAATCCGTTTTATTAGTTGAAACTGAATAATAAATCAGCCAGCTAAGCTGTATTGGTAATTCACCATAGGATTTAATAGAGTCAACTTTTTCACCTGTTAGTACTGATCCTTGACAAGTTTAGTTTATGAATTGGGCTAATCTCCAATTGAAATTAGATTTTTTTGAATTGTTCATTACGTGATCATGCAGAGTACTGCTTAAAAATAACACTTTATCTTACTCATATAAGAACTTTGAATGTAAAATCTTAAAGCGTCCATATATTTTAAAGAACAAAAGATTTTTTAGACCAGTGAGATTATTAACTCTTTACCAGCTAAATTACATCTTATGAAAATTTCTCATTTGGAAAAAAGATGGCTAAATTTAATCTTAAAATAGTCTCCTTTTCAGAAATGATCTGGTATTTAAATGCATCCTCCCAGAACAAAACACTGCTCAGAGGTGCTGTCCTGTGCACTGTATGTGTGATCTGCTGTCGTCCGCATCCCTGTGGTAGAAACTGAGGCACAGATTTCCAGATGAGCCAGCCTAGGTCCTAACTGTCCCCGTAATTTATCAGAGGCAGGATTCAAACCTGCCTCTGTTTCATCAGGCATATTTGTTTTCTGTACGTGCTTTGCTTTCCCATCTTAGGTGTGTCTGGAAAGGGCTTTGTCTTCATTATTGTTATTACCTGCCTATACTTTGGGTCTTGTCTTCTGCTTTAGTTTTTCTGGAAGTCCTTTCCGTCTGATGTATTTACCCCTCCTGTGTAGTCTCTTCCTCCTTTTACATCTTCTGAGGCTCAAATCACAATGTATCATTTTCTCTACTTATCAGTCCTTCCTACTATATTGATATTTTTTTGAAGCAGAGACATTTCTCATCTTTGCCCAGAGCCTGGCAGGTAGTAGGCCCTCAGTAGACACTTGTTGAAAGAGTAGCTAAACTATTACGTTCTGTAGAGGGGAAATAGGGTGGGTGTTGCAGGGATGATGGATTTGAATTCAACATGAGAAACATTTGTCCTCGAGCCGTCTGACAATGGAATGAAGGGCAAAGCAAGTCCAGTGGTGGTAGTGGGTCGAGGTGGTTAAGGAGGGTGGATTCTGGAGTCCGACACACTTAGATTTTTGTCCTGGCTACCTTAAGCTGCGGTTTCCACAGCTATAGAGTAAGTGTCCAGTACGCTATACTGACACTTAAAGTGCTCGGTAGGTACTAGCTGCTTCTCTGGGAGAAACGGCCTGTGATTGGCACTTGTAGTTGGGTAGCTCAGCTCCCCATTCCCTCCCTCTCCCCCTGGATTATTTTGAAACAAATACAAGTAACCCTATTTCATCTATAAATACTTCGATGTATCTCTAAAAGATAAGGAGTTTTTATGCAACTGTAATACCCTTATCCTTCAAATTAACAATATCTTACCAGTAATATCCACTGTTTAGGTTTCCTTGATTGTCTTATAATGTTTGTTTTTACATTTGGTTTATTCAGATAATTCAAAAATGGTCTGCATTTTATATTTAGTTATATCCCTTCAGTCATTTTTTTAAATCTAAAATTCTCTTCACTTCTTTTTTTTCCAATTTGTTTATTGAAAAAACCAGGTGGTTTGTCAGACAGAGTCTCCCAAAGTCTAGATTTTGCTGTTTTCATTCCTGTGATTCATTTACCACATTCCTCTCTCCTCTGTGTTTCCTAATGACCAATGAAGACTTAGATGCCTGTTTGGACTGGGGTCCTTTTTTGTTTTTTATGGGGCAAGAATGCTTCGTGGGTAGTGCGGGTGCTCATTTCCTCTCTACTCCCTTGTCTTCATAATGTTTGCTTTCTCTCTTTTTTGTGATAAAGATGTCGTTCAGTTCCTGTCATTCTGATCCATTAATTACAAAGTTCCCCAGATAGATTTTTCACCTTAGGGTTTTAATAGCTCTTGATAATTATTACCTAGAACCATTATTCATTGGACTTGCAAAGTTGTATTTATTAAGTGAAATTCTTTTCAAAAGGAGAACTTTGTCTCATAAACTGTTTAGTTCCATAATATGCAGGAAAGTTGAGATATAAATATTTGATGCTTTCCTTTATCAATTTTCAAAATAACAAATCGGTTCCACAGTTTTGATCAAAGGAGAGCAGTGAAATTTTGTTTTGTTTTTGTTTTGAGGATCATCATGAACTCGTACAGTTAAAGATGTTTTGTTTCAGATCTTTACAGATGTTGCCCTTGTTACGTTCAGACTGCCCCGTGGTCGGTCCGCGGGAGTCTTGTTGGCGCCGCCCCAGCGGTGTCTGCCAGCTCTCCTGCATCCTTGTTTTCTTCTACGGCAGGCTGTCCCGGGTCCTTCTGTACGTTCCGGCCCCGGGCCTGGAACCCACCATTTCTGCAAGGAGTCCTTGTTCTTTTTTTTTTTCTTTCAGGAAATGGTATTATTCTAGGGAGAGTTGTGCCTGAGCTGGTTACTGTTGCTAGACTTTTTTAGTAAATAAAGAATCAGTTTTTAATATGATTTTTTTCTGATACTTCTGATTACAATTTAGGATTTCAGAGTTTAAACTCCTTTGATTTTATGTTTGTGTCCTCTCATGAGCTGAAAGTCTTAGTTCTGAGTGATGTTGACATAATAACTTATTTGTTTGATCTTATATGTAATAGTTTCAGTACAGCAGTATCATCATTACAGCTAATAGGATTACTGAAAATGGTTTACAGTTTTTTTTATTTCCTTCTGTCCTTAGAATATATTGTATTAGAGATACATAGTTTTATTACTGTTTTGAAGTGATTTGCTATAGCTTTTTTTCTGTGTGGTTAAGGTATTACAATTCATTTCAGTACACAGCTAGGTTCAATTGTTTTATGTTTAGGGATACTCTTTTAAGATTTAATTTTATTTTATTATTTACATGGTCTAAATTCCAATTTAAGTCTATAAGGCAAGGTCAGTTTGGAAAAGTCTAGCTTTCATGCCTGTCCCCTTTTCCCATTCTCTATGTCTTCCTGTAAGTAGTGATTTTTATTTATTTTTATCCTTTCGATTTCTAATGGTTTGTTCAAAAAGTCTCCAGCTATGTAATATGAAAAATAGAGACATTTATTGAAGAAGATACAAGAAACACTGTACATAGGACAATGATGCCTCAGTCCCCTTCAAAGTAGGTACCTTGGGATCTTGTACAGTTCTCCCAGTCTCCATCAGCTGCCCCATTGTATTTTTCTAAATCTCACTGATGACCAAAATCTCTTCCTTTTCAAAGGTGATTTTACTTTGGCAAAAGCCTGAAGTATCAGGGCACCAAATCTGGGCTGTAGGGGGTGAGTCACCTGGGTGATTTGATGTTTTGCCAAAAAACTTTGCATGAAATGTGTTGTATGAGTGGGTGCATTGTCCTGATGAAGCTGCCAGTCACGAGTTGCCCATAGCTACAGCCTTCTGAATCATCTGAATAGTTTCAAGCTTAATGCAAAATTTGGTGCAGATCCATTGCTCTCCTCACTCAGTCATTTTTGAATGAGATGGCCACACAGTACACCAGCTCACTCAAGGTCATCTACTGCCCCCACTGACTAATACAGTGAAGTCATCATTGTTTACGCATGCACATTCCAGTCTACTGTCTTTGGCTGCTGGGTTACATTGATGTTGTTTAAACCATTCTTGATGTATTAACAGTGGCTTGATTTTTTCCAGACAGAAAAAATGTCGGTATACATATAAATACATACATATGATATATAAATAAGTAAATTTATATCTTCTACTTTCCTAGATAGAAAGTAGCTTGCTATTCACAGTTATTTTGTTTTTCAACTGTCAGTGTATCCTCAAGATCACTTCATAGCAGTATGTAGATAATTGACTCTTACAGATGCATAGTGCTTCATTATAAGGGAGGTACCTTGTTAGTTCATTCAGTTAGTCTTCCTATTATAAGACTGCAGTCAGCCTTTTGCTAGTTTTGCCAGCTTTATGCATGTATCTTTTCTATTTTGCCAGTTTATCTTTGGGATAAAGCCCTGAAACTGGGCATGCTGGATTATAGGTTTAATGAATATGTCATATTGCTAGATAGTAAATTTTCCTCCGTCTGATTTGTACCATTTTACAGTTTCAGAAATGCACATGCTTTCACATTCTATGACTCAGTGACCCTTCAACGTGTAGAGATGAATTAGAAGTATATGGGTTAGAAGAAAGTATAAACAGTTACTGATAAAATGTCAAAAGTATTTTTTTATTATTCTATTACAGTTGTCCCAGTTTTCCCTCTTTGATCTCCTCAGCCCCGCCACACCCCTCCTACACCCACACCCCACTCCCACAGTCAATCCCCAGCCTGTTGTTTATGTCCATGGGTCATTTATACCTGTTTCTTTTTTTAAATTTTTTTATTTTTTAAAAGATTTTATTTATTTGTCTTTAGAGAGGAAGGAAAGGAGAGAAGGAGAAAAATATCAATGTATGGTTGCTTCTTGTGAGTCCCCTGCTGGGAACTGGCCTGCAACTCAGGCATGTGGCCTGACTGAGAATTGAACCGCGATTGTGTGGTTCGTAGGCCCGCGCTCAATCCACTGAGCTACACCAGCTAGGCCTATACCTGTTTCTTGATTAGAACATTCCCTTCTGTCCCTTCTTATCCACATGCCCCCCCCCCCTGCCCGGCGCTGTCAGTCTGTTCCTTGTTTCCCTGCCTCTGGTTCTATTTTGCTCATTTTTTTTGTTCATTGGGTTCCTCTTATAAGTGAGATCATACCATATTTGTCTTTTGCCGCCTGGCTGATTTCACTAAGTATAATGCTCTCCAGTTCTGGCCATGGTGTTGTGAAAGGTAAGAGCTCCTCCTTTCTGCTGTATAGAATTCCATTGTGTAAATGTACCATAGTTCTTTGATCCATTCATTTACTGATGGGCACTTAGGCTGTTTCCAGCAGTTGGCTATTGTAAATCGTGCTGCTGTGAACATTGGGGGGCATAGATTCTTTTGATTTGGTGTTTCAGGATTCTTAGGGTATAGTCCCCTGGGTCAAAAAGCAGTTCCATTTTTAGTTTTCTGAGAAAATTCCATACTGTTTTTCACAGTGGCTGCACCAATCTGCATTCCCACCAATAGTGTACTAAGGTCCCCATTTCTCCACATCTTCACCAGCACTTGTTTGTTGATGTGATTATGATGGCCATTCTGACTGGTGTGAGGTAGTATCTCATTGTGGTTTTAATTTGCATCTCTCAGATGACTAGTGATGTTGAGTATCTTTCATACGTCTGTGGGCCTCTGTATGTCCTCCTTGGAGAAGTGCCTGTTCAGGTCCCTTACCCCCTTTTTTAAATTGGATTGTTTGTCTTTGAGTTGTATGAGTTCTTTGTATATTTTGGAGATCAAACCCTTTTCTGAGGTATCAATGCAAATATGTTTTTCCATACGGTTGGTTCACTTTTTATTTTGATGATGTTTTCTTTAGCTGTGCAGAAGCTTTTAATTTGTTGAGGTCCCATTTTTTAGACTTTCCTTTTTTCCCTTGCCCTATGGGATGTATTCGTGAAAATACAGATGTGTGGGATGTCTGAAATTTTACTGCCTATGTTTTCCTCTAGGACTTTTATAGTGTCATGGCTTATGTTTAATTCTTTTGTCCATTTTGAGTTTATTTTGGTGTATGGTGTAAGTTGGTGGTTCTAATTTCATTGTTTTTGCACATAGCTGTCCAGATCTCCCAACACTATTTGTTTTTTTTAAATATAGTTTATTGATTATACCATTACAGTTGTTCTATTCCCCCCTTCATTCCCCTCTACCCACACACTCCCTCCCCCACCCTTCTCCCCCCTTAGTTTATAACCACGTGTCTCAACTTCTTTAGATTCTATATTTCCCCCGCTATTCTCGCCCTCCCCCCTATTTTCTACCTACCATCTATGCTATTTTCTGTGCCTTCTCCCCCCTTCTCCTCCTCCCACCCTCCTGTTTCTAACCCTCCATGTGTTCTTCATTTCTGTGGTTCCACTCCTGATCTAGCTGTCCTCTTGGTTTGCTTTTGTTTTAGGTGTGGTTGTTAATAACTGTGTGTTTGCTGTCCTTTCACTGTTGATATTTTTCATCATCTCTTTCTTATATAAGGCCCTTTAGCATTTCATATAATAAGGGCTTGGTGATGATGAACTCCTTGAACTTGACCTTGTCTGAGAAGCACTTTATCTGTCCTTCCATTCTAAATGAAAGTTTTGCTGGATAAAGCAATCTTGGCTGTAGGTCTTTGGATTTCATGACTTGGAATACTTCTTTCCAGCCCCTTCTTGCCTGTAAGGTCTCTTTTGAGAAATCCGCTGACAGTCTGATGGGTACTCCTTTGTAGGTGACTGTCCCCTTATCCCTTGCTGCTTCTAGGATTCTCTCCTTCATTTTAGTCTTGGCTAATGTAATTATGATGTGCCTTGGTGTGTTCCTTCTTGGGTCCAACTTCTTTGGCACTCTCTGAGCTTCCTGGATTTCCTGGAAGTCTATTTCCTTTGCCAGACTGGGGAAGTTCTCCTTTATTATTTGTTCAAATACGTTTTCCACTCGTGGCTGTTTCTTTCCCCCTTCTGGTACCCCTATAATCCGGATGTTGGAACGTTTAAAGATGTCCTGGAGGTTCCTAAGCCTCTCCTCATTTTTTTGAATTCTCATTTCTTCATTCCTTTCTGGTGGGATGTTTTGTTCTTCCTTCTGGTCCACTCCCTTGATTTGAGTCCCATTTTCCTTTCCATTGCTATTGGTTTCCTGGACATCTCCCTTCATTTCAATTAGTTTAGCCTTCATATGTTCCTCTAATTTGTGACTAAGTTCCTCTAATTTGTGACTGTACTCTACCAATTCTGTGAGCATCCTGATAAATAGTGTTTTAAATTGGGCTTCTGAGAGGCTGGCAATCTGTTGGTCGCTTAGAGTTATTGGCTCTGGGACTTTGAGTTCTTGCACCATCTTTTGGGCTGTTCGTGCCTGTTAAGTAGCAGGAATGGAGCCCTAGGTTTTCACCAGAGCAGGGCAACTAAGTCGCTGGGTTGTGATGTTGTATGTGGGGGCGGGGTCAAAGAGGGACAGTGGCTTCCCTCCGGCGCCCGCCTCCGCGACCCCCACCAGCACCGCAGCCACCACCGTCACCAGGGCCACGCGCCCCGCTCCACTGGAGTGTGCCACCACTGTCAGCCCTCCACCACTGGGTTCGCCCCCTGGGGCCTGCGTGGTCCGCCTCACTGCGCGCGAATGTGCGACCTTGGTCAGTCTGCCCCACACCCTGACTAGGTCTGGGCTGCCTGCGCTCCTAGGTCTGACCTGCCTGACCCAGCTCCGCTGCTGGCTCCACCTCTTACCGTCCCCGTTGAACGGTTCATAGCTGTCGGACTTCCGTATAATTCGGTTTTCTGGTCTCTGGGTGTGTCTTAGTTCTCCAAAACTTTTGTTGTATCCAAACTTGGTTGTGGGAGAAGGCACAGTGTTTCCACCTATGCCTCCATCTTGGCGGAAGTCCCCCAACACTATTTGTTAAAGAGGCTATTTTTACACCATTTTATATTCTTGCCCCCTTTGTTAAATATTAATTGGCTGTAGAGACAAGGGTTTACTGTAATTTTGTCATGTATAATGCATACTTTTTTTGGTCCAAATTTAAGGATGCACATTATATGTGAGTATAATGATCACATACCATGGTTATAATAATCCTGTATATAATGTATGTAAAAACATGGATGTGCATTATATACAGCAAAATATGGTATTTCTGGGCTCTCTATTCTGTTCCGATGATCTGTGTGTCTGTTCTTATGCCAGTACCAGACTGTTTTGATTTACAGTGGCCTTGTAATATAGTTTGATATCAGCATTGTGATCCCTCCACTTTGTTCTTCTTTCTCAAGATTGCTGAGGTTATTTGGGATCATTTTTGGTTCCTTATACATTTTTGAAATATCTGTTCTAAATCTGTGAAGTATGTCATTGGTATTTTAATAGAGATTGCGTTGAATTTATACATTGCTGTGGGTAGTATGGACATTTTAATGGTGTTAATTCTTCCAGTCCATGAACATGGTACATGCTTCCATTTATTTGTATCTTCTTCAATTTCTCAGTGTTCTGTAGTTTTCTGAGTGTAGGTATTTTACCTCTTTGGTTAGGTTTACTCCTCAAAATGTAATAAAAACCTTACTTATTACCATAAAATGAATTCACTTTATGGTAATAAAGTGATGCAGACCCCAGCTCGTGGGGTCCAGCACATTGTGGATGAGGCATGAGAAATTCACGTGGACTACCGAGTACTATGGAGGAGAGGGATAGAATGGCTTTTCTCTCAAAAGGAGAAAAAGCCTCAGCCCTTGCCATGACTGGCCTTTATTTCTTTTCTGGGCCCATTACATGATGGTCCTCGTTTACTATGACCAGGTTTGCTTTAGGTGGTTACAGAAAACAAAGGAGTCGATGCTGCTAATCACATCACGGAAGAAGGATATTTGCAAACGAAAAGGCAAAAGTGGGTGAACCGGTTGCACTTATCCTTGTAAGGTTTAGCATGGATTTTAGGAAGTTACTTTGCAGTAAATGTGTGCTGCCTCAATTCAGGGTGAGGGAGTTTTTGCAAAAGCAAGTCTCATAGCAGTCTAGGTACAATGCAGGCCTGATTCCCCATGGGAGAACCTATCCATGGGCATGGGTCCTGTCTGGGCCCATGCCACGCGGAATGGTCTCCTATGATAAACTATATTCAAGTGTAAGTGAAATTTCAGGGTTAGATGCTTGCTTGGTGTATATTTGTGTGTGTGTATTATGAATAAGAAATGAAAAATACTTTCTGATAAAAGTAATAAATTATAATTGAGTATTTAACACTATAAACTACTTGTTAATATGATCTTGCATTTGGCATAGTGAGTATTTTGGGCAAAAATATAAGGACTAGTTTATTTTTGAGGACTGAAATTATTATTTGGTACAATGAAAAGAACAATAATTGGATTTGAAGTTTGGCATTTGTAGATGCAGTAGCTACAGTTTTGATTGCCTGTATATATATTCCTGAATGTCTATGACATGTAATCTATAATTTTGAGAGAATATGTAAATATTTAGGCAACTCTCTCTTTTCCCAACTTTAGAGCAGCCTTTGTTATTCTTTATTTGGCTTGTTATTTATTTATTTATTTATTTATTTTGTAGAGAGAGGAGAAGGGAGGGAGAGAGAGAAAGAAACATCCATTGGTTGCCTCTTGTACTTGCACTGATCTGGGACTGAACCTTGCAACCCAGACATGTGCCCTGCCTGGGAATCGTATCAGCTACCTTTCAGTTTGCGGGACGATGCCCAACTGAGCCACAGTGGTCAAGGCTTGGCTTATTTTTAACACTTTTTATTAAGGGTGTGACAGTAAAAATTTGCAGCTTAATGAATGAGTTTTTGTAATATTTAATGAAGAGGTGTAGGTCAACATTGGTGCTTGTGTTTGGTAATTTGGGGAAGCTTTTGGAATTTATTATAATTATCCGAGTACTATTGCAGGAAGGAAAATATTGGAAAAGAGGTTGGGTTTAAACAGTTTGCAGACCTCGATTTTCAAGCTAGTAAGTTTAGACTTTATTCTGTAGACAGTGGGAAATCAGTAAAGGATTTATAAGGCTTCTTTTAGATTCTTCAAGTGGAAAATTAAAGTGGTACACTTTTTAGTTTTCATGAGAACTCTGTGATATAAGTGTGTAGTCATGGGAAATATTTTTGCTAATGGAGAAACTGAAGCATACATGTTATTGTTAGTGGCTGACTATGATAACCAGTGTTTATTGAGGCCATAGTACGTGCCAGATAAATAGCACACTGCCAAGTGTCTTATGTGGCTTGTCTCCCTTAATCCTTATAGCAACTTGGAGAAGGAAGGAAGTATTATTATCCCTGTTCTCATCTCATCAGAGGAGAAATTCAAGGCTTAGAGAAGTGTAATGCATTATCATGGATTGGATCCTAGGCCTATAAAGGACGTTTTTGGGACAGTCAGTGAAAGTTGGTTGCAGCCCGTCATTTAAATGGTGACATCGGTCAACATTAACTTCCCGATTTTGATGATGGTTTTGTGGCAGTGAGGAGATTGCCCTTGTACTTAGGATGGGCACCCTGAGATATTAGGGGATACTGGGCAACATGTCCGAAACCTATTCTTAAATGGTTCCAAAATGTTAATAGTTTCATACTCTTTGTGAGAGGTTTGTAAGAGCTCTGCAGTTCTTATGTAAATTTGAAGTTATTTTGAAAATATAAAACAAAAGGAAAACAGTGACTCATCCTAAGGAACATAATCGGCATGAAGCAGAACAGAACAGATAGGTAGGGTCTGTCTCCTAAATACATGTATTCTACTGCCTCTTCTAATTCTAACCAGTGCCGTGTGAGAGCAAAATTAAAAGTATCAAGCAAACTTGTATTTATTCCTCATTGTTATTTGTGACTCACTTGAACAGTATTTCTATCACTCTCAAGTTTATTTCAGCTCCGACTATTTGCCTCTTTTAGTATGTGTACTCTGAGGTCACTTAATGAACATTAAATGATTGTAATCTTTTCTCTTTGCTACCTCTTATCGTAAGCTAATACTTTATAATAGACTGTTAAACACATTTTATACTTATACATTATAATCTTACTTTAAATGGCACTATCTCAAAGTAATTACCTGCTTTTTGTTTTAACAATAGGTTATCTTATGATGAGGCTGTTGCTATGGCTAATGACCCCTTGGAAGGCTTCCATGAAGTAAACCTTGCTTCACCTACTTCTCCGGACCTCCTTGGCGTGTTTGACTCCGTAGCCCACGAGCAGACTACCTCACCAGGTGTCATCTACCGGCCTCTCCCTTCGTCTTTGTGCTCTGCCCCTCTCCAGGCTAATGCCTTAGATGTCTCCGACCTTCCTACACAACCTGTATATTCATCCCCCAGACGTTTAAATTGTACGGAAGGATCTGGTATCAGGTAGGAGATCATCAGTGTGCTGTTGTTTTAAACAAGTGGACAGTTTGCTTGGTTACCTTATTTTAAATTTTAATGTTTTAGAAAGTTTGAATTATATAGGCTTGTCCATGAGCAACAATACATGTTAATGCTTGACAGCAGGGGTCAGCCAACTTTTTATATGAAGGGCCGACTAGTAAATATTTTAGTCTTTCTGTGCTGTACAGTTGCAACTCTTCAGCTCTGCTGTTAAAGTGCAAAAGCAGTCATACTCAGTGTTGAAGGAATAAGCTTCAGTACCCTTTATATGTGGATACCGAGTTTTAAATTTCATATGATTTTCTCACGCCACAAAATTGTATTTTGATTTTTCTCAACTGTTTGGAAATGTAAAAATAATTCTTGGCTTACGCGCCTCGTAAAAATAGGCAGCAGGCTGGACTTACCCTGTTCAGCTTGCCGACCCTTGTTCTAGAGCGGCACTATGCAGTAGAACTTTCTGTAATGATGGACATGTTCTATTTCTGGGCTAATATAATAGCCATTAGCCACCTGTGGCTGTTAAGGACTTAAAACATCTTAGCTTTGACCGAAGACGTGCTATTCATTAAATATAGTCGCTGCCAAATTGGACAGACTTGTGTGTTATGACCTGAGTGTTTCTAGACCTGTGTTTATGCCGGTTATATTTGAGCATTTGCTGATGTTTGCTCACCTCTCCTTACAGCATCCATGTCACAGACCCAGCACCTAGTTCTACCTCTGGAGTAACAGCGGGGTTAACCAAACTAACTGCGAGGAAGGACACCTGTAGTGCTGAGAGGGAGTTTCTGCAGGGTGCTGCTGTGACAGAGGCTTGTGATGGCAGTGATGATATTTTCGGGTTGAGTACCGATAGTCTGTCCCGTTTACGAAGCCCGTCTGTTTTGGAAGTCAGAGAAAAGGGCTACGAAAGATTAAAAGAAGAGCTTGCAAAAGCCCAGAGGGTAAGCAAAAAGATATTTTATTCTTCTGTACATTATATTTGAAATTAACGTTTTTCCATGGAGTGAGGTAACCCAGATGAAATCATTATGGTTCTACAGCTATTCTTCACATGTGCACCGCTTCAGCTTCTGTTGGGCAGCATTCAGGAAGCTGTGAGCTTGATGAAGAAGTGAAGAAGTTCATCTCAGTGTACTGACTGGAAAATCAGATTCCGAAACTCTTTTTCTTTCCCCTACAGAGCCTGTTCCCTGCCTTACATTATCTGTAATGCACATGTGGTGGGTTTTGTTCCATGTCCGTTTTTACCTTCTTGTATGTGATTGGCTTTAAGGTCATTTACTTGAAGTCATTCAGCCCGAGTCATTTTGTCTTAAGGAGTTGTTTTAGTAATATAATATAACCTTTGCCTTGTAGCTGGATTTGAATGTTTTCTGTGCCTTGCCTTGGAGAATTTTCTTTTTCTGGTAACCTGTCCTGTTTTCCACTTGGTTGTCTTTGAAATTTCTGCTATGTATTTTCAAACTTGCAGCCATATATTTATTATTCTTTTTCTGAGACTAGTTAAATTTCCCAAGGAATTTCATGGTATTAAATATTCATAATTAGAAAAAAGGAAAAGTCTCCAATCAACAATCTTAGCTCTCACTTTAAGAATGAGAAAAACAGCAAAACCAGAGTAAGCATAAGGAAGGAAATAATTAAAAAGAAAAAAATCAGTGAAATTGACAATAAAAAAATGAGAAAATGAATAAAACAAAGTGCTTGTTTTTAAGAAGGATCAGTGAAATTGACAAACCTGTAGCAAGATTGTCCAAAAAGTGGCACAAGACATAGACTTCATTCAACAGCTGGAATAAAATGGAATATCATTACAGACCCTGCAGATGTAAAAAATGCAATACCGGAGAAATATGAACAGTTCTATGTGAATTTGACAACTTAGATGAAATGGACAAATTTACATTTAGATACTTCAGAAGATAGGCCAGACATTTTGTGGGTGTAATTTCCAGCATATTATGACATTTTGGAAACATGTATTTCCACCCCATCCCTACTCTACTTGTCTATCAAAAGCATAATACTGATTTTTGTATCCCCAGCACCTGTTGTGATATGGTGCAGTGGTATATATTTCTTTGTAAATGCTGTAATGAATGGCTTATGGTGAAACATCCATGCAGATATATTAAAACATTTTGGCTAAATACATCTTATCAGGAAGAGAGATGAATAGCCTTTTACGTCTTTTCCCAAAGAGAAGGGGTATGCTGAAATGTGATTGTATTTGTCTTCTGCCGTCTGGCTCAGACTCTGCTGTCTGAAGACACAGAGTCAAGTGAGATCCCAGTGTATACAGAGGTAAACTATTGAGCATATATATTTGTCTTTGAAAGTGCATTGTAGTTACTTACTGATTGGAACAGATTGCTGATTTCTTAGCTGAAGTTGGTAATTTCTTTTGAAACCTTTAGTTTGCTGTATTTAGGGGTATTGTTGAGGTAACGGAAATAATAATGGCATGTGAATACATGTGAGTGGTGGATTTCATGAAGAGTACAAGGTAGTGCAATATTAGTACTTACTCTCCTGAATTATGGCAGTTTGTGAGGCAAAATGAAGTCAACAGCCATTCTCCAGAGGCCAGATAGTTACCATTTTTCCATTCTTTTACTTCTAATCTCTTTGTGTCTTCCCATGTGGCTGTGGTTTCCAGTGCTCATCGCTCCTTCATGTAAATCTGGATTTCCATCTCACATCATTTTATTCCTGCTGGAAGGGCCCCTGTTAACAGTTTTGTTCTGTGTGTTTGCAGGTGATGCATTATTTTTAGCTGTTGTGTACCTGAATAGATCTCCCCCCCCCCCCCCCTTTTTGGAAGGATATTTTCACTCTGTAAGGAATTTTAGATGGGTAGTCTTTTCTTTTAGTACTTTAGAGATACTGCTCTGATACCTTCTAGTCTGCATTGTTTCTCACAAAAGTTGGCTGCTACCCTGACCCTTGTTCCTCTGCAGGCAACGCCTCACTGGCTGCAAGCAACTGGATTATGATTCAGGTTTGTGTAGTTTTCTTTAGGCTTTTAGTGCTTGGGACTTGTTGAACTTTTTGAATCCATAGGTTAATTTTTATAGAATTTGGAAACTTTTGGCCATTATTTCCTCAAAAGCTCTCACTTCTCCTTCAAGACTACTTTTACATAAACATTGGGCTGCTTAAAGTTGTCTCACAGCTAACTGAAACTGTGCATTCTTTTAAATCTTTTTTTTTGTGTGTGTTCCATTGTGGAGAGTTTCTTTGGCTACGTCACTTTCTTTGGCAATATCTACTCTGCTAATCCTTCTTTGCTATATTTAGTATGTAGTTTTTCCTCTAGCTTCTGGAACTATGAAATTCTGTTAAATAACTATTTTAATCCTTGTCTAGTCATACTTTCCTTCTCCTTGGGTGATAAGCTGGGGCAAATCACAGAGATCCTTTTATTTTCTGCCGTATTTGGAAGATTGCTGTTTTTGTTGCCTGATGTCCATTGCCTTAAACATCTTTGTTTCATATATTTTTTCCAGGCTTTTCATCGTGTCAGGTGGGGTGGAGGTAAATGTAATCCCTTTTCCTCTGTCTTGACTGGGAGGGAAAGTTCCGTTTCCTTATTCTACCCCAGCACAGAAACGCGCAAGTGCGCGCGTGTACACACACACACACACACACACTCACACTCTCTCTCTCTCTCTCACTCTCTCTCACTCTCTTTCTCTCTCTCTCTCTCTCTCTTTCTTCATTGATTGCTAGCTTCATGAGGATAAGGACAGCGTGTGTTTTTGCTCATGGTTATATCTTGAGTATGTGATGTATACATTTTGTTGATTAAATGAATATATACATGTATATGCAGTTACATTGTTGTATGAATAGACACATATGCATAGTATGTTCGTTAGGAACATACTAACTGCTTGTAAGCAACCCCTAAATTTTAGTGACTTAACCTAATAGAGTTCTACTTTTATTCTCTTAACACTCCAAAGCAGATGCTCCTGGTTGATAGGGAGTTCTTTAAGAATGAAATAATTTACAGGTCTGTGTGTCTTCTGTCTTGGAGCTTTGTGGTCTTTTAGAGTTTTATTTTTATCTGCACTTAACCAGTGGAATGAAGGGAAAAGAAATCATTTGGAGAAAGTACACCTCTTTTTAAAAGCCTGACTGAGAAGTGATACACATAACCATCAATCACATTGCTTTGGTGTGAACAGTTACTTGCTGCTACTTAGATGTGTGGTGGGCTGGGAAATGTAGACCCTGGCTGGGCCGCCACTTTCTAGCAACAAATCTGTACTGTGTGCAGGGGGAGCACCCACGTGATCATTGGCTTTCAGGTGCGGGGATGTCCGAGGTGATGAATTTAGTCTTTCACCTGTTTGGCCTTCCGTGGGTCATTGCTGAAGAACAGTTTTTGTTGGAACTCTGAGCCGGAAGTTTGGCTTCAGTATATCTCTACTAAAATGTAGCTTCTCAAATTCTGCTGAAACAAAATTACTGTGTTGAGGTTTGAGAAAATGCATTTTCAAGAAACGCTCCTGTTGATGCTTGTATTTCCTAAATTGTGAGACCTACTGGTATAGAGTTACTCTTCATCTTTTAATTATTCTTTCCTAAAAGAGAATAAAATAACTTGGACAATAACATCCAGTGGGATAGCTTGCAGCCAGAGAAGGTCACTCAGAAACACATACGTATACCAAATCCACATTCAGCACAGTCGTACTAACTGTGGCTAAGGATGCATATAAACGTTTACTGTATTCTTTATAAACAATTATTTCTTGAGTAACCAAAGTGCTATGGCATTATGTGAGGCCCTGCAGAGGGAAAAAATAAATTTTTTTTGACCCTGTCCTTAAGGTGTCTCTAGGCGGAGAGAAGAGACATGTGTATATAGTCATGTTTCACTGATTCCGCGTTGTACGTTTTTTCCTATTTTAAGTTCTCTGGAATCAGTATGAGTTTTAAAATTGCTCTCAGCTGGGCTGCAATCATGACAGTCATCAGTGACTACTTGCGCGTGGACTTGGTTGTAGCTGCTCATGTCTGATTAATTGAGTTGAGGTACGTGAGTTGGGTACTGTATTTGTTGGACTTAATTACTTGGTTAAATGTCTTCAAAATGATCTTACTCTGACAAAAAGAAAGGTACAGAAGAGAAGAATGGCATGTGGTAAAAGTCTGTGTCTTTGTCAGTTTCAAAGAGTTCTTCCTGTAAGTGTAAAATGAAAATTCTAAGCAAAATAGAAGCATTGTATCATAGTTTCATTGGTAGCATTTTTATTTCCTGATGAATGAAATGCTTATCTTAAAAATTGTATCTTAAATTTGATGAAATACACTTGATCAAGAGTCCTGACACTGTTTTAAATGTCTCTCAAATTTCTTTCCTCTGGTATTCCCACTCTAAAGCTGTATCTCTTGCCTAAAATACTGCAGTGATCAACTGCAATGTTTGCCTTGTCTCCTATCTTTTTTTTTAACCTAGTCACACCTTCCCAGTTATCATTTGAATTGCAAATCCGACTGTCGCTGTTCTGCTTAAAATCTGTTAGTGACTCCCCATTCATTGCCTTTGAGATAATTTCTCCTTGTCTTTGAAGTAAGTCTCAATTTCTTAGCCATGACTTTTCAGGACTGGCCATAACCCTAACTTTCTGGCATTATCTTCTTAATGGCATCCACTGCTCCCCAATTTTAGTTACTATAAAACTATACTGCTTTATTCCTTTATTTACATTTCTGTACATTTTCTAGTATGTACACATTACTACTGTAGTGCTTACTAAATTGTGAATCTGTTTAAAGATTTGCTACCCTTAGTACAAGCTGTGACTTCGTGAAAATCATGGACTGGGTCTCACGTTTTTTGTGAGTCTCCACCACTTAGATAAATGCCTGATGCCAACAGAAAAATTAACATCCAGTGAACACAAAATTAATGTTCATTGAAGGAGTGAATTTTGAAAACTGTATTATAATAATGAAAAGTACAAATTGAACTCTTAAAAAATACTCACATGAGCTACAAATCTGACTTCATGTAGGTACATTAAGTTGGACCTTGAAGCAAAAAGAGAAAGTAATCCAACATTTACGGGGAAAGGGCTAGCCCAGCTGGCCAGGATAGGTTGGGGGGATGCCGCAAGAATGAATCAGACCAAATTAACTCTAGTTTTACTGTATGGATCAAAGGAACTAACTCTGGAAAGGAAAATCGAGCACGTGTAAAGCATCTTTGGTATTAGGGTGAGGTTTATGCCACTTGGGTAGACTGTAGGGAGCAAGCAGTTCAAGAATTTTGCCTTCACAAATGACATGTATTAATCTAATAGATGGAAGCTTATCAGGGGGTAGTGTCTTACTTGGTTTTATATGCTGAAGGATTACCATAGTGCCTGCCTAGCAGGAAATGTTGAATGAATTGACTTAGTTTTCCTATATATTTACAAATTAGTGAAATTTAGAGTTCCAAAGAACCTGGTATTAAAAATTTATAATAGATTTATAAATTAAATTGGGAAAATTGGCATCTTTATGATACCTTTCTATCCAAGAACATGAGGTATCTTTGTTTCTATTTGTTTAGGTTGTTTTTTATGTTTGGGGGTATTTTAAAGTTTTTATTTTGCATTGTAGTCTTTAGCATTATGAAGTTTCCTCATCTTTAATGATTTTGCTCCGTATTCTGCCTAGTTTGACTGCTATCAAGATTGACAGCCCTATTATTTTTGTTTGTATTATATTTTTAGTATACTTTTCTGCATATTCCTTTTGTTTTTAATCTGTCTGAATCACTTTGTTTCAGGTATGTCTCTTGTGTAGAGCATAAAGATGGATTTTGTTTTTTTAGCCAGTCTGAAAATAATTTTGTTTTAATGGGTGAGCTGTGCCCATTTGCATTTATTGATAAATGCATTACATTGGGCTTGTTTCTGTTGCATGACTTTCAGAAACACCTGTTGTCTTTTCACTGTGTGCTCTGCTTTTTTGTGACCTCCTCCTCCTTTCCTTTTTGGCATTTTGGAGGGTTTCATTTCCATTCTGTTACCTTTAAATGAAGATAGAAACATTTCTTAGGCCTTCTTTAGCTACTGTCTTTATTCCCTGCGATGAGCAATACTGAAATTATCTAGTTACTGTTTTCTTCTTTTTCTTGTATAATTAAATTGTAGTGTAAATATCTTAATGTTAACCCCTGTGGTGTTGAATGTGCTTAGGTTTGTACTAATCGGTTTGTGAGCCTCAAAGTGATTTGCTTCCCTTTACTTCCAGTTATTATTTAAGATATTCGTGAATTTAGTTTCATCCATCTCCTGTTTTTTCTGTTATTTTTACACTCCCAAAGCTTGTAACATTTACATAACTATTTTGCCAGCTTTATCCTCATTAAAAAAATAAAATGTATTTTTTAGAGCCATTTTACGTTCTCAGACAAATTGAGGGAGAAGTACAGAGTTCCCAGAAAAGCCCGTCTCAGCACACGCACAGCCTCCTCTGTGGTCGACTGCACCAGAACGGCATGTGCGTTACGGTCGATGCACTTGCTTCGACACAGTCATCATCCCCCCAAGCCCTGCGTTTACATTGGGGTTCACTCTTGGTGTTGCATGTATATCTCTGAGTTTTAGCAAATGTATGATGACACGTATCTACCATTATAATATCATCCAGAATAGTTTCACTGCCCTAAAGATGCTCTGTGCTCTCATTATTTATCCTCTCTAGCCTCTGATCCGTGTCAACCATTGTTTTACCTTTTCCAGTTTGTCATATTAGTTGTCATATTATCAGTACGTAACATTTTCAGATTGGATTTTTTTATATAGTACTATGATTCATTTTTTTCCCATACTTTTTCTTGGCTTGCTAGCTCATTTCCTTTTAGTGTCGAGTAATATTCCTTTATCTGGATGTACCACAGTTCATTCATTCATTCACCTACTGAATTTTTTTAGCCATTCATCTACACCTTGGCTGCTTCCCAGTTTTGGCAATTATGAAAATACAAACATTTGAGTGCAGATTTTTGTGTAGACACAAGTTTCAGCTCTTTTGGTTTAATATCAAGGAGTGCGAACCTGGATCATATGGCAAGAATACAGATGTTTAGTTTTTGTCTGACTGCTTTCAGCCTGTCAGCCAGCCAGTTGCCTTCCAGAGACAACCATGGGGGGAGTTTCTTTTGTATTCCCATAAAGGCTGTCTGTATGCATGAAACTAAATATTACCTATTGAAATATGTAAAGATATGTAAGTGCTGTTCACATCTTGAATTTTTTACTTAAGTTCTCTTGACTGTTCTGTCTCAGCATTCTCGCGAACCATATATAACCCCAGTCCTGAAATCAAGCCCTTTTCATTGTATGGAGTGACAGTAATTTATGTAACCAGTCCTTTATTAATGGATATTTAGGCTAATTCTGACCTTCTATATTAAACACTGTTGCAATAAGTGGTCTTAATGTATAGTAAAAAAAAGAGTACATTTAATTTTGTAAAAAACTGCTGCACTTTCTCCCAAAGTGGTGGTACCATTTTGTGTTCCCTCTGGCAACGAATGGGAGTTCCTGTTGCTCCACATCCTCTCCAGCATTTGTGTTGTCTGTGTTCTGGTGTTTTGGCCATTGTGTGGTGCTACTTGTTTTGCTTTGCATTTCCCTGATTTCATATGACATGGGGCCTCTCTTCATATGCTTATTTTCCCTCCGTATATCCTTTTTGGTAAGGTGTCTGTTCTGGTCTTTTGCCCATTTTGTAATGAGATTGTTCATTTTCTTACTCTTGAGTTTTAAGAATTCTTTGTATATTTTTGGATAACCATTCTTTTGTCAGGCATGTTTTTTTTGCAGGTATTTTCTTCCAGTCTGTGGCTTGTGTTTTCATTCTTTTGATATCCCCATCTTTTTGTTGTCATTCTATAATTAAATACATTTACTTCTCATCCCGTCTTTAATATTAAATCTTCTTTGGTATTTTTTTGATTATCTGAAACTCATTCTCCACTGGGTCACCCAGGCGTGCTCTGGGAAAGAGATTCTCTAAAGTTTTACAAGTTTATAACTCTTTGCCGCTGATCTTACACGGACACTTTGGCTGTATTTAAAATCCTCACGTTTGTTTTCCTTTGAGTATCTTAAAAACATTACGGCATTGTTTTCTAGCATTAACTGCTGTTGATGTTAAATACCAGTCTGATTTTCTTTCCCTTGTAGGTGGATTGGCTTTGTGATTTAAGTATTTTATTATGATAATTTCACATGTTTTTATTTGTTTTCCATGTTTCAATGAATTGGATTTCCCTGGACCACTAGGAGGAGGGTCCTGTGAAGGAGTAGGTAAACCAGGGCAGCTTTCCTTTCTATTGTTCTGAGTGTATCTGCTTAGCTGCTTCTCTCTGTTAGAGTTAAGCCTTATCGAGAAGGTTTTCTCCTCTTCTAGCCCAGTGTCTCTGTGAGCTTTACAGGCTTAATATTACATCATAAGCTACTTATTTTTTATAGTATTTTCTGTGATCTGTTTCCTTAGGAACTTTGCCTTCACCTTTTTCCTTTCATATCTGAAACTTCTGTCTCCATTGTTCCTGTTCTTCAGTTTGGTTTCAGATTATAAATTTTTTCCTTAGCATGGAGCTCTGTGCTGAAAGGGTTTCTTTGCTTTGAAAAACCTGAAAGTTCAGAGCTTCATGGCACTGTTTGCTGCCTTGGGACAGATTTTTGCACTTAACCTACAACATGGAGCCTGGGAAAACCTTTCCCTTTTTTTCATTTGTTTTCAGGTTTGTTTTTCCAGTTTCCACCAGTGGTAGAATCCTCTTCTTTTGAGTTATTAGTATAATGACTATTTGGGTTGCGAGATTTTGCAGGGTACCTCTGTGGTCCCATTACTGCTGTTGCTTCCCTTCCACACACCTGCTGATTCTGTGGCATTGGCAGTGGAGCCACATTCTCTCATGGTCTAAGATTTGAGAGGATTCACTTTTACCGGCTTGTATTGAAGACACAGTAGTCATTGGGTTCTTCTTACATCACAGTTGGTATATTTAACTTTCAGGACTTGTCCTTGGGAGATGCAAAAACTATGCTGCCACCAGTTATAATGCAATCAACCCATCATTTTATTAATGTAATTGTGACCAATACATAAGGAGCTTGAACTTCTTCATCTCTAAGTTTGAAAGATTAATTTATAGCAACATACAAAATTGCATTTGTAACATGTTTTAAAATTTAAAAAAATTTAATGCTCACTTCAGCAGCACATTTACTAAAATGAACGATGTAGAGAAGATGAGCATGGCCCCTGTGCAAGGATGACACAGAAATTTGTGAAGTGGTCTATATTTGTGGTATCCACCAGTAAATTAGTGGGTCAAGAAAGTGGTACATTTATACAGTGGAGTGCTGTACCACAGCAGAAAGAAAGAAGGAGCTTCTACCCTTCATGACAGCATGGATGGAACTAGAGAGCATTATGCTAAGTGAAATGAGTGAGGCAGTGAAAGACAAATACCATATGACCTCACTTGTAAGTGGAACCTAATCAACAAAACAAGTGAGCAAAATAGAAACAGAGACAAGGAAATAAAAAACAAACAGTGACCAGAGGGGAGGGAGAGCAGGGAGATAACAGGGGAAAGAAGGGAAAAGGTCAGGGCAAGGAACATGTAGAAAGGACCCATGGACAAAGGCAACGGGGTGGAGGGGAGGACTGAATGTAAGGAGGGTAGGCAGGGCAGGGAAGAGCAATGGGGGGGAAAGTGGGATCAACTGTAATTAAACAATAAAAAAATTTAAAAACTTAAAATTTAAATCATTTTTAATTTTTCAATTAGAGTTGACATACACATAGTGATTGACATTACATGATTTACTAAGTAATCATCCCACTAAATCTCATACCCATCTGACACTGTACTGTAACCTCTTAATATAGGAGTTTTTTTAAACATCTTTTTGTGTTCTGTTGGGAGTCATGTGTAAATGTAAGATGTAATTTTCATTGTTAACATTCTTCTAGGTTTTAAATACACACCATTTGCCTCTGGTTGTAGTGTTAAAATGGTATAGTCTAATGGAAATTTTAAACTAATTGAGATATGGTACATAAAATTATAAGTAAAAAATTTTGTAAGTAAACATGGGAAACAACTTGTTGAACTGAATATGAATCGAAACAAATAAACATAATTGAGAAATTGCTTGCTTGATGGAAATAAATATGTTCAGGCAAAAGTTAAGGGAGAAAAGAATGGAATCATTTAATTGTTTATTTTCACTTGTCATATTAATCATACTTAATCTTTGGATGTTTTGTCAAAGAAATGTGAAAATTTAATATGTGAGTTAGAATTATTTGTAATTTTAGTTTTGCCCAATTGTCTTCTGCATAGCCAGTGCTAAATAAACATTCCATTGTGACTCTTAAGAAGGAAATAGCATTCATATTTTGTAATTTTATTAGTAAAGATGATATAGTCTGCTGAGTCTAACTTCAAACTATGGAAACCCAAAGTAAAATGATCGATTTCTCACAGGAACTAAAGTTAAAAGATGAAGAGTGTGAGAGACTTTCCAAAGTGCGGGATCAGCTTGGACAGGAATTGGAGGAACTCACAGCTAGTCTATTCGAGGTTGGTCTATTTACATCTTGGCCAAAGTCTTGATTTTTGCATATTGATAGAATTGTTTTTTGAGGGAATCTGGAGAAAAATATGCTTAGATTTATGCATAGTTATAAGTCCTCTAAGAAAAAAGAAAATCCTTAAGAAATGTAGAGTCTGCAACTTAAAATGCTGTGAAAAGGAAGGAAGACTATGGGCAACTGGTATCAAGTTATTTAAAATGCATATGTGGAAAGAAAGGAGGTAGATTTTAATCTTGGTTTTTACTGAATATTCAGGGACTGCTTTAGAGTAACTTTATGTGACTTCTACAACAAAGATGTCAAATCCTTGGTGTCTGTGTGGTACAGGATGATGTGAGTTTAAGGAGGCACATCTCCCTACTGGAAGGTACACCTTTTTACCTGCAGCCTCCTGCTGGGACCCACATTTTTGCCCAACTCAAATAGTGTTTCTCAACAGGAGTGTCATTGATGTTGTAGGATATTTTGTGTGCTTGGTCTATTAGTCAGGGTTCTCCAAGAAAAAGAAGTCATAGGATGTGTGTATATACCTTGACACATACAGACAAAAAAAGACATATAAGGAGTTGGCTTATATGATTTTAGAGGCTGGTGAGTCCCAAGTTTTGCAGGGTGAGACCCAGAAGAGATGATGGTATATAGTTCCAGTCCAAGTCCAAAGATGTGAGAACTAGGGGAGCTGATGGTGTGATCCTAATTCTAAGGCCGAAAGGCTCAAGACCCAGGAAGAGCTGATGCTTCAGTTTGAGTCTGAAGGCAGAAAGAATTCTCTCAACTCTGTGTGGGTCAGCCTTTTGTTCTGTTCAGGCCCACAGCTGATTGGATGAGTCCCACTCGTGTTCTGGAGGGCAGTCTGCAGTACTCAGCCTGCTGATGTAAGTGTCCATCTCATCCAGAAACACCCAGGATAATGTTTGACCAAATATCTGGGCACAGTCAGGTTTACACAAAATTAACTGTCACACTTGGCTTTGTCCCCACAATGCTAAAAATACTCCCTGATCATTTTGACAACTTATAAATATTCATGAGGGTGGGTAGCTGATAGTACTTCCTTGCTGTTGAGAATTGCTGCCACGAAGTGCCTCCTTTAGGTTAGCCCCCAGAATGTTCCTTATCAAAAACATCTGTATGGTACTAGAATGACTAATGTTGTTACCACTCACCCATATTTTTTTTCTTAGAAATTTCTTCTCAAAACTTTTGATGTAATGCATGATTTTAGAGGGAAATTTCCTTACCCTTTATTTGTATTTATGCAGCATCTATGTATTTCAGTGTTGGGTATGTATATTTGCTCACATAGTTGTAATCCTACTGTATTTTATCATTTTTCCCCCAAATAAACCTCTTTCCATGTTATCACATAGTCAGTGTAATGACAGAATAATCTATCAAATGCATATTCTACAATTTGCATGATCATGACCAGCATTGCATGGAACTCTGCAGACGTGAGCTTTCTGTGCACCTTCTGCTCCACACCTTGCCGTCTCCTCGGTCCTTTTGGGGGTCATTTTCTTTCATGAACATTTTAAAACTAAGTTATATTTTGTTTCGTTAGCTAGCTGTCAGAAATGAGAGGAAGAGAAATTTAAGGTGGAAGAGATGGGGAAGTCAGAGGTCTGGAACAGGCGCTAGCTATGTGTCTTGTTACATTTTTATTCGTACAGGATCCATACAGAAACGTAAGACTTTCATCCAGGGTTGTCTGTCTAGAAGAAAATTCTGAATGGTGTGTTGCTATTCGATAAGAAAGCAGATATGTTATATTACTTATGTTAATTTTTATTTCTTACCTTCATGCCCTTAATTTTAGCTCTGCTTATGCTCCACCCTTCTGTACTTACATGTATATTCTGTTAGATGAAATTGAAGGAAAACAGACAGAAAGAACCCTTTTCCCTCTCTGTAGTGGGATGTGAAGTACCAGAAATGCAGTTTCTGTAATTAATGAAAATATGTCTAGAAAACATAGCTTTGGGATCCCTTAGCTATATCCCTAAGCTAATAGTGGCTAATAGTATTGACGTGAACTTTCTGGGAAAGAAATTACATTGATTTAACATGATTTTAGTAATGAAGAAAGTTGTATTCAAACCAGTTATTTGTGAATTTTGCGAAAAAGTGCTAAAAGTTTTTCTCTGGTCTTAATTGTGGCTTCATGATCTCAGTTTACCATTTTCTTTTAAAAAGATTTTTTTGCTTGTATTTTATGTATATGTATATTCATGTGTAGGTTTAAGAATTAAAGATTATTCAAAAGAAACTCAATTTGCACAGTTTTGGTATATTTAACATGTAAATTTAAATTAGTTTATTATGTATGATGAATCTTGAATATAATTATACTTTGTATATAGCAAAGTTGAGTCTTAAAAGTGTCAAATGGAAGAACTCTGAAATTATATAAATATATATATTTTTTTCTCCTAGTATCTTAGATTTTGAGATAATACTATAAAATTAAGTCAGTTGAAAGAATGCTTTACAAAGTAATATACATTTAACATGGGAAAAAAAGATAGGTGATCCTAAGATTAAAAAAATTGTCGGCCAATTTTAGTAAATTTTTATGGTGTGTGTGGTCTCTCCATAATGCTATGAGGCATAGAGTGTAAATTATTATCATTTTATGTGTGAAGAAAACGAGGCACAGTAGGCTAAGGAGCGCTGCTGGGACCCAAATTCCTGACCTCAGCTCCTGCCCGGAGGACTGTAAAAGTCATGTGGCGATTCCTTCTGTCTTAGCCATCATTGAAGACGGTCGTCACTGAGGCCTCTCTTCATCCCACATTCGGACTCAGAACGGTTGTACCTCAAGCCCATAAAGCAGTCTATCCGCCTTTCTCTTCTATGTTGCCAGCACCATCCTTCATACCACCATCGTTTCTTACCTAGATCAAGATATGGCAAACATTTTATTCACGTACCTGATCGTAAAAGAAAATTTGAGTGTGTACCTTAGTTATGACGAAAGTACTGTGTATTTATTGAGGATTCTTTATGGGCTAGGGAGTGTTTTAAGAGCATATATACTTACTTAGAAATTATATACATATGCTAACATTCGTAATAATGTGTTACATAAATTATAAAACAGTAATTTTATAAAGAATGAGAATAAAAATAATTAAAATTTTCTTATAATAGTACACAGTATTTTCTCACTAAAACATACGGTGTGTGTGCACATTAACTTACAGGGGTGGGCAGAGCGGGTTTGCAGTTGTTTGTATGGAAAGTAACACAAGCATTAATAAATAATAATACAAGAATCAACTCAGTTGCGCATACAACCATAAACTTACTTTTGCACACCCCTGTGTTTAGTGAGAAGAGTTTGACTGAATATGTTACCTTGTTTTTAAAAATGTTATTTTAACAATATATTATCTTGATGAAGGTCTGATCTAAGTGTTGCTTTTTTAAAATTAGGTTTAATGCTGTTGATCCCTCACAAACAGATAGATCCAAATGGGAGAAGTGTATCTTCCCTTGTTTTAAATCATTATACCAAATTTTCAGTTCTGTTATCAGTTATATGAAGGTTTTTTTCAGAAAATTCTGTATTGAATTTCTGTCTTATGTAATACCAACAAATCGTTTGTGCAGATTAATCAGAAGATTAGGAATAACTCATGCTTTGGGCAGAATTAGGTTAAAATTATTTTTTCAGAGTTTGTCAATATAAATGTGTGACCACTTCCTGCAGGGTGAAGCTAGGCTGTATCTACTTTTGTACAGCCTGGAGCTGATTGGTTTTTACATTTTAAAATCATTGGGGGGAATCGGAAGAATATTTTTTAACATAGGAAGACTGTATGAAATTCAGATTTCAGTGCCCATGCATTTGTATGGAAATGGCCACTCTCATTCCTTTACGTATTGTCTGCTTTCACGCTGCAGCAGCGCAGTTGAGTAACGGCAACAGAGCACGGCTCACGAGCAAAACTACTTACGTCTGGTTCTTAGAGAAGAAGTTCGCTGACTCCTGATGTAAATGATACTTCTGCCATTTCCCATTTCAGAATGATAGATTGATAGAGAAGTTTTCACACCTTTTTGAACCTCCTTTTGATGTGTTTTGTCATTGTGCAAAATCCTGTCCTCTATTGAGAGACTGCTTCTCCCTCCTTTCTAGCTCTCTTTTCTTTCCTTCCAGGACTCCATTTACGTGTGCGTTGTGTCTTTTCACCATGTCCTTCAAAGGGAAAAGTCACCCCAAACCCCAGCTCACTCTTCTGAGTTTACGTCTGCTGTTGGACTTGGTCCCCCAGTCCTTCTCTATTTCATTTGCTCTCTAATGCCTTCAAACACATTTTAAAACATTGTCGAGCTCTTTTCATTGTTCCCCATGGTAGGTTTGTCGAGTTGCATAGTCCACTGTTGATGAAAGCAGAGTCTATTTCTGAACATTTAAACAATTATTTTCTCCATAGCTTGAGTTACTCTGCATTTATAGTTAAAGTGTCACTTACCTTGAAGAGTCAGATTAGATATGTTTATTATTTTGAAAATATCTGCCAAATAGTTCTATTGACGGCTACTAATTATTACAGAAAAATTCAACAAATGTGAAACATTTGTTATTTTCACAAGAAAAACACTTCATTATTAAATTTGATATTTGTAAGGGCTTTGGTACAAAATACTCAGCATAATTGTTCATGGAAGATTTTCACAGTTACTCTCATTTCATCATAAACCATTGATAGTAGAGCTTCTTTTATTTAAACTAACATAATCTGTAAATTCACATTCATGGGCACATCCTGGGTTGGCCAAAAAGTCCGTTACCTTTTTTCCATAAAATAAGAAACACAATTTTCATTTTCACCAGTAATTTGATTGATTTGGACCTTTTAAGTGTGTCAGCTGTCTCCTGCAATTTATTGGCTTCTAATGGGCAGAGGCCAGGGGTGCTGCTAAATATCTTCCAATGGGTAAGACAGCCCCACAGCAAAAAATTATTCAGCCAAAACGTTAATAGTACCAAGAAACTTCACAGATCATGTATATGTTTGATCAGCCGCAGCGCCATCTCCATACACTGCACAATTCTTTTTTTTTGCGTTTCAGTTGCAGTTTTACCTTTCTTGAAATAATGAAGCATAATACACCAAAAATGTTGTGTTATCGTCTTCCATCTTCAATATTAAAATGGTTGTTCAATTTTGTTATTTTAAAAATGCACACACATTGATATGACAGCTGTCACAATACAATCTAACAAAATGGGTTTGAATGAAGTTAAAGACAACTAAGCTCTACTAGAGCCACTAAGGGGAAAATGGAACGGACTTTCTGGCCAACCCAACCCAAACTGCAGTTCCCTGCAATACTGTGAGAGCAAATGAGCGCATGGGAGCGCCACCATCAAGCTCTGAGGTGCGGGACTTCCACCCTTCCACTTTGCCACTGAACAGTTGGCGCACCTACTGAGGGTGGCATTGTCAGGATATTTATGAAATGTCTTTGAAGCGAGTGGCCTTCCTTCCTTCCCCACTTCCTCCCTTTCTTCTTTCTCATAAACTGCAAATTGAAGTTCCAAAGTATACATTATTACACCCAGGGGATTATCTCGAGTACCCTATATACTGTTCCAGTCCATCTTTAATTCTTTCATAGAGGTTATTACATACAGCAGAGTAATCTTTCAAAAATACAAGTTCAGCTCTGGTTGGGTAGCTCAGTTGGTTGGAGTATCATCCGATCCCTGGTCAGGGCACACACAAGAATCAACCAACGAACAAGTGGAACAATGAGTTCTCTCCGTCTTTCTCTCTCCCCCCCCCATTCTATCTCCCCCTCCCCTTCTCTCTTTTTTTAAAATCGGTAAATAAAAATTAAAATACAATTTCAGTCATATCCCTCTCTTTCTTAGAAAACTGTAAGACTTCATACTGCACTTAGAATAAAGTCCAGAATTCTTGCTCAGATATTTTAATAATTAGAATGTAATTGAGATGTACGCTCCTTAAGAGCAGGGACCTTGTCTTTTTTCCTAATACATTGTGAGCACCTGGTGCAGAACCTCACAGAGGTGGTGCAAATAAATGTTTGATGAATAAATATATGAATAGAAGAGAATTAAACACCTGGAATTTCATATTTGTGGTACTAAGAAATTAAGACCCTGTTAAAAGATAAACTGATTTATCCTTTTAGATTACTCTGTAGAAAATTACTACTTCATATCATTTGTGATTCTTGTTAAAAAAATTGAAAGCCAGGATTTCTCAGCTGTGATTTTTATAAACAGAAGTACTATTGATGTTTCAGAGTTACTTGTCCCTTCTGTATGAATGTGCTGTGACTGTGTTTATATGTATATATAGTAGACATATATACACAGGTATATATAGTAGATGTATATACACATGTATATGTGGTGATCAGATGATAAAAACCTAGTCGCACAGAAGCCGGGTTTTACACACGCAGCACGTATTTTCCTCCACCACATTCGCAGTCCTTTCTGCAACCGCGGGTCAGAGCGACAGCCACTCCGCACGCGGCCTCAGAGGTCATCGCACGCGGCCTCAGAGGTCATCGGTGCTAAAAAAGTGCCTGCTCCTGATTTCTGATGGTTCGTCTCTCTGCTGACAGCTGCTGTTTCAGCAGTTAACATTGAATACTGATTTTCAGGCTATATTTTAGTCATATATCTTTGCTTTAGTCACTTATTAAGAGATTTTTAAAAATAAGTGCTAAATACTTTGTTTCCAAAATTTGAGCTGTTCACTTTTCTAGGAAGCTCATAAGATGGTGCGAGAAGCAAATGTCAAGCAGGCAACAGCAGAAAAGCAGCTGAAAGAAGCACAAGGAAAAGTAAGTTTTTATTGTTTTTGATTGTATACAAAGTAAGGAAATTAGTGATTCCTGTATTTTTTCTAACCACAGCACTAAGTTTTATCAGGGATTAGATCAAAGTTACATCTCTGAGAACGAGGGAGTCAGTTAGGGGCACAAAGCCCATGAAGTCTCCCCAGATTTCCTGGTGAGTCACCTGCGCAGGTTCTTGGGCGGGATCGCCACCTCTTCCAAGGTCCAGATTATTATGGGCATACTGTCTCAGCCCCACGGGCAGGTAGGAGGGGTCGTCTCCCTGACCCACGACATGAATAGCATGAAGGCTACAAAGCTGAAAAGGTGCTTACACATGAGATTCTAAGAAACAGGTGTGGGTGATGTGTCCACACTGTTCCTGATGTCCATCAGGTCCCAGTGAATCGGTCCACCCCAGCTCAGCCTCAGGTCTGGCGGTCCCAGTCGCCCCGTGGATCCCTCTCGTGCTGTGAGTGGTCACGGAGCTGGGTAGTCGCCTTACCCTGTGCCATTCATCATCCGCATATTGCTTGTAGTTTCCCACCCACATGTTGTACTCCTTGGCTGCGGCAGCCCACTCTTCTGGCGTCTGGGGTAGGGCCCCAGGGTCACGTCCTGGTAAGGTGGGAGGCGGCTGGTCACTCAGCAGCACCACAGGCTGGCTGTCCTTTGCAGCCATTGAACTGCCAGGACCCCTGCCATGGTGGCTGCCAGATGGACCTTCTCCCTATTGCCCAGTGATAACTGTCTTAAAGATACCTTAACTTAACAGTGGGTTTTGTTCTGATTGTACACATGGTGCTTACTTTAGAAGATTTGGAAAGTATAAAGGAGAAAATAGCTACCGTGCAGATAAAGTTAATAGTGAACATTTGGTGTCCATTTTTGTTACAACCAGATGATTCGAATGCATGTGAATCGTGTATTATCAAAAGGATTATGTAGTCACATTTTCAAGTTAATATTTATTCTCTTAATTCACTAAAAAAGCTACTGAAATGTTAGAGTTTACTATTTTAGAAATGAGGTATATCTGATGATAAGCTAGTATATTTTGGAGATTTTGAAAATTCACAAATAAAATGTTAATCATTTTGATAATTTTTACATTTCACTAGACATTGTGAATAGTAGCTGAATCTACTGTGTGGAAACATCAGAAAACTTAATTTTACTTTTATTAGTCCACAGAAAATACAAATCATGCTTATATTTTATCTTTGAAAGTGTTTTGACAAAATCGCTCACCTTCAGCTGCATCTGTCCTTACTGTATTTCGTATATATGACTGTGTCGATTGCTTCTCAAGATTGATGTACTTCAGGCTGAAGTAGCTGCATTGAAGACGCTTGTATTGTCCAGCTCTCCAACCTCACCTACACAAGAGCCTCTGCCGGGAGGAAAGACCCCTTTTAGAAAGGGGCATACAAGGAATAAAAGTACAAGCAGTGCTATGAGTGGCAGTCATCAGGAGCTCAATGTGATGCAGCCAATTGTAAAAGACTGCAAAGAGGTAACTCCTCAAGGACTGTCCCCTCTGACTCTGTTGATACTTATTTGTTCTCATCACTGAGGTGTCAGTTATGATTTTTGCCAGCAAAATTTTTAGCAATATTAAGATGGGGGAGGCTTTATCTAGAGCTGGCTGCTTTCGGGGATTCTTCAGTTCCATTCTCTACCTGACTGACCTTGGAGTATCTGCTGGAAACTTGGTAAGTTTCTTGATCTCGCTATTTCATTTAGGGAGCAAACTGTCATGTTTTGCCTAGAGGAGAGCGGGTGGCTTTACCAATCCGGCTGGTGGAAATGATTGCTCGGGGGCTGTGACGAACTAGGGATGTAGCAGATGTGTGAGCATAAGGGGATTCCTTGAAGAGCAGTGTGTTGCTTTTACTTAAATTCTGGGAGAAGGAGAGGTAAAGGAGTCAAAGTACAGGGAGTCCTAGAGCCGATTTAGATAATTAAGCCACAGAAAAACAGAACTAATGGAAGACTCACTGTTTTAAAAACTATAATGGTAACTGAGATAATATAGAGCTATTTGAGTAAAAATTGAATAATTGTAGCATATTTTTTACTTAATCACTGTATGTCATGAGAATGCATTTCCAAGGGGATTAATCAGTAACTTATGAAGCAGCCCTCCCTTGTTTTTTCTTAAAAACTCTATATTACATTGCCAAATTCAAGTCCATTAATCTTTAAGAGGCCATCTGTGCTCATTCAGTTAAATTTTTACAGGGAGGCCAGGACTTTAGTAAACTGAATAACCAAGGGCATTACTATTTTCATTGAATTACATCTTGTTTAGTTACTATCAAAGATGCAATGAGGGAGAAGTTGAATACTTGGTCAATCTGAATGTGACAAAATATAAAACCTACATTGGTTCTGTTAAATGTTTAAGAAACCTTTTTTTAGTCATAATTTTAATTTCTTTGAATTTAACACTTTTAATGGCTTGGTGCAACTTGTATTTTTGTGATGGTTTCTCAGGGTGTGTAATTATGTACGTTTTTTCCTGTTGTTCACACTAACAAAATTGTAATGTTTTCTCATGGAACATTTTAAAGTTTCATTTTTAGCTAATGAAATTTCTTAAAATATGAATAGGAAGCATATAACTTCAATAACTTTTTGCTTTCCAGCTACATACTGTATTCTGTTTTGTGAAAAATATGTCATAAAGTTTTATTAGACAAAGGAAAGACGTCAATTTGATGTGTGTTTTAATAAAAGATAACAATCCACAAGAAAATGAAACGTATTTGTATGTCTGTAGAAAATGTGGTGCAGGTGTTCAGTCATGACATTTGCAATGTGTAAAACATGCGAGAGTGCACGCACAGCCACGTGTGTTCTGCAAGGCTTGGAGATCCAGTCACTTAGGTGTGCATTTGAACATCACTAGCTTCTTGCTCTGTAGCCTTGGACAACTTACTTTCTCTCCTACGCAAGTCTGTAGGAAAGGTGGCATACACTCAGCCTTTTGTTACTTTCATGTAGAATACCTGTACACCTGATTAAGCTATCCTAGAGGCCATAGCTGTGGTCAGTGCCTTGTTGAGAGTGTACCCAAGTCTTCTTAATAAGAGGGCCTCAGAGCTGCAGGCAGATGAGGGACATTACTCTGGGTGGCTGTGTGAGCTCGGCTAGGAATCTGTAGGGAAGAATACTTAAGTTAATTAAAAAGGAAGAGGGAAGGAGAGAGAATAGGAGAGAGAACCACAACTGGCTGAGTGAATAGGTAGACTGGTGCCAGCCTGGATTATTGTTGATAATTCAGTTGGTGGTTACCGGATGTTCATCTGCCAAAAAATATCTAAATCAGCATTATATTTTAAGATAATCAATTTAGAAGGCTTATATGTGTGCTTCTTTCGAGTCTTGCTGCTTACACAATAAACATTTTGGAAATTCCTTTGAAAATGCCTTCAGGTAATACTAGAACAATTAGTACCATTTTTACCCCAAACGTTTGGTTTTATAATTTGGTCAGTCTCAGTTTTTTCAAATACTTCATTTAACTTAGGTCCAAATTAATTTTTGGTTACTTTCATTAAAGACTTGCCATCATTTTTTGTGTTCAGAACACTATGCACAGGTGCCTTAAGAGGAGCTTCACGTTCACTTTGGGGAGGGCTGGTCGTTGCATCATTAAACACCATGGTGGGTCCATTGTGCAAAGGGCCGGTTAATCATTTGGGAGTTTGAATATTTTAAAAAGAAAAATTGTCACCAGGTATTATAACTAATTTAGAATGCTTCAGTTTATTATTTTAAATGAAGAGTATTTCTTTTTCAGTGATGTTTATAATTTTATATTCATACTTTTTAAAAAGTTATTTTTGTGTGTTTTTTGTTTTGTTTTGGCTTGTCAGGCTGACTTATCTCTGTATAATGAATTCAGATCTTGGAAGGATGATCCCACAATGGACAGAACATGTCCTTTCTTAGACAAAATCTATCAGGAAGATATATTTCCATGTTTAACATTCTCAAAAAGTGAGGTAACTAAAGACATTTTAATAAGAATGCTTTAGAGTTGCTTCTATACCTTTTACTAAGTCATGTTATATATTTTAATATCTCTTAAATAAATAAGTTACTAAAAATGTCATGTTTACCATTTTCCCTCTTCCATACGTATGAGGATTATAATTTCTTGGCATTCGGGTGCTGGACATCTTTTCTGTTGGAGCAGAGGGCCGTTCACACAGCGCGTTGCACTGGAGTGCAGGCTTACCTGTGTGTTGCGGGGAGGGTGTGTTCTTGATTCTCCGTCTAGGGCCCAAGTGCAAGGGCAGCGCCACACTCTCAGGTGGTGTTGGGTGTATCTGTATGTAATAAAAAATTATATTTTCCTCATCTTGAAAACGGGGGGAAATGTCTTCCTTGTTGCCTGTGTCATAGGGTTGTTAAAGGAGGTGAATTAAGTAGGTAAGTAAAAAGGTCATGGTCTTAATTTGCTCTTGTAGTGGAAGGTTTGTCTATAAATATCCTGTCAGTCAGGGTTTAAGATAGTTAATTCTAAAAGTCTTTTTGCTAAGTCTTTAGAGGATTTAATGGTAACATTACTTGTAAGGAGAAGTTAAGATGAGCAGTAAAACACTTTTGATATGTAATATGTTATTCATTGTAGCTCTGTGCCTGGTTTTGGGTAGGTCATTCAGCATTAGTAATGTTGCCAGACTGAAGTAGTTTGCCCATGTCATCTGCTGTTTGTTAGTTACTACCATCTCCATCTGGGCATTTAATATTTATTAATTCTGTTAATTCTTTTTTATATATAAATGGAAGTTCAGAAAATACATAGCTATAAATAGTATATATTGTTGTTATGAATGACCAGTATTAAAACATATTGCATATATTTAACACAATTAGGCATTAGGATACTCATTTTGAAGTTGTATTAACAGTGTATGTTAATTGTGGGTAAGGTTGAACAGAGATGGGAATTAATGCCTTTAATCCTCTTCCAGATAATGAGAAAAGTTATTTAGCTGTAACTGAATTGCCTTTCTTAACAATGTTTGAATGATAAAAGAATTCAAATCAAGATTACATGCTTTCTTTTTTTCCCCATTGGCTAAGGCCAAGCTAGTGGAACTTGGGGAAAGAGTGTTAAAAATTGGTTCACCGTAGAATACACATTTGATATTTTTTTGCCAGTGCAGTTTCTAATACTTTTTCTTTTTTTTAAGTTGGCTTCAGCTGTTTTGGAGGCTGTGGAAAACAACACTCTAAGCATTGAGCCCGTGGGGTTGCAGCCTGTTCGGTTCGTGAAAGCGTCTGCAGTTGAATGTGGAGGACCCAAGTACGTTTTCAGAGCCGCGTCTCGTGGTTCTTAAATGTGTATGTGTTGTCATTACTTAGTTTTCCCAGGTTTAAATTTGGTTCAATTTCTTGTGTCAGTTTTCTGTTTGGAGCCTAGGCAGCTCAGGCACGAACCTCCAGACAGGGTGTGATGTAGCGTTTCAAATTAGAGTCAAAAGGGAGCCCTTTTAATCACAACAGTGTATGTGTATGCAATGTTAGGGATGCAGGCAGTGCAGAAGTCAGAGACTCTCTTTGAACCACGTGTCGTGACCGTGGATCACAAAGGCACTTTAGTGGGTTCTAAGCAGGATTTTTTTTTAAATGTTTTTTTAAAAGATTTTATTTATTTATCTTTAGAGGGGAAGGGAAGGAGAGAAGGAGAGAAATATCAATGTATGGTTGCCTCTCGTGAGTCCCCTGCTGGGAACTGGCCGCCTGCAACCCAGGCATGTGCCCTGACTGGGAATTGAACCGCAATCGTGTGGTTCGCAGGCCCATGCTCAATGCACTGAGCTACACCAGCCAGGCTAATAAGCAGGATTTTTGTTTGTTACACATACATGTATAGCGGTGCATCCTCAGTTGCTGTGTAAAATGTCTGTTCCCAGGGGTTACCAGCAAAATTAGTTGGGAAGACAGTGATTTAGACCAAGTCTTACCAAGCATGAAAACAGGTACCAAAAAGACTTAGTGAAAGACTTAAGTAGCCTTCTCCTTACATACTGTCATAATAAAGGGTTCTCACTTTCAGAAATGATTGGTTCTGTGTTCATATGTAAGAGATGTTTGGCAATTGTAAATCTTCAGAGGTAAGACCCCCCCCCCATTTCCTAGTGGGGCAGGCTCTTTTCCATCCAGACCTAGGAGGAAGAAAGATTGACATCAAGAGTGCCTAAAACTTTTGGCACAGCTGGTTAAAAAAGGACTAGGAAAGATTTTGAGGAAGCTGCTTACTTAGTGGTTTAGAACTAGATTAATAGAGGGGCCTGGAAAGCCCAAGAGCTCGTCGAAGGCAGCAAGTAACTCTCGTCTGGGTCAGTTTGAAGACGAGGAAAATGCTGATTGAGATTCACTGTAGGTCTGTGTTATAAACCTGTCGTGGGAGTTGTCTGATTTTCCCCCTTCCCTGCTAATGCAAATTGTATTCTTAGTAGGATCAGGTGGTGTTGGTATTTGGGTAGTCATTTGTGGAGGGACCTAGTCACGCATTATGCTGTGTTGTCCACGTAACCCACCTAGAGTTGTGTCCTGTTTTTTTTTTTTAATTTAATTCTTGTTCAGGTACAGTTTTCTGTCTTATATTCCCAGGCCTGCCCCCCCTCCCAAGTGCTCCCCACCTCCCTCCCCATTTCCGCCCCCCACCTTAGTTATTGTCCATGTGTCCTTTATACTTGTTCATGTGAGTCCTTCCCTTTTTCCCCTGTGATTCTCTCCCCTCTCCCCTCTGGACCCTGTCGGCCTGTTCCGCATTTCAGTGTCTTTGGTCATATTTTGCTTGCTTATTTGTTTTGTTGTTTAGATTCCTGTTAACGGTGATATCATATGGTATTTGTCTTTCACTGCCTGGCTTATTTCGCTCATATACTCCTCTTGTGAAACACCTGTAGCACAGTAGCCTCTGAAAGTGGGGAAGGTGTTTACATTCTTCCATTCTACTCCACAGACATCTATGTATTTTTATCCTGATCATTAATGCTAGCAGTGTTCATGCTTTTAAGGTTTGTGTTATACCTTATTTTAAATACTGCGTGTAGTAGTAGTTTTTAATCGTAAAATTTTAAATTCGTGCTTGCATAATATATCACACAGACGTGCAAGTATATGATGACAAATGAGAGTATCAGTTTATATAGTATCTTAGTAAAATAATTATATGGATTAGGGTCAGGGAACAGTTCCCATAGTTTAAGGATATTGTGCTCGTGGGAAGAGGGCCAGAAATCCATCTTCATTTTAAGTGCATATTGTGTGGAAAATTCACTTTAAGATGATGCTGCCCTCTTTTTTGAAATATGAAGCATGGGGCTGGCCAGGGCTGCCGTGGACTAGGTTAGGAAGATAATCTCTGAGAAATGGCAGGGTGCTACGGGAATTTTGAGGACAATAGTTTAGTGGTGGGCATCAGGACCGAAAGCATAGAAACAATGAAGCGGTGTGTTCAGAGAGGCTGGGGAGTGTGTGGGCAGGAAAGATGGGAGGGATGTGAAGAAAACTTAAGGGACCATTAGGTTTGGGTGGAGGAGACAAAGGAAGTAACCAAAAAGTACCAGACAGACAAAGGAAGTAACGGTGACTGAATAGAAGAATGATGTGGCATTTGGAAATTAATGGGAGGGGCTCTGCTTTTGGGAAGGTGATAGGCCTGGATTTAAACATTTTGACATCCCAAGTAAAAGTGACAGGCAAGGGTTTGAACGCTTGGGACTAGAGCTGATGGCGGACTAGGAGGTGGTGTGGATGCGGACAGAACAGGGGAGTCGGACGTCAGAGGGCTCAGCATCGACTCCCAGCTCAAATGAAATACATGGGCGGTGACAGTTTTCAGGTGGCTTTAAAAATGAGAAAACTTGCCCTGGCTGGCATAGCTCAGTGGATTGAGTGTGGGCCTGCGAACCAAAGGATCGAGGTTTGATTCCCAGTTGGGGCACATGCCTGGGTTGCAGGCCAGTTCCCAGCAGGGGACTCACGAGAGGCAGCCATACATTGATGTTTCTCTCCTTCCCTTCCCCTTTAAAGATAAATAAATAAAATCTTTAAAAAAATAAAAACGAGAAAACTTCAATACTTTTTATTTTTTAAAAAACTGATACTTAAAATCACTTTAGCAGATCCTTTCAAAATTAGACAAAATAGTAGACAGACAGGTATAATCTGTTTCCAGAAGGATAGTATATAACTTGATTTTTATCAATTTGATGGTACTTTTATCCTCCTGTATAAAACTCTATTTTTGGAAGTTCCAAGGACTTCCAACACTTCTTCTTAAATTTCTTGATCTTCTATTCTCCCTGAGCTCTAGTAGTTCACTGTATTTGAAAAATATTGTTATAGATTATTAAAGAAATTTGCTAATAAAGAAACACTGAGGCAAAATTTCTTTGAAAAGACAAAAGTTTTTTCGTGATTAGAATGGCCATCCCTAAAATTACCCTATGCTAATACACATTTCTGCTTGTTTTCTTAATATGGAGACATATCTGTGTCATATTTCTTGTAAGTATCCTGGGAATTTAATGTTCATTTGATGTTTTTTTTTTACTATTTAATTTGTGATGTCATATAAAACGCTATTGGCCACTTTATTTTACTTAGAACTATACTGATTTGGCATTGGTCGGGAGCGGTAGTTGTGTTCAGCCAGGCTCCTGGCTGCCCCAAGCCCAGCCTGGTACACGAGCCAGCTCCGTCCTGAGTGGTGGAGTGAGTGACGGGTGGTCCGTCTCTTCACCAACAGGCAGGAGCATGCTTAGTGCCGGCCCGTTAAGGTGAATACAGTCCAGCCCCTGCCCTCAAGACGCTTGTAGCCCAATTCCAACCAGAAGGCCCTTATACCAAATTTTAGATTTCATAGTATGTAAGTAGAAAGGATGGTATATCCAAATGTAGTATACCCTTTCTATAACTGTTAAGATTCAGTCTTTTTGTAAGGTGGCTTATTCCTTTGTATTTCTCAGGCCTAGGTACCACATTAAATGCATGTAAACCAACAAAACACACCAAAAAGTACCTTATCTGGAAGCTACTAGCCTGAAAACTATTGGTAAACTGTTTTGAAACTTGATAATCGTTAGGCTTTCTCTGACCCAGGAAGGAGTCGAAGTCCTGCTGGAAAGCCCAGAGCTCTCCTGTACCAGATTGCTCATTGGTGGGTTTGCTCCAGGGTAGGATGTGTATTGAAAACACTTAGGTTCTATTTCTGGAACCACATTTAAGGTTATGCTGTTACGCTCACGTGGGACTGTTAACCCCAGAGGGGAGGGACTGTCTTTTCCGTCACGGTGGCCCAGCGTCGAGAGCAGCGGCTTGGCCTCAAATGCTAGTTGTCTGAAGTTTGTACAAGGTCGGGCAGAATGCCTTTGATTTAAGGAAACTGAAATTTATCATTCTTTTACAGAAAATGTGCTCTCACTGGCCAGAGTAAGTCCTGTAAACACAGAATTAAATTAGGAGACTCAAGCAATTATTACTATATTTCTCCTTTTTGTAGATACAGGGTGAGTAACTTAATCACAGATTTTAATAAAGTTCACTGTTATATAAGACATGTAATTATTTATGACATTTTCTCCTTCTGGCCTAGATCACGTCTGTGTGTAACTTTTTTACGTACATTCGCTACATTCAGCAGGGACTTGTGAAACAGCAGGATGGTGAGTGTTCTTAGTGCCTCATAAAACATCTACGTAAAAGTTTAGTAATGCTAAATAAACTTTATTGTTGGTATATTTATATTGAGTCTCTTTTATAGTTCTAATAAAATGTGTGGAGAATTTGGAAACAAATACCTCTTTTAAAACATTGTGTTTAATCTTTATATGTGCCTCATTTTACTGTGATTTTGAGTTTTAAGCAGAATCAGTTTTAACTCTTAAGAGGTATAAATCGGGTGATAAGTGTGAAGTGAGTACAAAGCTCATTGAATTTACTCCTGAAGAGAGAAAAATGAGCAAGCTCTAGACACGGTCAGATTTATTTCAGTTGGTAAAAACCACGAGGCGCTAACAGTTCTTTTCTGTATTTTCTGCATTCACGTGGGAATCAGTGAAGCAGTCATGACCTGGTGTCACTCTGAATGGAGTGAGGGTCACTGTGTTATAAACCAGCAGACACACGCAGGTGACATGTCCCGGAGAGCCCTCCTCCCATGAGCGTTGCCGTAGCCGGGTGTCTCAGTCCCGGACACCAAGCAGATGCGGCTGCGCGCGCCAGGGCAGTGCTGCTCCGGTGCAGGTGGCTGTTTTGAAACTGAAGTGACAGGGGCCGGGGCTGGGGCCAGGGCAGGGCTGGGGCCAGGGCAGGGCTGGGGCTGGTTTTGTATTTGAGGTTATGGGGAGTTTTCCTGGTCATATTTTTTTTAGACACTGAAAGTACTCTTTTTTTATTCTTATACTTAAAAACTAATGGAAGCCGTCTGTCTTTCATTCAGGTAAAGCAGTGAATCTTAATTCTGTGGAAAAGTTAGTCATGCCCATAAAAACTTGTTTTAACATTTCTCAAGCTCCGATATAGTGAAAACAGGTATAGGAGTAAAGGTGAAACCTGTCTCTAATTAATGTTGAACTTCACAAGTTGTGTAGCATAAAAGTAGTCTTTCTTTTAACAGCACAATGCTTTCTATGACTTTAATAAAATTGAAGTCTTTTTGAATCCTGTTGGTGGATAATATGATTTGAGCTGAAGGACAGATGACTTTGGTTATGTTAAAGTGACAAGCATATTTTTTCTCCTCATTAGAGTGATGTTTTTGTAGGGAAAGAAGGCTGAGAGATAATTTGCTTTATGTAAATAGAAAGAAAGTATCATGAGTGATGGTCGGGTGTTGATGATGAAAGTAATTTCTTTTCTGGTTTCCATCACTCTTTCACTTGACAGTATTGGATGCACATCATATACTGTGTGGGTTTGCAGTAAATAAACATTAATGTAAAAGTCTGTTTATTCTCTGGGCTTGTGCCAAAAAGAATTTAGGCCAACAAAATCGAAAGCAAGATTTCTTAACCTTTGTACTGTTTAACATTTTAAGCTGGATATACCTTCTTCCGGGGGCCTGTCTTTTACATTGTAGGGTGTTTAACAGTATCCCTGGGCGCTACTCACTAGGTGTCAGAAATGAAAAATGTCTCCAGACATTTCCCAGTGAGCCCCTGGACAAAATCTCACCTGGTTGAGAACCACTGATTTAAGTGTAAATCTGATCCTATGCCAGATGAAGACATTTTATTTTCTGAAATATAGAGCCATCTCTTTTTGTAATGTTTTGTTATTTTTTACTGATTATGCTATTAGAGTAGTCCTGATTTTTCCCCCTTTACTACCCTCCACTCAGGCAGTCCCCTCACCGTTGTTCGCGTCCATGGGTCATGTGTAGAAGTTCGTTGGCTCTTCCATGTCCTGTACTGGACTTTACATCTGCATGGTTATTCTGTAACTACCTGTGTGTACTTCTTAATCCCCTTATGTCTTCACCCAGTTCTACGCATTCCTCTCACAGCCATCAAAATGCTCTCTGTATCCATGATCCTGTCTCAGTTCTTGTTCACTTATTTTGTTTTTTAGATTCAATTGTTCTTAGAAATGTATTTTTGCCACATTATTGCTCATAGTTTTGATCTTCATTTTCTTAAATAAATCTCTTCAACATTTCATATAATAATGGCTTGGTGATGATGAACTCCTTTAGTTTATTTCTTGTCTGGGAAGCACTTTATCTGCCCTTGGATTCTAAATGATAGCTTTGCTGGGTGAGCAGTCGTGGCTGTAGGTCCTTGCTTTTCATCACTTTGAATATTTCTTGCCCGTCCCTTCTAGCCTGCAAAGTTTCTTTTGAGAAATCAGCTGACAGTCTTAATGGGAACTCCCCTGTAAATAACTAACTTGTTTTCTCTTGCTGAAAGAGACAGACTCTTCTCTTAAGAGTCTCTATCTTTTACCTTTGGCATTTTAATTATGATGTGTCTTGATGTGGACCTCTTTGCATTCATGTTGTTTTGGATTCTCTGTGCTTCCTGGACTTGCATGTCTATGTCCCTCACCAATTTAGGGAAGTTTTTGTTTCATTATTTTTTCAAACAGATTTCTAATTTCATGCTTTTCTCTTCTCCTTCTGGCTCCCCTATGAAGCGAATGTTGTAGTGCTTAAAGTTGTCCCACCAGGCTGCTTATGTTATCTTCATTTTTTGGATTCTTTTTCCTTCTTGTTCTGATTGGTTGTTTTTTTTGTTTTTGTTTGTTTGGCTTTTTGTTCCTTATGTTCCAAATCATTGATTTGATTCTTAGCTTCATCTATTCTACTGTTGCTTTCCTGTAAATTGTTCTTTATTTCAATTAGTGTATCGTTCATTTCTGACTGGGTCTTTTTTATGCCGTTATGGTTCTCACTAAGTTCCTTGAGCATCCTTATAACCAATGTTTTGAACTCTGTATCTGATAGATTGCTTATCTCCATTGCTTAGCTCTTTTTCTGGAGTTTTGATCTGTTCTTTCATGTGGGCCATGTTCCTTTGTCTCCTTGTTTTGACAGCCTGCCTGTATTTGTTTCTGTGTATTAGGTAGATGTGCTTTGACTCCATGTCTTGGTAGCATGGCCTAGTATAGTAGGTGTCCTTGTAGGGTCCAGTGGCACAGCCTTCTGTCACCCAAGCTGTGTACTCAAGGTGTCCCCTTCATGTGGGCTGAGTACACTCTCCTCTTGTAGTTGAGCCTTGGTTGCTGTTGGTAGATCAATGGGAGGGATTTACACAGTCAGTGAGTTGCGAGGATTGACTGTGACCACTGACCACCAACCTCTACCCTCATGGAATATCAGCTTGCGGGGGCAGGGTGGTGATGCTCTGATGTGGTTTGTAACTATCCACTGGGTGTGCTGGCTGTGGGGTTTATCGGGTGGTGCAGACTATGGTCAGCCCCCACCTGTGTTTTTTCAGGGCCACCCTGCCTGAGCCATAAAGCAGTCTGAGGTGGCTGCTTCTTGTGCTGGGCTTGGAGATGCCCAGGCAAAGGCAAGCTGTGAATCCAGGCTGGCTGTTGCTAGTGCCAGGCCTGGGGCTCACTGAGGCTGGCTGTTGTTTGTTTGATAGGATTTTGGAAGTTGTGCAGCATGAGCCAAGACCAGCCATTCATGTGGAAAATCGCCTTGAGTGGGCCTGTAAGTTGGGTGAGACAGAGTCTCCAGAGATCTCCAAGGTGGGTCAAACAGTGTTAGCCAGATTGATAGCGTCCTAGATAAGAGTACCAGCCTGCCAGCTGTGTATCTCTGTGGGGGGAGGGTTTAGAAAAGGGACAGTGGCCTCTGTTTGCCGTGATGTTAGACTCTTCAGTTCTTCCCTATATGCCACTGGTGCCTTTCAATCTGCTACCCTGGTGCTGAAGCCCATGGGGAGTAAGTCTGAGTAGGTGAGTCTGTGTGTGGATTCTTTGAGAGGAACTGCTTGGGGCTCCAGCAGCTTCCTCTACCGACTCAATTCCCACTGGTTTTTGAGGCCAGAAATTGTGGGGACATATCTTCCTAGCACTGGAACCCTGGTCTAGGGGGCCTGGTGTGGGGTAGGGACTCCTTTCTCCTGAGATATCCCTCCTGAATTTTTAGGCACTGCACGTGGATGTGGGACTGGCCTGTTCTGTGTCTGCACTGCTTCTACTAGTGGGGATGGATGTAGTTTCTCTGATTCCATAGTTGTCAGATGACTTCCATTCAGCTTGATTTCTGACGGTTCTGAGCGATGGTGGTTCTGTATTTTAGTTGTGATTTTGTTGAGGTTGTGGGAAGAGGCGTGCTGTTTCTGCCTACACTGCCATCTTGACTGGCCCATAGAACCATATTTTTTGTACTTATAGAGGGGGCTTACAAATGTAGAGATAATGGAAATTTACATGTCATCTTCTACATTTGTTTTTATTTCTAATTTGAGCTATATATAAAACTTTCTTTACTAGGCACAAAGATGTTACTGAGTTCTCTAGACTGTCTCTTGTTTTCTTTTTCATTCTCTGTAATTATTAATGAAAAGTGCAATGGCCAACATGTAGTAGCCAGAGTAAGAAGATACAGAAGCTAGATAATAACTTGTGCATAATTGAGCATTGAGTATAATTACTTATGAAGACGGCAGCATTGCTCATTACTCAGGACACGGAAATGTCTACCTTCTGTTGGGCTAACATGGTGGTCACTGATGTATCTAACAAGAAATTGTGGCAGAATGGTGACCACTGCTTATTTAAAACTGGGATGCTCACAAGTATGTGAAAAAGTGTGTGTGAAACAGCAGTAGAATGTCTAGGCGCTGGGTATGTCATTAGGAAATGCCAAATGGCTTTCCAGGTAATCTTAGATTTTCACTGAAACATGTTAAAAATAATTAGGATGGTATTTTATGATTTATGCATCTCTCTTTCCTGTTTGTATAGTTGATCACATGTTTTGGGAAGTTATGCAGTTGAGAAAAGAGATGTCACTGGCAAAGCTGGGATATTTCAAAGAGGAGCTCTGATCCTCTGCCTGGGACCATGCACGAACCTCCTTGAACATCTGGAAGATGGCTGAATATTTTTATGGTTACTTGATATTTATTTCCAAGGTCTGGGCCCAAGACTTCTTCCCTCTTTTGCAATTTACACCAAGAAGTACTGTGATTTCTTTTAAACTGACCTATGCTGTTTTTGCGTATTCTTTAGTTGAACACTATAAAAGACTACAGGTGTACCAGTGATTGTAATTTATAGTTGCAAAAAAAAGCTAAATAAATAAATATTAGATCGACTGTGTTTTTGCTTTTGTCTTCTAGCTCTGACATAGCACATGAGGTCAGCTGAATGGAGTATGTTAGTTTTCAAGTTGCACAGCAGCCTGTGGGAGGCACGGAGGGAAGATGAGTGGGCAGGATCAGCTTCCGTCTCTCCACTAGAGTGACTCTATTGTTGTCTGTCTTATGTACTGGGATTCAGAAAAAGCTTTTATTTAAGGAGAATTCTGCTGCTTAAAAAGTGTGAAAGTTACTGTTTTAATCATTCTGTTCTTTGTTACTTAAAGAATCCCTTTATTATGGTGATTAGTTAGGAAGAGGATAGTCACATTTTATCCCAGAAATGCATTCTTGAACATCTTGATGTAATATATTCATACTTTATATATATTGAACACTGTAATAGGCATTGAAAAGAATATAAAGATAAATAAGGAATTTGATGTATCTCAAGGAACTTGGAAGGAGTGTGGTTGAAAGAATGGTACATGCAGCGTGTACACGGACCATAGATTGGTACATGGACCAATCCGTAAGTTCCAAATTTTAAAACGAACATCATGTGGAGAAACTATTTATGAAAGTTATTTAGAAAAGAAAGCTGTCATGGTAGAAATATAGTTCAGTATAGAAAAGGAAAAGGAAGAAACGACAAGTGAATCTTGGCATCTGAACAAAGCTCCTGTTAATACTGTTGAGGAATAATGGCCTTTCAGCTTTCAGGTATTTCATACATAGTTCTGAAACTAAAAGCAGGCTTTCTTACTTTAAAAATGGAAGGGTTTTTCTACACATCTTGGTCACTTGAAGGTTTTGATTCTAGGAGAAGATAATTTTTAATCACTTGATGACATGCTTATTGATTTTAGAAAGAGGGGATGGGAGGGAGGGAGAAGGAGAGAGAAACAGGGGTTTGAGAGGGAAGCATCAGTTGTTCGACTCTTGTAAGTGCCCTGAGCCAGGACCCAACCCGCAACCTAGGCATGTGCCCTGACTGGGAATCAGACCCATGACCTTTTGCTTTACCGGACGGTGCTCCAACCGAGCCACACCAGACAGGGTAGGATGTTAATACAATTTGTGTTTAGCGAGTAAGTTGTTTAAATTTTTTTTCACATCATAGTGTTGTGAGGAATTGTATCCTTGTGTATTATATACTTTGAACATTGTTGGGTTATTTCCTTCATGTACATGCCCAGCAGTAAACGTGTTGGGTCAAACCAGGTATGTGTATATTTTAAAACTTTGATCACTGTTGCCCAGTTGCCCTCTAGAGGAGATGAACCAATTGATACTCACAGCAGCAGTGGATGAGAGGAAAGCAGGTTTCCTGAAGATGGCATCATGCTCAGTCCTGTCTCCAAGGCTTAGTCAGCCTTAACCTGTAGAAGACTCAGTCACCAGGTGGATGGGAGTCCCTGGACAAAAGGACATTTGAGAATGTTATGGCAGAAACAGTGATTACCATGCCCAGCTCAAGAATCTGAAGTTGAACACGAAAAGAACTTTGAACCTAGAATTTTATGTCCTGGTGTTAATTGTTCTCATGGAAGGGTGCAATAAAAGTGTTCTCAGACATTCAAAGCTTCAGGAGATTTTCAACAAAGGTGGAAATTAAAAGCACCTTTGGAGAAAGCACTTAAATATAAAGAGAAACAAATCCAGGAGATGCTATAAGAGATTTGAGGAGTAATCAGATACTTAGGGAAAGTTGGTTGATAACTTTAAAAAGAATAAATAAACAGTAGGACTAAAGAAAGTAAATTATATCAATAACTTTATAATTTCAACACATGGGAGTGGTAGGGGACCAGAGAACATGAAGATCAAGTTCTTGTCAGAAGGAAAAAGACAGAAAAAAGAAGAATAGTGTGACACAAATAAAAAGATGATTTAACCACTGAATTGTACACCTTAAAAGGGGATTTCTATGTATGTGGAATATATCTCAGAGCTGTTTAAAAACATGTTTTAAAGTGCTTTAAGATGGTGAGATAAACTCACCAGTGAAAAGATAGTCAAATTGGTTAAGATATATTTATAGACATGGCATAATGACATGAAAATGTTTAAAATAAAAGAACAGAAAAATATCAGGAGGATAAAAAGGTGAAGGGATTAAGAAGTAGAAGTGGTAGTCACAAAATCGTCATGGGGAGATAAAACAGTAAAGTACAGCACAGGGAATATAGTCGACAATATTGTAATAACCGTGTGGTGTCAGGTGAGTACCAGACTTACTAGGGGATTGCTTCGTAAATTATGTAAATGTCTACCCACTATGCCATACACCTGGAACTAAAATATGTTGAATGTATACCATAATTGAAAAAAATAGTTACCAGGAAAATAACAAAAGAAAGCTTGTGCCGTTATACTGTTATCAGACAAAGCAGACAAGACAAAGGTGTTATTAGAGCTAGAGGTGGTTACTACATGATGCTAAAAATTGAGTTCACCAAGGAGACTTAAGAAGAAAGTAATAATAAGTGATGGAAATAGAAATAAATTTTAAAATGATAAGGGATGACTAATAGCGAATATCACAATATAGGGAGCAGAGTAAATAATGGTTCAAGGGAAACTTTATAGTCTTAAATCCTTATATATTAAAAATGAGCTACGTGTTCAATTAAAGAAGTTACAAAAGAACAAGATAAAGCAGATGAGCAGAAGCTGAGAAAACAAGATTGCGATAGTCAACAAGGCTGTGAGACGACTTTGAAAAGATTAACAAAAACAAAAATTGGGGGCGCGTTTATCATGGAGAAAAGAGAAACTGCACAAATAACCCCTATTGGGCATGGAAAAGGGTAGGAGCTACATAAACTGCAGATGTCAAACAGGTGAATGTTATGAACAACATGCCGATAGATTTTAAAATTTAGGCAGAATGGAGAAATTTTTAGAAAATTATATTTTGATAAGAAATCAGAAGCTTAAGTAAGCAGTGTGAAATAGTATTAATATAAAGGTAAGGAAATGGAACTCTAACCATAAAGAAAACTCTAGGGATAGATGGTTTTACCAAACAGAATGGGTTATTCTAGTTTGACATATTCTCCTGGAGATTATATGTCTAATACAACAAAACCAGTGTGTCTGTGGTAGTAAAACCACATGTGGACGATCAAGAAAGGAAAATTATGGGCCCATTTTGGTCACGAATATATATGCAAAGTAAACAATAACATACCCAGTGGCATTTAACTGAGGAAGGCAAAGATGGTATAATAGAAAATTTACAAATCTTACTCATTTATAGAATAAAAGTGAAAAATCAATTGATCAGTAGGTGCAAAAAAGCATTTAATAAAAACACCCACTAATGATAACTTTTAGCAGTCTGTACGTGGAAGGGTACCTTTCAACTTGGCAAAGGTGATCTTCCAAAATCCTGAAACAAACACCATTGTAATAGGGGACACATTAAAAGCATTCTCTTTTAAAGAGATGAGACAAGGATGATTGCTGTTCTCACTTTTATTCTACATTGTACTAGAAATGTTAGTCATTGCAGTAAGATGAGAAAAATAAGGTATTATCATTGGAAAGGAGGAAGTAAAACTCATTTGCAGATAATGTGATTGTCTATACAGGAAACTGCCCCGCCTCCAAGAAGTCTTTCATCAAAATATTAGACACAATTGCAGAGTTTTGTTAGGTGACTAAATATAGAATCAATATATAATTGTGAATTGTAGCTATATACGCCAGTCATAGTTAGAAAGCAGACTTTTTTAAAAAGACACCCAGCCATTGTAAAAACAAATTTTCTATTTTTTTCATCCCACAAGAAGCCATAATTTTATTAATGATAGAAGTGTTACACATTTCAATCCAAGCCAAAGTTACTCTTTTGAAATACCAAAAAACGTCCTCATTTTTAGATGGTTATATATTTTTTCCAGCAGGATTATTTTATTGTGTTTCAAGTACAGTTGTCTCCATTTTCCTGCCACCACTTCCCCCGCCCACCCCACCCCCACCCCCCTTCCTTCCCTCCTTTGGCTTTGTCCCTGGGTCCTTTATACATGTTCCTTGGTGATCCTTCCCCTTCTTTTCCTTACTCTCCTCCTCCCTCCTCTCTGGTTACTGTCAGTTTGTTCTTTATTTTAATGTCTCTGGTTCTATTTTGCTTCCTTGTTTGTTTTGTTCATGAGGTTCCTCTTGTAAGTGAGATCATATAGTATTTGTTTTTCACGGACTGGCTTATTTCATTTGGCATAATGCTCTCCAGATCCATCCATGCTGTTACAAAAGGTAGAAACTCCTTTCTGCTGCGTAGTATTCCATTGTGTAAATGTACCACAGGTTTTTGATCTACTCATTTACTGATGGGCATCTAGGTTTCCTCCAACATTGGCTGTTGTAAGTTGCGCTGCTATGAACATTGGAGCTCATAGGTTCTTTTGAGTTGGTGTTTCAGGATCCTTAGGGTATAATCCCAGCAGTGGAATTGCTGGGTCAACAGGCAGTTCCATTTTTAGTTTTTTGAGGAAATTCTGTACTGTTTAACACAGTGGCTACACCAGTCTGTATTCTCACCAATAGTGCACTAGTGTTCTCTTTTCTCCACACCTTCACCAGTACTTAGTTTGTTGACTTGTTTATGATGGCCATTCTGACCAGTGTGAAGTGATATCTCACTGTGGTTTTAATTTGCATCTCTCTGATAGCTAGTGAGGTTCAGCATCATTGTATATGTCTCTGGGCCCTCTGTATGTCCTTGGAGAAGTGTCTGTTCAGATCTTTTGCCCCTTTACACAAACAATTCTTAAGTGCCTGGTAACAGATCTGACCAAATATGTGCCAGATTGGTACATAGAAAGCTGTAAAACTTGACAAAAAGGCATTTAAAAAGACTAAAGTGTTTGTGTTTAAGAAGAAAAACAATATCCAAAAAATGTCAGTTCTCCCCCAAACTGATACGTAGATTCAGTGCATCTTCAGACTGAATCCCAACATTCTCCTGGAATTGACAAGCTGATTTGAAACGTTTGTGAGAGTCAAGACAGAGTCAAGGATGAAGAATGACAGGGCACTTCTGAAGGAAAGGGAGGCACTTACCCTACCAGAAGGACTTTTTATGAGGCTGAAGTATTCAAGAGTGTGTGACATTAGTGTGTGTGTGTGTGTGTATATATATATATATATATCTCCACGGTCCAGCAATTCCACTTGAAGGTATATTCTCAAGAGAAGTACTTGCACAACGTGCCCCAGATTACATATGAATAATGTTCCTGCGTTATTATGATGTCTTCTATAGCAGGGTAAGGCGTTGAACGCTAACAATGAATGAACATTGGCTACATGCAGGATAGTAACAGAATGAGTGGAAGAGCAAACTCAGAAGACTGACAATACTTTTTTCATAAAACACAAAACTAAAATTGTTTAGGCATACATATATATGAAACAATTATTTTTTAAAAAACCAAGGTAGCGATGAACACAAAGTTGAGGATAAGTTTAGGATCTGGGTGTGGAGGAAGTAAGGGGACGGAACTGGGAGGAACAAATATATGAGCAAGTTAATGTTCTCTCATCCCTGGGCAATGGGTTCATTTGTCATTAAAAGTAAATGCATGAACAAAGAATGAAGAGAATCATGAACAAACCATTGGTGGTGTGTTACGAACCAAGGGTCATGATTAGTGCAGTTACACGCACCTGTGGATCCAAAGTAAAAGTGACCACAGGACCCATGTATTACATGGGATTGGGGGAGACAAAAGGAGAGAGACCAGGTCTGAGTCTGAGGCCTATGGCCTGAGCTGTCGCTGCAGCTTACTGAGGGGGAATCTGGGATGGGGCAGATTTCATGTGTGTGGGCTAGAGATGGGAACTCAGCGTTTGACACATTGTTTGAGATGCCCATTAAGTACCAGAGTGGAGATGTTAATTAAATAGCTATGGGCTTGCAAGTCTAAATTCAGTGATCAGGCTAGGAGATACATTTGGGAGGTGTTCACTGGGGGATCAGATGGGAGCTTTAGGGACCCATGGGAGAGAAGGAGAGCACTGAGCCCTGAGTTACTGTGGTGGGGAGAGAAAAGGGCTGAGAAGGGGACTGACCACGGAGGAGCTAGCAGGTGTGGCACGGCAAAGGAGGAACAGTGAGTGCTGGTTCATCTGGGTTCATCATGGTTTAACTGCCCAGATTACCAGTTCTAAAAAGGAGAAAAAGACCATTTGATAAATTTCTACAAGTAGTTCAGAGGCGAGGAGACGCCAGCCTAATGGAGAGAACTCTGGATTAGGAGCCTACATTCTCCGAGCGTGGCTCCCTCCAAACTGGGAGGTGGGGCAGGTCACCTCTCCTCCCTGGCCGCCTCAGTAAAGGCTGAACCGGGTGTTCTTGTGGTCTCTCCCAGCTCTAGGACAAACCACAGCCTAGAAGCGTCTACATTGAAAGAACAAAGAGTTTGGCTTCTGAACATTGGAACTACCTGTATACACACACCACCACCACCATCACCATGTGAACCCTGTGCTTTTGTTTTGTGCTTCCAGAGTCTAAAACAGGTCTACTTCTTTCCAGAGCTTTTGTTTTGAAGATTTTCTTTGTTGTGTTTTTCCTTTAGGCAAGTAGGTTTTTTCCGGTAAGACACAATGTTTAAAATAAAGTTCAAAGCAGTATGAAATTGTATTTGTGTTCAATTTTTATGCTAGCAAATTGTCCATTTTTTAATTTTCATGGAAGGCAGTGCAATTACCATCTCAACAAGCAACAAAGTTTCCTGTTTTTGATATACAGGCAAATAAAGACCCTGCAACTTCTGTAATTTGTGTGAACTAGAAACAATTCCTTCTCATTCATTCACACACATTTGAGAGTCTGGTGGGTCCCGCGTTTGTGCAGGTGTTGGAAACCAGCAGTGAGCGGGAGGGCAAGGCCCCGGCTCTCGTGGAGAGATGAGTCTCGTGAGACATGGACAGGAAGTCCAGTGGGCAGGTGCTCTGCAGATACTTAATGGGGGTAATGGGTTAGAGGGGGAGAGTGACTACTTCACACTGGGTGTCCAGATTGGACACATTCAGGAGGTGACATGCGTAAACGGCGTTGATCAGGCCCAGCCTTGTGAAGGGAGAGCAGGTGTAAAGGTCCTAAGGAAGAAATGAACTGGGCCTACTTGAAAAGTATGACCTGGTAACAGAGACCTGTGTGAAGTCGGTGGTAGGAAGAGCGGGAAGAGGACATTGGAGGGCAGGCAGGAGCCAGAGCACGCAGGTCTTTGTGAGCCACGGCTGGGAATTCGGAGTGTTCGTGATGGCTCTGGTCGCAACTTGAGCTGCCTCTTTCTTCGCTCAGTCTTTAAATATCCAGAGTTTTGTTCCGCCTTCTCTTTACCCTAACATTCTTTAGATCCTCCCATCTAGGCCTCTGGCTTTAAAAATTATGTGTCAATTGCTCTTAACTCTACATCTCCAACCCTAACATTCTCCCTTCCCTAAGCCCCAGACCATCCATTCACCTACTCAAACCCTACTCAGACCTAATGAGCATCTCAAACCTAAAGAGGCTGAACACTTGCCCAGTTGCTTAAGCAATAATCCAGAGGCTTATCCCTGGTTTCTCCATTTCTGTCACCACCTCCCCCAGTCCAGTCCATCAGCAAGTCCCATCCTGCACCCGTCCACTCCCCTCCATGACCACTTCTACCTCTCGGTCCAGGCCTGTATGTCATTCACCGGGACTCCTGCAATAACCTCTTGCTTGTCCTTGCTTCCCCTCCAGCCCTTCTGCAATCACTGGTGCAGCAGCCAAGGCGATCTTTTTAAAACATAAACCAGACATTGTTACTTCCTTGCTTCAAATCCTCTAGTGGCTTTCCATTGTGCTTAGGGGGAAAAAAAATCCAAACTTAGCAGGAAATCTCAAGTTTTCATGATGGTAGTTGTTAAAGGAGAAATAATAAAAGCTTTGAAAATAATGTCTGAATCTTTTTAAAACTGAAGAAATAATTAACAATAACACAGAAGAGGCACATGCTTGCTAAAATATAGAAAAGAATAAATGCCAGTCTCAGGAGAGTGCAAGTTCACATACAGACTGTGGTTTGAATGCTAGAATTCCCGAGCCATGTCTCAGGGACAGTCTCAGGAGAGATGAGGTTTCCCCCATCGCATCCCCAGCTTTTACCACATTCCAGGTTTAACCACGAATGCTCAGCCTTTATCTGTCTGTCTGCAGAGTTCCCCAGGGGACATCAGTTCCAAAACAAATACAAAACACAGCGACATCAGATATTCAAGAATATACATTAGATATTCAACTCTTCAAGAAGATGGATCGCCACCCAATCTGTGTGAAATGGGGATGCCCAATAAAATGAGAAACTGTTAGAGATGTCAAGACCATCATGTAGGAAAAACAGGCAGTATTTGTCATTCTCTGAGGGGGGAGAATCGTCACTGAAACCCCAAATGCTATCAGCTGGGCTGTGCTATCAGCTGTGTGTTCTGGGTTCTTTCAGGCAGGTTCATTTTTCCTGCCTTCCAACCACTGTCCTGTAAATTCTCTTTACTGTCCTCAAACCCAGATGGTTTTTATAATCTAACCTCTGACCCAGATGCTGTCCGGTGAAAGCCCACAGGCTGAGTTGTGTTTTCACTCGTGCGTTCTTTGTGTTTGACAAGGTTTGGATTATTCCTCTGTTTGTTTTGCCTTTCAGCAAATGGGTTGCAACATTTCAAAATTACAGTTAAAATTAAAACCTGTATTTCCAGCTCCTCTCTTGCAATTGGCCATTTTGACAACACTGAGCCCGCAAGGGGGAAGGAAGGTGAGTGACCACCTCTGTTGGGTGGCCCCACCCTCCCGGGGCTGTGCTCTCTGGTTTGCTCTGCAACCTCCACCCCTGACTAGTCTCCCTGACACCAAGACTAAGGGTCAGTTGTCCATTACCATCATGCTTGTATAGTTGGTTTCTCTTATTTTGACCCATATTACTCAACCTGCTGGCCCCTGTAACTATTGGAGTTTGGGACCCCAATTCTAACCTTTGTTTCTTTGCTCACTTACTGGGATCTAATTTCTTGTCCTGTGATGTTTCCTGTCACTCGTGACCCTGCTGCTGAGGATGTGAATTGTCTGGGTGAACTGTAGGCAGAAGATGTAGCTTGATGCCTTAACGCCATCGGCCTCCAGAAAGCCTGGCTGGGAACCTCTCTCAGAGTCTGGAGTTAGCCACTGGCTACGTGTTTTAGGCATATTAACTCATATTGCAGCTAAAGGCTTATAAAGTTTTTAAAAAGCCACATTTGACGTCTTCCTGGCTCCCTGTAGCCAATTGGTAGCCAATTCTTGGTTTTATATCATCTTCAGGCTTTGTTACTTTCTGCCTGGATTCTTGCAGTAGCTTCTTAACTGGTCTAGCCTTAGTTACTGCCCGAATAAGCACATTCGAACACAGTTATCTTTCTGAGTTAGATTTAATTATATCCTGCACCACAACTACCCAAATAGACATCATCAGTAGATACACTTAGAAAGAGCACACATGGCATCAAATTCCGAGTTAGCCTAACATTCAATACCCACCGAAATCCTTCTTCAGTCTGTTTTCCATCTTTTCTTTCACTGCACGAAGCACACACCATAACAGCCGTCTCCGTGCCCGTGCTCTCTCACCTCCAAGCGGTTGCTCAGGTTTTTAAAGACCTGTCCATTGTTTGTCTCCTCAAATTCCTGCTCTCTGTGACACCTTTTCAGATCCTTGCAGATTAAATTGATCTTTCCTTCGGTTCTCTTGGGATGTTCTCCCCAGCTCTTATCAGAATCTGCCTTGAGCTATAGTTACTCGTGTTTTTCTCTTGCCCTGGATTTGAGCCTGTGGTGGGTAGGGACTGTTACTTGCCCATCGTTCTATTTCCTGCACCCAGCGGAGAGGTTAGTTCAAGCTGAATTAAACAAGTAGAAAATTCTTTTCTTCAAACAACTTGATGACTTGTCCTTGAAGACCTGGGGTTCAATGGGACCCTCAAGGAGAATTTTAAGGCTCTTCCCCTCTGGACCCCTCTCCCCCACAAATAAAATCAGTTTGCTCATTTTCAAGGAGCATTTTATATGTGTGACATTTTAAAACATATTTATTAGGAAGTATACTATCTTACCTATACTAATTCTAACAATAACGAAATAATCAGACAAATTCAGAATGTGGGTATTCTATAAGACAATGGGCTTGGACTGTAAAAAAGAGTTAATGATACAAAAAGCCAACCAATCAACCAAAATGACAAGGAGAGTGAGTGTTCTATATTTTAAAAAATACATAACCAGGGAGAATACTTGAACATCCATTGGATCCTTGATCAGAAAACAAAAAATCATAAAAGATATTTTTGGGACAGAGGTAGAAATTATATATAAGCTATTAGTATTAAATTAATGTTGCATTTCTTGGGTATAATAATGATAATAATGACTATGCGGGATGATGTCCTTACTCATGAGGAGACAGAATTATTTCTGAGTGAAGTGTCAGGATGCCAGCACCTTATTTTCAAATGCTATTTATCAAAAAAGAAAAGCAAAAGTGGGGAAATATTAGTACTTAATTAATCTAGATGAAGAGTCTATGGGTATTTCATGGTACTATTCTTTCCATTTTCTGTAGGTTAAAAACTTTTTCAAAATAAAATGGAGAAAGAGAAGAAAGAAAGGGGCCGAAAGAACTGGTTTAATTTCCTAATTGTATTTTCAGGCCGTCACTAAATACATCAATAGCTACGCAGTGAAAACAAAACATTTATTTGGCTTTATATTCGGGAGTGAAAATAGTTGATAGTGAAATGTAAACTCGGTTGTGAGAATAATTACATCAAAAGTGCCGTTTTATAGCTCGTTAGAAGGACTTCTTTTACTGGGTGGTTTCTACTTTTCAGGGAAAATAAGCTCTGAAGGACATCAATGAGGTGTATATCAAGGACCATAAGTTTTCACTCTGAGTAAATCTGAAAATACTTAATAAATCCTAATTTTTCATCATCACAGGCCTGTTTAAATTATCTGCTATTCTAGGTATCTACCAAAGTCATTTTATTAATCGGGCCCTTTCTCTAGGTGGGAAAAAACCCAGGCATGTACCTTTGCTTGGTTGTAACTAAATAAATCTATCTAGTTGATAGAGGGCAAGACATCAATGCATCCGGGTAGAAAGACAAACAGGAGATAAGGCTGTATTTATTACCCGTGTATGTAATCACATGGGTCACTAAGGACAAAGGTCCTTAAAACAAAGACAAAAAGCGGAGTAGAAACATTCCCCACAGTAAGATGATGGATTTGCTACTACCCGCGTCATGATTTTTGGTTTCGGTGTGGCCGCCTGTCCTTCTGGTTTTAATCATCAGTTTGAGAACGTCACCATTTTTCTGGGCACGATTTGATGACCGAAGATCTACCTCAGTCCAACAAAAAGAAAACGAAGATTTCTCGCGACTACTCCACGCCTCCGAGCCGCGGGGCCAGCCCAGACTCCCCGACCTCCGGCAGCCCGGTTCGGGGAGGGCCTCTCCCTGGGGCGGCTGCACCGAGGACGTGGAGGGCGAAACCGGGACTTGCGGCGGGTTTTTGGACGGAAGAGGCCAGTTTCCAACACGAAGCTCCTGCTCCTGAGAAAGGGCAACGCTCCTCCTCCTGCGTCAGCGTCCACAACGCACTCAAACTTGGTTTCGGAAGAAGTGCTACTAAAATTGTATTTACTGTCCTAAAATTGAAGTGGAGATTTATTTGCTGTGTTTCTGGCAGAAAAAAAAAGTCAAATGGTATAGATAGGTAGCGATTTTTAAAAAACACAGTATTTCTGTCTTATACTTTAGTTTTAAAAAAAATCAACACCAAGGGTCAGCATATCTGTTATTAGTATTTGTCTCTGTTCTGTGCTGTATCTTATTGCTTCCAATTTGTTCAAAAATTACAGATTTGTCTTATGTTGAAACTTATTGACTATAACATAGAAAAGTGTAAACATTTCCTTAAGACAGTTTTTCTCATAGTATAATTACATATAAAACCTCCTAAAAGATCCCTCGTTCCCATCTTTGTTTTTCAGAGCAATTTAACAATGTGTAACGGCATAAGGGTTTGTTTTTGAAGTTAAATATCTTTTTCCGCAAGGGAGAGGCGTGCTGTAGGACGTGGTTAGACAGACTATGTTCCTTCTACCACCCTAAAATGGTGGTGAAGCTTCTCAGATTTAGTTGGGTTGGTACCCTAACGGTGGGTCTCTTGAAAGTGTCAGCGAGGATTTGCCATCTGGTGGCACCTTCTCTGTGTGCCCTTGGGGGACTGCACCTCAAAGTGGCTTTAGTTTCTTACCAGTTAGCGGTGCTCAGACCTTCCTAAGAAGGGGGACGTGGTCACAGTGTTTACACCTTTCCGAATTATTCCAGGTCTTTCCCCGGGGGGTGCGGGGGCGGGGAGAATGTGAGAAGAACTGAGGGCAGACCTCTCATTCACAGGATGCAGCAGGCAGTCAGCGGCATATGGAAAAAGTGCTTTCAGAATTTCTAGTGACTAGTGAAGTGTCTGACAGGGGCTGGGTGTTTAATCATCGAACAGAATTGCCTGAAGGCCAAGCAGTGATGCATACAGAAGGGTAGTCACACCGAGGAAATAGCGAGATGCTAGGCCACTCACAGAAGGAATCAGCATAATACAGTATTTCTTGGTCATGGCTTGGATTCTGCCAGAGGGGCCAGAAGAAATGCAAGACCAAGAGAGGACTGCGCTTTCTCAGCCCTGCCATCCATCCCATCAAGTATTCTGTCTCTGACACGTGCAAGCCGGCGTGTCCACCTGGGCTGTGCTTGCCACACAGAAGGCACACTCATGTTGCTGGGTTGTTACTGCCTGATTTGACATCCTGTGCAGCTTTCGTCCCAGTGGGAGACAGCAAGTTCTAAGCTACAGTTATGTCTGTTTTATTTTAGGGAGACCACCAGTGGATTGTATAAATGCAAAAAGTCTACCTGATTTCTTTCCAGATCTGGAGGAGACTTGGAAAGTTCATCTGGTCTACCTTCTTTTTTGTGGAAGTGCTATTACACCTAGGGTCTTATATTGTCCTTGTTTGTACTATTTTCAGAAGTTTCTGAGGATATAGTTCCCATAAGTTGTTATAATACCTGATTATTATAATAGTATCTTTCTTAGCCTAAATCAAACTCTGTTACTCCATGGAGCGTTTTTCATGAGTGTGGGCAGTCATTTCTTCATGGAAAGAGAATAAGATAGTCAGTGTTTTTCTTATATTATCTTTGAGTGAATAGATGGGAAAAACTGTAAACTTTGGTAATAAAAATGGAAACACTAACTAACATGATTCCCCCCAACCTGAAAATCACACAACTAGTTGTCAATTTTTTATTACTTACTATTCAGCAAATATTAATCATCTACTACGTGCCAAATCCCAAAATCATCTCATTGAAGTTTTTTTTTTTGCTTATAATGATTTTCTTTCTTAAATATTCCTTATAATGAGGACAACAAAACTAGATATAACATTCTGAAGAGGGAGGGGGACCAGTGTGTGTGTTATGTTCCTATTGATATATCAGTTTCTTTTTTTAAGATTTTATTTTTTCGCCCTGGCTGGTGTAGCTCAATGGATTGAGCGTGGGCCTGCGAACCACACAATTGCAGTTTGATTCCCAGTCAGGGCACATGCCTGGGTTGCAGGCCAGTTCCCAGTTCCCAGCAGGGGACTCACGAGAGGCAACCATACATTGATATTTCTCTCCCTCTCTCTTTCCCTCCCCCTCTAAAGATAAATAAATAAAATCTTTAAACAAAAAGATTTTATTTTTTCTTAGAGAGAGGGGAAGGGAAGGAGAAAGAGAGAGAAATACATCAATATGTGGATGCCTCTCATGCGCCTCCTACTGGGGACCTGGCCCACAACCCAGACATGTGCTCTGACTGGGAATCGAACCAGGCAGGGTGCTATGTCAGTTTCGAATTCAATGCAAGCTTGTTTAAAGAATCAAGGTCTGAAAATCAAGAAAAGTTTTGGCAATTTGTTACCTACTTGAAAGTTGTTTTTCTTCATTTCCTCAGGCTTTTTGTTCTAAGAAATCAAACCCAACATAATGTATTTTTTTCCTTATGAACACTTTTATATAAAAACTATCTGGATTGGCAATACTATCTTGACTTGAGTGGCTTTAAGTGTCAAAACCACTGAGATCTTAATTTTTACTTTAAAGTTTTAAATATAACCTTATGTTCTTAATTTGCTTCTTTGTGGGCATTTCTTTTAGACTACTTTGATACCCGAGGACTCATCTCTTATTCCCAAGCTTTTAGAATAGTTTAAAAACTGACTTGAGAAGAGCATTTTGTTATTCATTATATTCAATCTTTCTGTATTGGTGATAAGCTATTTAGCTCACTTTCTTAGAAATGTCCTGAAGTAAGTCCTCAAATGCTTGTTGGATGATCATAAAGACAGAAGAGGAGATTCCCGCCCTGACTGAGCGGACTGGGAAAAAGCGCATGCTAAGAGCAGACCACAGGGAGAAAAACAAGAGGGAGACTGGCCGACTGAAACTCCGGCCCACTCACTGAAGTTGGGGTCAGGGTGAGTAGCTCCAAGGACCAGAAGCTGTGGACAGGCAGGAACTGACTAGCAGCTCCTGAGATCTAAAGAGGAGGGAAGTCCATTCAGGAAGCTGTTATCAAACAAGCTTCACACATTTTCTGCCCCCGTCTCTCTGCTTAAAATGTAAATTTCTAGGTAGCTGTTATTAAAAGTTGGGATACAGGGTAGGCAAAAACACCCATTGCCCACAAGCTGTACAGGCATAGCATAGAGGGGTGAGTGTTTAGAAAAATGGTATTGCAGAAGGCTCAGCACAGAAAAGCAGGCACTGGACGAAGTGCCCGACCCAGATGGGATGGCTCTACAAAGGCTTCGAGGGCAGGCAGGCAGGACTGTGGAGCAGAAGAGAGGCGCAGCTTGGAAAAGTGCCTGTGGGGTGTCTGTGCATAGTAGCCACTCAATAATATTTACAGGATAAATGAATAAAAGAACTGTGCAAAAGACCATTCTGTGCAACAAATAGTAAACTTGAACTCTAGCTTCAGAGAACCCACCAAGTTCAGATATAGAAAGAAGAAAAACTTGCCCAGTAGCAGAAAGGTCCAGTGAAGAGAACAAAAAGGCATTTGAGACGAAGTCTTGCCAGTTTGTGGAAAGCCTCAGATTTCATTATTACCAGAGATAAAATAGTAAATGTCTTCAGTGAGCCAGTGGGCTCTGTATAGTATTTCTCCAGGAGGGGAGCCAGCTCTGACTGGTTGATGTTTCTGAATCCCTGTGAGAAGAACAGGAGGCTCTAAACAGTGAAGCGGTAGCAGGACGCCATGGGCGAGACTGTCCTGTGGGTGAAGGAGATCTTTGGCTTCAGGAGTCTCTAAATTCTTTGTCTTTCCTTCCCATTGGGACCAGCACTTTCTCACCCTCTCAGACAATCAGCACCTTCTGTCCCAGGAAAACCTGAACTTGCACAGAAGGTACAAGTAGCGAATGATCTCCCACCTTCCATTTCTATAGAGTCTTATATGCCATGCACAGGACTCCTCTCATAGGACACAGCTGTTTTGATCAATTGAGTGAAGAAAGGTTACCTTTTCTAAGGGCAGGTTCAGTTGATCTCTAATGATGGAATTTTGTTTTTATTTTTTTATTAAGTAATAGTTTATTTAACATTTAGTGTGGCCCCAAATTGGCCAAGACAAAGTCAGAAAACATTTTAGACAGAAGACTTAAACAGACAAACATGAGCCCTGGGTGGTGTGGCCCAGTGGATTGAGCACCAGTGTGAAAACCAAAAGGTCACCAGTTCAATTCCCTGTCAGGGCACCTGCCTGGGTTGCAGGCCAGGTTCCCAGTTGGGGCCGTGTGAGAGGCAACTGACTGATGTATCTCTCCCTCTCTTTCTCCCTTCCATCCCCTTTCTCTAAAGCAAATAAAATCTTTTTTAAAAAATCAAAAAAGACAAGCACAACACACTGACAGCATTATCTAGGCAACTCTCCGGCATTGTGGTTTGATAATGTCAATTTTTATTCTATTATTCATATCTTCATACATCATCCAAATGCTATCTGATGGTGGAATTTTAGACATCATGTTGCAGCCTAGCATCTCTGACATGGTCTCACAGAGGCAGGAATTCCGTGTTTATCAGTAAGGCTGCTTCCGCTCCTGTGTGAAGAAAGCATGGAGTTTTCTGGGAGACGAGAGCAAGAACATGCCAAGGGCAAGAAAGAGCTGCCACACCATGCAAGCAGTTTGGAATTATCTCAACATTTCTATTTGATGTCGGCAGGTGGTTAGAAACCATGTTGCCGTGGCCTGAAGCATCCCCTACAAAGAGGCGCGGTCTTGGTGCCACCGAGAAGCAATCTCTTTCCTTCCTTCATGCTGGGACCCAGAGGTGAAGGGACTTAACTAGAATGTACCGTGTGCTACAACTAGGTCAGAGCCAGTTCCTGTCTCCTGCAAACACCCTGCACTGGAGACCTGCCAGGGTTATCACCATCTCTAGGGAATCCGGGCACAGCATCACCTAAGCAGACCCTCCCAAGAGGAGGTGCCACCACCTTCTTTGGGGTTGCTGAGGTTGTCATCTTTTCAATTTTGGAGTTAGAACTAGGTTTCTGGAAGACTCCACAAGGTCTTGGAAGGTAAACTTCCAATATATGGACAGTTTTGGAAAATGAAGATAAAAAAACAAGAGATAACTTTAAAAAAATCATTTTCATTGTAATCTCACCATTCAGTGCTAACAGCTGTTCAGTTTGGTGTCAATTTTGTCTGTTTTTTTTAAACAAAAGTGAGATTATACTATACTTTAATAATGAACTTTTTCATGGAATATAAAGTGAATATTTTTTTCATATTATTACGTATCCATCGACAACAAGGGTCTGCAAGCCACAGCAAAATCCGGCCCACAGTCTGATTTTGTAAATAAAGTTTTATTAAAATACACACATTCATTTACAGAGTATCTGTGGCTGCTTTGATGCTGTGATGGCAGAGCTGAGTGGTGACGACTGTGACAATATAGCCATCAAAATTCATCTGGTTCTTTACAGAAAATGTTTGCTAACCCTTGACCTATAACCTAATTAATAATAGTTGTTATTTATTGAGTATTTACTGTGTGCTGGGTATAGAATGATAGTCATCCTGGGTGTGAATCCTGGCTCTTTTATTACCTCTGGGATAATGGATAAGTAAACCTTTGTAGGTCTTAGTTTTCTTATTTATAAAATAAGAGATCTCATAATGTGGTTACGAGGTAATTGTATGATCTCATAATGTGGCTGTAAAGTGCTATGTCTGAGAGAGAGCTCAGTGAATGTTAGCGTGTATCATTTTCATTGCCTCTTTGTTATCATTTTCTCCTTTTACCATCAAAGCAGCCCTATGAAGGATTTTTATCTTCCCAATAGAAATATGAGGCCAACAGGGGTTGAGTAAATTGCTTAGGAGTTCTCCATGTAGTAAGTGGCTAAAAGGTTGTCATTTATTTCTTACCTTTACTTATTCCATCAGCCAGTTGAAGTGACCCAGATGCTGCCCTAATAGCTAAAGATTCAGTCAGTAATGACCAAGGAGAGTGCTTGCCCCACAGCGGCTCTTCTTCTAGCTAAAGGAAGACAATAAAGAGATAAGCAAATATGGCCTGGCTGGTGTGGCTCAGTGGATTGAGCACAGGCCTGCAAAACAAAAGGTCATTGGTTCAATTCCCAGTCCGGGCACATGCCTTAGGTGCCGGCCAGGTCCCCAGTTGGCAGCATGTGAGAGGCAACTGATCAAGGTATCTCTCACACATTGATGTTTCTCTCCCTTTCTTTCTCCATTCTATCCCCCTCTTTAAAAGAAAATAAATAAAATCTTTTAAAAAGAGAGAGACAAGCAAACAAAAAAGATGATTTCAGATAGTCATTAATTATGAATAAAAAACCAGAGAACCATGCAGGTGCAGAGACTCATGAAGGGGTGAAGAGTGGGTGACTTAAGCTAGGGCTATCAGGGAAGGATTCTGAGAGGGTGACATTCAACCTGAGGCCTGAATAGTGACTGGGAGCAGGTTATTCATCAGTCATCATCCATCGTCCATCAGAAGAGCATTCCAGGGACTTCCAGTCAGGGTGGCAGCATGAGTAGGCCCAGTTAGCCTCCTTGAACAACCACATCAAAATTACAGTTTAAATATAGAACAATCATCACTCAGAACTGTCAGAAGTCGAGTTAAATGAAAGTCTGACAACCACGGAATTAAAGAAACCACATCCATCCAGACAGGTAGGAGGGGCGGAGACATGGGATGGGGTGGTCCTACACACACATGTGGTAGATAAAAATTCGAGGGGGTATCTCTGGAACAAGCAGTCCCAGCCCCATACCAGGCGCCCCAGACCAGAGTTCCAGTGCTAGGAAGATAAGTCCCCACAACTTTTGGCCGCAAAAACCAGTGGGGATTGAGTCGGTAGTGAAAATTGCTGGATCCCCAAGCAGTTCCTCTTAAAGAACCCACACAAGGATTCACCTACTCAGGCTCCCTACCTCTGAGCTCCAGCACCTGGGTAGCAGCTTGAAAGGCACCAGTGGCAAATTGGGAGAAACCGAAGTATTTGGCATCAAGGTGAGCAGAGGCCACTGTCCCTTATCGAAATCCTCCCCCAACACGGGGCCACAGAGCTGGCAAACTGGTGCCATATCTGAGATGCCACCAACCTGGCTAACACTGTTTGATCCGCCTTGAAGATCCCCAGAGACCCTGCCCCATCCAACTTACATGCCCACGCAAGTTGTTAACAGTGGATTTTCCATACAAATGGCTGGTTTCAGCTTGTGCTGCACAACTTCCTAAATCCTCTCACACAAGCAACAGCTGGCTTCTGTGAGTCCCCAGCCCCCAAACCTCTTGCTCAATGGCCCAAGCCTGGTACTAGCAGCAGCCAGCCCAGTTACACAGCTTGGATTTGCCTGGGAATCTCCAATCCCAGCATAAGTAGCAGCCATTTCAGATGGCTTTATAGCTCAGGCTGGGTGGCCCAAGGCCAAACATAGATGGGGGCTGACCTGAACCACCCAGGAATCCCCATATCCTGCTCACTTTTTAGACAGCTGTAGACTATGTCAGAGCATCACCACCCTGCCCCTGCACAGCTGATCCTCCACAGAGGGTAGAGGTTGCAAGATCAGTGGTCCCAGCCAACATCGCAATTGACTGGCCTGGGTAAATCCCTCCTGTAGACCTGCCTAGAGCAACCACAGCTCAACCACAAAAAGAAGGGTGTACGCAGCCTGCACGAAGGGCGCACTTTAAGTACCCAGTTTGCGTGATCTGTGAGGCTGTGCCACTGGACCCTACGGGACACCTACTACATTTAATAGCCATGCTATTAAAACAGAGTCACAGCAGCTCTATCTAATACGTAAAAACAAACAGGGAGGCTGCCAAAAGGAAACAAAGAAACATGGCCCAAATGAAAGAACAGATGGAAACTCCAGACAAAGAGCTAAGAAATGGAGATAAGCAATCTATCAGATGCAGAGTTCAAAACACTGGTTATAGAGATGCTTAAGGAACTTAGTGAGGACCTCAACAGCATAAAATGGATCGTCAGAAACAAAGGGTACCTTAATTGAAACATATAACTATTTACAGGGAAACAACAGTGAAGTAGATGAAGCTGAGATTCTAATCAATAATTTGGAACATAAGAAAGCAAACAAAAACTAATTAGAGCAACAAGAAGAAGAAAGAATTAAAAAATTAGGATAGAGTAAGCACCACATGGACAATTTTAAGCAATCCAACATTCACTCCATAGGGGTGCCAGAACAATAAGAGAAAGAGCAAAAAATTGGAAATCTAGTTGGAAAAATAATGAAAGAAGACTTCCCTTATTTGGCGAAGGAAATACAGGCAAGTCTAGGAAAAGCACAGAATCCCTAACGAGATGGACTCGTAGAGGCCCACTCCAAGACACATTATAATTAAAATGCCAAAAGGTAAAGATAAAGAGAAAAGAGTGGGGGTGGAAGAATGGATGAAGAGGTGAGGGGATTAAGAAGTATGAATAGGCAGTTACAGAATAGCCATGGGGATGTAAAGTACAGTAGAGGAAATGGAGTAGCCAAAGAACATATATGCATGACCCATGGACATGAACAGAGGTGGGGGGGATTGCCTGAGGGAGTGGGGGTTGCTGTGTGGAGGGGCAAAGGGGAAAATTGGGACAACTGTAGTAGTATAATCAAGAAAATGTAATAAAAGAGAAGAACATTCCAAGAAAGGGAACAACAGTGTGATGTTGTTTCTGAGCTCGGAGTGGTCAGGCAGGGGCGGCGTGGAGTTAGAAGGCAGTGGCAGGGGGCAGAGAACAGTGTTGGGTAATGATGCGGAGGGTGGTGGGAGATGACAAGAGTTTGTTTTTTTTATTCTCAGTGTGATAGGGAACCAGTGGAGAGTTTTAAGCAGAACGGGCAGGACTTGCAGACGGATGGCATACGGAGTGAGGAAAGCGGAGGAACCAAGGATGATGCCTAGGTGTTGGTATCAATATTAGTGAGTGCTGGTTCAATGTAATCTGGCTTCTGCCTCGACTTGCTCTTCTGAAAATTTCCCCAGTTGCTCGATCACATTAAAAATCTTCAGCCCCTCATCCTTCTGGCATTTTCTCTAGACTTTGCCACCACCGCCCAGTGCTCACTCAGGAAAACACTCCCTTATCTGATTCCACGGCATCTTCCCCTCCCAGTCTCATCCAGCCTCTCTGTGACCTCTCAGCCTCATTCACTAGTTCACTGTCCTTGTCCACCCAGGAGTCCTATTTCAGAAACTCTTTTATTTGAGCACCAAAGTTATCCTGAACGGTCTCATTTATTCCCATGGATAAGTATATTCCAACTCTATTGCCAAGTTCCAGACCTGTATTTACAGTGATTTAATACATATGTATGGGCAGTTTCCCTAAACCAATACATTTAGAGTGGAACTCATCATCCTCTGACTGGTACATTTCAATGTTCACTTCCTCCTGGTTTCCTTTCTCTCTCCAGCAAACCTCTGGAACTAGAAATGGGAGTGTCACCCTTGACAACACCTCCTGTACTCTTATAGCTGATCATTACTGAAGTGTGTTGCTTCAACCTCAGAAATGCCTTTCAGCTGCAACCTTTCCTTTATTTGGTAGGTCATCTCTTGTAAGAGCCCCCTAACTTCTCTTCTTGTGCTGACCACCTTCCATTCCACTATTGGTTCATAAGGATTTCATTGTTTAAACATTTCTGTTGCATCTCCATAGTCTGAGCTTAGCATAGTGGTCCCAATGTAACATGACAGGCATCCTCATCTCCAGGACTCCCCCAGGCTCACATCTGTTAGGGGCAGTTTGTTGTAATTGGTTAACAGCATGTTCCAGGGCCAGAGTTCTAATCTTGGCTCTGCCCCTTGCCAGCTGTGTGATCTGGGACAAGTTACATAATCTCTCTGTACCTAAACTCTGTATCTATAAAATTGGTTTTACAAACAGTGTTATTGGGTTTTAAACATACAGAATTTAGGTACAGAGAGATTAAGTGATACCTATCTAATAGGGTTAAGGTGAAGGTTAAATGACTCAACACCCATAAGGTTCAGAACAGTACTTCAGTTACTATGTGTCTGTTATTATCATCAGTATTATTATTATCATTATTAGTATTGTTATTATTGTTATCTGTACCCCAGTAACACTGAGATTTTTGTGGGTCCTTGAATACGCCCTTCCCTTTCTTAACACTGGGTCTTGACTGTGCCTTTGGTCCAGAATGCACTTTCTACTTCATCTAGCACACTTCCCTGGGCAAAGGTAGGGTGCAATTCCTCACAGTTTTTGAACACTTCATCCATACCTTTGATATGCTCCCTTCGCATCGATGTAAACAGTGATTACCCCCAGGTGAGGGCCTGACTTTCTCCCAACCCCTGCGCAGGCTTAGGGGCTTGAATGTAGAGTTACTTAAAAAAAAAAGTTCGTTGAATACATGTTAATGAATGAGATTCTTGACCAAAAAGCAGGGACTTAATTGCACTATACAAAAGTTTATGCTACTTCTCATATATATATATATATATATATATATATATATTTATATNCCATACCTTTGATATGCTCCCTTCGCATCGATGTAAACAGTGATTACCCCCAGGTGAGGGCCTGACTTTCTCCCAACCCCTGCGCAGGCTTAGGGGCTTGAATGTAGAGTTACTTTAAAAAAAGAGTTCGTTGAATACATGTTAATGAATGAGATTCTTGACCAAAAAGCAGGGACTTAATTGCACTATACAAAAGTGTATGCTACTTCTCATATATATATATATATATATATATAATTTTTCTTGTAAAAACTAGCATTTAATGAGGTAGACTGACAGTGAATAGTAAATCTATTTAACAAAAGAAATAGTTTAGTAATCATAGCAACTTGGTAAAATAAGTGATATATGTGAAAATAGCCACTAATTTCTGGAACATTCTAGAGGATTCTGGGTCAAGACTTTGAAATCTAATCAATTTAAATGGTATGGACAAGTGCATAAAGTTTGTAAAGATAAATAGAAGGAAGCCTCCCCTAGGAACGCACAGCTCATGCTATACAGTCCACGTTACTCCTGGGACAAGTATGGTTTGGACAGCTGCTTTCCGCAGTGTCCTGCCTTCTTGACGGGGCATTCCCTTGCAGATATTTTAATATCAGAATCAATTCAGGAGCCCGTTGGCTCCTCATCAAGGTTTTTTATGTAGGTTGTACTTGGATCTGTGACTCATAGTAGTGATCTTCCCCTAGGTGTCATAATTCTGTTTACCCTAAACAACCGAACAAACACCTTTTTATCAGCAGGAAAGGAATGGAGGCGGTGGGTGCTCAGGGGAAACGCGGCAGAGATGGTAAGTGAGGACGGAGAGAATGCAAAACCCAAGTCCATAGCTGAGGGCTTCAGGCTGTAACTTATACCAGCTCATGAGCTTAGAATCAGAATCCGTTACTGGGAGTTACTAGGAAATGTTAGGAGTCAAACAAGGAAGCTCTACTTCTGAGCGAAAGCAGAGGTCCAGGCACCGGGACACCAGTCAAGGTGGTAGAAATGATCAATGAGGTTGTCTGATTGCAGCGTCTTTCTCAGCTGAGGCCGTGTGTCCTGGGCCTCCCACGTCAGCTCTGGAAATTGGGCCCGTTACAAATCGCTCACCCTAATCCTGAGCTCCTGACTCCAGTCTGCACTGCTGGCACAAAACAAAACTCTGTAGAGGGAATGTAGGCAGCCGGGTTTTGCTCCAAAGTGTAGTAAAAAATATTAACTCTCAGCAGTTGTTAGAGCGCAGATTACCCTGGGTTCAAATCCCACCGCTCCTGAGGACTTAAGATGCTGCTTTGGTAAAGGACTTTCCTCTCTGAGATGGCTTCCTCATCTTTCAAACGAGGGAGGTATACTTAACAAGAGAGGCGTGGGAATTAAGTACGATGTATGTGAAGTACTTTGCATAGTGCCTGACGCACAGTTATTGACCAATGAAGTAGCACTGTCAGTATTTAATTTAGAAAAATGTTTATTCTTTTAAGGGAGCTCTCTGAAGTGGCCTGTGATCAGTAAGAAAACCTCTATCATTTAATGAACACTTTGCTTTACATTAGCCTTTATACTAAGACCTTTAGCTGTATTCTTTTTTAATTTAATTTTTTAAATTTTATTTATTTACTTTTTGAGAGAGGAGAAGGACAAAGAGCAGAAGAGAAACATTAACGTGTGGTTTTCTCTCGCACACCTCCTACGGGGGACCTGGACCGAAACCCAAGAATGTGCTCTGACTGGAAATCAAACCCACGACCCTTTGTTTCGCAGGCCAGTGCTCAATCCACTGAGCCGCATCAGCCAGGGCTAGCTGTATTAATTCTTAATGTGCGCAACAAAATGAACAGGAGGATAATATCATCGTTTTAGAGGTGGGGAAACGTAATTTCAGAGAAGGTGTATATCTTGCCCGAGGTAACACAGCTGTTGTGCTGCAGAGCTTGGCATCGGACAAAGGTCTCTTTCTCTGAAGGCCTGTACTCCTAGCCACTGTGCACGGTGTCTATGAAACAGGTTACAAGGGAACATCTATAGAGTTAACTGTGGAACTTCTGGCTCCTGTGAAAATAAGCAGGACTTTGTGTGTGTGTGTGTGACAATTTGCATGTCATTCCATTACATAGATGAAATTATTCTGGAGTGCTAGCAGCTGGTACCATCTGGCATTTTTTTTTGGCAAAGTCCAGCTCTGGTGCCATACAATGAGGTGTCAGTGGTGAAACGACAGTGGTTTATGTTCACAGAACAGGAAGCTACAGACCCTCAAAAGGTAAGGCTACTAATAAGATCACAAAAAATAGGAGAACACCAACACTGGCCTGTAGCACTGCTTGGTGCAAAAAAAAAAAAAAAAACCTTTGTAGAGGGAATTTAGGCAGCTGCATTTGCTTGGAAGTATAGTAGAAAATAACTCTCAGTCCTGTCCTTTTTGGTCATCAAACTCAGAACAAGAAGACCAGACATATGGCCAGATATTTGATTAGGAGAATAAGAAACAATTGTCGTGTATAGTGTTTTAAGGAAAATGTCATGACTTGGTAGTTGGAAATAGTGTCCCTTCCATAGGATTAGAGTGATCAATATCCTCAAATGTTAGGAGCTGAGAAATATGCCTCCTAGGAATGTCTGCGGTGCGTGTTTCACATCATAGGCCTTGGTTCAGGCAGGTCTGGGCTCGAACCCTGATTTCTCTGCTTTTTCATTTTGTGACACTGAGCCAGTTACAAAAGTTTCCATTTTCTCCATCTGTAAAATGGGGGTAATAATACCTACCTCTTAGAGTTGCTCAGATTAATGATAAGATGCAGAAATGATGAAGTAAAGGACAGTTATTGATGTTTTTTATTACATTTGCAAATGTGAAGGAAACCAATTGCTTTATTCTGAAACAAGAATAGCTACAAGCCATATATATAATCTCCATGCATTTCTTTCTCAAAGAATCACTCCTGTCTCCAGGGAGTTATTACAACTTTTACATGTTCACATTAATTCCAGAGCCTTTATAATCAGAAAATCCATTTATAGCCTTTAGTTGCCAAGCAACAAAGGACAAAGTACTGAGTATTTCCTTTTATTGCAAAAGGTTCAGCTTTTCCATGTCGGTCCTGAAATCCACATTTTTCAGAAAACCCAGAACAGGGAAACTTAATATCATGTTTCCAAGGCTTAGAGGCATTCCTTGTTTGGGGATGGAAACAAAGCTGAAAGGGGTATGCTGTTATTATTGTGCTGTCCTTGAGTGGCCTGAAGCATTTTGTGCTAATTTCATGGTAAGAAGGTCTGAAGCTGGCAGACTACGAATTCAGTTTAAGGAGAGAACTTGTTTCATTTCATGTCCTGCGGTGCTCTCTCTGTAGGAGAATGAGTCCTTTGATCTGTCGATGGCCTTCTGGGAAACTCTGGGGTGATGTAAAACACATGTGAAAAATGACGACAGGTCATTCAGCCATGCACCAGAAGCATTTGGGGAAGCTGGCTTAGTGCCACATGACTAAACTAAATTCTCCCCTCCAAAAGGTATGTTGACATAACAACGTACAAATCTGTGGAGAATTTTTATGAATTTATTTGAGCCAAACTGATGACATATGCCAGGGAGCAAGATCTCAAATGCTCTGGAGAATAACAGTTTGGCAGCTTCTGTCATGCATTTGAAATTAAGGAGGGAATATAAGGAAGATTACATGGAAGGTGAGACTGAATTGCAGGGTAGTTAACAAGATTATATGCTGTCCTGTGGGTAGTTATGGCTTATTTCAAAGGTGTGATAGCTTAAATGCACAGAAAAAAATGGACAGGGCTTGTTTAAGGCAAAGATAGGCCTTTTAATAAGGACCTTATAGGCCTGGGACATGACCACCCACCATGACCTGCCCAGTTAGGACTTTATGATCAGATCACCCAGTGAAATTACTTTCCATAGAATCCCCCCCTTTTTCCTCCACAGATATTAAAGCTTTGAATTACTTCTGGTGTTTTTGTCCATGGATAATCAGTAAGCAAAGATGAAAAAAAATAATTGAAATAATGTATTACTATTTGACATCATATAAAGTACCCCAATATAACTGTATTTTTTAAAAGTTCTTGAAACATATATGGAAGCAGCATCTTATTTGCATGGCTATTTCTCTATCCATGTGCATTAAAACAGTGCAAAAGCAGATTATCTTTTGTAAATGTTTAATCAGCTTTACTCAAGATAGCCCAAAACTAGAAACAACCCCAATTTTCATTAACAGGAGAATGAATAAACAAATTGTTTACTCATGCAGTGCAATACTTAACACTAAGAAATAAATGGCTGGTTGATAACATAACACCATGAATTTTTTAATTTTTATGTTTATAATTTTACAAAGAGTGTACTAAAATATACTAAATGTTACTGAACAAGTGGGGTTCTGCTGCCCACCACTTCCCTCTGGGCAAAATTCCAGAGGCAAAGTTTTGCTGATTTTATGCAAAAGCTTCACAATTTCGGAATAACAGCTTTCTACCTGAACTAGTCACTTCAACCTATCAATGAAGGCTAAAATCTTTAACTCCTGAGTTCCCCTATCATTCCCCCTATTAGTTTTTAATTATCTTATTTCTATAGGGTTAGTTTATAAACCAAAGCAACATAAGATGCACAAGCTACACAATTTTTGAAGAATGGCAGGCTCCTGCCTCAGAGCTCGTCCCCTCTAGAACAACCGGAGAAGAACAACCCTGCCATCCTCTCCCAGGCCAGCTGGATCCTAGGCTGTGCCCGGAGCTCATTCCCATTCCCATCCCAAATATCGTCCATTAGGACATGCAGGCAGCTGCAGTACGTCCCGATATGCAACCTTGAACCTGCCACATGATCATCCAGGCACCCTTGAGGAAGCGAGCCAGAGAGAGCCAGGAGTCTTCGTCCTCCTTTAATTTTTAATCTTCTGGCCCATAATTCCATGTACTCTGAAGAGATGTTCAGCTTCTCAGCCCATCCCATTCTGGATGATTTACCATTGCCTGGGGTAACCTCCTCTTCCAGCCCCTCCCCACTCCTCCCCAGTGATCTGATCAGATCTCTGTGTATCATAAAGAATATCTACTAATGGTTCTATTTATGTTGGATTCAGAAAGGGTAAAACCAAGCTATCAAGACAGAAACCAAAACAGTAGTTTCAGGCGGCAGATTTCTGGAAAAGGTCATGAGGCGCCTTTCTGAGGTCTCAGAGTCTCTTGGTGGGAAATCTACTTCCCTTGTCCTCATGTGAATCCTACTCATCTTCTGCACGTGCAGCGGGATTCTGCAGACGCAGAGTGAAGACAGTGACTTTTTTTTCCCTTCCCTTGTTGAGTTAGAGAAGCTTACTGCTTTGAAACACACTTACTAATTCATGTAAGATGTTTTATATGCAGGAAGAGGCAGAAAGGGCACCTAAATTATTATTTTTTATTTGTTGATTTCAGAGAGAGAGAGAAACACTGATTTGTTGTTCCACTTATTTATACACTCACTGGTTGATTTTTGTATGTGTCCTGACTGGGGATTGAACCTGCAACCTTGGCATATGGGGATAATGCTCTAACCAATTGAGCTAACTGGTCAGGGCCAAACATTTTTTTTCTTATAAATTCTACATGGTAACAGCTAGTTAAGGCTTGCCTGCTGAGAGTACTCGTCCTTTGGGACAATTTTTGTGCATAAATATAAAAAAGAGTAAGAGCTAGCTATTAGCATGACTAGGCTAATTCCAATTGATCAGAGGCACTTTTAAATCTATTATTCACACATCTCAAGAAGTGTGCTAAAGCATTGGGAGAACTATAATATTCTCTTTTTATCTTCATGAAGGTAAAACAAAGACAAAAATTTTCTCCCCTCCCCTTTCCCTCAGAGAAGCAGACTTCTGTGTGAAACTGTGAACTGAGCCTCCCTGGTGGTGAGGACCACAGGGCTGTAAACCCACCATCAGGACCTGGTCCTCCCTCCCCTTGCTGCTGTTTATGGAAATGCTGGAGAAAAACAAAAATGCATACACAGCCACCAACGTTTAAAAATATTTATTTATTTATCTTTATTTTTGATTTAAGAGAGAGGGGACAGGAAGGAGAAAAGAGAGGGAGAGAAACATCTACATGAGAAGGAAATACTGATTGGCTGCCTTCCATACATGCCCCGACTGGGGACCAAACCTGCAACCCAGGCATGTGCCCTGACTGGAGATGGAACCAGTGACAGCCATCAGTTTGCTGGATGACACCCCAACCAACTGAGCCACATCACCTGGGCTACAGCCACAAATTTTGACATTTTATTATTTTGTGAGTTTATTCCTAACCCATCTTCAAAGGTACCTCCTTGGTCTTCCATTTGTACTATGCTTGTTTACAAAGTTTGATATTTTACAAAGTCTTCCATCAGCTTGTTGGTCCCACATGGGACCCTAAAAGGAAGGCATTTTATGGATGAAGGAGGTGGAGCCCTAAGGAAGTTGGCAGATATGTCTAAGAATCATATTGCTAAGTGTCAGGGCTGGTGGCCAAATCTTTGTCCTGTCACTCCAAGTCCACCTGCAGCCCACTTTGTCTTCCCAAAGAAAAATGTGGGCGCCCTGGCTGATGTAGCTCAGTGGATTGAGCACGGGCCTGAGAACCACACGATCACGGTTCGATTCCCAGTCAGGGCACATGCCTGGGTTGTAGGCCAGGTCCCAGCAGGGGACTCACAAGAGGCAACCATACATTGATATGTCTCTCCTTCTCTCCTCCCCCCCACCTCTAAAGATAAATAAATAAGATATTGAAAAAAAAGAAAAACATGGGCAAAGACGTGTGTTGGCTTATTGATGTCCATCTTCCAGGGCTAGGTGCCAAAAAATGCTGATGTAAACACGGTCAGTCTTTGGAAAAAACTCCTCCCTTTTATCCTCCTCTCCCTCACTTGACTCTAGTCAGCACGTACTCTCCCACAAACTGGCTGCTGACCCTGCCCTCTCCTCTCCAGAACAGAGCCAGCAAGTTCCTGTGTTTTCAGCCTTCACCTAACCCTCTGCTTTGATGAGACTTATCTGCCCGAGTTTAGCAATTGGTTTATTGTTCTGAGTCCTGTGTTTGGGGAGTGGTGGTGAGGAGCAGCGAAGAAATAAAAGGCACTGAGCAGACCTGGCCCGATAGCTCAGTTGATTAGAATGTTGTCCCACATACCAAGGCTGTGGTTTCAATCCCCAGTCAGGGCACATATAAGAATCAACCAATGATTGCATAAATAAGTGGGACAACAAATGGATGTCTCTTTCTCTCCCCCTTCCTTTCTCTCTCTAAAATCAATAAAATAAACTTTTAAAAGGAGAATGAACATTTATTATGAGCCAAGCATGTAGTGTTAGAGAAAAACAGTCAATGCCACTGTTAAAGCACGGTAAGGAGGGCGCTCTTCAAATACGACACCATTGGGACGGGTATAATGACCACTGGGATGGAATCTGCAGTGGGGGAGAGAGATTGGGCTCAACTTCGACTAAAACATAGGCAAGGGGCATTTTTAGCCAAGGAGCAGCGTAAGGGGGGATCTGGAGGAACTGAAATAACAAGAGAGTTGCAGAAGGCTAGCTAGGGTGATCAGACGTCACCTGCAGGATGGTGGCAGATGGAATCTGATCTAGATATTGAGGGTGATCAGAGATGGAGGAAAGAGAACGCTGGTTAAACTGATTTAGTAGTACTATTACACATGGAATATCTGGTTAAATTGATTTAGTAGTACTATTATACATGGAATACTACACAGCAGAAAGAAGGAAGGAGCTCCTACCCTTTGCAACAGCATGAATGGAACTGGAGAGCGTTATGCTAAGTGAAAAAAGCTAGGCCTTGAAAGACAAATACCATATGATCTCACCTATAAGTGGAACCTAATGAACAAAAGAGCAAAATAGAACCAGAGTCATGGAAACAAGGAACAGATTGACAACTACCAGAGGGGAAAGGTGCAGGGGATAAGGGAGGACAGAAGAGGAAGGGTCTAGTCAAGGAACATGTATAAAGGACCCATGGACATGGACAACAGGGTGGGGACTGACTGAGGGAGTGGGGGTGGGGGGTGGGACAGGGGAGAGCAATGGGGGAAAATTGGGACAACTGTAACAGAGCAACAATAAAAAAAAAAAACAGGAAATATCCCAAAAGAGGGAGGAAAGCCTTGAATAAGATGGAGTTTAAAACAATATAAATTGTTCTAAAACTCTAAATATGTACTGCGAGGGAGGAAAAACTAATGACAAACTACTGAAAGTCATCAATGTGCGCTTACCTTTATCTTTGTGACTTAATCACAAACCCTTTGTGTCACTTGTTATGAGAAAATAAAAAGTTGACCTTGATTTTAAAAAAAAAGCTTTGATACATTTATTCAGTGAAATACTACATGGCTGTAAAAAATAAGAGACTTTTACCTTTTGTGACAGCACGGGTAGACCTGGAGAATATTATGCTAAGAGAAATAATTCAGGCAGAAAAAGACAAATACCGTATGATGGAACTTATGTGTGGAATCTAATGAATAAAATAAACTGATGAACAAAATAGAAACAGAAGCATGGATACATGGAACAGGCTGACAGCTGTCAGTGGAAAGGGGGATGGAAGGAAAGAAGGGGGAGGGGTTAGCCAAAGAACGTATATGCATACATAACCCATGGACACAGACAACAGTATAGTGACAGCCAGAGGGAGGGTGGGATGGGGGCTGGGTAGAGGTAGCCAGTGTGGGGAGAAATGGGGACCTCTGTAGCAGTGTCAATAATAAAAATAAAAAAGTGAGGGAAAAATTCTTGCCAAATTTTTAAAAATGCCAAGAGAAACATGAAATAGGCCTCGTTGAAAGGTTCAGGGGAATCGAAGAACAGTTTGGTCAAGGAGAAAATCTGCCTGTAGTGGAATTCTATATGCTATCATATTTAGTCTGCAAGCAGCACTCTACAGTGGTAAAACCCATTTCTTTTTTTCAGGATGAGGAAACAGGCCCAGAGAGAACAGGAATTTAATTCAGGTCTCCCTGCCTTGCAATTTCCCAAATCCTCATGCTTTTCCTGTGCCTGTGATACATGGGGCTCCCGCCTTCTGGAATGCTTTCCTGCCCTTCACCCTCCGTGTCTGCGCTGTGGCGTCATTTTCTCCTCATTCCTGTGTACTCCATAGCACTTGGCAACTCACTTTTCAAGGCATGGATGGCTTTTTTTCTGTGTCTGTCTCCTGGACAACTGGAAGGCAAGAACTATGTTTCATTCTTTCTTGTAGCCTCAGCAGCTTGGAACCGGCACCTAGTAGGCACTCAAAGAAATCTGTCGTATTAACAAATACAGAACTCTGAGCCCAGTCTCTTCCCAGGATTCCAAGTCTTCTGGATTTTCCTCCTTTATTTCTCACATCTAAGGGGACAAGAGTGTTCTACACCTGGCTGAAGACTCAGCCCTCAGCTGGTGCTCTGTGGGGCTGTCTCCTCCCTACATGCCTAGCTTCACTGCACATGAAGGCACTGCTGAGGCTGGACAGGCACCCCTGAAAGCCACAGGGTGGGCACTTCCTTGTTACACCTTTTCTGAATTTGTGCCATGCAGGGTCTGCCCCGGAGCTGGCCGGGGGGGGGCTTGTTTTAATATCCAACACTGAACATTCCAGGTGAGCCCAACTCTCTGTAAAACCTGGGGGTGGGGATGCGCTCCAGCATTAGGATGGTCTTCCTCTTCCTTCTCCTATTTGACCTTTGGCAAAATTAGACTTTCTTTTTTTAATATATATTATTGACTATGTTATTACAGTTGTCCCATTTCCCCCCTTCATTTCCCTCCACCCTGCACACCTTCTCCCTCCCACATTCCTCCACTGTAGTTCATGTCCATGTGTCTTAAGTTTTTCAGCTTTTACATTTCCCAAGAATCCTTGCCCTCCCCCTGTGTATTTTCTACCTACTGTCTATGCTACTTATTTTCTGTACCTCTTCCCCCTCTCTCCTCCTCCATTCCCCTGTTGCTAAACCTCCATGTGATCTCCATTTCTGTGATTCTGTTCCTGTTCTAGTTGTTTCCTTAGTTGGTTTTTATTTTAGGTGTGGTTGTTAGTAATTGTGAGTTTGCTATTATTTTACTGTTCATATTTTTATCTTCTTTTTCATAGATAAGTCCCTTTAACATTTCATAAAATAAGGGCTTGGTGATGATGAACTCCTTGAACTTGACCTTATCTGAGAAGCACTTTATCTGTCCTTCCATTCTAAATGAAAGCTTTGCTGGATACAGCAATCTTTGGATGTAGGTCCTTGGATTTCATGACTTGGAATACTTCTTTCCAGACCCTTCTTGCCTGCAAGGTCTCTTTTGAGAAATCAGCTGACAGTCTGATGGGAAGTCCTTTGTAGGTGACTGTCTCCTTATCTCTTGCTGCTTCTAGGAGTCTCTTTCATTTTTATCTTGGCTAATGTAATTATGATGTGCCTTGGTGTATTCCTCTTTGGGTCCAACTTCTTTGGGACTCTCTGAGCTTCCTGGACTTCCTGGAAGTCTATTTCCTTTGCTAGATTTGGGAAGTTCTCTTTTATTATTTGTTCAAATAAGTTTTCCACTTGTTGCTCTTCCTCTTCCCCTTCTGGTACCCCTATAATTCAGATTTTGGAACATTTAAGGATGTCCTGGAGGTTCCTAAGCCTCTCCTCATTTTTTTTTTGAATTCTTGTTTCTTCCTTCTGGGTCACTCCACTGATCTGAGTCCCAGTTTCCTTCCCATCACTAGTGGTTCCCTGTGCATTTTCCGTCATTTCACTTAGTTTAGCCTTCATTGTTCATCTAATTTGTGACTAAAATGAACCAGTTCTGTGAGCATCCTGATCACCAGTGCTTTGAACTGTGCATCTGATAGGTTGGCTATCTCTTGGTCGCTTAGAGGTATTGGGTCTGAGGCTTTGAGCTGTTTTCCTGCTTGAGCCATAATGTTTTGGTCCGTTTGCACCTATTACGTATGAGGAGCAGAGCCTTAGGTGTTCACCAGGGTGGGGCAACCCAAGTTGCTGGGTTGTGACGCTATATGTGGGAGTGGGGTCAGAGAGGGAAAAAGATGGTGCTTTGCTCTGCTCTCTGTGGCACCTCAATCCCTTCTGCCACTTCCCCCAAGCAAACTGGCCCTTTCTGCTGCTGATTCTCATGTGGGTGGGCTTGTGTGAATTCTAGGACCCCGTGGGTCTCTCCAACAAACTTTCCTGTGAGGGTTGGAGCCTCTCCTTGCACCACAACCCCACAAGTGTTTTCAATTGGTGTTTTGAGGCTTTATTTCCTGGAGCTAGGACCCTGGGTTGTGTGATCTATCTTGCTCCCCAGTTATCTGCGCTCAAATGTGGGACCGCTGCCTGGTCACCCAGCCGCATTGCACGTGGTGCCTCGTCTCTCAATCGCTGCCTTGCTGGGTCTGCCCATTGCCACCCCACACCCGGGGTCTGCCAGCCGCCGCCTGGGTGCCCAGGGTCTGCCTGGTGCCGCCTTGCACACCCAGAGTGCCTTGCGCGCCCGGTGTCACTGCTTCCTGTGCTGCGACCTCTCCGCTCAGCCACCCAACTCCGCCCCACCTCCTGGTCTGGATGAATGTGTCAATTTAACTCCTTGGTTGTCGGACTTCCATAGAGTTCAATTTCCTTTCAGTTTTGGTTGTTACTTTGTTTCTGAATTGTTGTTGTCCTTATTTTGGTTGTTCCAAGAAACACAGCGTGTCTACCTACGCTTCCATCTTGGCCGGAAGTTCTAGACTTTTTAATAGACCAAACCAGAACAATAATTCTTTAAAATCTTGGACATAAAATCAGTAAGAGGTCTTGATGTGTTCTTATACCATTTAAATTTTTTTGTCTGCTTCTGTTTCCCAAATTTATCTTCTATGGTTAATAAGCATTTGCGTGTTCTCTCCTAGTGTTTTATTTCCCCCTGTATTTATTAACATTAGTGCATGTTACTGAGGAGAAAATGGACTGAATGTGCTGAGAGAGAGGAGGAGAGAGCCCTTGAGCCCAGGAGGGTGGCTCTGATGTGATTGATTTAGACCAGTTATAATCTCAATTTCCTCCTCTCTTTCCCTTATAATTCAGCAGCTGTAACTCTTCTTTGCAACTCCTTCTAACATCCTCTTCATAAAGTACATTCTTATACTTCCTGAAGTACTTAACAATATAATAGTAATTTGATGTGTCTTTTACATTTTTTATGAGGAATGTTAATTGTTTCATTAGTTTTTAAGTGGCTTGCCCAAACCTTCTTCCCTTCATTATTTTGCATAATTTTGCAGAAAGTGGGGTTGTTCATTAGCATGTGTTACAGTAGAAAACACGTGAGTCCCCACAGTTACAACTGTGTTACTGAAACTTGAGCAGTTACTTAAGTTTGCTAAGACTGTTTACTCTTCTAAAAAATGGGGATATTATCCCCTCAGTTCTTAGCTGAGAGAATAAAATTATTGTGAGGAGTGAGAAAGTGACTGTAAAATTTTTAGTGCAGTAGCTGTATATAAAAAGTGCTCAACAAATTCACCGAGTATCATTATTACTATGATTACTCTCCAATGGCCATCACTCAGGCAGCTTGACCAATCCTTTCGCACTCTGCTGGCTCTCCTTGGGGCACCCGACTATTTGTCCTCTTTCCTCTTAAGGTATGAGGCCCATGCCGTCAAGGTTGGATCTGTGGGTAGGGGAACAGGGGCCTCAACACCCTAGCTCTTTACTCAATGGTTTTTATCATTATAACTCTACATTAGTTTCTTTTCTTCCCAGTACTTCCCCGTGATGGTGCAACTGAAAGACCTATGTGTTTATCACCTGTTCACAGATAAGCCAAGTTTCTCTCATACTTACATAATTTTAAAAAGCCTATGTAAAGCTGAATGCTTAACCTATCAAATTTCATCTTGTCAGTCCACCATCAACCTAGTCAGCCCAGATGAGACGTGACTCTTTCACACTGTATTGCGCCTTGCCCCCCTCCTTCAGGCCATCTGCATACTTAGCCAGTTTACTTTCTCTATACTTTTCCAAATCACAAATAGTATTATTGAGAAGGATCAGAGCAGAGTCATTTTATCCTGAATTTTAGGACTTTCTCCAGGTTAACATTTTGGGGTATGGTTGTTCTCCCAGGTGTAAGTTTACCTAATTCTAGTGTAATTTTCTTCACCTTTCTCTATCTTAGCTGCAAACACCGCCCCCCTCTGGACTTCCTATCCCCCAAATAGGACTGGAAACCCTCTTGACTTATCATGTTGGAACTGCCAGTTTCCTTCCTGTGCCCCTCCCTCGCCTTCAGGGTAAGATTGAGTGTTGCTCACTGCTGTCTACCCTTTGCCTAGCACACACACTTCACTGGCTACTTATGGAATGTTGAAAGAATGAATGAACAATGTTGCTGAGTGTCTAGCTGAAGCCAAGATACACGTTTCCATGGAGAGTGTCCTAATCTGCCAGTCAGGCAGCCGGACAGGAGATGAAGTCCACCCACCCGGTCCTGGGTGGGCACATGCAGGCTCCCCAGGGTCTTCTGATGTTCGTGGAGCCCAGCAGTCAGGTTTTCGGCAGTCCTGTCTAGAATTCTGCATCTGTGACAGTCCCAGAAAACCCACGTGGGTGTTGCCATTCTGTTACACAATGTTCTTGAACTATTTATTTACTCAAGTTGATGAAAGGTTATTTTTCGTGTTATCTTTTGATTATGGGGCACATGATTCATATCACTTTAAAGTCTAGAGACAGTCTTTTAATTTAGTCATTAATTCCAACAATGAATCATGTTAACTCTGCTTGAAAGAACTGATTGTATCTTCCTGGATCAGTGTAGGACAACCTGCACAAGGAAGGCTGGGAGACCCCCGGGGTTCCAGGTCATTAGGTGGCATTTTTCTTGAGGGCAGTGCCCTGCTGCTCACTCCCGTCTCCGTGAGCACAAAAACAAGTTTGATGTGACACGAGCTTGAGCAGGTGAACGTCTCCAGCTCCTTCCCAGGCTCCTCATCCAACTCTCTCACATTTCCTATCTCAAGGCACCAGCGTGACCTAGTCACCAAAACAGGGACAAAGAACAGCCTAGATCCCTTTTAATCAATCCCAAAGTCCAATGGGGCTCTCCTCTCAAACACACACTACACATGCAGTGATGTGCTGGTCCATGTTTAACAACCAACGATTGGGGGAAATAATTCCCCACTTTGTAGTGTTTGCCAATTTCCATGGTGTAAATCCTCCTAGTATGTGGAGGATAGTGTTGAGCTACTGGCATGAAGACACTAAATGTGGAGCTGGGAAGAGAGGTGCACAGGCTCGTACAAGCAGGCTCTTGCTCACCACTGCACATTCGGCCACTTTTCTGACCCACCTGCACCACACCTGCATCAGGCTCATGACTTCCAAGGCTCGAGGATTGGGTCCTGCCGATGTTCCAGCCTTGTGGGCCTTGTTCCTGGAAGATTTTCTTGGCGTGCTTTTGCTCCTGCTGAATCATTTAGGTGTTCCATAATGTCCTGTGTACAACTCTGTTTTCATATCATATTGCTATGGGGTTTTTTTTTGTGTGTGTGTGTGTGTGTGTCACTGTTTCTCATTGATTTAGGAACTGCTTGAGCACAGCAACTGATGGTAATGACAACAGCTAGTATTTACTGAGCTGGGAAGTGTGCCCATGTCTACATCCATGCTAACACCAGATGCCCTGTGCTGCTAGCTCATTTTCTCGTCCCTCTCTCCAACTGTGAGCTCCTCCCTGATTTTATTCCTGTACACACAGTGGACGCTAAGTAAATGTTGAGTAAATGGGTAAAACAATTAGTCGGTTAATGATCGGCAACGTCTCTGGGGAAAGGTCTCTTTTAGTCGTCTAACGCTGACCTGGCTGTGGCTCTAAACGACAACATTAGAGTCTCCCCTCCTTCCTCTTCTTTGGACCGTCCATTGACATTTCTCCACTTTCTCACGCACCCTGGCATGTCAGAGGCAAGTGATCTAGATGTTTAAATCCAAAGGCAACCCTGAGGGTGATCGTCACAATTGCTTTGTAGGATATTTAAAAAATCTAGGGCTGTCACAAGAGACAAATGTTGTCAGTTTGCCTGTGGTCGGTGTACTGTGTGTGGCCCTGCTGTGGGACGAAGGGTGTGAGAGTAGATGAAGAAGGAGCAGGGTGGGGGGCATTGGGGTGGGGACAGTGTGTGGGAAGGAGACCCATCAGATGGAAACAACAAGGTCTTCACATGGGGCTGCTGGGTGTGGATGTGCAGGGGGGTGTGGGGGGAGGCAGCTGAGCACAAAAGGCTATGCTCAGCCTACTTGTACCTTCGGAGAAGCACCGTTTCTCCAAAGGCATATGCATGTCCATTAGCAGGTCCTCTGCATGCAGCTTGGATTAGTTGGGGGCTCTCCCTGATGGGTTGATTCTCATAACTGTGTGCTGTTCTCATCTGTCCAAGGCCAGGGTGTAGGGAACTGATCCACGTGGAATGGCAAATGTAGCCCGGCCCTATTGGAAAGCCCATAGGCGTGTGGCAGCACACAGGATCGGTCCTCCCATGTGGGACCAGGCCTGCATTATATCTGGGCTGCTTTGTGACTTGCTCTTGCTGAAACTCCCTCACCCTGAGTTGACGCAGCAAATGTTTACTGCTTATCTTTAAAGTAACTTCCTGAAGTCTGCGCTAATTCTCCCAAGGTTTGATGTGTAACCAGTCCTGTTACTCTTACTGTTCCCTTGCATTTGCAACATTTTTTCCTTGTTAATCTGTAAGAAGTGATCAGTAACATCCCTTCTGTTGCTATCTGTAAAAAGTGGTTACCTAAAGCAAACCTGAGTATAATAAATGAAAGCCTTCTTTGACATACGCTCTTAGAAAGCCAACAAAGGGTTCTCAAGGCAAGAATTGGTGAGATCTCCTCTTGAGAGAGTGGCCGCGCTGTCCCTTTTTCTCCACAGGATGCGGTAGTCCATGTGACTTTGTCTCATCTCATCCACTACACCGCGGACCCTGCAGGCTAGTGTCCACGTTACCAGGGCAGCCGGGCAGGTGACCATCCTGCAGCTATCACTGTGCCTGGAAGGGGAGGCAGAGAACTAGGGTGAAGAAGGGCTTTGCTTTCTGAGAGCCATAAAGGGGCAGTTCTCTGTCCTCCCAGGAGGCCAGGCAGCCTCTCCCTTTGGGAGCAAGACTGTGGCAGCCCTTCCCAGGTGCGAAGATACACATAGGAAAGGGAGCTGTCAAGGTTTGAAACAGAGCCTCCCCGACAGGCTTGGGTGTTATAAACCACTGTTTAAGACATTTAGAGCAAAGTGATTATTTTTAAAAGTGTGATCTTTACTTTAACAGCTATTAGAGAGTGGCCGTGTGTGTGTAAAGGCCTCCTGGAAACAGTTTTCTCTGACACTGAGGATTTATCTTGTTGAATAATGTCCTTTGGGTCTAGAAGTCACAGGTGTGACGCTGGAATCCTGGAAAGAGCTGACTACTGCAGGATCATCTCTCCTTGTTCATTAAGGAGTTTGGACAGGCCGCATGGGGCAGATCCTGTGGACTGTCTCCTATTTCTTTCTACCTGGGGATAGGCGTGGGGGGAGGGGGTGGCGAGTGGGCAATGTAAAGCAAGTGTTCTCTCAGTTCTCTCTGAGTTAAGAGAACTCTTTAAATGTTCTGCATATAAGAACTTTGTTGGCCATGTGGTTTGTGACTATTTTGTCCCAGCTGGTAGCTTATGTTCTCACTCTCTTCATGGTGTTTTTCCTAAATTGAAAGTTTTAAATTTTGGTGGTGCCCAGTTTATCATACTCTCCTTATATAGTTTGTACTTTATATCTAAGAAATATAGGTATTGCCTAATTTAAATTTTCAAAGATTTTCTACTATTTTTCTTACTAAAGTTGTATATTTAGGTCTATGACCCATTTTGAACTAATTTTGTGTAAGGTTTGAGATTCAAACTGAGATTTATTTCCTCACCTGTGAATGTCCAGTTATTCCAGAATCACTTGTTGAATACCCTTTCTCTACTGAATTGCCTTTACGCTGTTGTAAAAAAAAATCAGTTGATCATATTTTTGGATCTGTACCTAGACTCTCTACTGTTCCACTGATCTACGTGCCTGTCATTTTGCCAGTGTCACACCGTCCTGATTACTGCATTCTTATCATGATGTTCAGTGTCCGTCTGGGGGAAACTGGTGTCTTAGCAAAACCGAGTTTGCCAATCCACAAACATGATATATCTCTCCACTTATTTAGGCCTTCTTTGATTACTTTCATTAGTCTTTTATGGTTTGCAGCATACAGATCCTACACATATTTTTGTTTAGATTTATACTACATATTTTACATTTTTCTTTGAACTATTTAATATTCCCTCCCCCCCAAAATTTTAGGTTCCAATTATTCTTGACCAATATATAGAAATAATACTGACTTCTAGATAGTGGGCTTGGGTCCTATGGTCTTACTGAAGCCACTTATTAACCTTAAGGTCTTTTTTGTAGGTTTTTCAGACATTTTCCATGTTGACACTCATGTCATCTGTAAGGTGGAACATTTGTATATCTTTCTTTCCAAACTGCATTATCATTCATTTTTTTTAATCATTAACTATGAGGTTAGCTCTAAGTTTTTTGTTATGCCCTGTTTTAGCTTAAGGAATTCTCTTGTAATCCTAGTTTGCTGAGAATTGTCATCGTGAGTGGATGTTGAGTTTTGTCACATGTTATTTCTGTATATTGTATAACCATATAGGTTTTCTCCTATCTGTTCATATGGCGGATTCCTTTGCTTAATTTTTGGATATTGAACCAGACTTGTATTCCTAGGACAAACCTCAGTTAGGTGTGATGTGTTATCTTTTTATGTATTGCTGGATTCAATTTGCTAAAATTATGTCAAAGATTTTATATCTATGTTCATCAGAACATTAGTTTGCAGTTTTTTTCTTTTTTTATTGTTGTTCAATTACAGTTGTCCCCATTTCCCCTCATTGTTCTCCCCTTGCCCTACCCACCCCCACCTCCCACATTCAATCCCCTCCCCCAACTATTGTCTTTGTCCACGGGGCCTTCATACATGTTCCTTGATGACCCTTCCCCTTCTTTGCCCCATTATACCCTCCTGCCTCCCCTCTGGTTACTGTCAGTTTGTTCTTTATTTCCATGTCTCTGGTTCTTTTTTGCAAATCAAATGGCATTTGTTTTTTACCGCTTGGCTTATTTCACTCAGCATAATGCTCTCCAGTTCCATCCATGCTGTTGCAAAGGGTAGGACCTCCTTCTTTCTCTCTGCTGCATAGAATTCCACTGTGTATATGTACCACAGTTTTTTGATCCATTCATTTACTGATGGGCACTTGGGCTGTTTCCAGCACTTGGCTATTGTAAATAACACTGCTATGAACATTGGGGTGCATAGGTTCTTTTGGATTGGTGTTTCAGGGTTCTTAGGGTAAAATCCCAGTGGTGGAATTGCTGGGTCAAAAGGCAGTTACCTTTTTAGTTTTCTGAGAAAATTCCATATGGCTTTCCATAGTGGTGCAGTTTTTTTCTTATATGCCATTTTTCTTGCTTTAGGATCAGTGTAAACATAGGCATTTAAAATTAGTTGTGATGTGTTCCTGCCTTTTAAATTCTCTGGGTGAGACTGTGTAGCATTTGATTTATTTCTTACTTAAATATCTAATAGAATTAATCAGTGAAACAATCTGTGCCTGTAATTGGCTTTGTTGGAAAATCTTAACTACAGTTAAATTTGTTCAATACGTTCATGTTATCACTTTCTCTTTAACTGGGTTTGGTTGGTTGGTTGCTTGTTCCCACTTTCCCATCTCAACCCCCATCCCAGGAACCAGTCCATTTCAAATTAATGGGCATGGAGTTGTTCACGGTATTTCTTATTAGTCTTTTGTAGACTCCGAGGAGTCTGCAGTCACATTCCCTCTTTTGTTTCTCGTATAGGCAATTTGTTTCTTTTCTCTTTTTTTGATCAATCCCTTTAGATAGTATCAATTTTACTGATCTTTTCAAAGAAGCAGCTTTTGGCTTCATTGATTTTCATCATTTTGCTTGTTTTCAATTTCACAGATTTTTAGTTTTATCCTTATTTTCTGCTGTTTGCTCTGGGTTTAATTTTCTCTTCTCTTTCTAGTTTCTTAAGGTGGAAGCTTGATTTAAATTCTTGATTTAAGACCATTCTTTTTTTCCGAACTTAAATGTAAAGTGCTATATAGTTCCATGTGTGTATGTACAGTGTTTGCTGCCTCCCTTGTTTGTGATATGGTGTATTCTAATTTTCTTTGAGCTCTGAGATTTTCTAGTTTTCCTTAAGAGTCTCTTTGGCTCTTGGGTTGCTGGAATTTTATGACTTAGTTTCCAAATATTTGGGAATTTTCTCTATATTTTTTCTGTTGCTGACTTCTAGTTTAGTTCCATTATGGACAAAGAACGGGCTTTGTATGATTCTAATTCTTTTAAATTTCTTATGGTTTACCTTCTGACCCAGGATATGATCCATCTTGATGAATGTTCCATGTGCACTTGAAAAAAATGTGTATTCGGCTATTGGGTAGAGTGTTTCATAAATGCTAATTAAATCAAATTGGTTGATATTATAGTCCAGGTCTTCTATGTCCTTGCTGATTTTTGTTTACTTTTATTTATCACTATGAAAGGAATGATAAGCCCATTAAGAATGATTGTGGATTTAGATATTTCAGTTGTAAGCTCTTTTTTCCCCCCAGCACTTAATTTTGGCCTACTGTTTTCTGACCACCATAGTTTCTGACGAGAAACTGTTTTAATAATTTGAATTATTATTCCCTGGTATGTGATATTTCATTTTTCTCCAGCTGCAAAATTTTTTCTTTATCTTTCGTTTCTAGCAGTTTTTTTAATTATGATATGACTGGGTATAAACATGGTTTTCTCAGAGATTATATTGACTGGGATTTGCTCTCCTTTTTGAATCTGTAAATCTATGTTTTTCACAACATCTTGGAAGTTTTCAGCTATTATTTCTCGCAGTGATTTTTCTGTAGCAACGTCTTTTTTCCCCCTCTTCCTAGGACTCCAGTGATACAAATGTAGACTTTTGATACTGTGCACAGGTCCCTGGATCTCACAGGAGTTTTTAAGTCTTCTTTCTCCCTGCTGTTTATATTGGATAATTTCTATTGATCTGTCTTCAAGTTTATTGACCTACTGTGTCATTTCCATTCTGTTATTAAGCCCCTTGTAAATGCCCTGCTTTTCCTCCTCCATGAAAGAGAAAGTAAAACCAGACCTGAATTTCAATAGTAATGAGGAAACTTGTTTGTGGATATTTCTGGTACCTGGATCGGTTGATCTTTACCAACACACACACACACACACACACAAAACCAAAACCCATTTTTACCAAATGACCATGGGAAGAAAGGAAACTCATTATGCAAGCTAGTCACACACACACACACACACACACACACACACACACACACACACAACTGGTAAGTTGCCAAATGTTGGGGCCCACATTCAGCCTGCTGTTTTGACCCAGGCACTGCCTGGACTGAACCCAGGCACTGGTTGCCCTGTGCCTGCCCTCACGCTCTTCTCAGTCTGTCCCAGAAGCAGGTGTGAATTCCTGTGGGGAGGGTGGCTGTGGAAATAACCCTACCACTGCTGTCCTGGAAACAACCTGCCAGAAGTTTTCTTGTCTTTCTCTTCTCCATGACTTCTCCTTAAGAGAAGGTACAGCTGATTCCACCAGGGCTCTGTTTAATTATCTGAACCACTTTTATAACTAGCAGAAAGAACTTTAGCTGTTTGGGGCGGGGGGGGGGGGCGATGAACAAAAGTCTGATTTGAAGTGCTGGTTGTTTTTTTTTACCTGGGAATTCTGAAACCTGCCATGTGATCTTAGTCCCCATGATAAGAATCATGAAGACTTAGTCCTTCCTGTAGGACCAGAGATATCTCCCCATAGGCTACCGACACTGGTTTGTCCAATCAGATTCACTCTCTACCTTTGTGGGTGGGTGGCACGTGTGAAGTAAAGGGGGGAGTTAACATTGTTGAGCACTTAGCAAGTGTTGGCCAGTGTTCTATGCACTTTACATATTTGCTTATTTAATGACATTTTGATTTTACCCACTTCAGTCTTTCAACAAACTCTGCCAAACAGGCATGCTGTCGTCCATATTTTACAGATGAGCAGCTGAGGTTCAAAGAGGTTAAGTAACTCTCCAAGGGGAATGAGTGGCAGAGCTGGGATTGAAACGTGTCCAGCTCTAGAATACATGCCCTTCCTTCTACAGACAGCTTTTAGGTTAATTGATATTTTAAGTGATATTTTGGAGGATTGTGAACCTTAGGGAAATATATTAAATATGTCTAAAGTAATCTGCCAAAAGGTGTGACTCAAGATGGATCTGAGCCATGCATAGTTTACAAAGATTTTCAGAATTCACGTCTATTAAATGAAAGTCCTATGTGTCTTGGTGTGCTCCTCTTTGGATTTAACTTGTTTGGGACTCTCTGTGCTTCCTGGACTTGTGTGTCTATTTCATGCCAAACTTAAACATAAAGAGAGAAGCTTAAAAGCTGCAAGAGAAAAGCACATAGTTGCCTACAATGGAATTCCTATAAGGCTGTCTGTTAATTTCCCAAAAGAAATTTTGCAGGCCAGAAGGGACTGGAAAGAAGTATTCAAAGTGATGAAAAGCAAGGACCTACAACCTAGATTATCTACCCAGCAAAGCTATCATTTGGAATGGAAGGGCAGATAAAGTGCTTCCCAGACAAGGTAAGACTAAAGGAGTTCATCATCACCAAGCCATTATTACATGAAAAGTTTAAGGGACTTATTTAAGAAAATAAGATAAAAAACTATGAACTTTAACATGACAACAAATTCACAACTATCAACAACTGAATCTAAAAAAACACCCCAATAAAACAAACTAAATAAACACTTAGAATAGGAACAGAATCATAGATATGGAGATCATTTGGAGGGCTATCAGCTGGGAGGGGGAAGGGTGAGAATGCAGGAAAATGCATGAATTAAGAAGTATAACTGGTAAGACTTCCCCAATCTGGTGAAGGAAATAGACTTCCAGGAAATCCAGGAAACCCAAAGAGCCCCAAAGAAATTGAACCCTGATGAGGACACCAGCCCACAGTGTCCGCATCATTATGAATGAAATGAGACTTTCACATGGACTACCGAGTCCAATGGAGGAAGAGGGCAAGCATAGCTTTTCTCTCAAGGAGAGCAGAAGCCCGGGGCCTCCACCATGAGGAGCCTTTACTGGGTTTCTCAGCACATTACATGATGGTCCTCACTTACTATGCACAGGTTCACTTTAGGTGGTTACCTTTTATAGACAACAAAGGAGCCAATGCTGCTGATCACATCACAGAAGAGGGATGTTTGCAAATGAAAAGGGCAAAGTGGTTGGACCAGTTATACTGGCCCTAGGAAGGTTTAGCATGGATTTTAGGAAGTTATTTTGCAGTAAATGTTTGTCACAAATCCGAGTGAGGGAGTTCCCAGCAAAAAACAAGACTCAAAGCAGCCTAGGCACATTGCAGGTCTGATTCCCCATGGGAGAACCAATCCGTGCGTGTGAGTCCTGTGCATCTCTGAGTGGGAGCTGGGCCCATGCCACGCAGAACGGTCTCCTACAGACCCAAGGGGAAGCACACCAAGACACATCATAATTAAGTTATGCAAGATTAAAGACAAGGAGAGAATCTTAAAAGCAGCAAGAGAAAAGAAGTTCACATAAGACTATCAGCTGATTTCTCAAGAGAAACCTTACAGGCAAGAAGGGGCTGAAAAGAAGTATTCCAAGTTATGAAAAGCAAGGACCTACATCCAAGATTACTCTATCCAGCAAAGCTATAATTTGGAATGGAAGGGCAGATAAAGTGCTTTCCAGATAAGGGAAAATTAAAGGAGTTCACCATCACCAAGCCCTTATTATATGAAATGTTAAAGGGACCTATCTAAGAAATAGAAGATCAAAAACTATAAACAGTAAAATGACAACAAACCCACAACTATCAATAACTAAATCTAAAAACAAAAACAAAAACAAAACCTAAGCAAACAACTAGAACAGGAACAGAATCACAGAAATGGAGATCACATGGAGGGTTATCAGTGGGGAAAAAAGGGACAATTCAGGGAAAAGGTACAGGGAATAAGAAACAGAATAGGTAGGCATAAAATAGTCAGGGGGAGGTTAAAAATAGTATAGGAAATAGAGAAGCCAAAGAAATTATATGTATGAGCCATGGACATAAAGTTTTGGGGGGGGGGGGATGCAGGGGGGAGGGGAATAAAGGGGAGAAAAAAATTGGGACAACAGTAATAGCATAATCAATAAAATATATGTTAAAAAAGAAGCAAAACTGGTAGGAACAAAGTAGACTGGACAATGTTAAGAATAGTAAAGGACATGAAGAAGACAAAGAACTGATGCTCACGACCCATGGACATGAACTAAGGAGGGGATTGCTGGAGGGAAGTGGGGTGTGAGGTGGAGTGGGGCAAAGGGGGAAAATGGGACAACTGTAGTATAATAATCAATAAAATGTACTTTTAAAANTAAGACTATCAGCTGATTTCTCAAGAGAAACCTTACAGGCAAGAAGGGGCTGAAAAGAAGTATTCCAAGTTATGAAAAGCAAGGACCTACATCCAAGATTACTCTATCCAGCAAAGCTATAATTTGGAATGGAAGGGCAGATAAAGTGCTTTCCAGATAAGGGAAAATTAAAGGAGTTCACCAGCACCAAGCCCTTATTATATGAAATGTTAAAGGGACCTATCTAAGAAATAGAAGATCAAAAACTATAAACAGTAAAATGACAACAAACCCACAACTATCAATAACTAAATCTAAAAACAAAAACAAACACAAAACCTAAGCAAACAACTAGAACAGGAACAGAATCACAGAAATGGAGATCCCATGGAGGGTTATCAGTGGGGGAAAAAGGGACAATTCAGGGAAAAGGTACAGGGAATAAGAAACAGAATAGGTAGGCATAAAATAGTCCGGGGGAGGTTAACAATAGTATAGGAAATAGAGAAGCCAAAGAACTTATATGTATGAGCCATGGACATAAAGTTTTGGGGGGGGGATGCTGGACGGTGAGGGGGGTGGTGCAGGGAGGAGGGGAATAAAGGGGAGAAAAAAATTGGGACAACGGTAATAGCATAATCAATAAAATATATGTTAAAAAAGAAGCAAAACTGGTAGGAACAAAGTAGACTGGACAATGTTAAGAATAGTAAAGGACATGAAGAAGACAAAGAACTGATGCTCACGACCCATGGACATGAACGAAGGAGGGGATTGCTGGAGGGAAGTGGGGTGTGAGGTGGAGTGGGGCAAAGGGGGAAAATGGGACCACTGTAGTATAATAATCAATAAAATGTACTTTTAAAAAGTCCTATGGACAGAAAACTGGTCATTGTTTGAAAGAAACTGCTCGGGGTGCATGCAGTTAAATGGGGCTGTAATAAAAATTTGAGAGCAGACACGTGGAGACAGGTCCAGTGTATGGCCACCGGGTTGTCGAGCTGGTTTAACAATCTTTGCAGCTGTACAACCTATTCAAATACTGCAAATGTGGAGCATTTCTAAACACCAGGCTCTTTTCACAGGTTAGTTGAATTCTTCCCAACAGCCCTTGGATGGAGGTTTTCTTGCCTAGGCTCACAGAGTAAATGGCAGAGTGAGGACTCACACCTGAGTTTCCTACAGATCCTGACTGCTTCTTCTTTATTACAGTGCCTATGGATTGTTCTTTAAAAAAAAAAATGCCTGTGACAACTCTATCTAAGTGACGTAGGAGACTGTGAGGCTGTAAATGTACCAGCAGCCAGTGTGGATCTCATAAGCAGATCCCCAAATCTCAAACATATTAGACAATGGAAATATTGGCTCTTTAAAATGGATTCCCCTAAATGCTCTGTGGAAAACTTGTCCTGGGAAATGCTGTGGGGAAAACATAGAAGTTCCATGATCAATAAATAAGCTTATGACTCACTGGCTTTAAATTAATTGATCTTCTTTACTGCGGTACTTTCAGAACCTTCGATGTGCTAACGTGCAGCGAGGGAAGGTAAAGGTAGTGTTCTTCAACTTACTTGGCCAGGACAGTCTTTTGGGAGGCCTGTGCCCATGGCTGGGCATTGGGATATGCTTCTTAGGCCTTTCCCATGTTTCTTTGTGACTCTGGTGGGCTGGGACAGTCCTGTTGGCATGTGAAGGCTTTTGACCCTAACCCTTTATTTCCTGTGTGGCAGAGTCCAGGGCAGCTGCCTGCTCAGGAGGAGCAGACTGAAGTCCTCTCTGATCCTGTAGGTTAGCCAGGCAGTTACCTCCTAGAGACAAGGTGAGCTGTAGTAGTTGGATACAGTGGGAAATACCCAGGTTTGGAGAGCTACTTGGATGGAGGGAGGCTGGACATTTAGGGAATAGCATAAACCTCTGGTGGGTGCATCCCTGGCTGAGTAGCTCTGTTCGTTGGAATGCTGTCCTGATACACCAAGGTTGCAGGTTCTATCCCTGGTCAGGGCACATACAAAGAAGCAACCAATGAGTGCAGATATAAGTGGAACAACAAAGTAAGTGATGTTTCTCTCTCTCTCTCTATCCCCTAATCAATAAAATTTAAAAAAATTAAAGACTGAAATAAAATTTTTTAAAACTCTGGAGGATGCAGTGAAAAAGGAAATGGAGAGAGAGAGCGTGTAGAGGAAGGAAGACTCTGGGAACTAGATTAGTGCTTTTCAAAACAAAATTTGTTTCCTTCAAAAACGTGTGAGAGGACAACTATTCACAGTGACTTCATAGGAAGGGACCATAGGGATACATTAGGTCCACAAGGAATCAACTCTAGGTTTCATTTAATTTCATTCTAATGGTTGAGCTGAAGCGTCTGACATCCAGAGGCTTCCTTAGGACTTGGCTTATTGGGGTTGGATGTCAAAACAAGTTAGGAGGCACTGACCAGCTGTATGTTTAGTTCTGCTGACAGTTGAGTGGGGCTGATAAACTCTTAATTGTGATGTTGCACAAGGCAGTGAGGTAATACGCATAGTTCTAAGAGAAAAGCTTGTTAAAGGCTGTTTGAGTTCGTAGACTGGTTTGCCATCTGGGTTCACACTGATTCAGCATAAGATAGACAAAGTAGAATCTTGGGCTAAGACATTACGGGTGATTTCTTGATTCTAAAGGTACCCTTGGTGAATGAAGTAGCCCGTAGTTTTCAATTGGAAAACACTGCGTTCTTTAGGGCATGAGCTCTGGCGGCAGACTCCAGCTTGACTGGTGGCCGGATGAATGGCCTCGGAGCGCCAGCCTCACTGCCTACGGCAGAGGAGCAACAACAGTCCCTTCCATCCGGTGGCGGTAGAGATGAGCTGAGTCGGCACATGCAGAGAGCTAGCTCAGGGCCTGGCCCAGAGCGGCTTCTCTGGAAGGGTTGTCTATTTCTACAGCAGCAGAGGAGGGGTGGTGACTGGGGGGCAGGGGTACTTGCCATTTGCTAACATAGGATTAGAGGGGAGGAGAGGCACCGTGTGTTTCTCGTCTCTCACTGCCATCACGAAATGATTGTCTTGTGCTACCTCATCCACTGAGGGCACTTCTGCCAGGGCTCTTTCCCGCCCCAAGTTCCCAGCGGTGAGTGCAAACCCTAACTAAGCTCAATCAAATATTTATTGAGTGCCTACCACCTGCTCAAAACTGGATACTATGCAGGGCACACCTACACAATATTAAGGCATGCTCTTTTTTAAAAATTAAATTTATTTGGGTGATGTTGATTAATAACATTATATAGGTTTCAGGTGTACAATTCTGCAACACATCATCTGTATATTGTACTGTGTTCACCACCCAAGTCAGCTCTCCTCCCATCACCATTTATCTCCCCCTACCCTCCTCTACCTCCCCACCTTCCCATCTGGTAATCGCCACACCGTAAGACACGCTCGTGTGGGAGGGGAAATCATACACATAAGGCACTGGAGAAAACATTTTCAATAACCACTTTCGTAGCTGGGTAATGAATGGGGTGCAGCAGTGAATGAAGCACCTCACCTCCGAGGGCGGTGTGATGGGAGGCTGTCTGCCCCGCGGGGCATCCGCGGATTTTTCTCTGAGTTGGTGGTACGCAGTTACTAAAGAGAAAGGCAGGCGGACTGTTGTGGGATTAAGGATTGTTTTACAGTTCTCTACAGACAGTTCGTTTCCTTGTTCCTCCTCCTGGCATGAGCCGTTCCCATTCCTTCCCCGCCCACACTCCTTGGTTCTCTGGCCTCCCCGGCAGGAGGAGAACGGCAAGGACATGCAGTGTGAGACACACAGTGTGAGACATACATCTTATCGACGTCCAGTAGGGTAAGGAAAATAAGGAGGAGGGAAGGGGGCAGGGAGTGAGGGATGGGGAAAGCTACCACTTTAGATGCGGAGGTCAGGAAAGCCCCTTCTTGGTCTATGAATTTGTATGTATATTAACATATATATATATATATATGACTATATGTAAAGTAAAAAAACCCTAATTCATATTTATTATGTACCAGGCTCTTAACTCTGTCCCAGGCCTTGTGTTGAGTTGGGCTCACTGTGTGGTAGAACTTCAGAGAAGACAGTCGCGGGGGGTCAGGGGGTCACGGGAGAAAACTGGGGATCCGACTGTCTGGACTGCGAGTCGTCCCAGCTGGGTGGTCACACGGGGCTCGTGTCTTAACACTCTGTGTCCTGCATCGCGCCCAGTGGAGTCAGCCACAGGCCCATGCTAGGCACTCAGTCAGTGCTTGCTCTAGCCTGGTTGCAATTCGGGGGCAGCATGCAGACGTCACACACGTAGTAACCTCAGCCCCCTGGAGGTGCGCGCTCTCTTTTGATATGCGCAGCATGCAACCTCCAAACACAGAACAAGTTGTGCTTCTGAGACAAAAGGGTTTAGGAGGCAAATCATTCTGTTTTTTTTTTTTTTAAATCAGCAGCTAAGAATTCTTTCGACATTTACAACTATCTCCTACAGAAGCTAGAGACAGAGCTGGCCCCTCAAGCCGTGACTGTGGTGTTTGCTGCTTCCTAGGCCCACTTCATGAAAATCCCTTTGGCTCAACAGGCACTTTTGGAGCAGGGAGTCCAAAAACAGTCTCGGGTGCATTCCTGGGATTCCTGACGGGGTGCCTGTGACTAGGGAAGAGTTAGCAGCTCAGAAACAGTCCCAAATAAGTGTTTTTCTTGAAGCTAATTGTTGCCCTTGTTTTAACAATTTGCTCAGTTATTTTTAAATAACTTGCTTAGTTTTGAAAGTAGCTATCATTCATTCTTCCCTCAAATTCTCTGAAAAGAACTGCAAAATTTCTCTCAGTATATTAAAATGCCTCAAGCCTGGGATGCAATGAAATAAAGAAGTAGCTGTGATGAGTTTTGGAAGGGAGACTAAGTTTTAAGGAATGCATTTAAAAATTTTTTTCATTTTAAAACCACCAACACATATTGCTGCCACTCAGCCCAGAGACCTTCGGTTCTCCACAGAGAGATGAAGTGCGCATTCCTGCTTCTAATATGCCATGCTGTGTTTCTTGACTAAATTGATAATTCACTTGTGGTTTTTAGTTTTTATTCACATTATTGAATTCAGTGGTGCTGATAATGTAACGGTAACTTAACTGCCTAGAATCTCGAATGTGACACTGTAAGATCACATAGTCAATCACCCAATTTAATTTGTAGGTTTAAAAGTGTGATACACGTGCAGAATTTACGACATCGAATGGTGCCACATAAATGGCTTATGATGAAAACCAGCCATCCTCTGCCTGACTGAATTTTGCTCTCCTGGAGGCAAATAATTTTAACCCTTTTAGGTATTTCTACCACTTTCTATCTAAATTATGTTTTTATGTTGTTGTTCTTGAGTTGTACCTTTTAAGAACCTAATATTATCTACCTAAAATGTGGAATATTCAATCGTGTAATTCCAAGTATCCCCCGTTCCCGTCTCTATGCCATTGTCCTAAGTATTATAACCACACTCATTATAAGCTCTATAAGATAATGTCATAATTTTTGCTTGCTATAGTCTTATGTACTTTAAAGAAATTAAGAGAAAAAAGAATTTGCATTCAGATATATGAGTATGCCATTTTTGATTTTCTACACTTCTTCCCAAAATTTCAAGTTTTCATCTATCATTTTTCTTTTTTAAAACACTTTTCTTAAAGTATTTTTATTTTTAAATAAAAATAAAAAAGTTGATATACAATATTACCTTAGTTTCAGGTGTACAACCCAATGACTAGACATTTATTCAACTTACAAAATGATCACACCAATAAATCTAGCACCCATTGAACACTCCACATATTTATTACAATATTATTGACTGCATTTTACATCCTGTGACTATTTCGTAATTATCAATCTGTACTTTTTTAAAAAATATATACCTTATTGATTATGTATTCCGGTTGTCCCAATTTTTCCCCTTTTGCCCCTGCCCTGGCTAGTACCCGTCTTCACTCCAGCAGTCCTCCCCTTAGTTCATGTTCATGGGTCATGCATATAAGTTCTTTGGTTTCTTCATTTCCTATACTAGTCTTAATAGCTCCCTGTCTATTTTGTACTTACCAATTATGCTTCTTAATACCTGCACCTTTTCCCCCATTCCCCCACTTCCCCTCCCAGCTGATAGCCCTCCAAATGATCTCCATATCTATGATTCTATTACTGTCCTGGTGGTTTGCCTAGTTTGTTTTTTTAGATTTAGTTGTTGATAGTTGTGAGTTTGTTGCCATGCTAATGTTCATAGTTTTGATCTTATTTTTCTTAAATAAGTCCCTTTAACATTTCACATAATAATGGCTTGGTGATGATGAACTCCTTCAGTTTTACCTTGTCTGGGAAGCACTTTATCTGCCCTTCCATTCTAAATGATAGCTTTGCTGGGTAGAGTAATCTAGGTTGTAGGTTCTTGCTTTTCATTACTTGGAATACTTCTTGCCACTCCCTTCTTGCCAGCAGTTTCTCTTGAGAAATCAGCTGAGAGTCTTGTGGGGACTCCTCTGTAGGTAACTAACTACTTATCTCTTGCTACTTCTAAGATTTTCTGTTTATCTTTAAACTTTGGCATTTTAATTATGATGTGTCTCGGTGTGCCCTCTTTGGGTCCTACTTGTTTGGGACTGTCTGTGCTTCCTGAACTTGTATGTCTATTTCCTTTGTCAAATTAGGGAAGTTTTCTTCTATTATTTTTTCAAATAAGTTTTCAATTTCTTCTCCTTCTGACAGACCTATGTTTTGGAGATGTTCCAGAGGCTTCGTGTACCACCCTTGTTTTTCTGAATTCTTCTTTCTGTTCTGGTTTAATGTGTATTTCTCCCTTATGTTCCAAATCATTGATTTGAATCCTGGCTTCTTTCCCTTCACTGTTGGTTCCCTATGGATTTTTCTTTATTTTACTTAGTGTAAACTTCATTTTTTTTTATGTTGTTCTGTACCAATGAGTTCTCTGAGCATCCTGATCACCAGTATTTTGAATTTTGCATCTGATAGGTTGGCTATCTCCATTGTGTTTAGTTCTTTTTCTGGGGGTTTGTTCTCTTTGTTCATTTTGGCTGTATTTCTTTGCCTCCTCAATTTGGCAGCCTCCCTGTGTTTGTTGCTGTGTATCAGGTAGGGCTGCTTTGACGCCCTGTCTTAGTGCACCTGTTGAGTTGTATGGGGTGGAGCTTTAGGTATTTGCCAGGGCAGGACAACTTGCTTCACTTTGTGGCTCTGTGTGTGAGGAGGGCTCAAAGAGGGTACAATGCCACTACCTGGTTTTTGGAGGCTTGTCCAGCACTCACCCCATTTCCGGTCACTTTATCCTCTTCCTGTGTACCACTGGCACCCTTCCAGCTGTTGCCCTGGTGGTGAATCCCAGAGTGTGTGGGTTTTCATACATTTAAAGTTCATGTGGGCCCTTTAAACAGACTCCTAAAAAACAGCGGTTTCTTCTGCTACCCCACCCCCATTGGTTTTTTTGCAGCCAGAAGTTCTGGAACTTTGTCTTCCTGCTGCTGGAATCCTGGTCTGTGTGGTCTGGCCTGGGGCTGGGATCACTCGCTCCCAAGGTCCTCCTTGTTCCTAAGGTATCCCTCCCGATTTTTATCCAGGAAACATGAATGTGGGATGGCATACCACCTCTGTCACTGCCTCTTGAACCACACCACATGTCCTTGCCTCTTTGCCCCATCTCTGCATCTCTGACCCGCGTACTTGTCTGGATAAATGTGGCTTCTTTAAATTCTTTTTTGTCAGACTTCCATACAGCTCACTTTTCTGGCAATTCTGGGTGTTATTTGTTTTGAGGCCTAGTTGTAATTTTTTCTGTGGTAGAGGGAGGAGGTGAAGTGTGTCTACCTATGCCTCCATCTTGACTGGAAGTCTTCATCTATTATTTTTCTCTAGCCTGAATAATGTTTTTATCATTTCCTATTGTGCATATCTGTTCATGGATTCACTTAAGATTTTTTTAACCCAAAATGTCTTTAATCTTCTTTCATTCTTGAAGAATATTTTCATTGGATATTGATGCGGACACTGGCCCACAGTGTCTGTGTCATTATGGATGAAATGAGACATTCACACAGATTACCGAGTCTGGTGGAGGAAAAGGGTGAGCATGGCTTTTCTCCCAGGGGGAGCAAAAGCTGTGGCCCTTGCCAGGACCGGCCCTTACTGGGTTTCTCGGTAAAGTACAGGATAGTCCCAATTTACTATGCACAGGTTTGCTTTAGGGTTACCTTTTAAAGAAAACAAAGGAGCTGATGCTGCTTATCACATCACAGAAGAGGGATATTTGCACATGAAAAGGCAAGAGTGGTTGAACTGGTTACACTGGTCCTAGGAAGGTTTAGCATGGTTTTTAGGATGTTACTTTGCAGTAAATGTTTGCCACAAATCCAGGTGAGGGAGTTTTTAGCAAAAAGTAAGACTCATAGCGGCCTGGGTACATAGCAGGCCTGATCCCCCACTGGAGATCCTGTCCCTGGGTGTGAGTCCTGTGCATCTCTGAGTGGGAGCTGGGCCCACGCCATGCACAATGGTCTCCTGCAGGATATAAAGTTCTAGATTGTCAGTTTTTATTTTCTCTAGCACTTTAAAGGTATTGTTGGAGTAGCTTATTGCCTGTGGACATTTTGATGAGAAGTCACTGATCATTTAAATCACTGTTACCCTAAATGTAATATGTTGTTTTTCTCTGGCTACTTTTGAGAATTTCTCTTTATTTTTGGTTTACGGCTATTTGACTGATAACCTAGATATGTTTTTCTATATACTTATGTTTCTCAAGATTTGCTGAGCTTCTCAAACTTATAAATGTATGTGTTTTACCAAACTTGGAAAGTTTTTGGACATTATATCTTTATTTTTCTACTCTACCCTGTTCACAAGTTCCGGAGTCTTTTTGTCTCCCTATTTTTTAATATAATTTTTTATCTGTTTTCTAGATTGGATGATATTTATTGATGTATCTTCAAGTTTTTCTGTTATGCCACCTAATAATTAATTTTTTTAAACTTTCATATTTAAAACTGTCTTCACTCTAGAATTTCCATTTACTTCTTTTTTATAGTTTTGATATGCTTCCTGAGATTTTGTGTTTGTAAAATTTTTTACAAACACCTTTCCTTCTACTCCATTAAGGTAAGTTATAACACCTGATTGCTTGCTAACCTGGAATTTGGATCGTCTCTGAATCAGTGGCCATCGATGGGTCTTTCCTTGAGGCTGGAGTACATTTCCCCATTTCTTTACTGAGTAATTCTCTTTTGGTTGTTGTTTTAACAACGAATTGCATATTTATGATAACATTCTTTTAGGAATTGTTTTCTCAGTTTATTCATCAACTTAGAATTGGTAATCAAAAGATGTTTCTTCCTACTGAGTACCTCAGGAATTTCTTTACTGTATCCTGGACACTGTGAATGTCTAGATTCTTTTATATTTCTCTGAAGAGTATATATATTTTTGTTTTACCAGGCAATTAGTTTGCTTAGACTCAATCTGTAAACTCTGTCTCTCAGGCAGGAGCTCAAATTTCCGTTCAGTCCTATTTACTTTGGTTGGCCTGTTAAGCCCCGCACATGGACGGCTCCAGAGTCAGCTGGACACTTGGGCAGAATTTCCCTGTAGACTCTGGGTTTCTTCTCTCTAAATCTCTTTCCCAAGCTTCTCCTTTCACCCTTTTACTTTCAGCAGCTGTGTTGGCCCCAAACTCTGTTCTTGGGTCCATTAGGCCAGAAAGACCATAGGTTTTTATTGGCATTTTAGCTCTTTTGTGAGCTCTGACTTGAATGGGCCCAAGGCTAAGAGCTGTGAACAGGTGACTCCCGTATGCCACTGCCTTTGTCCTCGCTGCAGTGCCCCTTCTGAATCTTTTTGCTTTTGTTTCCTTCTGTTGTTTTGGGGTAGGCTAAATTTTTTTTTCAGAGTTCATAGTTTTTACCTGGGAAAGGATCAGGTTGTAAGAGCTTACCAGTCATATCAGAAGCAGAAGGGCTTTGTGATTCTGATACAGGGTGCAGCCAAGGCGGGGCCCAGAAAAGATTTGGAATGGTGTCCAGAACTCAAAGTGTATAGGAATATTGGAGGAAATATTATTAAGATGTCCTCACCCCACCCAGGTGTCAGTTGGGGGAAGGGACAAATGGAGCAGGGCCATTGAGAGCTGTTTTGTATAGCAACAGTTTTGCAGCTAACCTCTGGAATGGTCATTTAACATATCTATAATCTTTAACTGGTTTCATAGATATGTTAAATAGCTGTGGCCAAGTTTTGGGCCAGGGAGAAGTGGGTGGCTGCTACCCAGGATGTAACGGGGGCTGATGCTCAGAGAGAGTGCCTGTGCGAGAGCCATGTGGCTTTAGCAGAGTGAGGACCCCCTCTTGGCCAGGTGAGGGGGAGAGCCACGCTGTTTTGGAAAGATGTAGACCCCTGTAGTCATTAGGAGGGAGAGCCACATGGTTTCAGCAGAGAGCAGACCCCCTCTTGGCCAGGTGAAAGAGAAGACCACGCAGCTTTGCCAGAATGGAGATCCCTGCGGCCAGGTGAAGAAGAAAGACGCGCGCTTTTGGTGGAGTGCGGCTTTGGTAGAAGAGGCCCATGTGGCTTTGGGGTGCTTCTTTTGGCCGAGTAGCCTGGAAAGCAGGAGAGACTTTGACTGGAACTTAGTACAAAGAACTCTTGCCAGTGGAAGGTGCTGCATGATTTTGGATTGGTTGGAGATCCTGCCTGGACAGGCGACACAGCTCACAGTGCCAGCAACCTGAAAAAACAGATGTGTGCTCTTTTCCTGATTTACGGTACCTCGAGTTGGGACAGTGGGATAAGGGAGTGCTGTGTGTGGGTGTGTGTAGGTGTATATCCTTAAAGACCTTGATATTTTAATGAAGGCACTAGGCCTGAATAGCATTAAATAAACATTTTGTTTCCTTTTCACAAATCTCTGGCATTGAGAGATGCCTTTCCAATTGGCGGGGGACAGAAGAGTCCAATAGATATTAGTATACCCTCCTTGGGAGGGGCCTCTGTTTTCTGAAGCAGTTTTTGGCATCCTGGGCGGGCCAAGTATTGCCCCCCACCCCCAGCCCTCGGACCCTTGTTCGGTAACAATTCTGCATTTCTTATTTATCTAGTTGTTCTCTGTCTTTAATATTCAAGGTTTTGTGAAAATGTCTGTTCCTTCACTGCTTGCTCTTAAGATATTCGGGAGGCAAGCCCTTCTTCTCGAAGGATGAACTTCATTGCAGGGTGATCAGGCAGGAGGCCATTTTCTTGGCCTCCTGCAAAATATCATTTTTCCCCTCCTGATGACATCCAATTTTTTCTGGGGAACAACCTTCCAATTTCTTACTGTGGGAAATCTGCTTGGAAGCCTACAGTCAAGTTGAAGAAAAGTCTCACAGTTCGGCGTTTAGACTTTTAATTAATTTTTCAATTTTTAGCCCAGTAGCTCCACAGTCTCCTTGTAGTAATTTCTTTAGAAAGTAAGCTTTCTCAGCTTCTGTTGGGGTCATGGAGGTGGTGGCCAGCTGTGTGGGCTGGGGAAGCTGATCTAAGGGTCCAGCTGTTCCTTCATCTAACTTTTAATCAGTCCTTTTATTTTCAGCCCCACCTTACACTTGAATTCAGATACTCCTATTAATTCTAATGTCTTGGGCTTTTCTGGGGCTGAACTCAAATCGGATAACTTCCTGTTGGCTCCTACATCCCCTCCTCCAACCCCAGGAAGTCTTGTTTTTGCTTTTTCCATTCTGCTAATTCGGTCCGCACCCACACTACTTCTGTCTGCACCAGCATCATTGAAATGTGGTCTGGTGTGGTCTCTGCTCACGCACTCTGTGTCCTTTTGTGTTTATGCTTCTGTATTCCTTTTCTTTCACTTGGGTGGGGGGGGGGTTGAAGAACTGTAAATGTATGTTCTCTCTCCCCTTATTAATAAGAAGTGAATAAATTAGAAAGGATAAATTTGAGAAAACACAATTTTCCTGGTTAATAACAAAAGCAGACTTTTCTCTTTATTGTACAAGGTTGAAATCTTAATCAGCCAAGAAAACAGGACAGCTGACTCTCCCACAAGAGAACCAGGTGGGGGCGGGTGGTGCTTGCTGAGCATCACAGAGTCCCAGAGCCGTAAGGGACTTGCAGGTTTTGTGGAGCAGTTTTCACACTTCGTTAGTGGTAGTGTGCATTTTTTTCAAAATCAGAGTTTACTTTCCCCTCATGACACAAAACAGAAAAAAATGTTATGATTTCCCTCCCAAGCATGAACATATTTCCTGTATAAAACCCCAGAGCCCCTCCCAAGAACTCTGGGATCTTCCGGAGCAGAGATGGAAAACCGCTGCTTTGGTAGCACTGTTTTACAAGGTCTTAGCCCAAACAGTATGTACGACCATCGCTCTGGTGTAAGTAATCCGAGAAGGTTAAAAAGCAACAATAATGTTAACTAAAGTTTACTGAGCACTCTACATTTGGGGCACTATGTCTGGGGTTTGTACACAGTATCTCATTTAATTCTCACAATGATGTTATGAGGGGAGCATTGAGATTATTCCCATTTTGTAAGTGAAGAAACCAAAGCCTGGAAAGACTAATTACTTGTTTATGGACACACAGCTAGGAAGTGGAAGAGCTGGGACTCAAACCCAGGTCTGTCTGACTCAAAGCCCATTCATTTAACACAGGTTCCTGGTGGGCTTTGGCCCCTGAAGCACCTAGAACCATCCCTGGGGGTGCTCTACACTGGGGGCCACCTCCCATTTGTGACAAAAAATATGATAAAGTAGGTTTCAACAAAAAAGCAACGCCTGCCTCTAATCCTCAGGACGCACCAGCTCCCGAGTACCCCACCCTACTCTACATCAGACTCCTGCTCTCCTCCACGGGTCAAAGGTGAGGGCCTTCCACCTCCCACGCAACAACGCGCGCCTTCATCAACTCTGGTTGGGGGAAGAGAGGCCCTTCTCACCTGTGTGTTACCCCAGGTGCCTGCTGCCGGACTCTGAGGACACTGGCTCTTGTCCACCACTCGGCTGCCGCACCCACCGGCCCCGCCCCCGCCGGCAGTATCTTTACTTGAGCAACGCCAGCCTTGTTCACCAGCGGCTCTCACAACTGTTGCCCAGACGCCGGTCATCCCGCGACCACCCTGGACCAGTCCCTGCCCTCTCATATGGGAACAGGTTGTTCTTACCATCAGCAGCCTCTGTGCCTCAGCACTGGGTAAAGAGCAAAACGATTTAGTCTTTTCTCTCTCTCTCTCTCTCTCTCTCTCTCTCTCTCTCTCTCTCTCTCTCTCTCTCTCTCTCTCGTTTTTTTTTTTTTGAAGACCTGAGCAGCCAGTGCCGGGCAGGGCCAATGGAAAGTGAACAGTGGCGCCCTCTCCAGGAGATGGCAGTGTTGAGACACGTATCAGGGCCAGGCCCAGGGCTCTTGGCTTCAGACCTGCTTTAATTAAAAACCTGCTAAACCCGAGGTGCTTCTCATTCAGTGAACAGATAAAGTGTCAGAAATATGTAGGGAGATTCTAGGTGATGGAGAAAGCCCTCTTTCCACGTGTAGCCTCAGCTAGAGTACTCAAGGAAATTTGTGAATGATCTCACAGAAAGATATGTCAATTAAACGTTCACTAATACTCCTTTCTTCTCTTTTGCCCCCTCCCACGCCCCCACCCCATGCCGTTTATTCCTCCTTTTGAACTTAGAAGATGGCAAAAAGAGTAAAGGCCATCAAAAACTGTGGTAAAATTCCATGCAAAAATTTTTTTAGGTGTAATACGTATACCTGTGTTTTGAGTCTCTATCTTCTTGGTCTCAAAGAGTTTTTTGCCTTTGGCCATTTATTTTTTAAGCAGGTGAATCCAAGGTCCACTGGGTGGAGGAAAATGAGATCTGAGACGGTTAGGAGTCATGGAGTAGGGGCTTGCTTTGTCCACTGCAGGCGTGCACCTAGATTTGCACACTTGCAGGCCCCAAGGAACCGTGACGCTTTAGAATTAGACTTTGGAAGGCGGACAGCAGAGACGCAAGACATTGAGTTTTATTTACTGTAACATGGAGAGCAAAGAAGGACCCTAATCTTCTTTTTGGCTTCTTGATTTTATAGCCTTGCAGCCACCAACCAAGAAGAGAATGTGTTCACAGGCTCTGGAGAACCCGGGGACTGTCCAACGTGGGCCCAGGACTTAGGCCCAAGTGAGCCAACTCAGGGCCTATTGCTGACCATTCAACTAGGGCCTTAAAAAAAACAGCCTTGGAGCAGCCGTACAAAATTATTTTCTCTCTCTGTTGTAGACCGCTCTGCCTGGTTCTAGGAATTGTATCTTGACCCCTTGTGGCTAAGGGTGAGGGATGACCTCTGGAATTCCAGCCGAAGGAGACAAAGCTTGTCTCTGGTAGCAAAGGCCGCCTCAGTTTCCTCTCCCTGCCCCCAAAGCTTGGTCGGAACTCAATGACAGGTAAGACCCCTCACAGCAGGGGGCAACCTAAGCCAGATTTGATCACTTGGGAGGCCTTCATGGAAGGACTCAGGGGCTGCAACAAAGAGCAATGGACTCTTTGACATAGCCCCAGTCCCCATGTTCTCTGGGGGAAGTGCTTCCTGGCTCTAATCCCCTTAAGCCTGAATACCTGATGGAGAGAGGTGCAGCTCCTTGCCTTGCTAGATCGTTTCCTGGGGGAATATCTAGCATCACAAAGATTTTCTGATAAACCTGTGAAATCTGCTCTGCTAAGAGTGCTTTCATTCATAGGTTAAGGGTTCAAGCAGGAAACCCTAAAACTCTGTTCCTGACAGACTGACTCATAGTAAGCCCTCAGATATCTTTGAATTGTTATCTACTGTTTGATCCTTGCCTCCCTGTATTCCTGTGTATTAGAACCCAATAAAAGCCCCTGGAGGAGGAGGCTGGAGGCCTTTTTCTCCTCGGAGAAACTGGCTACTGCTCATGGCCTTTTTCCCCTGAGAAACTGGCCACTTCTCCCTAAGCAGATCACATCATGTCTCAGTCATATTTACTCTCATCTGTGGCAATTGGGGGGACTTGTGAGGGAAGTCACCCCCACATCTCTCATAGAAGGGCAGTGATAGGCTCTGGGAGTTTATTTCTTCTTTCTTGACATAATGTTCCATGCAGTCTTAGATGGGGTCCTATAGGGGCTCCTGGGTAAGAGATGCCATCCTCTCTCTGCTGGGAGAGAACCCCAGCCCTCTCCATTTCAAGGGCGATGTGTCTCAGAGGACCCCGACTCCAGACCAGGGGAGCTGTACGGCTGCAGGAGCTTCAGGAGCTTGCTGGTGTGCTCATCGCTTTGTCTGGCGCTACCTCCCTGCACTGCAGTGTGCCCACGGGGGACGTGGGGACGTGGGAAAGTGCAGAGTCCGACTCCGTAAGCCCGGGGCGGGGCCCGAGAGCCTGTCTTCCTCGAAAGCTCTCAGGGGGTGGGTGCTGCACGGAGGAGCTCTGAGAAGCAAGACCACAGAGGATTTCTACAGTCTGTTTCCAGTGGAGCAGGGAGGAAGAGGGTCGAGCTTCCCTCGCACTCACTTCAAATTAGCAGGGTCCCATTAATTTCGATCTCTGAAATTTTGTAACATCATTTAAAAAGTTTTTTAGCAGAACCAACTGATATCCAAATGGTTGGGCTGCCTCATTCTTTGTCTTGTGACACGTTATGTTTTGAGCTTAGAGACCTGATCTCAAGTTGAGAAAAGTTGAGGCTTTTGAGTCTGGAGCCTTGAACTTCAGAATTTTCAGAGTACATGCTATGGCACATACTTGGGGAAAGGATAATATTACACGCCACTTCTATTAGTCACTGTAGATAATCAAATGTAGGCCATGTGACTAGTGCCCCAAATTGAGGGTAGCAAGTCCCATCTCTTCTTCCCATGCACCAGGTTGGCAAGAAAGTCCCAGATTTCCTTCCTGGAGGGAAAGTCCTCCCTCTCCAGCTGTTATCCCCAAACTCCAGAGATTTATCCTGCCCTGGAAGGAGATGCGTGTGGCTTTCTCGCTGGCTTATGTTGCTGCCTTTGCCTTTCACAGCTACGTGGGAGCTGATCCTTTCAGGGCGCCTGGCCTCAGCTCCAGCATGGGTTCTGGGGGTCCTGCAGTGGACGATGGCTTCACCCTCTCAGCTAAGTCCTCCACTCCGCCATCTCCTGGCAGTGCTGTGGCAGGGCTGTGCTGGACATCATGCCCTTCCATAAACAAAGCCGTCTTCTTTGCTTTTGTGTAGATCTACTATACCCAACAGTTGCTTGATTTTAATTATTCAATCAACCCTAGAAACACAAAATGCAAAATAAAAGGCCCCTTTCCAGATAATATAGCACTCACCTTCCTATGAAAGGTGACTCTGAGTTCTTCAGGGATCCTTGCATGGATCCTGCAGCTTCAACATGGTTCTCAAACACGAAAGGATGAGTCAATTCCTAGCCAGACGAGAGAACCATCTGTTCGCTCTCCCACAGATGCACCAGCTCACTGAGGGTACTGGGCAAGCCACCCAAACCTTCCAAGAGTTTCCTCATCTACCCAGAGTGCTGTTCACATCATCCTGGTCACTTCAGAGCTAAGCTCCACCCTGCGCTGCTTTTCTGCTGCCTGTGCCTGGAAAGGGCGCTGATTTTGCACCATTGCCAGAGAACAGCCATGGAAGACTAGCTGAAATGACCCAACAGATGGGAGACCCCGAATCCCTTACTGAATACCTATTCAAAGGTCATTAAAAGCTGACCAAAGATATTGGGCTCCAGACGATGGTTCTAGAATAATAATGATCAGATGGGCAAAAAATAATGGGGGGGAAAAAGAGGCAAAACTCAGTTAATCCAAGTGTCATGTTTTTTACGGCAGTTTTCTAGTAGAGAGCTCAGATTTGATGTTGCAGAGGCCCAGGGATTTTACAAAGGTCCCGGGCACATGGGTAGAGGAAGGAAGAGGTTAGGCTGGTCTCATAGGCAGGATTGTTGATGGGAGTTGATGTTCGTTCTTTTTTTATCCTTGCCTGAGGACATGCTTATTGGTTTTAGAAAGGGGGAGAGAGGACGAGGGGGGTAGAGAGAGAGAGAGAAAGAGAAACATTGCTCAGTTTCCTCCTGTAGGCACCGCGATCAGGACTGAATCAGCAACCCAGGCATGTGCCCTGACCAGGAATCAAACTTGTGACCTTTTGGTTTATGGGCTGATGCCCAACTAACTGAGTCACCTGGCCGAGGTGGGAGGTGATGTTCTAAATCATTTAAGGCACATTGGTTGACCTTGTTCCAAGCAGTTCACTTTGAGCAAGTGTCCCAAGATCTCCAGTTAGAGGGCTCACAATCACGATGTAGAATTACTGGGTTGCTGTGACCACACGTAAAATCTTGCTCTGAGAGAAAGCACCTGGTGGCTCCTCTTAGCTGGTTTCAACCTCATGTGGTCTGGATCCCAAATCTGAGGGGGTCCCTGGTCCCACCTAATCTGAACCGCAGATATAAAAGGGTTCACGGCCTCATATGGCTTGCTTCTTAACTATAAAAGGGTTTGTTAGCTCCAGAGTTGTGACCTTTGGCCTCTGGTGAGGAGTTCAGAAGCTGAATTCACACTGGAGGATCGGAAGAATCTGACTCATCTCTCCAGCAACTGGGAACTTTCAAAGCTTCATTTTTCTTGATTATCAAATCAGAACCGTAAGTTCTACTTCAGTCATTTCCGAGATTTTTAAAAAAGGAATGCATAAGAAAATATTTTGAAAGACATTCAAACCCAAGCTATGAGTTTTTTCCAAAATGTTGGGACTTGACTGTCGGCTGCCTTCACATTCACGCTTCTCTCTTCTGTTACATTTTCCCAAGAAATCCTCTGTGTGGCCTGAAGGGAAGAAAAAGTTTGAATCTCATCCTTTCCACTGAATAGCTGTGACACTAAGCAAATTATGTCGGGTCTTTGAACCCATTCCCACACTTGTTGAGCGGGTTACCCACTTTCTACATCTGTTTGGCTGCATCTGCTAAAGAATAGCCTCAGACCCAGGATTCCACCCGGGGAATAGACCTGACAGAAAGTTGCACACATGCCCCTAAAACACAGGCCCAGAACACTCATGGCAGCATTACTCATACTAACCACACACCTTCTGAAAGTAGCCCGCATGACCGTCAAGGACAGGACAAGTTGTGGTGTATTCACACAGTGGATGTGACATGTCAAGGAAGAAGGTCTGTTAAAAAAGAAATCCTAACCTTGAAGATAAGTTAATGAGTTGATAAACTATGTCAAATGTCTGGGACAGTGCCTGTAGTGCAGAAAACACACAGGTATAATAGATATTATTATTAGTATTAATGAGCCCCTGAACAGGCTCCGGCTTGTGCCAGAAATTTTGGAGTGAGCCTGTGGTCCCAGATTCCCATCCCTGGGCTCTCTGGCCGCTCCCAGAGAGGCCACAATTGTGTTAGTCCTGTCGGAGTGGCTGCCTCGACACTGTTGCTGCTATGATGAGAAAGGGTGGGAAATGCCATCACCCCTGAGGACAGTGCCCCCTGCCCACTGCCCACCCTCCCAACCTGCACCTGGAGGAGCAGAGCTGGCCTTCGGCTGCCCCCCACCCCCATGGCCACCGGCCCTTGCCACCGTGCTTGAGTAACTGCAATTCCCTCACATCAGACAGTGTTACCGAAGAGGCCAAGGACAAAGTATGTGCCAGGGCTTCTTGGGAATAACGGAGTCACCTGAGCTGAAACAAGAAGTGTAATAATGGCACCATTGTTTAAACACTTTGGTGATGGACACTATGCTAAGCACCCTCAGACATTACTCATTGAATCCCTTTAACAATCCTGGGAGGCGTCCTGTGGTTACACCCACTTTGCAGGTGGAGAGACTGAAGCCCAGAGTCCTCAGACCATTTCCCTAAGGTTGTATAGCCATTAGGTGTAAAGTTGGGACAGCGACTCACTTCCAAACTTGAAGCTCCTGAACTTCCTTCATCCTCTCTTCAATGGAGGAGAAAGGAAAGAAAGATGGAAGAACTAGTTTCTTGCTTTCTCTGGATTTGGTATAAGCAGGAGAAAAATAGAAAGATTTATCATTTTGAAAACACTTAAGGCCAGGTATCATTTGGAGAACTGAGGACACAGAGTTCCTTGCATTGCCAACCTTCTTACTTATAGGTGGAAACAAGTTTCTCAGGATTTTGAGAAATTGTTTCCAAATTTACATTTCTAAAAACAAACAAGCAAAAATAGATGTGTTGGGGTATCACATGAAAATAGATGTGACCAAAGGAAACACATTTTATGTGGCCTTTAGGATCAAAAGCAAACTGAAGCAGCTCTGTTATTTATTTTAGGAAGCCCTCAATAAAAGTACAGAGAAGGTTAGGGGAGTGAAAGCAAAGCCAGCCACACCCCCTGCCTTTCCCCAGCTGTGGCCTAAGGGCGTGCTCTGTAGGAGCTAACGTCTTTTTGCACGTTCTTACCACCTGCACCTGAGCGCGTGAACAGCTGCCACTCCCCCTTCACTCCTCCCGTCAGGCATGAGTGCTGCTGGGGGAGTTGAAGGAAAAGGGAAACAACGAACACTCCAGTCAAATTTACATAAAAACTTTCTGCTGTTGAATTGTACAGTTTGGAGGCATACTCAAATTAAGACAGCGTGCAAGGACCATGCAAAAATGGTAGCTTGCACATGTGAAACTGCTGTTGCTCAACCCTTTCTGATGCACAAAAGTAGCCATTGCACATAGTTAACACTACGGGCTGACGGATGGTTTCTGTCACTGTGTCTTGGTATCAGCTTCTGAAAGTGCTGTCCCTGTCATTCTCCCTGCCTGTGCAAGCTTGCAAGTTGGGCAGGACACCTGTTTTAATTTCTGGTTTGCAGTTGAGGGAGATAAGACACTAAGTGAATAAATAACTCGTCTAAGTTCAAAAAGCCAGTTGGACCAAAGAACATTGGTGCCACAAGGGACCTGTAACCAACAGGAGTGTGTTGATTGCAGTGAATGGAAACAAGGAAACGAAAGGCAAAAACCATATCCTTAAACTGCCTTAAGCAAAAAATAACATAACATAACATAAAAAAGAAACAAAAACAAAGCCAGAGGGCTTATTGGCTTTCGTGATGCTGGAGTTTAGGACTGGATCCCGGAACCCGAATCACGCTGTTGGGCCTGGGCGCCCTTCATTCTCAGGTGCTTCCTGCTGCGTTGCCTTCTTCCCAGACAGGCTTTCCCTGATGTCCCACAGTCTTGGGGCTGTATCTCGCAGGTTGAAACTCATAGAAAAAACTCAGCATCTTTGAACCCTTATTCCCAGTAATGCTGAGATCCACTCTGCTTGGATTGGATTAGGCCAGGTGTGTACCTGATGCAAACTATTGATGTGAATAGCGAATGCGGTACTTGGATTGACTAAGCCTGGTCGGGTCCCCTACCCTCCTCACGTTGAACATGGTTGTCACTGGATCCACACAGAATGGAAGTGAGGAGATGCTATGAAGTAGGGAAGGTGGATATTGAGGGCAACGTTTCCTTGGAGATCACTAACCCCAAGCTGCTCTTTCTACAGATGAGGAAACAAGGCCACATGCCTCCTGCCTCCCAACGCTTGTCGCTTCCAACACAGTCTCTCTGCTTTCTACATGGCCTATTCATTAACTCCACACAGCTGTCTCTGAACCTAGGAAAAGCAGCCTTGGGGGAAAGACCTGACACACCTATTTCTTTGCAGTGACGAGCGGGAGTCACAGCAGCGAAATGCAAGACCATGACAGTGAGTCACAGAACGTGATGCCTGCTGACCAGTGCTCTCCTGCTCTGAAGTGGCAGCCATACCAAAGTATTCCTTGGCATAGCTTGTTTATTAAATGGTCAGTATGAAAACCTATGAGTGGCCTTAGGAAGCCCTGTAGTGGGCTGGAGAGTGAGGGGGAAAAGGTAGTGCTAACTCTTAAGACTGAACCCAAGATGTGGGGCTTTGTGGCCACCCCTGATCAAATGGGATGGGCCAATGAGAAGCATGGCTTCCTCCTCATGTTTTGCATTCTACTTGATGAATGGCTGGGCATGGGTGTCTGGCTGTCAGGAATCTAGACTTGTAATTCTGACTTGTTATAATTTACCCACTCAACAATGGAAGGGGAGGGAGTCTTTCTCAGATCACATGCTCAGTTAAAGCTAAAATCTGGAAAAACGGAGATTTCTCCAATTACCAATATTTAACCCTACAGTTAATTTAAAAATCTGGAAAGTACATTTTGGGGGTCACGTGAATTTTTAGCTGGTGACACCTTTCTCCCTCAGCCTTCATGCTGCCAGTCAGCATTGTCAAGTTCACTTTGTGCCTTGCAGTAATCACAGCCAGTGGTGCCTTTGTGTTCAGAGACTGGTTCAAACCATACAAAATATCCTTAAAGTGTAAAAGTTTCATTCTATTCTTATGACATTATAATTTCAAGAGGCCAATGTGGACATTCTTTAAGACTTTTCTTCATTAGCATATAATTTACCCGTCTAACTCTTCTAGGATTTTTGTTGATTATAAGTACCTTCCTGAAACACTAAGAAATGTTAGTGGTTAGAGAATAAAATTTTCAAGTAATAAGTACAGTACCAAATCGGCCTACAGCCTTGAAGGTCTTAATGGTATTCTCCAAATTCAAATGTAACTTCTTTAAGAGCAAACCTATGTCTAGGACTTTTATGTAAGATGAACTGGAAGGAAATCTTTTCCTTAAAACAAAGTCTCAGTGCGTAAACAGACTTGGGAGTTGGTGTGTTTAACAGGAGGCAGAAAAAAGCGAATTGCTAATAGTATCATTGAGATACTATGCCACTGTGTGCACTTAGAAAAAGAGAGGAAGAGCCCATAGGTCTTGGTTTTGAGTCTTAGCCTTCACATGATCTTTAGGGGAGGGTCCCACACTCTGCCTCAAACATAAGGACCGAGGTACGAAACTGTCACCCACATGCACAGTATTTTACTTGACCCCATTCATGCTTCCTGGTCTCTGTGCATCTGAGTTAATCAAGCTTTTGAGGTACCTGTTATCTCTCTTCTCACTTGAATAGCTTATTTCCTGAAGTTTATGGACCAGCCCATCGATGCTGGGCTGCTCTAGAAAAAAGGAGAACACAAATCACATCAACTCAAAGGTGCAGAGGAAGGTGCATTTTGAAGCCATGATGCACTTTTCTTAAGCATGAATGGAGGCAATATTCATCTGGATTAGAACTCAGGTCCTCTTGATTTCATTACTAAGAAAGAAAGTCATTTGTGTCTTCTTAGATTTTTATGTCTAAATTGTTACCAAAAAAAAAAAAAGCCAGTCAGTTAGTCTGCTCACCTGAATGTATTTCTGCAGAAATTGAGAGAGAGCTGGCAATAGTAAAGCCACGTTATGAGCCTTAAAGACAATGAAGTCATTAAGGTCCCTGAAAATGGCTACAAGAAAAAAATAATAAACTGTTGCAAAAATATTGTTTTCCTCGACTACCTAATTCACATTAGGGGACTGAAAACTTATCAGATCTCTTTTTTCCCTGAGTGATATTTCAAACCTGTGCTACAGAGAGTTTTTTAAAAAGCCAGTTTAATTGACTTTTGATATCAAAAACAGAATTGCTATTTTTAGGTAAACAGATTTCTTTAACCAGAGATTGGAGTTCAAGGTTCAGATTAGTCTTCAGCACAATTGTTGTTGGTTGACTCAGTTTCTGTCACAGCTGCTTTTAAATTTCAGGCTAACGCTCACATCTGAGCCGTCAACCTTACCTGCTTTCTTCAGAGTTCTTGACAGTGAAACATGGAAGATCGCAAAAAGATATTTCCTTTTTTTCTCAAGCAAGACAGTTCTTATTACCCTCTATAGTAAAATCTATACAGTTCAATCCGTCTAGCCATTAGAGGAGCAAATTAGCAGATCAGCTCTAGAAACCTGAGTCAATATAAAGTTCCCAGATGGCACAAGACACGTGGTCTTTATCAAATTCTTCATTCAGTGGATGTTCTCGTTGCTGCCGGCAAGCACTGCGAGTGTGGGGCATTTGACTGATCAGCCACTTGAGGGTAATCAATGACCCAGTGACTTGATTCACTGTGAAGGTGCTTCTCTTGCAAAGAACGCAAACACGGCTTCCCCAAGAGACCCATTGATATTTCCTGTCTCTGGAACTGGAGGACAATTTAGAAACTCCATGTTGTTCATTATGATGGCCGGCTTCCAAGCTGAGATCCCAAGATGCGAAATCCACACGGTAGCAGGAGCGAGGAGCTAGCGGAGCAGGCCCTGTGGCCCTCTTCCACCTGTGCTCCTGGGAAGGAGCTTCTTTCGAGGGGGGAAAACCCACATTTAGAAACCTCAATAAACTAAAAGTCAGGCTCCATACCTACATGTTGGGAAAAAACTCACCAAAGGAGTTTTCAACTTTTATCTTCTCTTGTCTCCTTGAAAATGTCTCACATTTAGCACGTTTTATTTTCATTAATGTTTAAAAGTATTTACACATATAAAAATGTTTAATTAATTCAGCATTTAATTAAACATGTAACCTATTGAAAATGATTTGATTAGAACAGGTAAAGCAAGAGGCTGATCTTTCAGCCACTCCGACACCGCTGCATCCCCTTCTGCAGAAACCAGCAGCCCAGGAGGCTGGCCGTGCTGCTCAGGCGAGTGAGAAGGGACTGACTGCCATCTGGAGAAGACAAATTCTCAGTCAGTACTATGGCTGACTCTGGCTGATCAGGGCAAGGCTATCCCTGGTATTACTGACCTGCCTACTTTATTCATATGACCAGCAGTAGGAGGGATACTCATTCGTGTGAGTAACTATTTGTGTATGGTATTGCTGATAAAATGCAGAGACTTTTAAAATTTTTTTGTGGTTTTATATTTTATTTTTATTTTTAAAATTTATTTAGTAATTTTTCAAGTACAGTACTCTGTTACTCCCATCCCATCCCACCCCCCGTGTTCCCCCCTCCTTCCCATTTCCACCCTTCTCAGTTGTTGTCCATGTATCCTTTATATATGTTCCTCGAAATCTCTCCCTTATTTCCCCTGAAATTCCCTCCCTTCTGGTCACTGTCAGCCTGTTCTCTATTTCAGTGTCTTTGGTTATATTTTGCTTGCTTGTTTGTTTTGTTGTTTAGCTTCCTGTTAAAGGAAATGAATGGATCAAAAAAACTATGGTACATATACACAATGGAATTCTATGCAGCAGAAAGAAAGAAGGAGCTCCTACCCTTTGCAACAACATGGATGGAACTGGAAAGCATTATGCTGAGTGAAATAAGCCAGGTATTGAGAGACTTCTTTTTTTTAAAGAAGCAAGAAGATAAATATTTCACAAGTCTGAGAAGTGCAGTGACTCCCCGACTTTTGGCCTGTGTCTTCCTGCTGTCCAGTGGAGCTGAGTTACTTGAGGAGTGTGGAAAGTACAACGGGAACAGGCGGGCTGAGGAAACAATGCCTGCGTTTGGCGAGAATTGTGCGCCTTCCTGGTGAGACAAGAAAAAGCTGCGAGGGGGCCGGCTGTGTTTTGAAATATCATATTCATTTTCTCAGCAAAAATGCACAAAACCAATTGATTACATATAGCAAAAAGAACTTTCTGCACTGTATTTTCTCGAATGTTTATACAATTAATATGATTCAAGACAGAAAATGTGTAGAAAATATTTGTGAAGCTGGTTTCTTGATTCCTCCTTCCGTAGACCCGATTTCGGCTTCCAAGGTGTCACAGACAAAGGATTTGGTTTCTCACTGGCAGATGAAGCTTTTGTTTGCCAAAAGAAGAACCGTTTCCAGATAACCATTTATATCCAAGTTTGGGGAAGTGCAAAATTTGTCAAAACCCAAATGGGCCTACAGCCAATAGAAATGTTTTACTTGAAAGGTTTGGGGGTTAAGGTAAGTCTTTTATTTATTTAGTTCCATTTAATTCAGCCAACATTTCTTAAGTGTTCCAGTGGTCCATTGCTGAGTAACAAACTACCCCAAACTCAGTAACGTAAAATGCTAACAATCATTTATTTGGGTCACAAATCTGCTACTTGGTTAGGGCTTTGCTCTGATAGTTCATCTCTGCTCAGGAGTCATCAGCTGGGGCAGCTCCAATTTGCTGAATCCAACTTGCAAGAAGGCTCATTTACATGCCTGTCTGGTGCATGCTGCCATCAGCTCGGAGCTCAGAGGGGCTGGGGGGCTGTGGCTCCTCCCCGTACTATCTCACCGTAGGGCAGCTTGCGCTTCCACACAGCATGGAGGTTGGGCTCTAAGAACGACTGGTCCAGGACAGAGGGAGCAGAAGCTGCTAATTTCTTTTCTTTTTAAAAAGATTTTACTTATTTATTTTCAGATACAGGGGAAGGAAGGGAAAAAGAGAAGGAGAGAAACACCATTGTAAGAGAGAAACATCAATCAGTTGCCTCTTGTGTGGGCCCTGACTGGGGCCCTGACCGAATCAAACCAGTGACTTTGCCTTTTGCAGAGTGACCCCAACCAACTGAGTCACACCAGTCAGGACAGAAGCTGCTAATTTCTTAAACCTGGGCTCAAACTGGCAAAATACCACATCAAACTGCAGTTTTGTAGTTTTCAGTGAGTAAATCTTGTACTTCTTTTACTAAATATGGTCTTATTTGTTTTACACTTTTTGATGCTGGTTCATTTTCATATGGAGTAGATTCAAAGTTTTCACCAAATTCTCAAAGAGGCCCCTGACTTTAAAAAAAGTTAACAAACCATTTATCCAGTCAATGTCCCCTCTTTTCCAGTTTAACAGAGAGGGGAGACTGAGGCTTAGAATGTTACATAATTCATCCAAGATAATAAATGATAGAGCTGGGTAGGACAACTTTTGATTGGCCAATGAGTACCTAGTAAATTATCACCTCAGATCCTGCACCTTAGGGGGAATAGCTATTGTCTGCGTATTTTATTCTGATCATTAATCTGAGTTTAGCTTCTCCAAATGGTGCTGGACTGCTGGGCCCATCAGCTGCTCTTCCTCCAAACGGAGCTTTCACACCAAACCAGACCAGACCAGACCAAACCAAACCAAACCAGACCGAACCAGACCAAACCAGACCAAACCAGACTGAACCAAACCAGACCAGACCGAACCAAACCAAACCAGACCAGACCAAACCAAACCAAACCAAACCAGACCGAACCAAACCAGACCGAACCAGATCAAACCAGACCAAACCAGACTGAACCAAACCAGACTGAACCAAACCAGACCGAACCAGATCAAACCAGACCAAACCAGACTGAACCAAACCAGACCAGACCAAACCAAACCAAACCAGACCAGACCAAACCAAACCAAACCAGACCAGACCAAACCAAACCAAACGGAGCACAGTGAAAGCAAATACAAATAAACAAAAACAAATACCCACATTTTCCTGATTTTGGAAGTAATAATTCTATTGTAAAAATGTTGAAACATAACAGAAAAATATGAAAAAGGTAAATTTCATTCACATTTAGGATCCACTATTTGGTAGCTTATTTTTCCTTATTTTTCTGTTATTAAAATTGATCTCCTATTGTTAATATAGTGGAAAAATAACACAGTATGATAGTAAAGACTCTATCAAACTATTGTTTACAAAGATGACACAGATTTCTATTGTATGGAGGTACTCTAAAAATTTCTGTATTATTGTTTGTTTTATTTCCAGTGTTTCTTGTTAATAAAACTGCAGTAAACATCTGTATACACCCACTTTTGCATGAAGATAAATTCCAGCAGAGGAATTTACACATCGAAAGAATGAACGTTATTAATCTCTTGATGTGGGTTGCTCAGTGGCTTTTCAGAAACATTGTCACCAGGTGAATGAACACCACAGCCACAGATGACGGGGCAGGTCTCACCCGGTCATTGCTGATGTCCACTAATGACAAGGAGGGTTTGTAGGAAGTACTGAGTGAGTGCCATTTCCTATACTTCTTTTATTACCATTGCTTTTTCTTACTAGAGCATAAGCTGTGCAAGGGCACAGATTTCTGTTGATTTGGTCAACTTCTCATCTCTAACGCCTTGAGCAATGCCTGGTGCATATAGCAGGTGCTCAACAAGTATCTATGTATGAATGAATGCATGAACACGTGAATGCGTGCCTTCTTTGAGCTATGCGGTTCCTGTGTTTCACAACTGATGTTTCTACTGGCCCATTCTGGACTCACTGTTTCCCTGGAATACTCTGTGGTCTTGTGTTTTCACTGTGTAGTTTTTCAGGTATTTGTTTCTTTTCTCACCAATAGCATACTGCTTTAAGGTCCGAGCCGTTGCCTTATATGTCTTTTCAGTGACTTGCCCCTCCAGCCAGTGCCTAGATTAATACCTTGGAAGACCTTTAATGTACTTGAACATTATTTACTAGTGAACATTTTATTAATAAATTAGTTTATTAATTTTTTTCTTTATGTTGTTTTACACAGATGGAAGCCACCCATCAAGTAATTGCTGTTGAGTAATCCCAGGCAGATAGAAGCAAAAAGATTTTCAATCCTGTGAAGTAAGAACTTCTTTTCTGAATTCCTTTGTGAGTGTTTTGGGAAGAAAACCTATTGCCCAATTTATTCTGCTTATTTGAAATGAATCTTACTGTAGAAACTAAATAATAATATGTTAATTTATGAACATATGCTGTCCACAAAAATAAAGTAGGTAAAATGCATCAAAATAATTGCAAAAATTCCTTATAAAGAGTTTTATTTTTAATTCATTTTTATTTTTATAATTATTTACTACTTGCTAACAACCTTGGATCTTTGGGATAGATTATGGTTAGACCTTTTAATTTTTCATTTAATTGGCACAATGCTGATAGAATTAAATTTGAGGCTTTGGATCCATCCTGTGCCTACAGTTTATTTTTTTTCTTCTAAAGCTATGCTGAAAGATCACTTAATGGGCTCCCAAATAGAAAGCGCACACAATTGGGATTGTCCAAAGCAGTATGGTGGTCCAAAGAGAGAGTCCTCTGTAGAGTCCCTGCGGAGTGGGACTTGCTTTTCAACAACTGATTTGGCTGGGATACCGTTGAGACATCAGTGTTTTGACCCTGAGTCAGTCTCATTGGGGCTGGGAGGAAGATGGCCCCATGGCTGGGACCAGGCAGGCGCTCAGCCTGATGCTCAAGCAGGAACCTCAGGTACTAACACAGCCCTAAGCCTTCCTGGTGCATCCGGCTCTGCCTTGTCTGGGGAAGGCTGTGTATGGCCGTCCTTAGGAACAAGCAGCCTCCCGCAGCCAGGCCAGGAGAGGGCAAATACATGAAGATGTGAGGGAATTCACGAGGAACCTAGAGAGATTGCTTCAGCGAGGAGGTGAATGCTGTAGAAGCAGAAGTACAAATAAAATATGTCTTTTCTCCTCATTGTGGAGGTAAGAGAGTCCGTATGTAGGAACACACAGCCCTATGAGTGAGAAGCTCTGGGCCTGACCTCCTGCGGGATGAGCACTTCCACTGGAGGGTTATTCTGTGGACTTTCCTGGCCCCCATTCCTGGCCTCGCTATGGATAGTTTATTAAAAAATCAGTGACTGGAATAAACTGTCCTCCACAGTGTCACAGGAACTGGGGACTGAACATGCTTGAGAATCTCAGATGGGCCACATATGCTCAAAGACTCTATGTTCTTTTACAGTCTCTTGGTATTTCTGCTGTTTTAAAATTGACTTGCTCTGGGCAACTACATCACCAAAGTCACATTGGGCTGACAACACTTCAGTGAAACCACAGCAAATACCATGAGAAAGAAGGAGAAACCAAATCCTGACCAGAGATACCAGCGTCACTGTGTCTAGCTGGGGTGGCCGGTGCTTTATATGACCAGGGAGTGCCCTCCAGAGGCCTCTCTGCTCCTGTAGGCCCTACTAGCCTGCAAACCGGGCCTCCCTCGGCCACTTCCCTTCCTTCTCTGATTCAGCTTATTGGCATACCTCCCTTACCCTTAGACATCTTTCTTCTTCCATCCTCATCCCTGCCATGCCTGCTCTCCTGCCCGGCCCGAACCCGCTCGCCTTGGTTGCCTCCATGATTCTCTGGAGTCACCCTGCGTTTACGTCTCATTGCCATCCAAGGGCTGAGGGAGGGCTGACTGCAGTTCTCCAACCTGTGCGCTGCTCACTAATAGGATGCCCTGGACCCTGCAGCTCTGCTATATAGCCTTTTTGGATTAAAAAAGAAAGTAAATTTGCATTAATAATTTAGATCTGCGGTTCTCATAGTGTGGTTCCAGGACTATCAGAGAGAGTATAACCCGAACGGTTATTAGAAAAGCAAGTTCTCAGGCCTCACCAAAGACCTACTGAATCAAACACCTTGGCGGTGAGGCCTGGCAGTCTGTATTTTCACAAGCCCTTGAGGCGACGCTGATGTATAACATGTTTGAAACCACTGATCTTGGAGTTGGACAGAATTGAGTGTGAATTGGTGATACTGCTGTTTACTAGCTGGGTGACCTTGAGCATGCAACTTAACCTCTCTGAGATTATTTTCCTTTTCTGTGCAATGGGGACAATAACCATATTCTACTCTAATAGGGTCGTTTGGGGATCTAAATGAAATGATGTAGATAAACTGCTAGCCCAATTCCTGACACACTGAGCATTGGGGAGATGGTAGCCAGTAATAACAACAACAACAATTCTTACTATTACTGATTTACTTTGGATACAGAGGAGAACTCATTCTCTAGGGATTTGGGAATCTGTAGAGTGTTACAGAGGAAGTTGATAACATTTCATCATGCAGTTATTAATGCAAAAGCTGCTCTGATAGGGGTAGTTTTTATTTTGACTTTCAAGAAGTGGTCAGGTCTTAAAAATGTCTCAACAGTGGTACATATGAAGAAGCAATCGAAATAACTGATGAAAATTGCCATTGGGAGCAGTTGGAGGTGAGGGGCTAGGCCTTTGACTAAAGTCATGACTTGGGGGTGTGCAAGGTACAGGGTACGTGGCCAAGAGCAGTTTAGGGTGGGAAGGGTCCAGGGTCCAGAGTGGCTGAATGAACCCTACTGAGTCCTCTTCCTCTGAGACCTACGACGTGGGGCTTGGGCGACTCTGGACCAGGGGACTGTAAGGTGGCTTCCTACTATGCATGTGTTTGTGAGCGACGCTGTGTTGAGGGCCCAGGAACACAGCCAGTACAGATGGGCTGAGCCCAGGATCCCCAGAGGGATGACCATCCACTGAAGGCCACGCAGCTCAGATACCTCGGACCGGGCAGAAGGAGGACCCAGACTGACAGCGAGTAAATCAAATGCTCTCTCTTTCCACAGGAGGGGCCCCGGGCTCAGCCCATCTGTACTGGCTGTGTTCATGGGCCCTCAACACAGCATTGAGGGGCCCCTCAACTTAAAGCAGAGGAGTCCAATCTTTAAACATGCAATCTTTAAATGAGTAAACTCATCTGGGTAAATTCACCATTGATAAACTGCGGGTGGCATTTGATCACACAGGCTATGTCTCTGTTCCCTGATGTGTTGCCATTGGTCTTGTATTTCTGAATTAGATACTGCAGGTTGGTGGTCGGACTGCGTGCTGCTCACCAAGGCCAGTTCTATCTGTCGTCTGCCCACATCTCCTCACAGATCATTGTAAAGGTGAGCTCATCGCCTTGCCTTTTCTGGATTCCATATGCTTTTCTTGAGGATGGTAACAGCAGATACCATTATTCTAGTTTTTACACAGTGGTTCTCAACTAGGAAAACTTCTGTTCCCCAGGGGTCATTGGGTAATGTCTGCAAACACTTTTGAGTGTCACAGGTGGGGGTGCTGCCACCTAATGTGTAAAAGGCCAGGGGGGGACCCTGCTCCACCCCTTATAGAGTACAGACAACCCCCACAACACAGGACCATCCTCCTGAAAGCTCACAGTGCTGCAGTTGGCAAACCCTAGTTTTCACACTGTGTTTTAGGCACTGAAATAAATTCTCTATATGGCATCATATATTCTCTATATATGGCATCATTTTATATGGCTTTACATTTGTATTACATTCTTTACACCCAGAGGAAGGGAGGTGCAAGAGGGTAAGAGAATTATCTGTGATCATGCAGCTTGTAAGTGATGGAGCCCGGGTACAACCCAGTTCTCTTGGACCCCAAAGCCTGCAGGACAGAGAAAGTATCAAGAAGGCCTTCCATGCCCTAAAGTAGTGGGTGACCCCAGGGGCATCTGGACCTCTGCCTAGCACATGGTCATGGTTCATCACATTTTGCCGAATGACTGATTGGTCACAGCTGTAGACAGAATCTTGGCAGCCACGAGAACAGAAAGCTGTTGGCAGCTGCAGCTGCAGCTGTATGAGGCCAGGCTGGCCAGGCTGGCCATGCTGAGAATGCCCTGGGTTGTGAGGGGACCCGTAAGCGCAGGCTGGGTAGCCCTGGGAGGGGGTGGTTGTCATGGCTCTTTGAAGTGACACAGGGAGGTTGTGAGGACTTCAGTAAGTATTCATTCTGTGTATGACAACACAGGTGGCTGTTAACCTTAGGCCTGGGGATAAGATCTGCCCACTGGGGGAAGTGAGTCCTTCTGGCTTGCCTTGAGCTGTCCTGAAACAAAGGGGTCTGTGTAATTCTTTTAGTCAATTAAAAATAATCAGCCACCTCTTAGTGGAAATCCTTAAACTGGGACTCAAAGTTTTAATGGAGGTGAAGTAATGATGGAAATGTGGTGGAACCTTGATGTGTCCTGGGTGAGAACCAGGCTCCGTGCCTGCCAGAGTGCACACCCCAGGTTGCGTTTTGTGAGGCTGACCTAACCCATGGTGGTGAGGTTGTCTCCCCTGGTTCTGAGCTGAGGACAGAGCTTCTCGCTCAGCAGAGTTCAGGGTGGTCTGCGACACCTCACCTGATGTAATCTGGGATTGCTTTGATGCAATAACAAATCTGATTTGAAATAAAGTCTAGAAGGTATTTATTGTTTCTGGTTTCTCACAGGGAGGCATAAACAGAGGTACCAAAGTCCTGTACAGCTCATGCTTGCATCAGACTGTCTGCTAGTCACCCTCGCACTGAATAATTTACCTGGTGGTGGGGTTCCTCCCTTTCCTGCTGGCAGCTCCAGCAGAGCGATCTTCCCGCTGCTGCGCAGCGTCACACAGCAGCCGTCCGCGGCGGACCCCTCTGTCTGACGTGCTGTGGCCCGAACTCTGTTAATCGCCCCCGCATCCAAAACAGTGCAATAGTTTAACTCATAATGATGACTTTGAGGGGTTGAAATATTTCTACCATTTATATTCAGTCTGAATACTAAAAAAAGGAAATATTTACTCAGTATAAATGGGTGTCATGTCATTCGCTGAATTTTTATTTTTTGAAAGTGATTGCATTTAAAAAAACAGGAAAGAAATGATTGTACTCCGGATTTTAGGCTTTCTCCTGGCCATAATTTTTCTTTAAAGATAATGCTCTATTCTACAAGTGTGCTGGGTAACGTAAGGGTTATCCTAACAAAAATGAGAACTATTATTGTGGTAGATAACACAAAACCTTCCCCCAACACTAGAAATATCTTATTGACTTTACTTCATTCTAACTCAAAATGCAGAAGTGAAAAACGAATGCAGACTTTTGAATCTATTTGTTTAATGTTCAAACCAACTAAGAAAAAAAACAATGTCAGAAATGGCTGTACTGTTTGAATCAATGAGTTTTAGAAATGTCCGCAGAACACATTTTCTGCCACTGAGGTTCTAGAAGGCTCCATGCAGGTATATGTATCACACATCGGGCAGGAAGCAGATCAGCCTACGTTCCACAAAAATGCAGAGGTGCCCTCTTAGGCCTCTGGGTCTGTTAGTCTGAGCTCCAGAATGAAGGGAAAAAAAAACTTGGGCAATCAAGGATGTACAAAGCTGTACACTAACTGAACTACAAATTGCATTTAGCAAATTCAGATTCATTTTGAGGCCTAAGAATTGTTCCTCCCAATAGGGGAGATGCAGGTAAGGTGATGGCATGAAGGCTGGGAGAGATGGGGGTCAGGCCTCCAGGAGGGCTCAGGAAACCAGGCTTGTCAGCATTCCCCTTGGAGAGAAAATCGTGAGCAGGGGCCAGCAATTGTTCTCCTGGGCTGTCGATCAAAACAGCTTTAGAAATATATTATGGCCCCATGGTGTAAATTGACCAATTTAATGGAAATTAAGCTTTGCTCCGAAGAACAGATTTATTTCCCAGATGCGTGTTTTGAGAGTATTCCCCAGAGGAGTTCCTTCAGATTCTGCTTGTTAATGACTAGGCTTTCCTGCAGCTCCACTGTTCTTCTAAAACACATCATTAAACCTGGTTCACTGCTGTGCTGCAAGCTGGAGGAGTGATTGCTTCCGTCTGTCTTTTTTTAAAGTATATTTTATTGATTATGCTATTACAGTTGTCCCAATTTTTCCCCCTTTGCCCCTGTCTCTGCCCAGTACACACCCCCTTCCCTCCAGCATTCCTCCTCCCCTTAGTTTCATGTTCATGGGTCATGCATGCAAGTTCTTTGGCTTTTCCATTTCCTATCCTATTCTTAACCTCCCCCAGTCTATTATGTACCTACCTGTTAGCCTTCTTATTACCTGTACCTTTTCTCTCATTCTCCTCCTTCTCAGCTGATAACCCTCCAAATAATCTCCATATCTATGATTCTTTTCTTGTTCTGGTTGTGTGCTTATTTATTTTTTGCTTGTTTGTTTTGTTTTGGTTTTAGATTCAGTTGTTGATAGTTGTGAATTTGTTGTCATCTTATTATTCATAGTTTTGACCTTCTTTTTTTCTTAAATAATTCCCTTTAACATTTCATGTAACAATGGCTTGGTGGTGATGAACTCCTTTAGCTTTACCTAGTCTGGGAAGCACTTTATCTGCCCTTCCTTTCTAAATGATAGCTTTGCTGGATAGAGTAATCTAGGTTGTAGGTCTTTGCTTTTTATCACCTTGAATACTTATTGCCAGTCTCTTCTTGCCAGCAAAGTTTCTTTTGAGAAATCAGCTGACAGTCTTATGGGAACTCCTTTGTCAGTAACTCTCTGTTTTTCTCTTGCTGCTTTTAAGATTCTCTCTTTATCTTTAACCTTTGGCATTTTATTATTATTTGACTTGGTCTGATCCTCTTTGGGTCCAGCTTGTTTGGGACTCTCTGTGCTTCTTGGACTTGTATGTCTATTTCCTTTGTCAAAATTAGGGAAGTTTTCTTTTATTATTTTTTCAAATAAGTTTTCAGCTTCTTGCTCTTCCTCCTCTCCTTCTGACAGCCCTATTATTCAGATATTGGCACATTTGGAGATGTCCCAGAGACTTTTTATATGATCCTTGTTTTTTTGAATTCTTGTTTCCTCTTTCTGTTCTGGTTTAATGCTTATTTCTTCCTTATGTTCCAAATCATTGATCTGAACCCCAACTTCCTTCTCTTCACTGTTGGTTTCCTGTGGATTTTTCTTTATTTTACTTAATGTAGTCTTCATTTCTTCCGTTACGCTTTTACCATACTCTATGAGTTCTCTGAGCATCCTGATCGCCAGTGTTTTGAATTCTGCATCTGATAGGTTGGCTACCTCCATTTTGTTTAGTTCTTTTTCTGGGGTTTGGTTCTGTTCTTTCATTTCGGCCATATCTCCTCATCTTCTCAATTTCACAGCCTCCTGTATTTGTTTCTGTGTGTTGGGCAGAGCTGCTTTGACTCTCTTAGTGCACCTGTTAAGTCGTATGGGGCGGAGCCATAGGTATTGGCCAGGGCTGAGCAACCTGCTTCACCACTTTGTGGTTTGGCTTGGGGGAGGGTTTGGAGAGGGGGTAATGCTGCTGCCTGGCTTCTGGAGGTTTACCCGGCACTCACCACATTTCCAGTCACTTCCCCCACTTCCCATATGTGGCTGATGCTCTTCCAGCTGTTGCCCTGGTGGTGAATCCCAGCATGGGCGGGTTTGCGTATGTTTTAAGTCCATATAGGCCCTTTAAGCAGAGTCTTTTGCAAAACTAGCGGTTTCTTCCACCACCCCAACTCCCACTGGTTTTTAAAGCCAGAAGTTTTGGGGATTTATCTCCCAAAACTGGAACCCTGGGCTGTGTGGTCTGGCCTGGGGCTGGGATTGCTCACTCCCAAAGTATCCCTCCTAATTTTTATCCACCACATGGGAATGTGGGACTGCCTTTTCTGCCACAGCCATTGCCTCTCTGCTCCACCCTGACTCAGCGTCTTCTCCCCATCTGGATGAATGTGGCTTTTTTAAATCCTTGGTTGTCAGACTTCCATACAGTTCAATTTTCTGACAGTTCTGGGTGTTATTTGTCTTGAGGTGTGGTTGTAGTCATTCTTGTGGTCGTTTGAGGAGGTGAAGCATGTCTACCCATGCCTACCTCTTGACCAGAAGCCCTTCTGTCTGTCTTTCAAAGATGGGCCAGACACCTGGGTTCTAGCCCCACAGTTTTAGATTCAGTAGGTTGGAGATACCCAGGAATATGCTGCTGGCCTGCAGACCACATTTTGAGTAGATGAGTAGAGACCATTTTGAGACCTATTTCCCACAGAAATAAAAAATGATTTCTTATAAGTTGCCTTCTTTAGCTCAAGCTCTCAGATTATGCTCTTAGGGTATCATTGCTTTAGAAGCCTAAACAAAGGTAAAACAGAGAAATTCAAGCTTTCCCTTCCAAACTTAGAGCAAGCTTCAAATCACTATTAATTGCTGTTTCCTATTCTGAGCACCTGCAGGGGGCACCATTTTCATTCTATTCTTAGTGCACGGGATTTTTTTCCCCTCCCTTCCCCAACCCCCACCACAATTATGCACCTCCGCAGGTGTGTGGCTGAGGACCGCAGATTAATCAATTATAGGTTGGACAGTGGTTGCTATGCACAGCAGAGTATATTGAGAATGAATTTGAGACTATCTTCAGTTTGCAGTGCTTATGTGTACATGGTTTCAATGAATTCCCACATCCCTGTGAAATAGGTAAAGAAGACATTATTATCTTTGTTCTTCAGAGGAGAAAACTGGTACAGAGGGGTTGACTGCCCCAAGGTCACACAGCCAGTTTGCATCATAACATAAACTAAAATGTTCAGGTCTTTCCCAAATACAAAATGCTGTGGAGTAAATAATAACAGCAATTTAGAAACTTAAATTTATTTTGATATTTGATATTAATCATCTACTGTTGGGCTGAATGTGAGTCCAACTTCATAATTCCAGAAAGTTTTTCTGTGATTCCATTACAGTTTGCCTCAACACATTAACAGTCTGGGTACCAGAGAAGGAAAACAAGTTCACAGATTTTATAGTAACATTTCCTTTAGGGATAAGGACCCTCCTTGGGGCTATATATTTAAAACATGTAAGTCCCTGGCCTTTACCAAAACGTATTTTAGGGATTCAAATTTTCATGCAATGAAAGCCAAGTGAGATTGTTGTAATAGTTCCAAAAAATTAAGTCTACTTACATCTGCTGTTCCAGTAACAGTTACCAACATGATGATAATTATCCCAAAGCTCATTAAGAAAAAAAATTCATCACTGTCCTATTTTGTTTCCTTGAAGTGGCTGGCTCATTATGTTCTGAGTACAGCAAAATACATCAACATTTTATATGGCATACCTTTGGATTTAGTTGATTGCTTGCTATAAAAGGGTTTGAGTCAAAGCCAATTTGCCATTCACAGCCACGGGGTCTCTAGAGATTTTGCAGAAAAGCTCTTTGTTCAAGTGAACTCACACAAAATAATGTTCCTCGTTGTTACTTCATATTCCTCCATGCCTTTGTCTATCAAGTGTCGGTGGTTGAGTCTTCCAGGAAGCCCAGGGGTTGGACATTGAAGACACCCCAAAATTCTTTAACTGAACCCAGACTAAGAAGTACACCTTGCGATTTCTTTTAATTATTATTTTTAAGTTGCAAACACATGTGTATGGTAAAGCCATTCAAACCATACCGAGAGTATACAGTGAAGAGTAAATGTCCCTTCCACCCCAGTCTCTGTGTCCCCCAGTCCCTGTTCTCGGGGGAACAGCCGTCCTGGTCTCCTTGCATACACTTCAGAGCTAATCTGCGCATATTCAGGTGCCGAGTGTGTGATGTCTCCTGTGTCCCATCAGAAAGGCAACAACTGAAGACTTTGTGTTTGTGCTGACTTTTTAGATGATCAGGGTCCCTACTGTTCTGTCTGAATTCCTGACCACCTGTCTCAAACACACAAAAATCAGATTTAGAAGGGTAGGTCATAATTTTAAAAACAAATTAATTTTGTTGGGAAGATCTTGATGGGTTTGAAAAAGATGTTTGGAAATGTATCCAGCAGCTACAGGGAACAGGGAAGGCAGGACAGTGGAAAATATTTCAACAGGAATTTTATTTTAGAGTAAAACCTCCAGAACTTTGTCTGGTCTAAAGTTTCACTTGGCTTTTCTCTGAAGGCCACATTGGACCAGGCCTACTTCTAAGCAACAGGACAAAAAGGTAAACTTAGTATCATTTAATAATCAAAAGAAGTGTAATTCTAGCTCCAGAACTTACTAGCTTTGTGGCCTTGAGCAATTTGTTTATCCTTTCAGAGTCCCGGTATAAATAAAACAAGGGCGATGGTACATATCTCATAGAATTGAGGTGTGGATTTGCACACAAAATGCAGCTGTTGTTATTCTTCAATACTATCTGTGCTTAGGGAAGAGTTGAGATCTATCAAATGTATTTGCATTGTCATTTGCTAGTCAGTTGTACACGAAATCATAAATATGAAAGTGTTTTAAAACTATAAAAAGGCTGGCTAAATGGAAGGTATTTTTATTTATCTGAGCTTTAATAAACTAGTATTTTCTGATGTAGTGTTTTGGTTTTAAAATCATTATTGTCCCTGAAAAGACAGTCATTGTGAGTTTGTTTCTCTTTCTCCCCATACAACTGATGCATCGCCAGTTCCAGATGCGCGCAATAGGGACTGGATGCTCCCGAATGTGTCGAACCCAGCTCCTGTGCATGTGGGTGTGTCAGAGAGTCCCTCCCATGGTGGATTCTCAGGTGAAAGACTTAGATGCATCGTTTTCCTTTGCTGTAAGGACTAAAGTGATCATCTATTCCTGCTACTGTAACTTTAATTCTAACATGTTTATGTATTTTTTCCAGGCCTCTAACCCTGGGCAATTTGAAAATGACAGTGATGCATTATGGCAGTGAGGACAAGTTCCAGAATCTGTTGTCTGTCATGGTCGAGTGGGAATAAACACAGATGCCCCAGACGAAGCCCTGGTTGTCTGTGGCAACATGAAAGTGATGGGGACAATTATGCATCCCTCTGACAGCCGGGCAAAGCAGAATATCCAGGAGGTGAGCACAGGGCAGGCTTGGACTCCTCCTCTGACACCTGAGTCAGGTGCGCTGGGCACTCTTGGCCCCTGGCACACCTCGCCGGGGGCATGTCTACATGTTGCCTGTGGAGTGAGGCTGCTCAGTGACTGAGTGTTGGAACCCTTAGGCACCTCTGCTGGGCTGGGAAATGTCTCCTACCTGAGCAAACGACTCACCTGACAGGAGCACTGGGTGATGACAGCACAGCGCGGGCTTCGCCAGCAGCTGTTCTCTGGGGGATTTTCCATAGGCCACTGTCCCTCCCCCCATGCACGGTCCACTGCTGAAGGTTGCCTTTTCCTTTTCATCTCCAAGTTTCCATTTCCCTGTTCATCTTCCAAACACTGTCTCAGCCCAGTTCTTGCGAACACTCCCCCTGGACCCCTCCAGCTGCTTCCTCCCAGAGTCCAGGCCCTGGCCCTGCCAGCCATGGTTGGCCCCACTCATCATTTTCCTCAGAAGAGCAGTCGGAGAAGCTCCTCCTGTTTGGCGCCCCCTCAGTGAATCCCACCGCCCACGGTGGAGAAGCAGCTGCCTTGTGGACATCAGAAATCAGGCGTAGAAGTCAGGAGGCTGCTTGTGCACTTGGGCCTCCCCTGAGCAGCGTGAGCCTGGACAAAACGCTTGGCCTCGCCGGAACTCAGTGTCTTCGTCTATGAGGGGGAAATGGTGCCTCTCTGCCTGACCCCACTGAGTCCTTTGTGTTTTTCACCTATTGAGATAAGTACCGAATTGTCTGGGAAAGTCACAACGGCTATGAAGACCTAAGGGACTAGGTTAAGATGCTAGGTTACTCCTGGGTCCATCTCTTCCACCATTTAATTCTGTTTTCCCCTCACTGCTTCTGCCACACTCCCACCTTCTCACTCTCACTGTCTCTCCTGGGAGCATTCCTGAGCCTGTGGCAGAAAGGCCTTTTTAAGCCTCCTGGCCGTATTCTTTTTTAGTTAATAGGAGACAATCTGTAAATCACTGGCCATTCTTCCAGACCGCATTCCTTTCACTGTGCAAATCTGCACCGGTTTTTCTAAACCAGCCAAGGAATGTCCTCCTCCTGAATCCTGAGAGGATTCCAGAGAGTGGCTGTAATTGTAGAGTTTCTGCCGATTGTGAAGCTGTGGGTCATGTTAGAGGGGCTGTGACCTGCTAGCCGGATGGGAACTCTTAGGGCTGGAAAGTTCCCACATGTGTTTTCAGATCCCAGTCCTAGGTACCATGCCTTTGCATTTTAGACACAGAGAAACTGTCCGTGTTTCAACCACACCGACTTCAGCTTATCCTTGCGATTGGCCACACAAATCCCGACCAGGTCTTATCTAAATGTAAGTGCAAGACGACCCCTCCTGCTACCACCAGGCTATCCGCAGAACTTTACTTGCCTAACATCTTCAAATGGTGCTCCTTGGTTTGACGAATATATATATAGTCTTAAAATAGCAAACTTCTCCAGAGCTTCTGAAATCCCTTCTAGGAAGTGGTCTCCATGAAGTGAAATGCCATTCCAATCCAGGCTCCAAATGTGATATTCCTGGGTCCCCCTCCCGCTCACGGCAGACAATGGGACAGGGAGAAGCCCAGGCTCTGGTGGAAGGCTGGAGTTTTAGTCTTTGGCAACCGCTGACCCAGGAAATCTGGCCCAGAGACGTTCTATGCTCTGTTTATTCTTCTGTGAACAGGGAATGCTGACATTCATTTTACCCACGGGGTTTTTCTGACTGTGTGAAGCAATTTTTAGCTGTATAGGGCTAAGCAAATAGATATTGTTATCATTTACTTGTAAAAGACACAAATGACCATATTTTGCCATGTGTAATATTCACTTTTGCCCACATTTTTGAGGGGAAAATAAGTATGTGTATTATGTATGGGTAGTACTAATTCCATATCTATATACATATTTTTAATTCTTTGATTTATGCTTATGCATTAAAAGTATAACCCTAGAAAGCAATAATGATGTCCATATGCAAAATAATATCCTGGAATATGATAATCAGTTTTATTTCAAAATAGAATAAATAAAAGATGGAATTAAAAAATTGAAAAGATTTTTTTCTGAAAGTTTGGACCAAAAACGTGGGTGCACATTATCCATGGAGCACATTGTATAGAGCGAAATAAGGTATATGGCATTCATTTATTAAATGATTTCATATTAATATATTCATTCTTAATAGCTCCATCCACATTTATAAAATATATGTTTCTAGAAATTTTGTCCTGCTGGCCACTTATTACAGATAAGAGAGAGGACGGTGGTGTTGAGCAGGGTGCCGACAGGTGCGCGGACTTCCTCCTCACCTCTCTGATTTCCCGACTTATACAAAGAGCCCTTCTTCCAAAAGCGCTGCGGAGCGGCCCTGGCTGATCTGATCGCATGCACAGCACTGGAGGCATACACCCTTCGTTCTTTTTTGTTTGTTTTGTTTTTGTTTCTTTGTTTTTCCAAAAGCACTGTTTTAATTTTTATAGAATCCTAACGGCTTCAGTGGCAGGAGCGGGAGAGGTTCCTTTTCCAGCCCAGGGGCCTCCGTAATGTCGGTCTTTGTCGCCGAACACACAGGCAGGTGGCGTCGCGGGTTTGGTGAACCAACTGCAGTGCTCAGTCTCTCTCTGCTAGTGCAACACGTTGAGCATCAACCTTTCCTTCCATAAGAATCCTGAATTTAGGATTTTCAACTGTAACTGCTCCAACTTCTATTTCTGAGGATTTGAAATCAATTGACAGGATAGTAGACGGGCGTGTAATTGCAGTTTCCACTGTCTGTTCCAATGTCCAATCAAATTTCTTCCCTTTTTTTCAAGAAAGCTGGTTGACTCGTTTGTTTTACTCCTGCGGCGGTGGCTTGAAACCTGCACTAGAAACCTGCAGGATCTCACTTGTACACCCGAGGGCCTTGTTCTTCATCTGTACCAATTAAGATCATACAACCACCGAGAGGCCTCATTTCAGCATCCTGTGTGTGGACCCCAGAAATACCAGCAATTCTTTTACACAGCATGTCCACAAGAATCTCATAGCCATGCTTGTATTTCCAATTAGCTGCCTCATAGTGGGCCCTCTGTACCTGGGATCTGCTGTCAGCTGTCATTCCTGTCACCACACAGCCAGTGTTTTCAGTCACCTTGAATAAGTGAGTCACTGTGCTAGAATCCGGTGTGACAACTACTGCACACTCTTCCCCTCTGACAGCTGATGTAAGGCCACTCTGGTTAACAGACTTAAAGGCGTATTCTACTTGGTAGAGCCTGCCTTGAGGTGAAAAAATGGTGATGTGGTGGTCACAACCAAGGCTGGAACCGTGGGACATGTTGCTATATCCTCCACTTCAAGAACCACATCTGGGCCCCATAGATCCCACACCAGGCATACCAGCCCCTCCGAAAGTTTCAGCGACAGCTGCATCCTTCATTCTTTAAGGTTTCACGGTGGCCAGAGCTGGCTCCTGCCTGAGTTGTTGCAAAACATAGTGGCCAAGCTTGTCACTGAATGCTGGTGACAGGGAAAATGAATACGGGTTGCCGCCTTGCCTTGGCTCCGTGTCCCCTCCCTCAAGGCAACACGGGTTGCTTTGCAGATGATGAGCACACGAGCCCTCTGAGTAGAAAGGCCCGGTGGAGATCGCTGGTGCTCATCTGGATGCATATCCAGGACACCAGGAAGATAAAGCAGGTATGATGGAAACCTGTGGAAGCGAAACGCTGGGCAAAGGAGGTCAGCCTAAGAAGAGCAGCTTGCGTCATCCAGCCAGTGTCCCTGAGCTCACTGGTGTGGCTGCAGACTGGAGGGGGGAATGCAGCTCTTGCCATGGAATCTGAACAGAATTAGGGCAGAAAGGATACGCTGGAAACAAAAGGGGCACGAAGGGCATCCATGCCGATGTCCAATAAAAAAGAGGAAGTTGAAAGTTGAAGGTAGTGAAGTCTGGAAACAGGCAGCAAAAGACCCAAAAAATAAAAGCTGGAAAAAATCAATTAGGGTGAAACGCTCAAATATTTTTTTCTCTCAACCACACCAGCAGTGAGCTAGTCAAAGACAGGAGTGTGAGGAGCTGGAGAAAGTCAAATATGCAGTCTGCCCTCAGGGCCACAGGCCAGATGCAGAAGTTCTTCAGCTCTGGGCGAACCAGCGGCTGACCTTGCTGGCTGTGGGCCAGGGCCGGATGACGTGTAATGAAGGCTCTTTCCCCAAACTAACTGGACTGCACAGACTGGAATGTCTTCTCTGTGGTACAATTCTTTCTTAAAATGTTTATTTATTGATTTTAGAGGGAGAGAGAGAGAGAGGCATTCATAGGTTGATTCCTGTATGTGCCCTGACTGGAAATCGAACCTGTAGCCTTGGTGTTGGATGACGCTCTAACCAAACTGCCTGGCCAGGGCCTGTGGTGCAGTTCTTGGGTCAATGCTACGGAAGCCTTGGGCATGAAGCAGCATGACAGCAAAGGCCATTTGCATTTACGGTCAAAACTTTCCCAAACTGCTGTGGGCAAGATCAAATCAGACACTATAATTTTAGTTTCTAGCTTCTTGCTCAACACACATGATGAGCAAGGCGTGGCATTAAGTGCAGGTCTGTGTACAGTTCCTGGAGGAGGGTTCCACCTCGGTGCAGCCCTTGCCCCAGGGGTTTTCTCTAGGCCAAGTGCACACCTAGGAAACATGCAACACAGGAGGTTTATATTTAGCTTTGGAAAGCCTACAAGCCAGATGCCAGGAGAGCGTTTTTCTTACAGAAACATTATTATAGGTCTTCAGATCCCCAAGCCAACCCTCAAAATTTTCTTTGGGCAAAAATCTGTCTGAAATACAATGGTAATATTACCAGAGAACCTAATTGCTATGTTTAGCAATATGTCTTTGGGAAAAATGCATTCAAGGATCCAACTTAGACACCAGGGGTCATTTTCCCTCTATGTGGCCTGGACAGCCTGAATGAGGGCCCATCCTTCTCTGCTTTTCATCTGCAGCAAAGAAACTGACACTGCCTCATCTTTGGACTCCACTGGGGGCTCATGCAAGAGCTATGGGGATAATGAAAATTAGGCAAGGCAACTCCGACTCCCACGGGTGCCAGAGAGGGGAACTGGGTAGGGCCTGGCCAGCACGAGGCCAGTCCAGGCTGGCTCCTGATCCACCCTGTCTTCAGTTCTGTTAGTGTCAGGGATTGTTCTGCCATTTCACCACCTCCATGCTTTTATTCTTTCTTTTCTGCCACGAAGTTCTGGGTGCCTATTATATCAGGCACTTTGCTAGGCACTGTGCAGTTTCTGAAATAAACAAGACATAGGCCTTACCCTAAGGAATAGAACTTTTATTAAAATTTGAACCCCAGATGACAAATACTCATTTATCTCCAGTGCCTGGAATAGCATCTGGCACATAGTAACTACTGACTAATATATTTGTTGAACGAATGAAGGAGCCCACAGTCACACGAGATGGTGATCGTTCTTTCCCAGCATGGCTCTCCCTGCTCTGACCTTGTCTTTATAGTCTAGTAATGTCAAGTTCTGCAGGTGTCGTTCAGGGGATTTGCCGCCTTGGGACTTGGGTCATGGTGTTCTTCCTGCCCAGCATCCCTGTTTAGTCTCTCCCTTCCCTGCCCTCCCCAGATCTTTCCACGAATAACTCCTATCTTAATGTTATTAACTTATTGAACACATAGTAGTTGAGCTCCCATTACTTGGGAGGAACTGTCCTAGAAACTGGTGATTTGGTGAGGAACAGAAAACCACGGCTTTGAATGTCACCCCCACCCCGCCCCCCCAGGAGTATAACCTCTCAGGAAGACGGAAAACAAGGTGATGCAGCCAGCTGTCTGGTGATGGCATGATTAGTGCTGTGAAGGAAAGGAACAGGCACCATGAGCACAGAAGCAGAACACATGGGCACATAAACCTCCCCTGCCTAGTCTTGGAAGTTAAGACCTGCTTCTCTGGTGAAGGGATGTCAAAATTTTGGGAGGGGAAGGGGCAGGGGGAAGGGATTGCTTTTGAGGCAGAGAAAGTGCTAGGAGCAAAGGCCCTGAAGTGCAAGGAGCAGAGCATGTTTGAGAACGGAAGTATGCCAAGATCTTGGTGGGGCTCCACCACCTCAAGGAAGCCCTCCTCCTTTTCACTCCCGAGAATACTTTAGATACTTGCTTGGAGCAGCCCTGATTTTCTCTTCCTAACTCAATCATCACCCTGCATAGCACGTTGTCATATAGTTCGTACGTGATGAGTCTGCCTTCCTGTGTAGACCACAGGCCTTTAAACAGCCACCATTTTTTAAATTTTATTTTTCACTTACGGCTTACATTCAATATTATTTTGTATCAGTTTCAGGTGAAAAGACAATAATTTCTTTTTTAAAAATATTTATTTATTTATCTTTAGAAGGGAAGGGAAGGAGAGAGGAAGAGAAACATCGATGTATGGTTGCTTCTCGTGCATCCCCTGCTGGGAACTAGCCCCTGCCAGGAACTGGCCTGCAACCCAGGTATGTGCCCTGACTGGGAATCGAACCGCGATCGTCTGGTTCACAGGCCCGCACTCAATCCACTGAGCTACACCAGCCAGGACTTAAAAGACAATAATTTCTGAACTCCCAGCATTTGGTGTAGTGTGAGGTATGTTGACGGTGACTGTTAAATGTTAGTCATACAAAACAATGAATTCATGCATCGAACCGAGCTTTTGATAAGAGCAGATATTAAATGACAGTGAGCCCCAAACGATACTGCCTGGAAAATACCTGAAGTAAAGCTTGTCCCTTTAGTCAGTTAAATTCTAAGCCACAGCCTTTCACAATCAGCCAAACTAGGGAAGGGCAAGAGCCTGTAATGATGCCAAAGGAGCTTTCCTGCTCGCCTGACAGAGTGGGCCCAGAAATGTTGAGGGTCACACAGGGATTTTCTTAAAGTGGCAGCAGCATCAGCAGCAGCAGCAGCATCAGCATCAGCATCAGCAGCAGCAGCAGCAAGGCATTTTCTGTTCTCAGTTCTCAGCCATGGAGGAGTGTCCAGGCCCCTGGTTTCATAACCCAGTTATGTTCTAGAAGAAAATTTAGGGGACTCACACAGGGCTGCCAACTTTTTACTTGAATATGGTCATTTAAACAAAATCAGTCTTGTTATACCATAAACTGGTTTTTAAAAACCCCCTCAAAAGGGAAGACTTTGAATGAAACACATTTGGCTTTAGGAAAAATTTATTGCATTGGTTTTGATTGGTATCATTTTGCTGGGACCCAGTGAACTTTTTCTGAGGAATTTGCGGTGACAGTTGGGAAGGTCTTGAACGACCTGGCGGAGCAGTGAGCTCAGGGAGCACCGGCCCTGGCAGGGCCGCCCGGGAGAGGCCACCCCTACAGCAGGAAAGTCTGGGTCTTGAGGGCCCAGCCGGTGGGCAACCTGGACTTGCAGTCTGCCGCGGGATGAAACTTGCTCTAGCAAAATGATCAAAAGCAATTCAGCGTTATAGGGTACGCCTATACCTCAAAGCCTGTTACTTGTACTAAACATTGCATTTTCAATGTCTAAATACAAGGTTGACCTGCATTTTTTTTGGTCTTTAGGCTGTGTGTTCACTTGGAAATGACACTTCTCAATCCTTCAGCAATTGTTTCTCTCCAAGGTAAGCAACCTCAGTTCTCAGAAGGAGGGTTCGCCTCTCAGAGGAAGGAAAGAAGGCAAGACCAGCACCTGAGGGAGCTTTAGTTTGGGAATTTAGACATAGAAACGGGCTCAGTGGGTAGATGGCATTAACACGAAAGTTGAAACTTTGGCTTCTCTAAGGAGAAAAAGACATGTTTCCCTTAAAATAGTTTGGGCAACAGGAAAAGACAATCCCATTTTCAACGTGTCTAATCTCTCAGGGCCACTGTGGGCATGGGTTTGAATAGCAAATATCTAAACGGGTGAAATCTGCTCTTCTTTAATTCAATTAGGCTGACACAAATGAACCGCTGAGGAGAATAGCCCAAATGAGGATCGTCGAATATGACGACAAACCTCAGATACATCGCCAATGGGCATAAATCCTGCCCATCAAACAGGTACACACACACACGTTCCCCATTTAATTTTGTATTGTCACCCATTAAAACTTAATTCTGAATTCTTTACCTGGAGGTCGTGCGCTGTGGCATTGGACAACATTCTGTTGGTCTCACTAGTCCTCTGTGAAACTCACTAGAGCAGGAAAGCTTAAAGAAATGCCTGCCGTTTTACTCAACACCCCATCCCTTCCTGCATCCCGAGGTACGGGTGGAGTTTGGGGAATGTATTGATTCTTTTCACTGGAGTCCTGTTGCTCATGGGGTAGGGCCCAGGGCCGGATGGCAGCTCACACTGTTTGAGGTGTGCCTTTGGGTGGTCCAGGGACGAAGAGGGACAATGGCAGGCCTAGGCCAGATTAGGGCCAAACCGGTGTTTGTACGCCAATCTGGGAATCCTAAAGAAAGGGGACCCGATTAGGGGGCAAAGTCCCCCTGCGGGAAAAGAAAACAAAACCCAAGCTAATGTCCCACCCTTGCTTCTACGCACAGGAATGCTAAGGCATTTACTCTCCCCTTCCAACCTTTGGCCCAGAGTCTCAAGGAAAAGTAAACGGCGCTCCCACTTTAATCCTGTAGTGAGTGGTTCAGGGCTCAAAATTCCTTCTCTGCTTCAAATGAATGTAGATCAAAGCAAAGGCTGAGAAGGGATAAGCATCGCTTTGCAAGGACTTGCCGTGTGGCCTGTGGCTGTCATGTTCCTTTGTGATGTCGGCCTGGGACGATTTTCCACAGAAAGGTCTTTTCCTGACCCAACCTGTGGGGATGTTTTGTTTTTGTTTTTTTTTTTGTCTAGGAATGATTGCCCAGGACGTGTGAGAGGTCCCAGAGCTGTGAGAGAGGTGGGTGATGTCACCTGGAAAAACGGAGAGAGGCTGCAGAACTTCCTCATGGTCAACAAGGTGACCTCGAAATACATGCCTGCCTGTAGAGCTATAACCCTGTGTGAACCCCCTTCTGTGACATCACAGTGTGCTGGGACACCCAACCAGGAAATGGGACAGTAGGGATTCTTCGCCGACCTGGGAGGAAGTTGGTGTCGATGACCCCACACTGGTCACAGGCGCCATAAAGCAGTCCCATAGGGGAAAAGAAACAGGAATATGCAGGGTAAGAATTGGAGTGCAGCGGGTCTGGTGGTTGGAGGCCACCCCTGGGAAAGTCTCCGCTGCAGGAGCACCCTTACGAGAACAATGACTGATCATTATGAGAAATAGCGACCATAAGCTTTGATTAGACTTCGTCTTAAAACATGGAATTAAAATGTATGAAAGTAACTTATCTCACATATTATCATTTACATCCCGGGTGGCAAACACAAGGTCCATGGGCTGAACCCGGCCCTCCACCGTGTTTTATCTGGTCTGCCACCTTGTTTCTACCCAGCAGCAGTGCCGAGCTCCTTCCCCCTGGTTAAGGAGTAGTTACACTTATACAGTCCTAAAATTACATTTGGCCCTTTGAAGGCAACCGTGAGGCTGAAAATGGCCCCCAGTGAAAATGAGTTTGCCACCCCTGATGTCCATGATCATTAAAACAATGTGTTCCTCCTCAGAATGATGGAAGACTGAGATGCTGCAACCTGTCAAGGCCTGGCAGGTCCACTCCAGATTTGGAGACAGGAGAAAATGCACGGAGCCGGGGATGCTTGGCATGCTTTCATTCGTGGGTGGGCAGGCCGTGCGTGGCAAGCTGCGTGCCAATCTAGCGAGAAGCCCCTATCCGCTTAAGTACTACAGCTAAACAAAGCCAGCTCAAGCCAAAAAATTATATAACATCGCATGATTCTGCACATGCGAGCCCACTTCACATTATGGGAACCGTTTATCCGATCCAGTCTCAAGGCTCTGAGAACACTACTTATCAGGCCCCTCCAGGGGTATGGGAACACTGCTTCGCTTCGTTACCCAGACACCTGGGTGGGGAAGCCAGACTGCCTCCAGTTACCCTACAACCAAAGTGTTGATTTTTTGGAGCAGTTTTTCAACAAAATTGTATGTTTGACTCTCACGGCACAGTCATAAAGTAGGTGTTTTGACAAAGATATTCATGAGCCTTATCATTTTTTCCCAAGGGCCTGTCTTCATTCTTTGATTTTGTATCATTCTCTTTCGAAGGAATGTCACCATCCTCGTGGATGAGTTCCTCTTCACTTGTCCAGGGGCCTCGGGCTGCCATCTCCTCCCTGCCTGACACCTTCTGTGTGATTTGAATAGTTTTCCAAGATCACACCTGTTAATTCTGCGAAATCCCACATCTTTGTGAGCTTCGCAGTTTCACTCTGCTTCCGACTTGCTTTACATTGCGTTCTTGTATTTGACGCTGGGAGGGAAGGCTGATTGACTTGGGGGTTTTCTAGTAATCAGAGAGATGTTTGAGCAAGACGGATTTGTAATTCATCAATTCAGTTTCAAAGTATGTAAGAGTCAGTGGGAGATCTTATTAAAATGCAGATTCTGGTTCAGCAAAATGGGGTGAGACCTAAGCCCTGCATTTCTGACCAGCCTCCCAGTGACGCCAATTTTACTGATCCTGCTGCGTTTCCATGTTAGGCCCTTCTGGCTGCAAGTTCTTTGACCACAAACACTTAGACAACGGGATGTGGACAGCCTGCCTGGCCTGGGCTGCAAGGCCGCGTGGCAGAGGACGCGTTACTTTCTTCTGCTTCCCAGGACCACATCTTTTTTTTTTTTTAAATAAATATTTATTTATTTATCTTTAGAGGGAAAGGGAAGGAGAGAGGAAGAGAAACATCGATGTATGGTTGCTTCTCGTGCATCCCCTGGGGGGCATTGGCCCCTGCCGGGAACTGGCCTGCAACCCAGGCATGTGACCTGACTGGGAATCAAACCGCGATCGTCTGGTTCGCAGGCCCGTGCTCAGTCCACTGAGTTACACCAGCCAGGGCTTGGACCACATCTTTGATAAAAGAAATTTTTTGTCCTCTCTCTCTCAAACCTGGCTATTTCTTCACTTGAGAAATTTATTTTTGGTAATAAAGTACTGAAGTTTTAAAATAATTTACTTAAATATTTTATATTTACTTAAATATAAACTACATTCAGAGGTATTCACATAACAAAGTCACACTCAGTCTCTTACATTTTCATAAGCTTCCTGGGGTGAGAGAATAGAGGGTAGGCACAGCTGTCCATCTCAGGATACAGCCTTGGGAGTGTGTCACAAGGCCACTGAGGTAGGGGCTCACGGGGTTACTCACTCAAGCTGTGGCCCTCCCCTAGAATGCTCAGGAAACAGACTCCTGTGTTTTCGTGTCGGTGACCTCTGCCCAGGGCCTTATGAGTCTCGTTGTTTAGCAAAATAAGTAGTTCTCTCCCTGGCCCAGTATCTTTCCGTGCCCAGATGAGTTGAGGCAAGGCAGTTTGGATTACTGGAAACAGGATTTCCAAGGGCCACACCCCACCTCCCCCAGGAGGGGCTACAACCCAAGCTCATTCCCAGGAAGGCAAGTGCAGAACCTCGGGAAAGTAGGGTGTGGCATTTTTGTTCCAGGCAGCCAGGTCCATTTCTCACCTGGGGAGCAAATCCTGCCAAGGCAGCAGCCGGTGTATAAATAAGTAAGACCAACAGGAGTCCAGAGTGGAAAAGTTGCGATTCTCTTGGTAACAGGACCTTAGAGTGATATGATCTACGGACACGTCACCAAGGTCACACTCATCTATAGAATCGGTGACACCATCTCCATACTCTCTTCCTCCTCAGGCTGTCTTCTGAGGATGGCCTTCAATTGTGGTTTAAGCCTCAACATTGTGGAATCCCCCTCCTTTACATTCACATAATATCACCTGTATTCTTTCTCATGAAGGACACAGGGAATGTGGCTCCTGTTGTCCCATGTTCTTTGTTAATTGTAAAATAAGCAAGAGGTACAGAGAGGCTCTTGCTTTTCTGGCTCCCACCCATTCCCGTGGGCAGCGTGGTGGTTTTAATTGCCACGTCCAGGGATGCAGGGTGTTAGGAGCGTCACTGTACTTCCTGGGTGTCATGTTGTAGCAGCTGCTGGAGATCAGACAAGATACAGTCTCTCCACTCTATGCCACTTCACTTCCATCTAATGTCCCATTTTTTATAAAGAAATTTTCACTGAAGCTAAAATGCAAACTAGAAATGCACCTAAAAATGTTGAACTCTGTGCTGCATGATTGGTACATCACTTCCCTGAGTACTTTGCCGCTTTATACCACAATAGGTAAAGGAATGGCTGGACCTTTAAACTCTGTCCATGCAACCAAGCAAGGTTGGAGATTAGTCATGTCAGTCAATGTCGGCACAAACAACTTTTCTTTATGCACTGAGACCGGGGACCAAACCTGCAACCCTTTGGCTATGGGATGATGGTTCAACCAACTGAACCACACTGGTCAGGGGCCTTTCTCTACTTCAGAGGAGAGGTGACCTTGCCAGATAAACGTCTCTTATCTGGAGTCCTGCACTGCTTCTCGTAAGAGCCGAGCAGTGAGGGAAGCAGTGATAGAAGGTGGAGTAGAGGGGCTCAGGGCTGACACTGGGGTCAGGGGGCCACAGGGCAGTAGGTGCCGTCATCTAACCCTGCATGAGGACACTGGGGACTTTCTGGCTTGTTTGCCCATCTCTTTACCTGGCAGGTTTACTTATTTGTTTCTGTGATTATATGGGAGCAGGTGGTTCCATTTCTTGAGCATTATTATTAGGTGCACTTGGTATAAGAAAAATATACTCAATAAATGCAAGAACTGCCTTAAACAAATTCACAACTGAGACTATATAATGATGAGGTTCATCTTCTGAGTAATTATTCATTGAATGATCTGTATGTATTTTTAAGATTGTATGTTTAAACCACTCTACCGTAACTCAGTATGTAGCTCCTTTTTGCTCACTGATTCCATTTTTCTTCGACTGTAATGTGGTGGGAATTGTCATTTGAGTCGTGCAGAGATGAATAAGGCTTGGTTCCTGTGGGCAGGCACCTCACAGGTAAGACAGGTACAGGAGGAACAGGGCTCCACGTGACGACACGAGAGGCGCTGTGGGTGCACAAACGAACGATCACGACAGGGCAGAGGAGGGAGAGGGGTGCCTGGGCACTAGGGGTTCGCGGATGGAAAGGAAGTGGGGAGACAGAGAGACAAGTGACATGAGACCCTGCTGGCCCCGGGGGCTGTAGGTACGACTGAGGGAGGGGGTGCCTCTGCCACAGGAGGCCTCTCGAGCCTTCCTCATCCACCGTATCCAATTAGATGTTGAGAACTGTAGTTCTGACTCTGGCAATATCTCTTGTTTATCATCTCCCCTCTTTATCCTCTTTATTCTTTCCATTTTATCCCTCTTATAATGACCTAACTGGCCTGCCAGCCACCAATAGAATTATTTTTGTTTAAAACAAAACAGAACAGATCCCTGATCATACAATCTCTCTCTCTCACTTTTGGCTGTTCTTTGGCTAGACTGTTGTCAGCCTGCACAACCTGGATGGAATCTGGTCTTTCTAGCTCATTTCCTAACACTCACACACCCACCCCTCCACCTGGGACAAGCTGAGACCCTTCAGAATACGATGTATTTGTAATGTTTGCACACACAGACACGGCTCATTTGCTCCCCACTAGCCTGCCAGCCTTTTTTCCTGTTTCTCACACTGGACAGCTTGTTTCTGCCTCTGAGCTGGTTTGGTATGTGTTCTCTGTCTGAAAAGCCCATCGGCTGTATCTCAGCACCAAGGCCTTCCCTGACCACCTTAGCTAAACAGTCTCCACATCGGGCTTCACTTTGTAAGCTTCAGGGCCATTGCAAGGGTGTAGGGGGTGCTTTTAGTAACAGACAAAGATGCTCCCTCTGGCTGGCGCAGACCCCATCCACCCCCTGGGATGCACCTCTGTGCAGAGGGCACACTGCTAACTTTTGTCCCTAACTGAAATTGTCCTGTTTATTTACCTGCTTGATCTTTGCCAATAGCCCCAATTAGTTGTATGAGACCAAAAATTTCCTTTGCTTTTCAAAGCTGTGTGTTCAGTACTTGATGACTTCAGGCTTTAACTCCAGGGCTTAGAATGTCATACAAATTCAATAAGTATTGGTCAAGTGAATGAACGAATCCTGTGATGCCTGGATGTCTGTACAATGTCTTAGGCCTCTGAATACGCAGCTTCTCTCCTCCAGCCGACTAGGAGCTCCTGGAGGTCAGAGAAGGTGCTTCGTTGGTCCTGTGTTGTTCAGTACAGATTCTGACACCTCCTGGGTCTCCAGTAAGAATGTGTTTATATCAGCACCTGAGTTTTTGACTGTCAATGAAAGGAAGAAAAGCGGTTCTAGTAAAATAAAGAAGTCTGAAGGGGAAGTGGTTCTCTAGGGGAAAACAGGAGTTCACTTTTGAGTGTGAGATGTCAGCTGACCAGTGAGATGAAAGTGCCCAGAGGTGATGACAGGGAGTGTGGAACTTGAGAGCAGGTGGGGTCCAGGAAGCCACAGACATGGATAACGATATTAAGCAGGGAAAGGTTGGCAAATGGCATAACGTACCCCCGTCTTCCTAACTTAGGCCTTCTCGGTCAAGAAACCTTTCTTTGCTCCATACTCTGATCTCCTGAGCACCAGCCTTTCCTTTGAAGCTTTGGGCACACGGAGGGCGAGCCGTAGCCCGGAGCCAGTGTCCGCAGCAGATGTGCCCCAGCCTGGCGCCCTGCTCTGCTTCATGAGTCCTGAGAAGTTGTCAGGGCCGTTTTGCCTCGACTACCTAAGATGGGGACCTTGGCTGGCACTGCTTGCCCTTGGTAGGTGTCACATTTGGAGTAAGGAAATGATTTTTGACTCGGCCAGCTCTCTGTGTGTTCCTGACCCCTACGTGGAGCAATCCTTTGGTGGCTGCAGAGCTGTCTTCAAGACCTGAAGAAATGATTCATCACCCTTATTCAGCCTCTGAGCTCCCACTCAGCGTCCAGCATGGCCCCGAACATCTAACCCACGATGTCTTGTGGTTTTGCCCTATATAACCTGTGACCTACCATCAGGGAATTCAGGCTTTCCAGTATTAGCTCCCCATTCTCCTGGATGGCACCATTCATAATAAAATAGGCAATATTTCTCCACTCCAAAACCGGGAAAAAAACCATAAAGAAGAGAAAGGTTATGGACGCAGGTCATAGATTGGGAGCCTGCGACCAAGTCTGGCCTGAAGACACATCCTGCCGCCCCCACCCCCTGACCCAGGGTACTTTAAAAACTTTCAAATCCATTGCCTACCTTCCGAAATCAGGAGGTCCTCAAACAAATTTCAGATTTCCGATTCCCTGGAAATGTCGGATCTGGTGGCGAGGTGCCAAGGAGTGGCTCCCCCAGGGGGCTTCCTTAGCCCTCACATCTCTGTTCCCTGTTACCTGCCTGGCTTGGCAGGTTTTCTGAGTTCACTTGGAATGAGAAGCCAAGAGGACACTGAGCGCTTGCAGTGAGGGCTGTGGAGGAAGGAGAGGGCCCGTGAAGCTTGAGAGGGTTGGGAAGAAGCCGGAGGAGGGTATGGGGCAAGCACAGTATTGAAAAGTCAAGGGAGCAGAGCAGATCAGCGAGGAAACGGGGAGGAGACAGACGGGATGGGAGGAAAGTGAGCGTTAACAAAACAGTGTTGATTTTGATGACTGAAAAATCACTGATAGTCTTATGGTACATAGTGGTTAAGAGCAGGAATTTCAGCATCAGATAAAACTGTCCAACACTTGGCTCAGCAAGTTTAGGGGACTATAAGGTCTCTTTTGTAGCTATACAGAACACATTATTTTATTCTTTACATTTCAACAGTAAACATAACTTCATTATGGTGAGTTTCAATTCTACTTTAATCACTTTGTCCCTCCCCCTCTGAAGCAATTGTTCTTATAAATGATTTTTGCTAGGGCAGGCTTTCTTAGGACAACCATCACAGCAGAACCTAATAAATGGTGAACTATTAATAAATGTTTCTGTCTGCCGCTCAGAGATGCCACCACCTCAGATCTCTCTGAAATGCTTTGTGTTTTTTATAGATCAATGTATTTTTCATGTTTAAATAGAGAGATGCTGAGTTATAAAAAATGATATTAATTTATGTTCAAAAAGCCAGCCCAGAATCTAAGTGGGGCTTTTCAATGTCCCACCCAGCAGCTTGTTTAGAAAATCCTTCTTTTCCCATCTGGGGAGGGAGGGCAACGGACTCCCGGGTTGTGACGGTGAGTATGCTGTGGACGAGGACTCCCCCACATGATTGATTCGACTCCAAGCTCAATGAGTTCTTTCAAGTTCATCAGTTATTACAACCCACCCTGGATGTTTTAGCAATGGATCACCTGCTTTTGGATCATCATCTTCTCTCCTAGGAACTCCTTACACTGAAAGCAGAGAGAGAATTCTCCTGTCTTCTGGTAAAATTTTTTGAGAGAAATAGGCCATTTATTGCTTTCCTGGAAAATTTCTTTTCATAGTCATGTCTTCTTTAAAAAAAGTTGTTCGTTTTTTAAATGCATTTAAAAAAGACCAGTGAATGGATGGATGGATGGAGAGATGTGATTTAAAAAAAAAACAGATCAGTACAGTAACTGCGGGGTTTAAGTGGTGTGTATGTGAGGGCTTACAACTTTTTAACCTTTTCTGCATGCTTGAACATTTTTGCAGTAAAATGTAGGGTAGAGAAGTCCTGGTTCCAGACACCTAAAACTGCAATTGAAGCATCGTGCCAGCAGGGGGTGGCGCTGCCTTGACAATCACATAGGCCTGTGATTCAGGACCTGGAATTTCACACTTGATTTACCCAAGTGGAACTTAGAATAGCTGAATTTGTGCCAAAGTGTTCGAAGAGAATATTTTCAAGTAATTTTTACAGAAGTAAAGTCTTAAGTATAATTCAGTCCCTTTCTGACCCATGCTCAATTACTGTTACCTGTAAAACCTGACACCTAGCCCAGAGCCCCTTCCTCCCAGTAAGCAGGTATAGCTTGTCTGAACTTGGACTTCACCTGCAAAGCACCTGGACTACTGGACTTCACCTCAGCTGGCCAGCCCACCACTGTGCTGTGAAGCTACTTAAACTGAGCAGAGAGCTAAAGAGTAAAGAAATGTTCTGCAAGAGTGGTGTCTTCAAGATTCCTCTCATTTTTTTCCTCCTGGGGCTTTGTCTTCACTGTTGGAACTTTCGAGCTGACATACTACAGTCCTTATTTTACTGCTCTTTTACTTTATTGCATTTCCCCCTCTTTACCTTCATGTCCTGTTCCATCCCTCCCTCCACAGCAATGGCAGCCACTCCAATGTGTTTCCTATATATCCTTGGATGTCCAGGCTTTCTGGACAACACTATAGCTAGTGTTGTTTTTGAATGTGTTTTAATCATGGACAACTTGCCCCTAGTCTGATGCTTGGAATTCCTTGGCCTGTGCCTTTAACTTTTCCTTCTCAAGTGTGGATCCCCCAGCTTGGGTGACCACAAACTCTGCAGGCCCCCTTTTGAATCTGCAGGAGGTTTCCTCTGGAACATACACCAGGAGTAGGGTACAGGATACTCATAGCCTTAAGTTCATGAAATACCGCCAGGTGGTTAGTCAGTTCCAACTCATAACAGCAACGCTCGAGGCTTACTGTTTCTCTGCGTATCCAACACCTGACGTTACCACACTTTCTAAATTTTGCAATCTTATTGGGGTAAAGTGAGAGCTTATTGTTTGAATTTGCCTCTTTGACTAGGAACAAAGCTGTGCATTGCTTTCTTATGTTAGCTATTCAGATTGCTCCTTCTGTGAAGTGCTGGGCCCAGTTTTACACTGGGTCATCGGCCTTCCTGAGGATGAGGCTCTGACTTTCCACTGGAGGCTGCTTTATCCTTTCCCAATGCTCTCAAAACTAAAACCAGTGAGACCAAAGCTATAACAATGGCTTGAGATAGTGATAATTATTTTCTATTTTAATGCCTTGTTGGCATCCTTCCTAGTGCTAATTACAACTTAAAACTGTATTATTTACTTGTATTTGACCAGTTTCCCCCCACTAGAAAATACACTCCATGAAGACAAAGACCTCATAGACCTCAAAGACCTTTCTGCCTTATCTAATTGTTTTATCTGTGCACTTAGGAAAGTGATTAGTGCATCATAGGTATCTGATAAAGAGCTATTGATTCTGTTCATTAATTGAACATTAAGCTACACATGCCAAGCATTTAGTTGGCCCTGGGGAGTCACAAGACACAGTGACTGCCCCCCAAAGAGCTCATCCCTCACCTGGGGGGAAGACAGGAATTCAAAGAATTGCAACAAACTGTGATACGTGCTAATTCAACTGGAAACTTGCCTGGGTCAGAGGACTCAAACCCTTCTGTAGAAAATTCCACTTACACAGAGATAACTGAAAATTAAGCAAGGATTCTAAAGCACACAAAGACAACAATGAACCATAATTTTAAGTAGTTTTATAAAGCTGTGCTCTTCCCATGAAGGCAGAGGTCACAACCCAACAGGCAGGGAAATGAGCCCAAGAGAAATGTCCTCTTTGCAAGAGAAATGCAGGTGAGGCAAGCCTCTCCTCCAGGATCTGATGGAAATTCAGCTGGAGGGCTGAGCTTCCACACTATCTCAGGAGCCTGCTTTTCTGGTTTGGGGATTCTTTTTTTTTTTTTTTTTTTTAATCCCTGTCAGCGCCTGGAGAACTACCCACAAAATAAACTCTCGGACAAAGATCTAAAGCCGAGTTTATCCAAAGCCCAAACAATTGCCAGACACACCCATTGGCTAAAGACAGTTTCTCCCTTGGCAATTGTTTTCATAATGCTCAGCTACAGGCTGTTTTATTCCCATGATCTGATTATGAAATGTCAGGCCCTGCAACATCAGATGCCACAAGGAGAGATTTTCAAGTCTGTCATGCTCACTGGAAAAGAAATAAGAGCCTCTTTCACCTTCTCCAAGAATTTTTTTTGCCACCAGTCTTAGTCACTCTTGCTCAATGGCCAAGTTGTAGTTCCCAAGAAGAGGCTGCTTCTCAGTGTTGTGGGCCCATTTATTGTTGGACCTGCAAGGGACCCAGGAGCTTGCAAATTGTGTTCTGCAGTCCCAGGGTTCCTAGGGCATGAGGGGGACTGGAGGACATTCATCTCTTTCCGGAGCCAATCTCCTCCCAAAGGGGAAAGGACTTAACAAGAGTGGAAGTCCATTTGCTGGGTACAGTTGAACCTCTAACCCATTGCACTGAGAATGTTAAACTCCAGTGGTTCCTTGCTTAATTCATCTGCATTTCCATGGGCATTTTCTAACATGGGGATCTGGACAATAGCATTATTTTTCTGAGAGAAAGAAACCTGAGATAACAAAAACAAACTGGACGTTTTGCCAGTCTCTTCAATCTTACTAGAGTACAATGCTATGTCCTCCTACCGCCTCACAGCATGAACTGCCCTGGTAAGAATAGGAGCACATTCATTCATTCCTTCATTGGGTCATCAAACATGCGCTGAGTTACTGCTCTGTGCTGGAGAACTGGCTGTGGACACGATGTGGGGGCCCGTTGCTGGGTGTCTAAGTTGCAGGTAAACGGGGCACTAAGCGTAAGGAAGGTGGGAAGAGGGCAGAACAGATGGTTCGCGGGAAGGGAGGCGCCTCTGTGAGTTCCGTGAAGGGCCAATGGTTCCGTAGGAGTGGAGCACGGACTGTGAAGACAGCGCTTAGATGAGGGACCCCTCTGAGCTAGATAGCAGCTCCGCTTTCACAACTGCCTCCCCGTTGTTCCGCGTGCTCGTGTCCTTTTCAAACCGCCCGACGTGTCCCTTCAGAATGTACACTCACGCTGTGTGTGCGCCCGCACCCCAAAGCCCGTCTGCAGCAGGAAGGAGACTCTTGCTGATCTGAAGCAGTTTCCACTTGCCCCCACACCCCAAACCCATGAGCAAGTTTGGCGGCAAGCCGGTTAGTCGCTTTTGCGTCCCAACTGTAAAGTTACATTTCTGCTGAGGTAAAATGGTCAATCGTAGCGAGACAGAGTTGAGTCATTAAGTTAGGTTAAATGATAAAATAGTCTTGAACAAACAGTGGGCATCTGATGGGGAAGCGTCTCAAAATGCCCTCACCTTTGGCCACGTCATTCCTAATGAATACAAATAAGCCTCTGGGGGGACCTGGGTGTGTATTTAGAAAAAGTCCCTCAGGGGCACATTCACGGTTAAAATGAACTCATCAGGACTATTCACTTGCGGAGAAAAGGACATTTTCAGAAAATTCTAGATGAATTTTTGAACATATTTATGCAGGGGTGGGCAAAAACAGGTTTACAGTGGTCACAGACATAAGAATACAATGATGAATAAATAATAATAATATAAAAATCAACTCTGCTTCACAGATGCACAGCTGTAAGCTGACTTTTGCCCTCCCCCATACTGGCTTTGGTATGATGATAGAGGACAGATGTCAGAGTATTTTAGTAAGAGTCATCCTCATAACACGTCCTAGAAATTTTTTGGTATTTTTCCACTGGATCCTTAAAGTCAGGGCCTTCACTGTAATTAGCAAGGCCTGAGTAAGTCCCGTCTCCACCTTCATTTCCTTGAACAGACCAGCACATGAATTTCTTTCTGGCCTATTGGATCCACCTGGAAGATGTATGGTGCCGGCAAATTTGAGTTGGCGAGATCAGAGATGGCTTTTTGCTATTCATGACAAGTCTGGACAATGCAGCCATCGCTCCGATCTCGTGAGGCCACGGTCAAGTCCGGTTGGGGAGGCACTGCAAAGAACATGCTGTAGTTTAGAGAGGACGTGAGCATCTTTCTCCATGGTCTGTTTGGTTTGGGTCTAATCACAAATAATGTATCAAGGAAACTTTTTTTTAAAGAAGCCAGTTGCCAATAAAAATAAAAATATATATAGTAGGTATGATGAGTGCCAGTTAGGATGCAGAGAAGTGGGTGGATTCAGGAGACGGAGGCCACTGAACTGCCAGCATGTTGGTGGACCGACTGCCTGTCAGGGCGCAGGTGGGGGAGGAGCTGGGGGGATGGTTGGGAGCCTGATTTGGACTGCTGGGTGGACATCAGCTGGCAACCTGAGCCACTAAATGCTGCAGTTACAATTACAACATAAAGTCCAATGACAGTTACTTTGATTTAGAACCATAGACCATTTCATGATCTCTGCCATACCTTTATTAAAACAAACAGAGAAGTAAAAGAAACTCTGTACCAGAATCGGAACTTTTAGAAGAGCTTTGGTCAGGAGATTTTTTTGTTTTGTTTTGTGATTTATTTTTAACATTTTAATGAAAAGTTTCAAATGTACAAGGTAGAGACAATAGTGATGAAACCTATGTATATACTTCACTCAGATTCCACAGTTATCAATTCATGTCCAACCTTATCTTAAATAAAGGGTCCTCCCTCACAATGGAATTGAGAGTAACTGACATATAATGCTGTTTAAGTCATACAACATGATTACTGGACACGCATGCGTGTTGCAAAGTGATGACTGCAGTGAGGTTAGTTAACACATCCGTTGCCTCACATAATTACCTTCTGTGTGTGTGTCGTGAGAACGTTTAAGATTTGCTCTGTTGGGGAGAAAAAGTTTCTCCTCTATCCTTATGGATTGCTCTGTCTGGTTTAAGGATCACGTTGATGTGGGGCAGATGAGAGGAGAAAAGCCCAGGCTTCGTGTTGTACGTGATTTTGCGCCAGAAGAATATGAGGGCCCAGAGACAATCGGGCAGTTGAGGCTTATCTGCCATCCAGAGCAAAAGAGAAGGGGGTAGGAATCTGGGACTTCAAAGGGGAGGGAGCAATTTACATGAAGATGAGAAAACAAATCTTTGGTAAACAGACGTTTGCCAGGGCAAGTGGAGACAATGAGGCACGGAGAGGACTTTGAACAAGCAGGCCTTGCTGGGTTCACTCCTCCTTTCCTCACTCCTCCAACCCTTTCCACCTCCCACCCCTCCTCATCGACCACACCTGGACCATAGTCTTCGTGGTAACCTCTGGTGATAGCTCATCTTCCTGAAACAGGCCCTCCATCTAAATTATTTTAGGCATTTAAGGGGAGGTAAGAAGCTCTTCCTGAGTCTTTTGTTTCTTAAAAATAATCAGCCTAAAATAATCCTCATGCCAATGAGACATATTTCGGGGTGGGGGGGCAAGATCCTGCTTCCCCATGACTCTCTCAGCGGTACCAAGTCTGTTAATAAGCTTTGCTGACTGTTGTGGCCTTGCTGCAACCACATCCCCGGAGCTCATTCGTCTCAGGCTGAATCTGGGTGCACGAGTGTGTTTACGACTATAATAGCCTCTGGGCGAACTGATGACCCTTGTATCTTTCTGTAATGACCGTCTTTGTCTCTTGTTGGGGTTTTTGACTTAAATCCAGGTCATCTGGTATAAGATTAGCTACACCTGCTCCCTTTGGTTTCCATTAGAGTCTTTTCCCATCCTTTTACCCGGAGTCTGCATGTGCCCTGAAGCTGACAGGAGTCTCTGGTAGGCAGCAAAGTTTTGGGTCCTGTTCTTTTGTTTTTTAATCCATTCACACACTCTCTGCCTTTTGATTAGAGAATTTAATCCATTTTTGTTCAAGACAGTTATTAATAGGTAAGGATTTAATAATGCCTCCATGTTGTTTCCTGGCTATTTTGTATTTTTCTTTTTTTTTGCTGTCTTCCTTTGTGAACTGATGATTTTCTGCAGTGGTGTATTTGTTTCTCTTCTCTTTACCATTCTTGTATCTACTCCAAGTTTGTGCTTTGTGGTTACCATGTTACCATCAGGCTTACATGGAATGCCTTATAGATATAACAGCCCATTTTTGGCAGCTAGCAACTTAACTTCGGTCACATGTGTATACAAAAACTCTACCCATTAATGTTTTTGATGTTATCATTTATCTCTTTAAATGTGAGTACCATTAGCAAATATTGTAGCTGTAGTTATTTTTAATATTTTTTCTTTAGCCTTTATCCTAGAGGTAAGTGATTTATATACCATTGCACTGCAGTCGTAGAGTGTTAAATATGGACCATATACGTACTTTGACCAGTCTGTTCTGTAGCAGTGCGCATGTCTTTAAGCTGTATGAAATGAGCCTTAAGTCCCTTATGTTCAGCTTTTGAATCCTTTCTGAGTGGTTGCTTTGCAGCTTTTGAAACACTTAAAGCTTTGGTTTGCATTATGGGAATCTTAAAGACACACACACACACACCTTTGCGTATGATGCCCTAGCTGCAAAAGGGTCTGTTTCGTTTGGCCTCTAGCTCACTGCTTCACGGTAGTGGACCAGTCACTGTGAGCCCCAAAGAGTATGGTGGCATTCCGAACTTGTAAACGGGGGTGGGAAAGGAGGAGAGGTCATGGGGTTCGGGTGTGAGCTGCTGAGAGCTTTCCAGACTGAGACACAGACACACTCGTTCCTGCAACAACTGGAGTGTGTGGGTGGGGAAGGGAAGGCTTATACACTCTGCCTTTGGTTGGTTTCTCCTTTCCTGTCTTTCTGACATGCCAGTGACTTTCTCTGAACAGAAAGAATTAAGTATTACTGTTGTTTGAAATTTTGTTTGGGAGGGAGTTAAACTGAAAAACATGTGATAGCTCATGGGATGTTAAAGCAAAAATGAACACCTCAGGAGTTTTTGTGTCCTTTTACAAATGAAGAAACTGAAGCTCAGAGAAGTGGTTAGGTTTTAGCTGAGTCTCACATCTCGCGAGACACAGAACCAGAGACAAGCCCAGGCCCTCATTCCTCCTTTCTTCTCCTGAGCACTTCGATGCACATTTTACCAGGAAGAACTGGGGTCCTTTCTAATGAGGATTTAGTGATACATGTGCAAGTCCACATTCAGAAGCCTGCTCTTTGTTTTTATGAGTTTTAACTATAACATTGTGGTCACTGAAAAGAATTTTTCAGATTCCAAACTTGACAATGTCCTTCAGCTCCATTCCCTCTCTTGGGTTAAGAGGACATATTTCCATTTTATTGCGAATTGAACATAAGCAGTTTTACTATGCAGCCAGCAGTTTAGCAAGACCACTTTAAGTTGCAAACCTCTCCAGATGTATCTTGAATGAACTTGAGGTTGTGCATACCTATTTTCAGTGGTGTGTTCCAACGGTCTTTGAATGGGCTATGGACTGTACTCTGGTAGTCTCAATTTTATAAATTTTTATACTCTGTATTATTTTTATTTTTAGGACCGGATCTTTATGGAAAATGTAGGTGCAGTGAAGCGGCTCTGCAAACTAACCAACAACCTTGAAGAAAGAATACAGGAGTTAGAAATATGGAACTGAAAGCTGCCCAGGCTAAAAGCGGCTCCCTAGCTGGAAGTCCCCAGCCAGGGAAGCCAGCTCAATCAGGTATACCCAGGGCTGCCGTAGGCACTTGGAGAAAGGCGTGGAGTCTTTCCGCAACTAGATCAAGCAGCAACCATTAGTTTCTGATAGTTACATCTCTATTCCTTTAGAGTGTTTTGGAACACAATTGCCTTATATGGTCACTTTCTTATTTTTTTTCTGTTGCAGCTTTAAAAATGAGACATAACATCAGGCACCTATTTAAGAGCAGTTGTTACAAGAAGTGTTACATTTTAGTAAAAGGGTGGCTTCTCCTTTAACTGGGAGAGGCGGGCATTTCTAAATTTAGAAAACCATGTTTGGTCCTCAGGGAAAAAACTTTTTTTGTACTACTTAAGGAGGTAAATGCACATTTCCTGGGGTATAATTTTGAGAAAAAGAAATGTAATGTTTAATGCATTCATTTATGCTTACTAAGGTCCTTTCTCACAAAAGGAACTCTCAATTGCTTTGACTTTTCCTTTTTTAAATTACCACTGTATTACAAAAAAAGTCATACTGCTGCGTAGTGACTGCCTGGGCCTTTGTCATCCGACTCCTGGAGAGGCTTTGAATAGTAATTAATTCTCTCTCTTTCTTTTTAAGGCAAATTTAGCAGAGCTGTTAGAGCTCTTCTGAGAAGGGCCATTCCCAAAAGATCCAACAAGGTAAATACACTTACACTGACAATGAATAGAGAAAATATTTTCCATACAAAGAAAGTTTTTAGAGAAATTGATCAAGATCTTTTTCTTCATTTATTAGTTGATGAATTTCATAGTTTGCATCCTTCTACATTCAGGTATTTAAATTCTAACCTTTTAATAGATAGTATTTGGTTTTAATATCTGCTTATATTATTATAGATAATCTCTATATCTATTTAATATCTCCAAGGAAGGCTTGGAGAAATGAGTACAGGACATGCTCATTTCAGAATTATTATTGTGCCAGTTTTGATTTCTAGTGTCCCCAGCAGGTGGAGTTCCATGGCCTCCACATGCATTTGGCCCTGGGCTGCCAGCTCGGTGTGGCTGCCTTCACTCCACAGAGTGCCTTATCCTTGGCCTCAGAGGATCCCCAAGGGATTCCAGTTAATCCTCAAATCCCTGTTTTCCCTTTGATATTTAGTCGTATATATGCAAATGGAGAGTAGGTATTCGCTTGCTTGCAAAGATTAAAATGTGATGGCTTTATTAATGAACAGAGGGCTTTCATCTAGTAGGAGAGCATTTACAGTAAAAAGTGAAGGTTAATCATGCATTAACTCGAAGGACACCCTCCCCTTGCAGAGAAGAGCCTGTGAGGGGGCAGCTGCAACCCTTCTTTTCTAGCTGCAGTTCGGCTAGCAACTCAGCTTCTCCCTCTGACGCTCCAGCGGGTCCAAGGTCCTTCCTGGAGGAAGACGGTCATGACCCCGTCCTCATGTTAGGGCCACTGCCTTGGTTTTCTCTCCACTCTTCACGTTATACTACACTGAAGTACCGTAAAAAGATTCAGAAAGAGTTTAATATTCTACTAAAAACTACCACAATGCTATGTTGCTGGCAAGCTTCTTGTCTATGTAAGATTGTTCTTGGGCATGTTACTTAATTGCACTGGACAATAGAGATAATAGTAGTGTGATACCTAACAGAGATTGTTGTTAGGATTAAATGAGCCGAAGCCCTTAGCACAGTGTTCGGCACTTAGCCGGCTGCTCAATAAGCACAAAATATTGAAAACACTGTCAGGAAGGTGCCCTCTGAACTAACCGGTTTGCAATGGGATGGAGGGTTGGTGTCTACATCCATAGGGACTCTAGCAGGTGCACTCTGGTCACGTGCAACCTCTGCAGCTTGCATGTTGCACCCACAGAATCTCTTTATTTTGCAGTTATCTCAGAATATTAACTAGGATGCATGGTCCATGAAAGCAGGCCCCATGTCTGCCTTCCTCACACTTTGTCCCAGGCACATAGTAGGTACTGAAGCAATACTTGTCGAGTGAATGCATGAATGGAGAGTTCAGCCTGAAAATATTCCTTGAAGTCTCACTGTCTAAATTAAAAACATTAAGAGGCTCAGTGTCTTGGATGGGTGGCGGGGGGTGAGGGCAGGGATGTGGACACAGAGCCAGGAAGGGGCATGGGCATTAAAGAGCACCCATTCAATGGGGAGGCCTCTTGCAGCCGATGTCCTAGGCCTGTGAAAGGCAGATAAAAGTGACACGTGGCCTCTTCAATGAAATAATTGCAAGGCAACCAGGGAAAACCGGAAGGAAAGGCAAAGAGCACTTTACCCGAATGGGATAAATATCACAGAAGCTCGGAGTGTGGCAGGAGCATTATGGGACTGGGCCTTCAAGAAGGAGCATGCGTTGGCGGGACTAACAGGAGCCATAGCAGAGGTTTCAGACGGAATGGCGTGAGCGGAGGTCTGGGAGCTGGCACTGGCTTCAGCAAAGGGCTGGGTGCAGTGGTTAGGGAGGAGAGTAGAAAGTAAGGCTGAAGATAGTTAGGCTCAGTTTCTGGATGACCAGGTTAAGGGGGTCATTCGGTAAGCCACAACGACCTTTTGAATAATAGCAATATCTAAGTTGTAGGGTATTTCCTTCTTTTACAGGCAGAAAAATGGAGACAGCATGGCATTGTGGTTAAGAGCACAGATTCTGGATCCAAACGTTGTTCGGTTCATCTCCTGCCTTTGTGACTTACTAGCTACGGGATCTTGAGTGAGGGGGCTCGCCTTCCTGGGCCTCATCTTCCTGTTCTCGAAAATGGGAATAACACTACCTGCCTCATAGTACTGTTGAGGATTACTGTGACAATGAACAAAAATAGTATGTGTGGAACATTCAGAAGAATTTATGGCTCATGATAAGGGCTGTATATGTGTTCACTGTTATTAGCATTCAAGAAATTCAAACAAAGACCAATTTAAAGCTATTTCTTAAGTACCACCATCCTTCAATTTGCTTCTGTTCAAAAGCATAGTTCTACCATGTTCCCCCAGGAGGAAGAAAACATAACACTCCTCATGGCATTAGTAGGAAAACTCATATTTAAGGAGCACCTGATTTAAAGGGACAGAAAACCTGCTATCTATTTGGCCAGATTTCCCAGCTATTGCGTGGCCGTCTATTCTGCAGTGCTTGGTCCGTTCCCCATGTGGAAATCATCATGCTAATGCACAGTAGTCCCAGAGCTTTGTCTCGGCCACTTCCTAGAGACCGTGATTCACTTATTTTCATATCCCCCATGGTGTTCTACATATTAGTGCTTTATGAGTACTTGTTGAATGGATAAATAAGGCACAGGTCCAGAACCGTCCTTAAAAACAAGTGACAGAATTAGATACAGATGTGACATATTTAATTTGGCACTATCTCATGCCACCCAAAACTTCTCCATGGTCAGCATGATGCCTGAAATTCTTCCACTGGGATTCATTCTATCATGTCTTAAAAACTCTTTTGATTTTGAAAAGTATTTTACTAAAAAAGGTGGAAATTTGGGTTCTGATAGTACCTTGTGTGTTAGGTACTCTTCTCTCATAAAACTTCAAGAAAAAGTGCTAAGTGAAAGGCACAGACCATCCTCCCACAGGACATAGGGAAAAAGAGAGATCCCTGTAGCCTCAAGTGTCAAGGAAAAGGAAGGAGTTGAGGCGGGTTTGAGAGAGCTTTGTTTTCAGGGAGACAGGGAGGAGGAGGGAGATGCAGGCTGAGGGGAGCAGCCAGCCACGCCAAGGGGCAGCAAGCCCCCCACTGGGAGTGGCGCTTCAGGTGCCCCCCTCTCAGCGCTGCTGCTTCATCACTGCTCGAGACCGAATCCTTTCACAGGTTTATTCTGCAGGAAGAAAACAGGGGCGTCCTTCCTGGGTGTCCCTGCCATGGGTATCACTCCCATTGCTGGGATGGCATTTTGGTGCCCAAAACTTCAACGTTATGCTCTGTGAAGCTCCTTTTCTTCCCGTCTTCCTTTGCTCACTTGTGAACGGAAGGCTGACCTTTTATTTCGTTTGAAGACAAGGCTCCCTTTAAACTGCAAAGTGACCTTTGATGCAGCTTAGAGGTGAGGGAGCCTTTTACAGAACCCTACTTGGAAGAAAAGCGGCACAGGTTTCCACTCTTAAATGTGTGGTGAAGGATGTTCTTTTTTTTCCAGTTAACTAATATTTTTTAACAGCCTACTGTGCCTTTCATGTGTGTGTGTTTAGTTTTGCCAGTAACTTTCTCAAATCCTTTAGTCTATGTGGGAGAAAAGAGAGAGCAAGCAGTCGAGTACAATCTACTGTCCCCTGAACACTTGTATTTATTGGGATTCTTCTAGATTCTTCAGCAGAGACTTCACACCAAAGGATTATGAGATTACTCCAAGATGTGCAACATGATGAAATTGCAGCCAAATTGACTAGTAGTTAAAGCAAACAAATACAGTACGTTCAAAAGTGTTTGCCAGGCAAGCACTGGGTTCCTTTCGATGGCCATCCCTCCTCTGCCAGGACGTGGGGTCAGCCCTTCCTGGAAGGCAGCCGCCTTCTCTGGCCTCTGGCCTCTGGCCTTCAGGCTCCTGCTGCTGCCGGGATGGCCACGCAGCCTCTGGGCCCTGGTCATCTTGCCTCTGTTCTCCGGGGCTTCTTGTTTTCAGTATGACTCTTCACATGGTGAAAGGGACACTTATCTATCTTCTGAAAAATGCTTTGTTACTGTGGGAAAGGACTGGCTTCTGGCTCATCTCAGGGGAGGTGCTTGTCCTCAGAGGGAAAGGCAGGGACATGCCAGGGGCTCTGCTTCATGGGAAGCGGCTCCCGCTCTAGGAGACAGTGTGGGCCTCTGCCTGCGGCTCTGCTTACCATTTTAACCTCTCTCTTGCCCCTGCCCACTGTGGGAGGCATCCCCGAGGATCTGGCCCAGACTTCCCCTTCAAAGCCGTTTCGCTTTTCTCACTCTTCTGAGTGAGCTCCTCTTCTTCTGGGATCCTCAGCTCAGGAGAGTGTGAGCGGACACCTCCACAGATGCACGGCGTTTTCTAGGTCCACGTGTTCCCCTGAAAACCCAGGGAAAGGTTCTGGGAGTCTAAGTTTGACGCCGAGAAGCTGCTTTTGAAACGCGCTTATTCGATCTTAGGGATTCCAATATTGTTGACCACTGAGATGATACATGGGAGGAATTAGGTTTACTACCCTGTTTGTGACCAGTGGGCTACCTCAGAAGGGGCAGAACCAGAGAAAGCAGCCCACGTCGGCATGACGACCCTGCCACTGCTAACACTCCGGGAATTGTTGCTTTATGAGTGGAAATCAAACATGTGGTGCATACTTTGTGCATATTTAATGATGGAAATCCTTCGATGGGGAATAAAATAATGAAGAGATGAGTTTACAGAATCAGGTGTGAAGTCAAACCAGCAGGAAATCAAGTCTGGTCCCCCTGTGTCAGGCCCAGCACACAGTGGGGTTGTAAGTTCACCAAGGAGACTTTCCTGTGTGGCTCGTGAGAGGGTTCTAGATACCCCACCCCCACCCCGAAAAGGAGAATGCTAAATGTGTGGACGCATGAGCATCATGGGGAATAACCTCCTGAAGCTCAGAACCTTTAAGGAAAGTTTCCATTTGGATATACAAGTTCTGTTCATTAGAGGGGAAAGATACACTCATTATGTTGAAGCCATGTAGCATGGAAATGGATGCTTTACTGCATTTTTTTCCTTCCTCTGTCCAATTTGGCATATTGTGCTCTGGAAAGACAGGCAGCTGGAAGGTGTCAGTAGTGGCCAAAGGTGTTGGCATCCACAACTGACTGAACCTGAGCCTGCTCTTATCCCCCCACGTCCCCCTGTGGACACCCTCCACCAGCGGGATGTAAACTTCACTCTGACTTTTTACTGCCAGGAGCAGCGGGCTGCCTCCAGCCGTTTACATGCTTACTCTTGTGATCTTCCACTAGTGACAGGAGCTTTTGAAACAGCTTGCCAGGGCCAGGGGGCTGCTCTGTGGAAAAATCCATCTGTGTGGACTACCCCAGGAGCCTCTGAGCTCCAGGAGGATGCGAGCTTTTCTCACCAGAGCAGAGAAGCATCACTGGGCTGGTTTCCATGGTGCTTCTGTCGACCATGGCCGCCCCTCCATCCTCCTCTGTGTGGCCTGTGTGCGTGCACCTCTGCCCAGCTGGTTGTGAGAGATATGTCTGGAATCGGATCCGCCACATAATACTGTCTTACTATGTTTTAAATAGTGCGTTGGTGATAGTCTCCCTTTACATACTTAGCTTAAAAGATCAAGACCAATGTGCCCCAAGTCTCCTCCTGAGGTAAGAGTTCCAGTCTTGCTTTTCTTTGTGGGAAGGACTCTTGAAGGCCTCTTTCATGAATCATTTCATCCCCCTTTCCCAGCAATATCACAAGCTCTCAGGAGTCGGCCCTGCTGCCCACAGTCTCCCCCTCCTCAGGTGAGAGCTGTGCATTCCTCACCCCAAACCCAGCCTGCGTTTCACGTGAATTGTCAACAGAACTCACGTGTCAGGTTAACTGTGTCACCCCTTTGCCCTCTGCCCTGTGCCGTGCAGCGCCTACGATGACATCTCTGGCAACCACAGAATCCTCATTCCAAATTCCAGAAGCCACTTTCTGTGAGATCCTGCCATGTCAGCAGATGTATTGCTGCCCTGTCTGGGGAACAAGAAGAGTCCTCTCAAGTCCTGTGTGAAGACAGTCCAAGGAAATGGAACCTCATCAGAGGTTATGGGCAGGTAAAGGATGTTCAAAGAGAAACAACTAGAGTTTTGGACCTGAAGTGTTTTTTTCCCCTGTCAATGTTTACCTGAATTGTCTCTTAATAGTTCCAGATAATGATTCTACTCTTCTGTTTAAGGAGGTGAGAACTTTAAAAAGTTGGCATCAAAGAAATAAACTTATGAAGAAATAAACTTACAATCATAAAGTCAACTAGCAACCTCATATAAATGGTGGTCCCATGAGATTGTCATGGAGCTGAAACATTCCTGTCACCTAGTGATCTCATAGTGTTGCAGGGCAACTCATTGCTACTTGTTTGTGGTGAGGCTGGTGTGGGCAAACCCGCTGCACCACCAGTCATGTAAAAGTATAGCCCAGAAAACTACACACCGCACATAATGCTCGATAATGATAATACATGACTATGTTACTGGTTTACACATCTACTAGACTATACTCTTTTCATTATTTTTAGAGTGTACTCTTTCTACGTATAAAAAAAAGTTTTCTGTAAACCCATGTGCCATGTTACGCTGGGAGCAACCTCACTCATCTTGTATTTACCACGTCTCTTGATTGCCTCATCTTCTCTTACGCTGGATTTAATCTCATGTTGGTTTGTAGCCTTGGAGCAATAAGCCGTGCGTGCAGCCTAGGTGTGGAGTAGGCTCTGCCCTCTGGGTTTGTGCAAGTGCACTGTGATATTCTCATAACAGTGAAATCACCGAAAGACACATTTCCTAGAACATATTCCTGTTGTTAAGCTGTGCATGAATGTATTGAACTCCCTGCCTAAAGATGAAGTTTTGATTGATTGAAGTGAAAGGGTCTCATTTGTCTGTTGCCAACAGAGATAGCAATAGTTGCACAACTGAAGTAATCACGTGTGGATGGGTGGATTTTTTTCTGGCTCACTTAGAACTTAAAAAATGATGTAGCATCTGGGCTCTCTGCCCAAACCCAACAGGGTAAATGCAAAATACAGTTTAGAAACTGTAATGAGTGTGGGATAAGCTTTAAATCAGTGGAAAACGCAAGATTGGCATTCCATTTTCTGAATGGAAATTCTTCTTCCCCCTAGACATGCGTACACAGACACATGCACACACACATGCAAAAATGCTTTTTAAAAATATATATTAATTTGTTTTTAGAGAGAGGGGAAGGGAGGGAGACAGAGAGGGAGAGAAACATCGATGTGCGAGAGATACATTGATTGGTTGCCTGCAACCCAGGCATGTGCCCTGACTTGGACTCAAACCAGGGACCCTTTGGTTCTCAGGCCAGCACTCAATCCACCGAACCACACCAGCCAGGCCAGAGATGCTTTCTAAGTAACAGAATTTTATGTTAACGAAAACATGGAAACTTAGGGCTAAGCATGTAATTAGCTCAGTAAGATCAAATACAATACATCCAAATGTATGCTAATTTACTACTATTTTTAGAAATCTAAACACACATATTAAGTGTCTAATGATGATGCAGATAATAGCAATAAGTAGTATTAGTATAGGACACAATGCTAACAACAAGTGACCTTGGTCGTGTCTAATTTCAAAGCAGCTGGGGGAATGCGGACGTCACGTGCATCGGGGGTGCAGATGAACTGAAGGGGTTTTGAGCAGACCTAGTGGCTGACATGTAGAATGTGATCAGTGATGGAAGTTTTGGGGTGACAATGTACTTTCTTTTTCCTTTTGATATTATTTCTTATCCTAGTCTTGAATAAGTAACTTTTACAAATCACCATCATCTTCACGTAATGAAATGTTTACTGTGTGCAAGGCGCTGTTTTAAGTGGTCAACATAAATAGATCCTTTAATCTTTACAAGCCTAAAAGACAGGCAGTTATTATCCCGTTTTTTTAATGAGGACGCCGGTGCACAGAGAGTTAGTTTTCCCCACTTCTCCAGGAGGCCATGTTCTTCTCACAAAAGCGGTTTCCGATTGAACTGGGAACATGCATCACTATAGGGTGAGGATAAAGGTTCCATCTGAAGGGAGGAGTTTGTTTCCATCATCGTGTTCTCCACAGCTTTAAACACCCAAAGCTGCCATCCTTTGTGAGAAAGCACATGAAACCTTGTGGCTGCTGAATCCTTTTCTTACCTTGGGAGTCCCCCTTGGGGACACACTCGGCGTCCTGTTCCAAGAGCAGCCCTCAGAAGAGACTGTCTTACCCAGGAGAGAAATACTAGTCATAGCAGACTCGCTCTAGAAAGAGGTCATGGACCATCCAGGTGTCATTTTCAAAGCCCCTCGACCTTTGAGCAAACTCACTGCTGTCGCCACCAGCTCTCCATGGCAGGCTTGTCACTCTCTTTGCCGGACAGCCAGTGTCCGCTCATCTTACCTGTCCTTCAGCTGGGAGACCCTGAAGAGGCTCCTGAAGAAAGCAGAGCTGCTCCGGTGGCTGGCTGTGTCCTCTGAGCCACGACGGTCAGCTTCTCCGCTGAAAGTGAATGTTAATCTCTGCTTTACCCCCCCCCCTCCCTGGTTCCCTGGAGAAGTTGTTCCTTCTTCCCTCATTCCAGTGGAGAAAAATGGAAAGAATGTGAATGTTCTATTTGCTTTCACCTCCGGGACACCTGAAAGTTTGGGGGGATGGGGAGTCACAGAATATCAGAGATCAGCTGTAGCGGTGGCACTCTGACTGACCCCCAAGAATGTGTTATTAATTCATTGTATTTTCACAATGGTTTGGCTGAGAACGTGTGTCGAGGGAGAAGGTAAGTGGNCATCCAGGTGTCATTTTCAAAGCCCCTCGACCTTTGAGCAAACTCACTGCTGTCGCCACCAGCTCTCCATGGCAGGCTTGTCACTCTCTTTGCCGGACAGCCAGTGTCCGCTCATCTTACCTGTCCTTCAGCTGGGAGACCCTGAAGAGGCTCCTGAAGAAAGCAGAGCTGCTCCGGTGGCTGGCTGTGTCCTCTGAGCCACGACGGTCAGCTTCTCCACTGAAAGTGAACGTTAATCTCTGCTTTACCCCCCCNCATTAGTATCTCCTTAAACATCTCTGCTTTACCCCCCCCCCCCCCCTGGTTCCCTGGAGAAGTTGTTCCTTCTTCCCTCATTCCAGTGGAGAAAAATGGAAAGAATGTGAATGTTCTATTTGCTTTCACCTCCAGGAAACCTGAAAGTTTGGGGGGATGGGGAGTCACAGAATATCAGAGAGCAGCTGTAGTGGTGGCACTCTGACTGACCCCCAAGAATGTGTTATTAATTCATTGTATTTTCACAATGGTTTGGCTGAGAACGTGTGTCGAGGGAGAAGGTAACTGGAAACTCGGTTAAGTTGTTAATCAGTTGTTTTTGTTAATCCAACGGTGACATTTGCACACACTGCCAATGTACGGCAGGGGTGTTGCTTTTCCAGAGCACAGACACATGCACTTTGTGAAATCACCTGAAATTCTGAAGTCCTCGGGCCAGGAGAGCCTGTCACTCACGCCAGCCTACTCCTTTTATGGCCAATGGCACGGAGGCCCAGGACCTTGCTTGAGGCCCTGCAGTTAGTTCCTCTCCTAGCTGGAACTGGAACGGGTCCCCCACGTTGGGCTCCTTCCCTTTTGGCCACGGTTTACTGAGGCACAGTGTGTGTGTGTGGCTGGGATCGACTCCGGGAGAAGCAGAAAGTGTTCTCTCTGTGGTTCTCAAAAGCCCTTTCAGCAACCACCCCCCAGTTTGCCTCTAGCCGTTGAGATGTGTGTGATGTGTGACAACGCTGGCCTGAGGAAAGGCACTCTCTTTTGCTGCGGTCGTGTTTTCCCTCCGCTGGGGAACCTATCACACCGGGGGTCCTAAACCCAAAAGAGGAAAAAGTTGGGCAAACATTGTTTTCAACCAGTTGTTTCTGGAACATTGAAGACCAATTAAAAATTAAGGAATAAAAATAAAATAACAAATTCAAGGGCTAAAAAAAAAAAGCTTGCAAAAACTCTCGGTGGGATGAAGGTCACTACGTAACCATTTACCAAGCTCCCAGAACACAGTCATGAGCCTTCTCCCTGGGGAATAAAACTGCTGGTAAAAGAAGTGAAGAAAAATCAGCACTTTTATTATGTGCTGAACTCAGGCCACGGTTCTTCCTCTGGGCCTAGGTTGATTGTGCGTACATGTCTTTCAGAAAAGCTACCCCTCCACTCCCCATTTCATACAAGGCTTGGGCAAGTCTACTCTGGAAGGGGACAGTGGGTGTTTTGAACACCTACTCTGAGGAACCAGCTGGACTAGATTCCATTCCATGGAACCAATTAAGATTTAAATAAAGAGCAGCTTTAGGTGTGAAGTAAAGGACCTGTGTGTGTGTGTGTGTGTGTGTGTGTGTGTGGCAGGGGGTGGGGATCTAGGGAATGTTATAGATCTGTAAAGATTTGGTAAAGGTTTTTTAAAAATCTCACAAAGTAAAAAAGGCATCTGGAATTCATGTTTATTTTGTTTTGGAGACCGGAATTCTAGGATGAGCAAATGGCCAGAAGAAAATGGTTCCCTGTGGTAAAGGACTCGGGCAACGAGCAGTTGGGCTTACTGGCTGGTCTCTTGGCCCGATCTGGTTCAGCCAGGAAGGGAAGAGGCACTGAGGTGCGGTGCTGCGGCTCAGCCAGCAGCGCGGTCCTGCAGTGGTGTGGTGCGCACTGTCTACCCCCACAAGGCCGCCTCCCATCTCCCTCCCAGGGCTGCTAATTTAGCTTATGGAGCGCTCTTGACCACCGATTATGAAATATACCTTCAACTTTACACTGAAACCCGCAGGGAATGTGTATTAGGTTTATAGAGTATTGCTGGAAGGCACGTGTAGAGTGAGAGCCACTTGTGGGTGACAACAGGAACATTCGTGCTTTCTTAATAACCAGCCTTTCAGAATGGAATAGTGGGGTTTTTGTTTTTTTTTGTTTTTTGGTTTTGCCTCAGAGGTGTTTTATAGGAGATTTAAAATTTGATAGTTCCAATCCTGCTTTTCAAAAGCTATTTTTGTCGTTCTAAATCTGCAAGATGATCTCTCCTCTACTTTGCATTTTTTTTTACTGTTAAAGAAAAAACCTGTTGTCAGACAGTAAATTCTATGGTTGGGTTCTAGTCTTCAGGAACCTAAGAACTGGATGCTGTGGAAGTGAGGCAGCGCTGGAGTTTTATTTATAGAACGTACAATGAGTCCCTTTCCTGCAAATTCCCCGGGGAAAGTAGAACCAAAGAGAGGGGAAGAAAACAGGGATGGAGAGGTTCTGGTTTCCCCTTCTCTTTCCGCCTCATTTGCCTTGTAAATCCGCAGCCGTCTGTGGAAGCAGTCACAAGAAAACTCAGGGCAGGAGACATGTGCTTGAAAATTATTATTGGAATAGCTGGAATCCAAGCAATCTGGAGGCATTTTTAGATAGCACATACATTTATATTTAAAGGGAAATAAATATTTAATTTTCTAGAAAATCTTCATGTATCAGGATCATTCCTTCTTCATGGAAAGCACCGTGTTGGAGAGGATGCCTGGGAAACTTGCCTTGCATTTGAGTTCTGCCTCACTCCCCTTTGCTAACAGGGCGAAGGGGCTCAGCTTCCCACGCCCATTGCCAGCATCCCTCTAGGCCAGTTCTTGGGAACTTCCCCTTGAAGTATGCATGAGGAAACCCTTTTCTAGAGGGTGTTTGATTGGCCTTCCCTTGTCTCCCTTCCACCCTCCCACAAATATTCATTAGCACCCCCAGCTGAGCCTGGCCTTGCCTTACATGAGGATACGACCGCGAAGGAGATCCGTCTTCCAGAAGCACAGTTAGGTGAGCGGACAAGCACAGCAGCCCACTCCCTGGATGGGAAGTACTAGCAGGACAGAGAGACTTAGGAGTGATGGTCCCCAACTGATGTCCAGTCACTTTGGCTTCTTCTTATCCTGAAATTCCACACGGAAACTTGTTTTAGATAGTGCCTTTATTTTCTCCCCATAAAAGAAAGCAGCCTACATTGTATTAACTTATATATCTTGTTAAAGGAGGTTAATGCCTTTGTATTTTCTCCAAAGTTATATTGAAAAATATGAAATCGTATTGTTTAATTTGAATGAAGAAATGCAATAAGGAGTACAAATACTTGGAAAAGCCTGCGAATTAAAAAAAATGCTGCAAAATTTTTGAAATTCTTCTGGTAGGTTTGTTTAGTGACCCACTAAATGATTGCTTTCACAATCCACTTTAAAGAGATACATATTTTTTCCCATAGCCTTAATAATAATCGTCTGAATGGCAACCTTTTCAAAACCACATTTAAAATGCCTTTTTGGCTGTGGTGGATCACATCCCTTCCCCAGCTCCCTTCCCCACAGATCCTGTTCCACACCAGGATCTGACTCCTCTCTTCAGTCCTTCCCTGATTTGTCCCCGTGTGGATCACATTATGCAAGAACTACAGAGGATTCCAAAACTGTTAGTAGAGATTTCCTATTGTGGAGTTGTCCAGAAAAGAGATAACGTGCCCCGTGCATAGAGATAGACGTACCACTGACAGGTCACCACCTAGGAGAGTCAATAACGAATGCTATGACATCAGAAAGGAGGGAGCCGTGAGTGTCATTGCTCTAACCTGGGATGGTGTCTCGGTCTGTTGGGACCATCATAACTAAATATGGTGCCTGGGTGATTTAAACAGCAGGAATATTGTTTCTCACAGTTCTGTAGGCTCGCGGTCCAAGATCAAGGTGTTAGCAGGTCTGGCTTCTTCCGGGGCCTCTCTCCTTGGCTCACAGAGGGCCTCTTCTCCTTGTGTTCTTACAATGGCTCCCCTCCATGCACGCACCCTCTTTGTCTGAATCTCCTCTTCCTGGGAGAACAGCAGTCAGGTTGGGTTGAGGCTCGCCTAACAGCCTCATCTTGACTTGATCACGTCTTTAAAGGCTCTACCTACACGTACAGTCACATTCTGAGTACTAGGGGTCAGGATTTCACACCGGAGAATTGGGGGGATCACAATTTAGCTCAAAGCAGACAACCTCTCCAAGAAGGTGAGAGTCTTCTGTAAGCAACGTGGCAGGGGTATGATGGGCTAAAAGGTGGGTGCGAGAAGTGTGGGGGAACCACCCATGGACAGAGACAGACTAGAGCTCCCATGGGGGTTCTTCTGGTCCTGAGTAAGCTTTCAACGCAACAGACCTGTTTCCTCCACAACAGACAGATGCACGCCATTCTTGCAGGAGGTGAGCTAACCAGCCCCAACCCGGCCAGTGACTATAAGCTAAAGTTTAAGAGACTCTATTCTTTGAGTTGGGGGGCCAGGCAGGGCAACTACAAGCTGTGGTTCTGGGAGTGAGGGACAGGGACGGACAGCCAGGGTTCTGCCTTCACACTTGAAGCCAGCCTGACCATGAGGGGAGCATTAGAAACGTTTGCTCCATTGCCAGACAAGCAGCCATGGAGCTCCGTGGATGTCGATCATTTACGTGAACTTCTGCCCTTTCCTTCCATTCTCCTGGCTGTAGTTTTAGTCTGTTTTCTCATTTACAAGAGCATTTTTAATGAATTTCAATTTAGTAGGACTTTCAGGGTCCAAAAATTCTTTTGGATACTATGGGGTTGTCTGTTGGAACCCGGATTTTTTTTTTTTTTTAGTTTTCTTGAAGTTCAAGTATAACAACAAAAATGCCTTCTCCCCTCCCTTCTCCTCCTTCTTTTCCCATTTGAATGCAAGTGAAATTCATTTATCTAGAAAACTCTTATTTGCATTCTGAAACTTGGACTCCGTGCTAGAGTACAGTACTCTTTTCCTCTGCAGAAGAGTCGACTCTTTTCTCTATTGCTTCCCAATCCAGGGATTGATACAACTATCAGCTCTATTCAGATTACAGAAATCCAGGAAATAACAGATCGTCGGTATTGCAGTAGGTAGCTCCAGTGCAGGTGGGTAAGCCTCCCCCTTACATCCTATTTTTTCCTGGAATTTACTCAGGGAGCTGGGGTTTTGAGACTGGAATGAAAGCTAAAGCTACATGGTAAAATCAGTGTGTGTTTTCACTGCACCTTAAGTGAAAGCACACTTGTTACTTTGTTATAGGGTGGGAGAGAGAATCATAAACATGGTTGGTGTTACCAGTGGTCAATTAACCACCGTTCCAATGTTCCCCATCTCCTGGTTCAGTGGGTTCACAAAGGCACAAAGCTTAGGGGAAGCTCTGTGGCTGACTCTCCGAAGGAACGCACCTGAGGTGCAGAGCTGCTAGTTAATTTTACAGACAAGAAAGACATTGTTACCAATGGCTTCATGTTAGGAGTGAGCTGACGCTTGTATATTTAAATAGCAAGGGATGTCATTATTTTAATTGCTGAAAAAAACCTGTAGCTTATCTTAGCTTTTTCAGGTAGGAGGGAAGAAATCCATGTACTGAAAAAAATTCCATGTACTGAAAAACTTATCAGCAGCCTCCATCTCTAGTGTGTGCCGTATCCCCTGTATAGAGGTAAACAATGATGGGCCTAGAGCAGAGAGTGCAAATGGCTTCAGCAAGCACCCTGTGCAAGAGGTAGGCATTAAGAACGGGAGGGATTTTTCTTTCTTTGATAAATATTAACAAACACCTGCTAAGTTAAAAACAAGGCCCCATGTTTTGAAACTCATGTCGCATATCCTATGGATTCTGAGCCTTATTTCTGATAAGGCTGATATAACTTAGGCTTCCAGTCGATGGTCCCGAGTCTTAAAAATAAATGGCATGGTGCTTTTTGATGTGTTTATGACCTCTATATTTATTATCTCATTGAGTTCTCACAGAATCCCTGTAGGCTGGTATTATTTATCCCCACTCAGTCATTAAGGAGCCTGAGGTTCAGTAAACTTGGAGAAGCCTGAGACAGACATTAATTAATGCAGTAGAGTGACATAATGAAGAAAAAAGTAAGATGACTCAGGCTTAAATTCCAGAACTTTGACGAGAGATTTATTCTTCCTGCATATCCTTTCTCATCTACCGAGTGGGGCTGCCACGAAGCGCCGGAAGTTGGGGGCACGGCCTGGAGGTGAATTCCATTCAGCTAAGTAAGCTCCCTCCCCTCGGGTGCAGCTCTGCTGACCCCGTGCAGGCCTCTGTCCTTTACCTCCAAGTTCTCATTTTTAGCAACTTACTGTTAGCATCCATTGAGGAGAGTCTAAAATGACTGGCTATTGTCCCCATTTACCTGGTTTTAAGTTGTTTCTGCATACAACTTAAAATTTGACTGGCTCATAAGAACTTTGATATAATAAGCCTTTTTGCTAGAGTGTTCATTTCAGTATGAAGCTAAAGCAACTCCTGCTTTTCCCCAAGTTTCTCTCTTTAAAGAGGTGGAGGAAGGAATCTCTGTATGAGCATTTCTGTGTCACGATGATCTCCATTAGCTAGGGGTAATTAGGACTATAGTAGTTTTGGTTGGTTCAAGTTCTGAAAGTACAAAGCATTTCCTGTGAAAGTTTCCTAAAAGGGAAGGTTTGCAGTAGAGACGCAGGCACTTTCCGTTCCCAAGGCTCTTCTCCAGAGGAACTGTTAGTTCGAGACCTTTGTCCCATTTGCCTTTGGAAATCTGTATCTCCTTAGGGAAACTGAAGTTATTTCCTTTGTGTTTAGTTTTATGCACTTGGCCTGGGATTTGACTTTTCATTACTGTATCTGTGTATTTGGACAAACTGTAAACCTTTGTGGTATATTTCCTATATTAAGACCTGAAAGAAATCACATTGCAATTTGACAGGTCTCTGAAAAACATAAAAATACACCATGTTAAATTGGGTTTTATGAATTTATTATAGAATATTTTACTCTATATAGTACATAGGAAATAGCAAAAAGCCTTTTGAAACATTTCCTTCATATATTGATTTGCAGTTTTATTTTGTTTATAATTAGGTCTGGGAATCACAATTTTGATATTCCTGTTAAGAAGCACGCACCCACCAGTGTCAAATTCTCTCTGGAAATCAGGTAAGTGCATTGCTGTAAAAAACAATTCCGTTTTCATTAAGATTTGAATCGCCAGTCTGAATTTATTTTGCAATTTGATCAGGAAGTCAGGAAGTGGAAAGCTGTCGGTCCCTGTGTCCCAGCGGCGATTGGGTTGAGAGGCAGAGCGGCTCGGGGATTCAGAATGAAGGCTGGGACCTTCCAGCCTGCCTCCCTCCAGTGGGCCAGAGGCTGTGTCCTCACACCTGCAAAGGGAAGTGACCTTGGGTTTGTTGCCAGCCCATGAGCTGCACACTGCCCCTGGCTGTGTCCCTTTGAACTGGGGCGAGACTAGAGCGAGAGCAGGGCCCTGGGAGGGGTCGCTGCACCGTGTGGGGGGGGCTCGTGCTGGCAGTGCTGATGCGCGCACCACCTCATCTCCGCAGGGGAGTGAGCGAACGGAGTCAGAGTCGGCACTGGGCAGACCAGGGTTCAGATCTGTCTCTGTCACTCACCAGTTCTGTAAATCTTGGAGAAACCACTTATCCTCTCTGAACTACCGTTTATTCATCTATAAAATGAGTTTGATGTTATACCATAACAAGTAGAGCAGCTGTGGAGGTCACTGTTAATAATAGTGAGATTAATGACTACCGCTTGCCAAGCGGAGACTGTCAGCTAGACACTGTATGCTTTAGTACTGGGTCATCTAGTCCTCACAATAACCCTCCAAGGTTGGTATTGCTTTTTTTAGTTTATATTTTTCAGACGGGAACACAGGTCTTGAGAGGTCAATATACCCCTCATGAAACTCAGAGCTTGTGGGAGGTGGAGCTGGGCTTCCAACGCAGTCCCCTTTCCCTGCCTTCCCAGTGAGATGAGGCAGGTGAGAATATGCCCGTCCCTGACACACAGGGGCTCTCAATACATGGGAGAGCCCCTTTTTATTACAAAACTATTCTTATCAATTTTAATTAACTGTGGGACTTTAAGACTTTTGACCCACTTCACTCAAAAAGTATGCCAGGGGCTACCGCCTACCATGAAGATAAACGGTTTTCATTTTTTGTCTCTTGAGTTTAGTTTCTCCTTTTCTGCTCCCTCCACATGTCCTCCTTTCTCCCTTTCCTTTCCTCTCTCTTTCCCTTTCCGCTGTCCTCCCCTCCCTCCCCTGCTTCCCCAGCTGAGTTGCTCCTCCTCCATCATTCCCCTCGCTCCATCTCTCCCCTCGTTTTGCTCAGGCTTCAGAAGCCTCTCTCATCAGCTTGGCTTCTACAGTGAGCGGATGACGCTCACCAACCCCTCCCCCACCTGGCTTGCCTTGGAGAGGCTCGTTTCCAGCAGCTAATATTTCATGACTCAGAACCCACCATAATTCAAGGCAGAGCAAAGGCTAAATGTATCATTCTTATGAGCTAAATGTCCCACTCTTCTCTAGCACTCCCTGAGTAACCTGAAACAGCGTTTCCTTATTCACGCCTAGCTTCGGAGGAGGGAAATAAGCTTAAATGGTAAATCCCTTGAAGTGGCAGAAGATTCATCTTGAGCCACTAAAGTGGCCATTTTTCCAAAATGGGTAATTTTATAATAACGCAGAGGCTCAAATGAGATTTTAGGTTGTCTGTCCCACTCACGCAGAAAGATGGTTTCCAAACACAGATGAATCTGTCTTCTCCGTGATGACCAATGGGCCGACCTCCGGGGAAAACCACTCTTTCTGGCGGGCCTTCCGTCTGCTGGCTCTAAAGCCTGGCCACTTCCCACGGGTCTCACCCCCTGGTCCCTCCCTGTGTTTGTTGGCCTTGCTGCTTCAAACCAAATCTGTCCAGAGCAGGATTTTGCAGAATCTGAAGTCCTGGAAACTTCAGACAGATGCAAATTTAGCTGCGGTGGAAAGGGAAGGAATGTAGCCCCAAATTATTATACAATCTATGGAGAGAGTTCTGACATTGAGGTGATTTAAATCATGGGGTTGGGGTTTAGAGACTGTCACATGGTACATCAGTAATTTGGCTGCGATGACAAAAGTAGCATGGACTGGGTGGCTTAAACAACGAACTATTTTTCGCTGCTCTGGAGGTTGGGCAGGCCCACATCAAGGCATCAGCAGATTTGGTGTCCAGTGAGGGGCTGCTTCCTGTCTCATAAATGGTCGTCTCGTTGTGTCTCCACCTGGCAGAGGGGTGAGAGTGCTCTGGGGTCCCTTTCCCAAGGGCACGAGTTTCACTAGGGAAGGCTCCACCCTGTCCCACCGGAGGTTAGGATTTCAATCTGTGAATTTGGGGGAGCACGAACATTCCATCCACAGCAGGAGTCAGCTGAGATCGAGTTTCTTCCTGTGATAATGAGATGTGAGCTAGCACACTGGCCTCAGTGAGCTTCATGTAATAAAATGCGTATTGGGAACCTTGAATGGATTTCCAAGATATTATGTTCCCTCTTATTGAAGTGTAGCCTGGCAGGAGGTGGCAGCTACTTTTCCATTTGCCCTTTCTTTCCTTTGTCTTTTTGAAGCACAACAGAGCCATTGATAGTCTCCAGTGCAGATTCACCCTTGGAAGTATATGTTTCCATAGGAAAAGGGAAGCTGAAGGAGCGCAGAACTACAGAGAAGTCTCCCAGGAGACGATGCAGGTAATGTTTTCTGGCTCCTCACCGTTACACCCCTGTTTCAGGAGAAGTGTGTGTAGAATTGTGGTGCAGCCTCTGTCCCCCTATGAAGAGAGAGATGCCACAAGCCACATGCCAGGGTGTCCCCTGATGGCTGACCCTGGCCCCTGGGCTTTGCTCAGCATCTTCTGTGCATCTTTCAGAAGCTGCAGACTATTCTAGCCATCCTTATCAAAAGCCGATGTCACAAATACCTGTCCTATGGTAGTCAAAGGAATGCTTTCTCAGCCTGCAGGTTTGCAGTGCGGTGTGAAACGTGGTTGTGAAATGGATCTCTCTTTCATTCATTATTGAGGGAGATCAGCACATTTGGAGCCTTCCTGTAGCCCCGTTCTTCGATAGCACATACCGTTTCTGCACAGCCGCACCAGGAAGCTTCATTTTTTTTAACTTTTCTTTTTGGTGAGAAAAGGAAATAAATAAATACACTTTTACTACAGTCAATTCTTACATTAATAATTCTCTTTTTTCTCCTGTTCTGACAGGATTTATGTGACTGTTCAAAGGACCCTTATTTTGCCGGAATTTTTTTTACAGATTACCTCTTTTACTTCTATTCACACTGTGCCTAATTTGTTCAAGTCTGGTTGGGGACTTTGCCAAGGAAAAATACTCGGAAAAATGGCTAACAGAACCTTATATTTGTATAACCAACTTCTTTCTTCTGTTTGTAAAACACCCATATTTCTGGCTAAAGGACTCATCAGCCTCTGGCCTCCAACATGTTTGAGACATCGATGGGGAGAATAAAGTGTTTGCTGAAACTTGGGATAATGTGGGGTCGACTTGGCCATGACCATGAAGAAGATGTTTTCTGGAGGCATCAGCATTCTTGGGTTTGAAAATACTGCTTGTGGTGTTAAGGAAGCTGTGAGGTCCAAATAGGCAGGTCCAACTTTACTCTGTCTTCACAGATTTCAGAGCTTTGGAGAAAACGAAAAGGCCCGTAGGTCCACTAAACATAGACCTGAGAACCTGCGATGCAGCGTGTGCTGGCGGGAGGGGTGGGTAGTGTCTGGTGCTGTGCTCACATTGAGGCAAACTAGTGCTATGTGTGTGTTTGTGTGTGTGTGCACCACACAGGCCACACTACACAAGGAACCTTGCTAATGAAATAGATTTAAGAAAAATAGTTGCAATTCTACTTTGTAGTGTTTGATGGACACTAAACTTTTTATGCACTGGGATTTGCACTCTTGCAAAGAGGGGAGCTATAGCTTGTGACAAGTCTTTATAGGCTCCCCAAGCAATCTAGGAGAGGACAGTTGCATCTGATTTTCCAGGGCTCATTGACTTTTTTCTTTTCCTTTTTTTTTCTGTGCACACGGGGGATTCTGTGACAGGGGACATTTAGGCCCTTCCCAGTTCTTCAGAGCTGAATGAACTTTGGATATGTCTACCTGGCTTATGGATAGATTTGTTTGCCTTTCCCAAGCTAGAATGGACAAAAATCCTCTAGCTGGAGTGTGTTCACTATGTCTTTTATTTTCTGCATTCTGATGCTTTGACATCTTAAGGGCCTTGCTGACCCTGGAGGGCCTACATGCCCCAGGGTCAGCCAATTCCTAGAGACAGTGGTAAACAACTTGACCACCAGTGCCTTTCAAATATAAGCCAACCAATCCAGAGCCCACACACTAACTACCTCTTTATCAGGCTATCACAGTCCACCTTCCCTAATCACCCCAGGGCCATGTACCAGGCAACCAAGCACAGCCGCTATACACCAGAGCCTTTTGTAATTATTCGAACTAGCCTTTCCTAAGACTGTTTCTCCTGCTCCCCCATTCCTCCCTGTGGAAACCACAATAACAGCTCTTGTCCTTAGTTCCTCCCTTTTCCCCTGCATCCAGACCAACTGTGATACTTCCCAGAGTGGCCCTGGAGGGATGGGGTGGTTAGCCTTCCTTATCTTATTGTTGGCCTTCAAGTCAATTGGGATGAGACAACTTGATTTTTTTTACCTTGACAATAGTAATCAGTAGTAATAATATATCATCCTCTCCCTTACTTTCAAATATTATTCAATAGTGCCATGTAGATGGAAAGTAATTGTGAGGCTCCAACCATTAAGAAAAGAAAAGATGTGATCCCTACTCTCACAGATGGTGTTTTGAAATAGATTATTGACATAAAGGTAGTTTACCCTAGTAGGAGCTGAGACTTTGAAGCCAAAAAGTTTGTGCCTTGAATTCAAATTCTGACTTTGTCTGTGCATTCTTAGGCAAGTTATTCAACTTCTCTAAGCCTCAATTTCCTCCTGTATAGAAGAGGACATTTATTCTCTATGGCAGTAAGAATAAATAGGATAAAATATGTAAAACACAGGCTCCAAGTAAATGTGAGCTATTATTGTTATACCTGCACAGAACAGAATAATTATAAAGATTACAGTGGAATTGTAAAGGAATTAAATAACTAAACACTCACAGACATTAAAGCATTTTTGTCAACCGTAAAAAAAAACAACATACAGACGGAACATATGATGTGTACAGTATTATACAACATATATATATTTTTTCTGTCTTTGGAAAATTGTTTTCCCTTTTACTAACTAGTGTAGTATTTGTGGGAAAAAATAAGGTACTTAATTTTTAGGAGGAGTATTTCAGGATTCCTGCAGTTTCTTAGACTGAAATCCAAACTCGGTGCTCCTGAGTTGCAGGACCAACCTGTCCAGAATGACCGAACTCTAGATGCTGTAGCTGCCACTCACTTTTTAACAACATCCCAGGTGCCTGGTGTCGAGAGACTCCATTAACCCGACTCTTCTCCCAGTAGAGGAATCCTTGTCAGCAGCAGAGTTACGGGAGTTCTCGTCAGCATGTAATCCCATGTACTTACTCATGTACTTATGTTCAGGATAGTTTGAAGGTTTCAGAAACCTAATGTAGTTTGGTAATGTTGCTTATAAAGGGAGTTCTGTAAAATGTATACTGTTTTCCTATTAAATTCCATTAAAAAGCTGGAAGTCTTTTCCCCACAGAAAACTTAGTACAGAAGGTTGTGTTGAAAGTCTTCAGAAAGAAAGGATTGAAGACAGTGGACACGTGTGGCAGTCCATGGCACCCTGGGATTAGTTAAGCCTCTGAGGAGAAGAACAGACTCTGCTAGAAGATTTTCTTGTGTTTGTAGCACTTTCCAAATGGCGAGCTGTCCACTGTGGACCATGCTGCTTCAGGCCAAAATGTTTTTCCCTGTGTCAGAGAAGTATCTAACTCTCCACTAGAATATCCCCAAATTCAAGTAATTAAAATGTCTAGATGAGTCTTTGCCATGTCCAGTGCTAACCAGGTTGGCTGACACAGTCACAGCTTGGGGACAAAGGCTTCACAGAAGCGTTTTCTAACCGTGTCGGTTGACACAGTCATGACTTGGAGATGACAGCTTCACAGAAGCGTTTTCCAGCAGGATGGACGTGGCATTAGTGGATATATGGTGTTGCTTTTATTCTTACTGTTTCTTAGTATTCTAACCTTTACACTTCTGATAATTTGGAATCTCCTAGAATTAATGACCACTCTCAGAGAAAAAACAACAGTTGGCTCAAGTCCTAAGCAATATCACCCTGGCTGAATTAAGGCATCGTACTTTACTTATTTGTTCCTGTGAAAGCCACCCAAGAAAGAACAGTTCAGGGAAAAATATGTATTCCCACAGAACTGTCTCATAGAATAGCAAAAACCCCTTTAAAAAATAGCCCCTGATTGTCAAAGAGTTGTTAGAGTAACAGCCCCTCCTTTACCTTGAATAGGAATATATATCAATTAGAATTAGACAGGCATAAAAACAGAAGAAGCTGGTTAGCTATTACAAACTAAGCAGTTAGAAACAACTACCAAGGAGTTAGAGTCCACAGTATACAAAAAACATTTTAGACAGAAAGATAGATAGCTAAGTTAGACATTACAAAGGCTTATAATGAATTTCCTAACCTCTGCTCGGTCTAAGCATACCTGTTGCCCATGACAATTTCTGAGAATTTTAATAAACAATAAGACATTCAAACTGTATACATAGAACTATTTCAAATTATCTGGTTAATGATTTTCCTGGTCAAAATAACTTTTGTTTAACATAACTGAAACTATGGGAACTTTCATACTTTTCCTGGTTACCTTTGTATTGATTTTTTCTGCTTAACTGATCATGCTATGTATCTGTAAATGTTAATCACTACCAGAAATGAAAATATAAAAATCAGCTTATACTTGCAATAAACAGAACAGTGCTTCACCTGCCTTTGAGCTGTGTAGTTGCCTGTTACCCAGCGCCGATGCCTACTCTCACCTGAGGGACCCTTAGATAAGCTGCGTCCGGACTGCGGCAAGTCTTCTTCCCAACATCCCATAAACCCAGTCTAATCATGAGAAAACATTCGGACAAATGCCAACTGAGGGACATTCTACCAAACAGCAGGTCAGTACTCCTCACAACAGTCAGGTAATCAAAAGCAAGGAAAGTCTGAGTAACAGTCACAGCCAAGAGGAGCTTACAGAAACATGATGACTAAATGTGATGTGAGATCCTGGAACTGAGAAAGAAAAATCTGTAAAAACTAAAGAAATGTGAATAAAATATAGACATTAGTCAGTGGTAAGCTACCAATATTGGCTTATTTATTGTGACGGATCTACTGTACTAATGTAAGATGTTGATAATGGGAAACTAGGTGTGGGGGTTATTGAAACTCTGTGTAGAATTTTTTTATAAATCTAAATCTGCTCCAAAATAAAACACTATTTTAAAAAATCAGAAAAAAGTGTTCGTAAGAGCTGGGCTAAAGGATTGCATACTGCCACCAGGGGCTATTTGTAATGATACAGGATGAGTTGAATCCTGAGAAACAGGTATTTTTCACTTCAGGCCAAAGTATTTTAGTGCTCTACTTTCTTAATTACTTGTCAGATTCTGTATATCAATTTTATTAGCTCCCAAATATCATTAAAATATTATAGAATATACAATAGAAATAAATAAAGGCTATAAAATAACCACATAATACAAATAAATAGAATTATAACAGTTTTTCATGGGTTCTAACAAGAATTCAAACAAAATTGTGAAAACTGTCAGATTTTTTAAAACAAATTCACTTAAAACAATTAGTGTGTGTGTGTGTGTGTGTGTGTGTTAAACCCTACAGCATTTTCAAACAAAATCATTTTGTAGTACTCTTAACCTACTTCTTTGCCATTTTTTTTCTAGATAATTTTTGGACTTCACTTTAGTGGCAGATTCCCAATGCCACATTATTTGAGTCATGAAACTAAAGATCTTCAAGGAAAAAGCTAAATAGCAATTCTTTTGGCTGTTTGCAAAATACTTTTATAAACCTCCTCTCCCTGGATTCTCACAATGACCTTGTGGTATTGGGAGTGAGGGGAGGTTAAGCAAGGAAAAGAGGTGAGCCGGGGTTTCTGGTGCTAAATTTCATCCCTTTCCAGTATATTACGTATCTCATTTCATGCCGGCTGCCATCACAAAATTTAAGGCTTGATGACTTATCCAATAGAGATTTATTTCTCACAGTTCTGGAGACTGGAAGTCCAAGATCAAGGCGTCCACAGGCTCAGTGTCTGGTGAGGGCTATGTCCTTGAGTTTCACACAACAGCCTTCTCCCTCTATCCTTCTGGCAGCGAGGGCAGGTGGAGAGAGAGGGCGGGGGGCGTGGAATCAAGTTCTTCCAAGTCTCTTCTCATAAGAGCACTAATCACATCAGAGGGTCCCCTCTCTAGTGGCCCCACCTAAACCTGATTACCTCCCAAAGGCCCCATTTCCAAATACAGTGGGACTTCAGCTTCCACATGCAAGTTTGAGGGAAGGACAATTCAGCCCCTAGCATTACATCCTTCACCCTTCAGATTTTTTTTTCATTTCTTTACAGGTTGTAATAGAGATCATCACCTCAGATACTGACCCACCCAAAAGGCACTGACATGTTAACAGCTCTGGTAAGTGATACTTACAGTTACCAGGACTTTCAAACCAATACAATTTATTAGAGAGGCCATTTAGTTGTAAAACAGAATGGAGAGAGGGACCAAGATAAATAGGATTTCCAGTCACCACCACTAAGTTACATGTGTTTATATTGCCCCAGAGCTTAAGAGTTCACTTAAGAATGCTGAATATCAACCGCATTCTGAGGAACTCTTCAGCAAAATCTTCACTTGGCAAAGCTAAAAGTGTTTTGGCTTTTATTCTTCAAGGACGTGTGTCATTGTTTTTTGTGTCTATTGCTAAAGAGCCAATCGAGCTTTTAAGAAGCATCCAAGAATTCAAATCTAGTGCATTTTTAAAAGATTTTATTTATTTATTTTTAAAGAGAGGGAAAGCGAAGGAGAAAGAGAGAAATATTAATGTGTGGTTTCCTCTCACATGCACCCCACTGGGGACCTGGCCCGCAACCCAGGCATGTGCCCTGACTGGGAATTGAACTGGTGACCCTTTGGTTTGCAGCCATACTCAATCCACTGAGCTACACCAGCCAGGGCCAAATCTAGTGCATTTTTTTGATGAGCAGTTGTTTAAAGCTTGTAGAAGCACAGCTTTGGAGACCTTCAATTTACCAACAGAGTTCGGCCTACATACAACTCCATCTTTTCTTGGCTGTCTTCTGTGAATGGGAAAGCTTGGTTAGTTCTTAAGACATATAATTGGAGGAAGGGAAGGGTGCCAAAAATCACAGTCTCGATACTAGCATTTCTTTATAGCCCTGCACAAATATAAAATGAGGTCATATTTTAGAGAAACACTTGATAACATGTCTTTGCCAGAGTCGAGTTCCCAAGCCGTTTTTAGTTGCACCAGTCTGACCTCTTGTTTAAATGCAAGTCACTGGAAAAAGAACCAGACTTGAAGCCAGGAAACTTGGTCTTGGGCCTGGCTCACTAACTTGCCATTGGTGTCATCTGCGACTCTTCCCTTCCCTTTCCTGGTTGCAAAATTAGATCCACAACAGTCCTGCCTATGAGAGACATTTACGTGAAAACTCTAAAGTAGATGGCGCTACATGAATATGAGGATCTTTGAGGATGGTCTTCAGGAAGACATTATTTTGAACAAATAAATAAGTAGGTACTTCTCATTTCTTTTAACGAGTTTAAGCCCATTATGCTCAGGGTAAGTTGCTTACATTTCCACCCACCATCTTCACCTGGAAGACATGTTGCCTAGCACACAGTAGATGCTTGATCAATATTTATTAAATGGAAGGTGGGTAAATAGGAACATTTTATTGACCAGGGACCATGGCAAGATGACCTACTGAAACAGATTTGAACTCTTCTCACTCTTTCACTGTGAGTTTTTTTTATTGTCGTTGTTTTATTTGGAATGTTGCTATTATTATTCTCTTCTCTAAGCCCATTTAGAGCACCTCTAAGTGACTCCCAGGGGAAACCGGAAAATGAATGGCCTGTTGTCTGGCAGAGGGTTCCAGCCCCCGAGAGTCAGCGACAGCTGTTTTCATTGTTGACATTCCTACAGCCAGACTGTATACAGCACAGCTGCATAAGTACCTAACTTAATTGCAGATTAATTATAAAGAACTTAATGAATGTTTCATCATTTATCCAAACAGTGAATGCATTATGAGAGTAATTAGGCTGTTTGTAGTTTTCTCCTGAAGTGAATTTAAGACCTCAAGCTTGTCATCCTATACAATTACTGGAAAAGGTTCTTTTTAAATTTTAAGTTTGTTAATTATTATTATTTTTAATGATCACCAAGGATATGTTTATTGATTTTGGAGACAGTGGAAGAGGAAGAGACGGAGAGAAACGTATGTTGGCTCCCATATGCACCCTGACCAGGGATGGAAACTGCAGCCTTTTGGTGCACAGGATGGTGCTTCAACCAACTGAGCCACCCAGCCAGGGCTGAACATTGTTTTTTGTTTTGTTGTTGTTGTTTGTTTTTTAGTGTGGATATTCTAGGCTCTCAGGAGCAGTCTCTGGACTCATCTGCAGTAGAGAAGCAGCTACCCAATATTATGCTAAGAAAAAAAGCTCTTAGTTCCTTCATGGAGGATCCCTGTACCTCTAAGAAAACCCTCCAATATGGATGATATTCAGCCCAAGCTTTGTAACAGTTTGTTCGTTTTCCACTCACTCACTCTCTCTTTTACTTAGACATTGGTGGAGGTCTATTGATATGCCAGAGTCTGTAATATTCACAGGGGAGCCCGGCGTCATTCCTGACCTTTTTGAGGGCTAGCCAGCAGACACACAGCCACCACTCCCTGTGAAAAGCACTGTAGCTGTGGCTTTGACATTGTACTGTGGAAGTGCAGGGAGGAAGGAGTGCTAAATCCTGTCTCCCTGGTAAAAGAGAAACAATGGAAGAGAGGGAAGGGGGAGGTGTCAAGCAGACAGAGATACCTGAGCTATTTGGATCTTCAATGTTGATAAGCGTTTTTTGTCTTTGTGTGTGTGTATATTTAAATAAGTAAGTGGGGAAAAAAGGTAGAAGTGCAATATGAATCCATTTTTCAAGAAAGAATCTAATTCTGAGTGCTCCAGGAAATGCAAAGTGAATGATCACCACATCCCCACACCCCCATGGCCCTGAGACAGCCCCTCTGCCAGCTCTGCTCACAGGACAGGCACTCCTCTTTCGGAAAGTCACTTCTTACCCGCAGCTCCAAGAGCCGGCCATTTGTTCCAAGAGATTCGTGGAGACTGTGGGAAAAGCAAATCCCGTTGGGTGGGGCATGGGATGACTCAGGAGACTGGCAATGAGCTTGTGGGTGGGGAGGCTGAGCGCCAGGGCAGTGGCTGACTCATCAACAGGTACCTGTCTCTCTGTAGTAGGGGCTCGAGCAGTATTTGTGCAGTGGGAGAGGCCTGGCTGTAGGGAGCACCTACACACAGGTTTTTTGGTCCCTCTGTCCATGTTAAAATAAAGAGGTTTTCCTTTCTAAGGAAAATTGACTTCTGATTTTTCAGTCTCTCATGTTCATGGTGGGAAGAGCTACGAGTACTTCTTAAAAGTCCTCCCAACATGCCTACCCCATTCTTTTGGTAACAGCACCACCTGATTTTCTTTTGGCAAATGATCTTGCCCCAGCTCTCCATCTCTAAGAGTCAGGGAAGGCTGATATGCTCTCACTGGTGACCCTGGCCTGGGCAAAGAACAGCGATTGGTTTAGGGGAACATCTGATCCCATCAGGCCAATCAGAACCATCCCTGGGTGTATGACTGGAACTATAAGCAATGAAGCGCTCTCTGGGGGAATGATTAAGCTGGTAGGAGTAAGTCTGCGGCTGCTGTCTCACCATTGTGCTGGATCAACTGCCTGCCTGAGAACGAAGCTGACACAGGGGAAGCAGAGATATGAAAGAGGACAATTCTCCAAGCCAGATATGTCTCGCCCTCATCCATGGACTTAACAGTTAAGTTGGCTAGTACATCTGAACTTTGTTTTAGCTACAGTGAATTTGGATTTGGCTTATAGCCAAAAGAATTCTGATGCATACCAGCCCTCAACAAGCACCTCCGAGCATATTCCACACGGGATACTCAGCTGGCTGACTCCAGATCCTGACACCTTCTTTATGAAAATGTTGGTCACTAGTCAGGGTTCGGAAGGTGGCACCTGGAGCTGTTTACCTGGTCCTCCTTCCCTAGAGGCAGCTCCATCCTAAGTGACAAAGACAAACCTAATTTTGTATTTGTATGGTGCTTTCCATTTTATATTCTTACAATGATTTCTCTTCTATTTTTTTCAACAAGGAACAAAAACTTAAAGTAACTAAAGAATGGTGGGTTTATTATATTAGAATATAGAAGAATTACACACCACAAGTGGGAACTATACTGGAGCTGAGATTCACGGGTACGGGACAGTTACCGGAGGCTTTGCCCACCAACTCACATCCTTTCTGGGTGACTCACCTGCTCTTCTCTGCAAGGTTGCTTCATTCTTCCTCCTGTAGGCCAGCTTGTCTGTTCCCTCATTTGCTTGCACGCATCACGGCTACCCCAAAATGCAGTCTAGGACCCCAAGTCTCCGTCAACTTCCAGCTTGGTTCCCCAGGACAACATGACCCAGTCTCTTAATTTTCAAATTCCTACGAAGGAGAATCTGACTGGTGCAGCCTGGCTCCACTGTCCACCTGCGACTTACCCAGCTGCTGCCCGGCGAGAGGGCTGTGTGGTTTGTAGGGCTGCCCCATGCAGATGGTGGGCAGTGGTGGGCAGATTCTTTAAGGAGGGAATGTGGGAGGGAGGAAGTGATAAGCATTTTCAGTAGAGCCTTTTTATCTCACTTGATCCCTGTATTTTTGAGAGATAGAAATGATTATCATGACCATTTCATGTAGCTATGGATCTTGAGCAAAGTGCTGCCTTGCATTAATGAAGACACGAACAAGAGTGAGAATCCTGCTGGGAAAAGTTCAAAGGAAAACGCAGCTGGGGAATGACTAGTGGGCCCCATGCTCCGGGCATGGATGTGGCCCCTCAGTAGCTGTGGAGGTTTGGGCGGTAGCGTGGGTGGCTGAATGTTTGATTTTTCTTCTCTCAAATGTTAGTACTACAGTACGATTACTTTTTGTAATATCCATTCTATTTTTATTTTAAAATTATTTATTTATTTAAATTAGGGTATGATTGACATATAACTTTATTCCAGAGGTGAGCAGTGCCATGGTTCCTGGAGGGGAAAAGAATGAAAAATCCAATCAAATCCGATCAAATATATGTCAAATATATCAAATACATATAAACATAGCTAGTTAGCTAGCTAGCTAGATATAAGTTTAAGTAGTAAATGCTGCCAACCAAATAGTGATATCTTGTTATAAGGCCCCATCTGCTCAGCTGGTGTGGTTCAATTGGTGGTAACACTGGCCTGTGAACCAAAGGATCACAGGTTTGATTCGTGGTCAGGGCACATGCCTAGGCTGTGGGCCAGGTGCCCAGTCAGGGCATGTATAAGAGGCAACCAATCAATGTTTCTCTTCCTCTCTCTCTCCCTCACTTCCCTTCTTTCTAAAATCAATAAGCATGTCCTTAGGTGAATATTAAAATTTTTTTAAATGATTAAAAAAATAAAGTGCCCCACTGGGCCTTCATCATGGATGGCTGAATCTCAGATTTATATATAAGCCATGCTTCCACAAATTTAGACTTTTCTGTTCTATCCTTTCCTTCCCGTATCACACAAGCCTCAGGGGTGGGGAGTGGGAGGGACGAAAGCGTTCATGAGTACAATGGCAAAACTACATTCCTTTGTCTCCGATGTACCGAGCTGTGCAACACTGCCCCCGCACCCATCCTGCCCCTCTCAGATTCTACCTCACTACCTCTCGGCATTCCTGAGGGTGTGTTCTCTGTGCACAGCAGTCGCCCTGAGTTGAGATGTGACAGTTGCCATTCTTTGTTTCTCCTTAGTGGCTCCTTAGGGAGTTATCTCTGGTCACTACCGCAGCCGAATTTAGTGGCCACCCACCCACACCTGCGGAAGATGCCCCAAAGAGCTGTTGAAGACACTGCTGTTGCCGGCCCTCAGCATCTGCATGTTGGCAGCCTCTGCCAAGCCGCGTTGACGGCTCCATCTGCCCCACTGCCAGAGGAGGTGCTGGGTCTGATGATGCCAGCGCTTGTCCTCCACGGAGCCTGGGCAGGCAGCCTCCTCCACCAGGGCGTTGGCCTTGTTTGAGCCCATGCCCCTCGCATCAGGGGATGATCTGAATGTTGGACTTGACTTTCTTAGAAACATCTCCCAGGAGGCTGCTTTTTGTCCTTGAGCATCTACTGACTTCCTGTAGAATGAGTCCCTTTGTCTCATTTAAAAATCCTGAGGACTCACTGCATGACAAGGCATGCTTGAATCCAGGGAGAATGGAGGTATTAGAACAAAATGTATAAATGTGTGGGCACCTTCTGAAGACTTTCCACTGCCGTCAGAGTGCTTTATATAACTCTGCCTTGGAGGAAGAGTAAAATCAAGTCATATTGAACTTTTTTGCACCCCAGCGCACACAGCTATACTTCAGCCCCCATGTTCCTGGGACTCGGAGGCTCTGGATGACCAAGTCCTCCCAGGCAGCTGTCTATGCCTTGTACCAGGTAGTTGGTGCTTGGAGGCTCACTTCCCAAGGAGAGGGTACGTTTGGCCTTTCCAAATCATGGCATCCTTTTTCTTTGTGACAAGAGCGAAAACAGACAAGCTAATAACTGAGACTAGCACTACTCCTGAGGAACACATAAATCCATTTGGGATGTTCTCCAACTGAGACATTCCCCAACTGGTAGATTTTTCTCTCCCTGACCCACTTCTCACAGCACAGATCTCTGACCTTGAAAGTTTTAGAACAATGCACAACTATTAAGTCTGTGCTCTAATACTTCTTCAATGTGTCTTAGTTTTTCATTCAAGCGTTAGTCATAGATTTTCTGGAAAAGACTGTTTCTTACATAAACCAAATGGAAGACAGCTATTTAAAGTACTTTTGAGATGCAAAGAATTTTTTTTTGTAAACAGACTTTGGGAAATGATTCCATTTTCATTGACATTTTGACAGATTATTAGTTATTGACCAGGGGAGTGGAAGATGGGAAAAAATGAGAAGAAGGAGCTGTGGTATATGTGTGTCTATGCACGTAAAATGGGGTGAAGCTGATGGAAGAGAGGAAGAGGGTTTCCTCTGGCTGGTTCTGAAAATGAAACGGACAGATTCACAGGAGAAAAGCATAGGCATTTATTGAGCATAAATGTTATATGACAGGGGAGCCTTCATAAGGAAGTGAAAACCCCCCCAAACAGTGAACCCTGAGTACCTTCATGCTCGGTTTGATGAAGAATGGGCAGCTGTGGTGAAGAAGGACGGGTCGAAGTGACAAGGGCAGCGCAGCAACCTGGGGAGAGTCAGCCGGGCCTACTTGTTCGGTTTCTCCTCAGTGTTGCCCCTTCAGACATGAGGACACTCCTTTCCTCCGAGAACAGGTGGGGCACATTCCACAGGGGAGTTCTGTTACCTGTTTCAGGGGAGAAAGGCTAGTGCAGGGGAAGAGGTCTTCTTTCGCTGTTTTCTCAAATTCCTTCAGCTTAAAATTTTCAAGATACCGTGTTTTGGGGTAGCGTGTCCTGTACCCTGTCCGTTGTCAAATGTGAAGTGGCCCTTCCATGCTATCTATCCAATCCCTGGTATTCTACCAGCTTCATAGTTGTATTAAAAAACCTTTAACAGTTAGGAAGCTGATAGAGGATTCAACTGGAATTTGTGAGGCACCTACCATGTGTCTCACATACGGTGGGGATCTCATAAGAGACGCATTTCTAACGAGGAGCCCTCCCACTCTGAGTTGCTTTGTTCGACTGTTGCTCTCAGGGACACCGAGCAGGAGAGGTTAAAATCTACTTCAATTCCACCTCCGTGGGTATTTTCCGTCTCACACTTACTAATCTTTCCCAAGGCTGAGACAGTTTTGTGTATGTGGGTTTGCATTTTATTGATTCTCCTACCACAGAAGTGGCCAAGGATTTTAGAAGGCAGTGCCTGTCTCGGGTGGTCCTTTCCTGAACAGAGAGGAGTACTCTCCAGGAACAACCTGCTCGGCCACACCTGGTGAGCCACCAGGACCCGGGGAAGGAGGACGTGGAAGGCTTTGTGAAGGCCCAGAGTTTTCAGTCTGGCCACGTTCTATGCCACTGGCAGTGTGAGAAAAGAAAGCAGAGCCCCACATCACAACCGGCTGCATTTGTTCAGTGCGTTGGGACAGGGCTTCTCCAACCGAAGTGTGTGTGTACTGCCAACCTGCGGGTCCTGGTGAAGCACAGGTTCTAACTCAGTAGGTCTGGGGCGGGGCCTGAGAACTTGCCTTTCCAGTAACTTCTGAGTGATGTTCATGCTGCTGCCTGGGAACCCGCTTTGAGTGCCAAGTCTTTAGGGTTTGCCAAGCATTTTCTTCCCTCTGTTATCCCATTCAGTCCTGAAGACAAGCCCGTGAGGTGCTTGACACTTCCCCACTTTACAGAAGTGGAGACAGGCTCAACACAGTAAACAGACTTGCCTGGGGCTGTGCAGCGGGAGGGCCACACTCAGTCATCAGAATCCAAGTCCTGTGCATCTCCTCCCGTGTGACTGGGGCTGCTCTGCACCAGCCTTTGGCCCGTGACGTCGCTCAGGGAAACTGCTTGTCAGGGCTTTGGATTTGGGAGCCAACGAAGCAGCACACCGCTGAGTGTGTGCCTGGTCAGAGCTGCTCCTTTAAGTTGCTCGTAGCATGATTTGGTGGGCGATTCTGCTGTCCAACTTACTTGTTATTCATCCCCGCTTCATACTTTATTTTCAGGAAGGTGTAAAATTCCTGGCCTCTCATATTTGAATTATAAATACAGGCTTTGCAATGGTGCTTGGGGGCTCAAGTATTGATGGACACATGGAGAACCAATCTATGAGAAGTAAGACAGGCAGTATACAGAGAATTGAACTAAGAGGTTGAATATATTTTTTATGGGTAATAACAATTAGCAAAGTGAGAAAAAATAATAGCACAAGCTAGAAGTTGACAGAGCAAACTGGGTAAACATATGGCCTTGGGAGTTTTGAATCCTGGTTCTGCCTCTTACCAAATGGGTAACTTGGGGCCTGTTACCTCACCTCTGTGTTTTGATTTCCTTGTATGTTAAAAGGAGATAATATGGGTTTTGTGACAACTAAAAGATTTTGTTAATTCACAACGGTGTCCAGTATGTAGTAAGTGCTCAATAAATATTAGTGAGCAACATTTTACCAATCACACCGACCTCCTTATTTTTAATACAGAGCCGTAGAGGCCCCGCAAAGCGTAAGTGATGTAAACACTCATTAACAAACCGTTAGTGAGTGTTGTGTGCAGACATAGCAGAGCTGATGACTGAACACAGACCCTCTGATTTCCATTGTGTTGATGTGAGTGCATGTTCACCCCACTCCCTGCCACTCTGGGTCTGTAATAGTTCTTTGATGTTTCAAAGTGTCATGGGTAACACTGACTGTAGTAACCATGAAAAGGTATCTTCTTTCCCCATTGTCTCCCCATTAGACTGGAGGAACCTGGGAGCCTGGACTGAAAGGCAAAGAGCCTCTAGGGGGGCCACAGGTGCTACGGAACTGGCTGAGACAGTGTCTGGCACGCAGGTCAGGGCACTCTTAGAGCTCAGGCCTTGGTAGTGCCCTCTGCGGGCATACGTTTCCAACCCACCCAGAGATTGTTAGACTTGGCATAGTTTACCTGGCTGGAGTTAGTGCTCTTGGCATCTCCCTCACAAGGATGATAAGGAATCTGGTTACTCTGGGCCGGGGGTGGGGCACCAGGGTGTATCTGACCCTTCTGCCACATTCTGCAGTTAGTTCCCTGTTCCAACTGGATTTAAAAGCCTTTGTCTCCAGGGAACTCCTTGGCTCTGAGCTTTGGTACTTTTGTTTGCAGCAGCCTCTCCCTAGTGTTCAAGTTTCAGGTAAGGCATCTGGTGCGTGGAAGTGAGGGGTAAGCACAGAGAGAAATGAAAATCTTTTAGAATGTCTGTGAAGCCAGATATGTGCAAATAAACAGCCAAGAAGTGCAAATGAATTCAAAAGAGGAATTGTATGAACTCCCAAGGGGCTATTACCCATCTTTACAAACCAAGAGTTGCTTAACATTTCACTGCTTTGTTTTCATCTCCATTTAGAATGCAAATTTACAGCCATTGGTTACAATTAAAGGGTCTATTCCCTTAAAAAACCAAGCTTCTTGTAAGCATTGGTTTCTTACTGCAAATTACTTCATTGTTATCCAATAATTCTTCCTTTGACGATACTTAATAACATCTCCTGTATGTGAAGTCTGTGGTGCAGAAAGCCCACATATTCTGAAAACAGAACTTTGTAGTCACGCTAGCCCAGGGGAATTCAGTGTCCCAGTTTCAGAGTGTTTGGACTGCACAGGATAAAGGGCTCCAAGTTGTGGGGTGTGCAAGACGGGAGATGCTGTGAGCCTTTGCCTTTGCACAGGGAATGAGAAGTTAGAATACTGACCTCCCAGTGCATGGCGTTATGGAGCTGGAGGAAGTCCAATGTCTAAAAATGTTACTTTATCAGTGCAATACAGGCCTGTGATTTCAGAAGTTGAATGGGGCTGGTAAGCTTATCACTGAAGCTACAGTTCTCTCCTGCGCACACATTCCACTCTCCAAAGGCAACTAGTTTCTGCTTTTTTAGTTCTTTATTCTTGATCTCTATTTCTATTCTGGGTCTCTATTTCTAAATCATTATCATCTACCAACATTAGACATTAAAGTATGTAGGATTTTAGCTCTCTTGCCATCTATCCTGTCCTGTAATACACTTATATAAAAATTTTGTAACAATTCATCTTCCGTGTTTTCGCTATTCTGAATGCAAATGTCATTTATTGATGAGCCTAGGGGTATGATTATGTTTTCTGTAAATGCTTGTTACTGTTCTCTGGGCTCTGTTTCCTGCAGCTGTTGGGACATTTTCCATCGGCCACCTGTTCTCCTTACTTGTTAGGCTGATGATCAGAATTTGCTGGATCCTGTGGTCAAAAGATGTCTCCATAACCAGCACCTCTTCTGGCAGCTTGTTTATCTAGATTGATTCCCTCTGGCTTTTGCCCAGGGAATGATGCAGGGAGTTCATGCAGTTTATGCAGTTTACTGCCCATGAAGCAGTAAACTCTGGGGCCCACAATGGCCTAAGAGTCATAAGTAGGACTTTGTGACAGCAAGAAGAGAGAACAATATAAATAAAGGCAAGAGGCCATCTGCAGCATGCAATTGTCTAGAAGGAGTTGTCTGAGAACTTTAGATGTTGTGTGCTATAAAATTTTACCACATGTGGCTATCGACACGACGTCAGGAGTCACAGTGGGGTTTTGGTTCTCTTTATAAATATGCTGCGCACACTTAGACAGCCTAAATGTGGATTTCATTCAGAAACATTATTTGACTCACAAAACTTGGAACCATTCACCCTATGTCTAACCATCATGTCCCTTTTGATTGTGTCCTCCTCCTCCTCCTTTTCTTGTCACTAGTTGAAAAAAGACAAGCATCTGCCTGCAGTTACCAACGAGCCTCTGTCACACATGCCCGTAAGTACCAAGCTCAAAGGGAAGCAAAGCCCACATGCCCACACGCAGATGTGCAGGCACTCACACACAGCCCCAGAAGTTCCAAGCGCAAAGAGAATCAAGACATGTGCATGCATGTGCTCACACACACACCGATTTTTTTTGGTGTTTTTATTTAATTCTCTCTGATTCTTTTAAGATATTAAATACATACATCAGGACACATTTTTAAACTTTGAGATGGGGATGTGTGAGGAGAAGTCGCATGATGAATGTTACTTGCCAGACTTTGCTTCTTGTCTATGAGAATGAGAGCTAGTCCAGAATGCTCCTTCTGTTTCTTTGTGGCTAGAGACATAGAAAAGGTAATAATGGGTGGGATAATTAGCGGGGGAGGGATGATGCATGTTTGAATGCTTGAAGACTACGCCTGCTGCACTTTTGCTTTCCAGCCCAGGATACAGAAAAACATTTACTATAACCAGTGCAAATTACTGCAGATCATAAACCAAGAACATGAAAAACAATGCTGGTAAGTAATTTTGAGCAGAACTGAAATTTCTCTGTTCAAGTTTCCCTGTTCCTTGCCCCTACTGGGGATGGGAATAACTCTCAAAATATTTATAAGGTCGTTGGTCTTCTCATGGCCAATGGAGACTCCCAGGCTTTCTTTCATGCTTGTTACTGGTATCTAGTCCAATACAGCATCAACTGAGATTTTTTACTTTAAAAGACATGAATTCCAATGAGGAAGAACAAAGCTTAGAGTGCATTAAATCTTATATAAAAGGAAAAATATTTGACTAATCATTGAAATTAATATACATGGAGCTAGAATTATAATTAACGAGCCAAATGGGGGTGGTCTACAGAATACCCAAAGACTGAAACATTGTCAGTGAGTGTTTAGTGGTGTCCTGAGAAGCGACTAATAAGCTGCCTTTGTGAGCACTAGGTCTACTTAACAGGTGCACCCTCAACCCTGGAGATGAGTATCAGAGGATGTCAACCTGAAGCATGGGCCTTGCTCTTCGCTCCCCTTCCTCTGACTCCTCATTTGCCAAGAACACATCTGACTATAATCTGGCTTTCCATAGAGAATTCCCTTCGGGGAACAAATATTTGATCAACTCGCACAAACATTCGCTTGGCCCAGCAGCTTGGTTCTCACTGCAAATGAACTGGCCGTCTGTTTGTGCGCCACTTGCTCAAAAGGTGGGTTTGTATGAGCCTGACCACCAGGGAGCTAGTAGGTTATGCTGTATTAACAAAATTAATTTACGCAACCCGCACATTTGAGGTGATCTAACTAATTCACTCTCCTTTCCCCCTGTAGGTCTGTTCCTGCCGCATGCAGAGCCTGGGGCAAAAGTACAAGTGGAGACCCCAAGCCCATGTCTTACCCCCTCTATTCTCCCCACAGATGGCTCTAACCTTCACATCAGGGGTTATGTGGGCATCCACAAGGACACCTCAGTCACCGGGGCCACAGTCTGTCCCAGTCCCTGCCTGCTCAATAGCCATTCCTTGGCCCTTTCTCAGGCTCAGGTATGTGCATACGAAAATGGCTATCTTTGGGAAAACAGACAGGATGAAGAGGCCCAACCAGGACCTGTAACATTTGCTACAGGCATTAACTGGCAGAGACGGTCTGGGGGTAAGCAGTTGACCTCAGTGCAGACACAGCTCCTTGCTTTTACAGCCTCCTCACTGGGTAAGGAATTTTCCCAAAGGAAGGCTAGAGAGGGCCCAGGGCAGGCACATAGTTACCCATTTTTAAGGTGATACTTCCCACATAACCATCCTTCCCCCACTCTAGGGACATTCAGGATTGACTGCACTACCTTTTGTGGTGGCCTCTCTACCTCAGCTCTCTCAAACTGCAATATTTCCTAATAGGATGTGATTTGCCAAATTGTGGTCTAAGGGGGCTCTGACCTAAGCCATAAGCAAAGCCTGTCTTGTTTGAAATTGCTCTCCAGAGAACTAGGGAACACTTTGGGGTTCCCTGTTAGCATTTATAGAGGTTCCTCCGACAATCAGACAAAATTCTGATCTATGTAAAAGTGTAGTTCAGGGTCACAGCCTTGTCTGTCTTAATTACAGTGTCAGACAGCGGAGACTTCACTTACCTGCTAATGGAAGTCCTTAATCTGAATGAACCTGAGCATTTGGACCAGGAAATGAGAATTTGAAAGGAACAACATGGAATTTACTTGCTTGTAAGTGTGCCCGAGGGCAGAATGTTTGCAAAAGTGGTCATGTTTTGTTCCAAGAGATTTCACTGCCGCTTCGCAAACTCCATCCAGTCTGGCTCACAGAACAAAGGACATATTTGATCAACTCGCACAAAGAACAAAGCCACAGAACTGCACTAAGAGTGAAGCAGAAGAGGATTTAATCTACTCAGCCAGGTGGTCTATCATCTGGGCTATACAGTGGGAAGAGAGAAAAATGTACAACATCACGTGATACACATTTCACGTCATTATCTGATAGAAGATTCCTTAACGGGAAATGAATGGGAAATTGATATTCACAAGGTTCTGGGTGGATTGAACAGTGGGCCCTTCCTGACAATATTGAAGTGGCTAAAGAGCTGTGGCCAGGAGGAGGAATGGCCTTTGGGGCTGCTCATTTAACTTTATTTCATGTCAACTATTTATTCAGCAAATATTTTAGTAACAGCCAAAAGCAAGGCATTGTTCAGCAAAAGACCATTTCTACGGATCTTTTTTCCTCATTTCCTCTCTCCTCTTCTATTCTCTGTCTTTAACTCCATTGCCAGGGAGGTGCTATAACATCATGAGTAGCCATGCAGACCATGCAACCGTTGTTAAGGAGGTAATTTCGCATCTTGGGGCAATGGCAGTGCCTAGCTTACACGGGGGTCAGCACATGCTAAGCTTCCAGTCAATGTTAAATATGAATAATGTCATAAAAAAGATAGTAACAATTTGCTTCCTGGCTGCTGAACTACCTTACCGGCCACCGGTAGGAAAAAGTAGCATTAGCCAAAAAATGAATCAAGAATAATGTTTGAAAACTTCCAGTGTTTTATATTTCTTGGGCATGTAGGAATGGACCATATTTATTCAGTCCGTGCCATGCTATGACATAAGCAAAACTTTCTGAGTATGTGATATTTGTTGGGGGAAAAACTTTTTCCTCTACCCTCTTAGGTTTAGTAGCTGAGACCCTGAAAAATAGACTGATAAAAGACAGATTACTGGGAGGCTTGTTTCAAATGAATATTGGAGATCTCATAGAAATAAAGTAAAACCTCCAAAGATGAGGTCATTCCTGGAGGCTAATATACCATTTTAACAAAGGGTGATAAATGTAGAGACATGAAAAGACAAAAAAAAGATTTGAGGGACAGTAAATTGTGGGAAGATAAATCCTTGGGCGAAGCTCACAGGAGGTAAGAGTTATCTGTTTCGGTAAGGTGTCTAGTGCAGACTTCTCTCAGTGCCTTCTGTGGGTGAGTGAGAGCCTAGAGTTGTCTCTAGTGATAGAGCCATTCTGCCCTTCCCAGTATGGAAGCATGGGGTGGGGGTGGGGGTGGGGGGCACCTTCACAAAGGGAAATGTACGCCCCGCTTTTAGACAAATAAGGCAAAGGTAGAGAACTTTGTTCTGCATCTGTTGTTTCTCAATTGCCTTCTGCTCAAAATAGTTCTTATGCCAAAGTGGCATATTTTGGGTGGCATATTCTTATCCCCTCTACATTGTTTAATAATTCTTATACAATACCCTATAGTCTGTGTACTGTTTGAATTTCCATTTTATATTTGGGTCAACGGAGTTAAGAGAGGTAAGATACGTGTGATGTTTATACAGCTGGTGAGTGGTGGACCTGGGAACCAGATCCAGGTCTCACGAGCCCAGAACCAGCACCCTGAGCCATCACCCTCCCTGTCACCCTCTGTGAACACAGCAGGGGCCGAGATCCTGAAACAGCCAGGATGACAAATAAATTCCAGTTCTAACAGTTAGATGAGGGAGAAAACCATTTGCTCAGAAGTTGGTCATTATTTAAAGGAATTCATCATACAGTGCCAGATGGCATACTCTTATTACAGTAAGAAGGGAGTCATGTTCTGAAATTCTGAATTCAGCCTCAGAAGTCACTCTTAACTGTGGTTCCATAGCAACCAGTCATTCTGTTCTCCTTGGTTTGCCCCTGTTGGGGGTCAAGGACTGTGTCTCTGGCACTTGGGAGAGTCCTTGTGCATTTAAGTGGCTCCCTGTTGTAGAATGAGAAAATTCCAGTAGACTGGGGTTCCTCTCTGTAACGAGACAAAGCTACTATGCAACTGGAGAGAAACAATTAGGGCCATCAGAAATCTTTAAGGCAGACTAATGTGATTTTATCCGGTAACCAGTATGTACGAAATAAGCAAATAGAAACTGTAGAATCCTGCTATGTACAGTTTTATTTTTATTTAACAAATCTAAATTCTCAAAGCTTAACTTCAACTCATCAAACTCAATTCTCAAGCAATTGGCTCTATTGTTTTGCCTGCAAATATTACCGCAAGTCATGATTACTTGTTTGCCTTGATACTGGAGTTCCTCCGGAATTTGTCGTTCAGTCCTTCGGTTTCCCATTAAATGGGTCTAACCCTGTTTCTCCCTGGGGGATGGGATTCTGGGATGATTTGGGGTTGGTGAACCATTTGTAGACTGATGCAAAGAAGTGCAGAGAAGGGCAGGGGGAATGTCTTCTTCTCCTCCCCAACTGGGCTGCCAGACAGCCCGGTCTAGCTGCGCTCCGAGCAGAAACTCTCCCCTAGATGTTTCGGACATGTAAGCCAAGATGTCTCCATTGTGCCTGAGCCATTTTAGGGGAGGTTTTTCTAACATTCACGTTCTATTCTCCATCCATCAAAATTTTCCCCAACACCCAAGCCTTCCTTATTCCCTCCATGCAGGATGACAGCTGCTGGCCTCTCTCCCTCCTTCTGCCCCGAGGTAGCACTCTGTTGGCGCTTCTGTGAATGCCTTTACCAGTAGCGCCTTGGGCCATTCGGTGCCTGGGGCCTCAGGAGCTAGATTGCTTAGAATGGAGCCCTGGCCACAACACGCAGTAACGGTGTCATGTCTTCCCTGAGAGAGCACAAGGGGCTCAAGACAGAGACCTTGGCTTGGGTCATTTTCCCGCTGTGCTCCCCACCTTGTCATCCCACCCTCTATGAGCAGAGACTATTTGTAGCCCTACTTTCGGATTCATGTATTGCCCCTTTTCCCTCCCATCAGAAGACCGGTATCCCCTCGGCCACCCTGGTATGCTCAGACTCCAGCTCTCCGCCTGGCCCTGCAAATATGCTAGAACCCGGACTTCCTAAATCTGCTCCATTCTGTTGGTGCCCGATGAGGGCTATGACTTAAACTCGACATCTCAGTGACTGGCTTCTTCTCCTTCCTGGACTCTGGAACCAACTGCTGCTTAACTACAGACAAAGGCCGCTCCATTGGTCTAACCTGACTGTAAGCCGTTCATTCCACACAAATAAAACTAACTTCTCTTCCCCGTTGACTAAAAAAAATGTCACTTCCAAGTCTGTGCTGTCTTCCCTTCGCCTTCCTGAGAGGCAGTCCGAAGCGTTGACGGCTGACAAGAACCCTTCAAACAAACAGACTTTGAAGAGTTTGTGGAAAGAATATTAGCTCCAGATGTCCTACTAAAATGTCCTTGAGTTAATGAGGAAATAAAAACAATATAATTTAATAGAGTAAAAATGCATTTAAACAGAGAACAGAAAGGATTAAAGGCTTTTAGACAATGGCTTGGGTTATGGTACAATTTCTGCCCCTTAATGATTGTATGGCCATGGGCATATCACAGAAGGGGTCAGGACTCCCTCCGGCAGCTCTGCTACCCTGAGCTGTGAGGATGCTCAAACTGGCTGGGGCCTAGTTGCTTTGCTACAGACGTAAGGTATCATTGCTGCTATTCGTATTTAGCTCCTTTTGCTACTATTACTATTGCCAAGTAACCCAGGGTGTGGATTCTAATTTCTGAGTAAGTCTTTTACATAGCAATGTTCGATAATAATCAAAATCCAACATCCTTGAGAAACTCAAGTTTAATTCTTTATGAAATCTCCACATTTATTTTGTGGGTAGAGAAAGTCATGTCTGAATTTCTGATGTCTATTCCTGCTATTTTCATGTTTAGAACTGACAACTATAATTAGATTAGGTAACACTAATGTAATATAACTACACATTATGATTCTTATGAAAAGGATCCAGAAAGCAAGTAGGACTATGGAACTGGGGGAGGCCAAGTTTGAGTGCTGGGTTCAGGTTCTTCAGGTTTGTTGCAGCATGTTGGGCTTGTACTTACACCATCCTACTCAGCACTGGGTTTCCCTGCTTTAATGCCGGATAGCTCAGACTCAGACTCCTCGCCATGCTGTGACCGTAGCTTCTCAGGTGCTGTGGAACTTGTCTCCCTAAAGTACCTCTTAGTAAGATCAATGTAGCTATGGTCGTCTTGTAGACAGTCACTACAGTGCCATTTGCACTGATGTTGCAGAGCAATCTGGGTAAACCTGACAGTTCCTCAGCGCTAATCTGGGGATTAACACCACACCTTACCAAGAGACACTGATTATATTCCCCACCGTTAACAAGTGCCAACCTTGACTCCCTGTTACACCCGCACACAAACAGGCTCTCCCACAGGGTAACAAGTCCCAACCTTGACTCCCTGTTACACCTGCACGCAAACAGGCTCTCCCACAGGGTAGCCGGGCCATGTGTTTGGGAGGTGAGACCACTGAGGCACTGGGTACAGGCAGAGATGCCCTAAGTGCAGGCATGACAGAAAAGCTAAGAACATGTGGACTTTGGTTAGGCCACAAGGAACACATGGGGAACTGGGACAAACTAGAGATCAGAGAGCTGTCTTCTAGCTCTGGGTTCCAAGAATTCTCCTGCTTTCTGGTTTTATCTCAGGACCAAATTCTGGCTCCAGTAACCTCTAATGTGAAACTTTGTACCAGAAAGGTGGAATGGGAGCTTAGATTAAAAATCAAGTTGGTTTAAAGAGCATGAGAAAAGGCAAAGGGAATAATTCTGGCACACCTGAGTTTGTGGATGGAGAAGAATATATACTAATACAAAAATGGGCACTGCATTTGTATTCTCCCACTTAGGGGACTGCTCATTTTTATGAAAAATAATGTCATTGAAGTATTTGTCTGCTTGGCATTTCTTTTGTTCTAAAGCCAAGTTGAAGGTTATTCTGCTCCACAACATGGAAGTGTTTTTAAGGCAATTGATGACACCACCAAAAGAGCAGAATCAGATTTGGAAAACCTTTGGCACGCTCATTGGAGAATGGACAAATATAAGCACAAAGGGATCTAATAAGGAAAACAGTGATTTTCTAAAAGAAGAAAAGTAAATTGGGTAGAAAGATTGACTCTGAGTACATCACCCACTTAGTCATCGGGTCAAAGGACAAACCGATCAATAATTCCAGCTGAGTCCTTGAATTATCATTTTCTGTAAATAATATATCTTCTTTCTTTTTAAATCTACCCAGATCAGAACTTTCCTTTTGCTACAGAATCCACCTCATCCTAATGAACCACCTCATCTATTTTTCTTCTTTTGGGAAATATTTATTGAATGTTTCCTAGGCACCAGCCACTGTATATACAATGATAACACCACACGGTTTTTACTGTAATAACAAAGGAGAGTCCAGTGTGGCACCAAACCTTATTTCTTTCTCTTTCTAGACATACAGCTAGGTGGAAATAGATAAAGAAAAAGTTAAATAAGTTGCCCAAGGTCACCTAGCTAGTATGGGTGCAGAGCAGAATTTGAACTTAGAGTAGAGCCAAGTTCAAATGTAGATGACAGGCTCATAAATGGACCATTAGCTGACCATTCCCTGTATTTAAATCCCATGCTTATCTGAATGCCAGAAAAGAGTTCACTAAAAAATACAGTTCATAAGGGCTGGTGATCTTCCCTGCAGTTAAGTAGGGCCATGTGACTGAGTTCAGGCCAATAGGCTGTGGGTGGAAATGATATGTGTCATTTCCTTTCTCACCTATTTTCCCTCATCTACCAGCCAAATGCTGATGAACTGGTGGAAGATTCTGAGGACCCAGTGGACAAGCCAATCACAGGGCAGAAGAAACTGGGACCCTGAATGACTGGAGTAAATCACCCCCAATTAACTCCCATTTGGCCATGACACCAGCTCTTCCTACACATGATGCTTAAAGCAGGAGTCAACCTCACGGATGTTTCGTGGGCCAGGCTCCCCATGTGCCCGTGAGAAGATGTGTGCAGGGCAGTCGAGTGTGAGACAGCAGGGAGCCGTGGGAAATGGTCCACTCGGGGAGACGGCACGCCCACACCCAAACAGCCGTGTCGGCTCTGAAAGACTTCACTGGCTCAGTGATAAACGTCTGCAGGTAAAGTTGTGCATCGAAACCAGAGGTCCCACAATGGGGAGCTCACCTGTGGGACCACCTGTGAGTGGCCACCCGTGGCCCCTTCTAGCTCCAATTGTCAGGAAGTTCTGGGCTGTATAACAGTTTTCAAAATTTTCCCTTGGGAATATCACCTTAAAGATAAATTTCCAGTCCAAGATGCTACTGTTTCTGGATCTTAGTGCTTTGTTATTTTGAGACATAAAAGTTTGGATCTGCAAGAGTCCAAATTATTTGTGTAATACATAATTGTTGACAAGACCAGTTTTACAATTTGGGGGCCTTTTGCAAAATGAAACTGTAGGGTCACCATGCAGAAAGCAGGAGAAAGTGTGGTTGAAGGCACCACCATATTAAACTTTTCTCTTTCTTGTGTGATTTCTCTCTTGATCTATCAAGCTGTTTTTTTATTTAATGTTTGTTTACTGATATTGATTTAATTAATTTAGTTTTGCTGTTTAATGGCATGCTCCTTCAGGTACAGGGATGCTCTGAGGAATACAGGTCCTCGGAAGTGGCTGTCCCCTCCCCCAATTCCATGACTCGCTGAGTAGCCCTGTGCCTGACCAGTCTGGCCCTGCCTGGGGACAGGTAAGTCCTCCGAGGCACAGTAACCTCCACATGAGGATGCACTTGGCACCGAGATCAGGTGCCGATAAGACGCTTGCTGCTGCGGAGGTGCCCACTGAGGGCACCGTGAAGCGGCCAGTCCAGGGTGGGACAGCTGCTGCCACGCCCCTCCAGGAGGTGCCTCAGGCCCAGCGCTGAGGCTGCTCACGCCCAGACCCAGGCCAGAGTCAGAATCCCTTTCCCACCTACCACGCGGCCTAGTTGCCACTCAGTGCAGGGCGAGTGAAGAGTGGACAGCAAGGAACCCAGAGGAGCAGGAAGTACGGAGGGGGTGAAAGGTAGCACGGACCACGTGTGGGCCAAGCCTCTGACTACCCTGCCCTGCTCCATCGTCCCACCAGATTTTTACAAAACACAAACTCAACAATAAAATTATTTAAAAAAAACATTTTTTAATCGTCAGTCGAGGATATGGTTATTGATTTTTAGAGAGAGAGAAGGAGAGAAGTAGAGAGAAAGAGAGACATCGATCAGTTGCCTCCTGTACACACTCCCACTAGGGACCGAACCTGCAACCTAGGTATGTGCCCTGACCAGGAATCAAACCTGCGACCTTATTTGGTGTATGGGACAGTGCTCCAACCACCTGAGCCACCTGGCCAGGGCTCGAAGATAAAATTTCTGAGACTTTTAAGACAACAACTACAGAGCATTAACCCCACGTGTGGGCCACTTCTGAGTGGGGTGCTGTGCCACTGCCGTGGACCTTGATTAGTTGTTATAGCACAGTTATAGCACAATAGACCAAGTGCTTACCCTGATGGGGTTCCCATTCTAATAAAGTCCTTATCAAAGTGTAGATAAGTGTGGGAGGGGCGTACTTCAATAAACTGTTTACTTATAGGGAAGGGCTGGCAAATGGTCTGCTTGGAGCCTGCCAACAAGATTCGAACTTTGCACAGCCTGAGGTTTGCTCACTGCTCTCCCACTTTTACTACTATAGCACGACATTGGCAATTCACTTACCACTCCCTAAGACTGTTTCCTCATCTATAAAATGGAAGTTATAATAATACTCATGTCTGCAGGCAGAAAACCTAGATGGGCACACATTCATGTTCATTATTATGTTTTAGTAGGAATACCGACAGTACCAACATCCATTAACTAAGCTTAAGTGAACAGAAATAAAGTGTGTACTATTGGAGAAATAACCCTGGGGGAGGAAGGGGTGAGCATCCAGGTGGAGGACACGCTCTCCTTGTCTCACTGCGGCTGATGGACCAGACTTTAGGCTGTTTGTACTTATATACTGCTGGATGAATTTGATTATCTTTTTATTCTTAACTGAACTAACTAATTGGGTGCTGTATGAAAATGAATCCAATAGTACAGCTTTCTTTTATTATTGGTAAAGAAAACTTAGGTTTTAAATTTAAATGAAGCAAAGTTTATTTCTGATTTCTAGAGGCAAGGAAATAATTGTGAGTAACAAACTTCTCACTGAACTCTGAGTTGTGAAATTTCATCTTTATGGTCACATCTACCAGAAGACTTGTTAAATGCACTCACTTTAATCTCTGGAGAATTGCCACATTCCCTACTGAAGTATATTGAAGATTAGGTCAAATTCTTAAAATGCTAGCAAGTTAACGAAAGGCACTTACTCAGAAACAAGAGAAAAAGCAATGCGGTGCAGGAGCTCTGTATCCTGATCAAAAAATAGTCCAGAAAAAATTTGAAACATATTTGGATTTATATATATCTTGATGACAACCTTCCAAAAAGGCATTCATAAATCTGGAATTTCCCAGGATGCTTTGCCAGGAATTAGTGTTGAGTTACCAGAAAATCAATATGGCATTTAGTACACATCTATCTAGATAGTAATTCAACACATACACACACACACACACACGCCTTTCACTGAGGAGGTCCCACTCAGGGGAAAAGGGAGTGTCCTGATCAGGTTCATTTTACTAGTTCCAAATAATCACCTACAGCTGGAAGTAATACCTTTACTCATGATAAAACACCAACTGCTTAGTATTCCTACTCTGAAAAATAAATTCTGTATTTGCTTTCTGATAAGTTTATTTTATTTTAGACTCATTTTCATAACTTGTCATGCAGTTCCCTCCAGTCCTGCCCAATATCTCACTAATATAAACTATGCCCCGTCAAAAGCTTCTCCATTTTTCCCTTTGTCTCATTCTCTCCCATGCACGTGTGCACGAGTGAGTTCAGCAATTTCCCTTGAGCGTCTATTTCTGTTAAAGGTCCAGTCTGTAGCCCTTCCCGAGAGCATGGGTGAGGACTCCACAGACCTCATTTGCACTGTGTGTGAGGGTTTCTTTTCCTTCTCTGAGTCTGCACATTTCCTCACCGTCAGAAGTCCTTTCTGTGCCTGGCAGAAAGTCCAAGATATTTAGACTATGTTTTAAAATAAATCATTTCCATCTCTGGTTAGTGTACTCCCTGAAAATCCATGTGCTAGAGATCATAGGGTTAAAAACTCAAAGAACTGGGGAAAAGGAGAGAAAAAGAAGAGATCCTGGGGAAAATGGATAAAAAAATGCTTGGCTCTTTATCTGGACTGAGCTACTTAATCACTGTACCCTCAACCAGATCCTGAAGAGACCCCAAGAGAATTCCTGAATTCTCTGATCAAACAGATTACTCCATCTGAGTGAAATCTTCCTTAGAAAATAAATTACAGAGAGAGAGAGAGCGAGAGAGAAAGTGAGAGAGGAAGGATGTTCGGGCTCCCCCATGTCTATTTCAATCTATTTACCCTCTTCCTGGAGTACTTGAGCTTCTTCATGCCTTGAGTTTATTTAGTTTAAAATAACTCAGTGACTACAACCTAGAATTCAACAACCTAGATTCTGCCCAATTTTGGATTCCTGTAGTAATTAAATTCATAGTAGTTGTCAGACACCACTGTGGAATTTGCCCATCATGACTCAGTATCTCCTAATTTAAATTGCCCCTGATTTTAGATAAGGTATGTGAAACCCATGCCTGTTCGTCATAAGGGTTCAGTGTACCCAGAAATAGGTTGGGCACATTCTGCTGTGTCTGTTCACAATACTTACAGCCTGCTTTCTACATGCGACAGAAATGTCTACCAGGCGTGCGTGTGTGTGCACACAATTTGGTGCTCTCTCTATACCATTCTGACAGTTCTGTCCATACTCGGAGCCTCATTGCTCCTCTACATCTACCAGAAGACTTGTTAAATGCACTCGCTTTAATCTCTGGAGAATTGCCACATTCCCTACTGAAGTATATTGAAGATTAGGTCAAATTCTTAAAATGCTAGCAAGTTAATGCAAGGCACTTAACTCAGAAATGAGAAAAAGCAATGCGGTACTAAGTACTCCTCAAGGGAAGGTGGCAGGTACGTGGGAAGAGAGACTAACATTGGTATTTTGTCAGGTACTTTCCTCAGCTCACAGTAGGGAGGCTGAGGTTGTGTCAGATCCTGGATCTGTAACTTGTTAGACATGTGACTTTGGTTCAGTCATTTAACCTCTCTAATCCCCAGTTTCCTCATCTGTCAGATGGGAGTACTTATGTGATAATGTCTGACACTTTTTGAGTACTTTTTATACCAGACACTGTTCTAAATGCACCTGCGCACACAAAACCCTATGAGGTAGGTACAAGGGATAAAAGACAGACTTTAAGGAAAGTGCTTAGCAAATTAGTGGGCAGTAATAGCTATTATCATTATGATAATACAGGGTATGGCTAAAGGAGGTTACAGTTGTGAGTGGGAAAAACACAGAGTTTACTCCTGTATTATCATTTATTAATTATTGTATTATTTTCCATATGAACAACTGTGAACCTACTTTTGCTTCACCCAGTGTATCTTATTATTACATAATATATCTTAGAAATTTATGTCTTATTCAGTTTTCTCAAAAGTCCTCTGAAGTTTGTATCATCATCCCTATTTTTCACTCACGCAAAAACTAAAGGAGGTTAGGTAACTTGTACAAGGTTGCTGAGCTGCTAAGAGAGAGGACTCAAATTCAGGTCTTTCTGATTCCAAGCTTTTTCTCTTTTGACTATGCTGTGGTTTTTTAAAATGATTTATAACATAGAAACTCCATTTTCTGCTCTGCGGCTGCAGGACTTCTTATTGTCTAGGACCCTGCTGCCCAGGTTTGACCCTGGTCCCAACCAACACTGTGTTGAACAGGACTGGCATCCCAGGGCACCTGTGCTGAGGTGACATGTGGGAGCATTTCCACAGATGGGCTTGGTTGTTTCGGTCATTATGCTCCCATCCCCAGCTCCTCACCTAGGAGAGTGCCTGGTATCACTCCCGTCACCAGCAGTGCCCCCACCACAGCCCGACTGACCCTCGCTCATCTTCTAAGTCTTGGTTCAAGCACCGTGCTCTCATGGAGGCCTTCCCTGAACCCAGACCTTCTCTTCTTTTAGTCCTTCATTCAGCAACGATTCAAGGAAGCAACTACAGATTGGGCACTCTGCCAGAAGCTGGATTACAGTAGAGAAGATGCCTGCCTTCCTGGTGCTCTCATTCTCAATTAGGTAAGGCTCCCCACAGCATCCTGAGATGCTCTTTCATAACATTGCATGCTAGTGGTTATTTATGTATAAGAATCTGAATTAATGTCATTCTAAATACAAAAAAAGGCACAGACCGTGTGAGATTTTCTCCATTAGCACAGAGCTTTGTTTGCACTAGTACGCACTCAAGAGTATTTGTGCAGTGACTGACTGGCAGTGGGGCACATTCGTTCATCTTTTTCTAGGGAGCACTAGCAATGGGCATTCTCAGGGCCAACTGCCAGGAGTTCCTCGGGGGCTGTGAGCTCAGGCACCCACGCTGGACACGAGACACAGAAGGTCCATAGTCTAAAGGGGAAGAGCTCCAGATGGTGACCTATCTCTTGTAAGTGGTTCCCCCTCTGGCGGTGTGGAGACAGGTATTGTCATGCAATGCTAATGCAAGTATAGACTGGCAGCCATTCTGGTAAGCAGTCTTGCAGAATTTAGTCAAATTAAGGAGACCCACTTACAATGTTCCAACAATGTAGCTCCTGGGTATACATCCCAGGATATTCTCATACAGGTCATAAGAGGACAAGCACAATGATGCTAACTGCAGCATTACTGGTGCGTGTCTGTCCAGCACGGGAAGGACAGATGGGTAAAATGTTGTGGGGGCACATGACTGGGAACAGTCAGGAACAATGGATTAGATAAATATACAGCAACATGGAATCTAGAAACGTATAGCTATGCTAATGTTTAGTGGAAAAGGTAGAAAACAGCATGAGATCTTTAACATAACTATTTATGTACTTAAGTTAAAAATTCATGAACACAAAACATTACGTGTTTTGCAAAAACACACGCAAATAAAAATACTCACATTGAACACATTAAAATGATTGTGTTGAAGGGAGCATGAGGTGGGTCTAATTGGAAATTAATTTATGTAATAATTATGTACTAATGTAAGTTATTACATAAGTAATTTATAGGTAAAATAAGGGAGAAGGTGTTGCAGAGACCACTGACGTCCCTGAGCAGAAGGTGCAGAAGCAAACAGACAGAATGTTTCCCACGCATCTGCCCTGCTTGCGGCGCCACTTGCCAGACTTGTCTGTCTGTTGTGTCCATTCCTGATGGCACCCTAAGGTCACATGACTTTCAGAGTGCTTAGGAGTGTCTTAAATGTGTGATGGTCACTCCTGTTCCGTTTTTCCCGTGGAAGGTCTTGAGGACGCTGAGTCCCCAGGGTCTGCTCTGCACAGCTCATAGGGAGACGTGGCAAAACCAAGAGCATCGCTGCTGTTGGCTCTGCTGTGAACAGCCCTCCTCTGTCTTGCTGGGAATGCTGAAGCCTCGCCTGCCCAGTCACTTGAACGTGGCATCTGGGCAGGGCCTGGTCTCCCAGTCACGTGGAAAGGTTGATGCGACTCCTGCTTTTAGTTTGGATCTTGATGCTGCATGAGCACAGCCATAGTCTGGGGCCGTATCTGGAGTTTCCTGAACACAGGTGGGTGTCTAATGGTCTGTGGTCCACCCCCAGCACTGTGGTTCCCCATCACTGATACTGTGGTTTTGCCACAGCCGTTGAGTCCCTGTTCCCAGAACTTTGTTTCTCCAGGCGACAGAGAAACTACAGCACCGTGTGGTGTTGGGCCCTCACTGCCCCGCAACAGGCAGCCATATTTCTCACACGGGGGTTGACAGACTCTCCAGTGAGGCCATTGGGTTGAAATAACCCGAGAAGCCCCTTGAATGTATTTTGGGAACTGTAAGACCAGAGACTGAGAGTATAGTCTAGGAAAGCCAGAATGTGGGAACGGTGGGGGCTGCAGGGAATGAACTATGTCACTGTACTGAACTAGCCCAGCACAGGACAGAGGCGGAGCCGACTTCCAGATGGCAGGAGGCTCACATGACGCCAGGCGCATATTCCCCAAGGGCCTCAAATTTTGATAGACATTTTGATTTCTCATATTATCTCCAAAGGATTAGACAGCCAGGCCTAGAGCCACTCTGGTGGGCCTGGAAGAGGAAGAACCTCGTCACACCACTTTAAAATTGTGGCCCATTCTAGAATGGCATGATTTGTCATGTACGACAAATAAGACTGTCCCAGTGAGCCCTGCTTGTTAGAGTATGGAATTACATAGAATGGTTTTCTTGATGATAAAAGCATTGATTTGTTCAATGTAGATAGTTGTAGTAGACCAAATTTTATAACCCTCTTTTGTCATTTCTCTTTAAAATATATACATGCTAAGAGTCTCAAAAGGTTCAAGTGGCCTAAATATCTCAGTCTCCGGGAACCCCGTGGTTGAGACCAACTAGCGGATGTCATAAAGCAAAAAGCTGTATTAGAATTACCTGGTGTTAAAACTAAAGGGAGAAGATGACCAGATATTAGCTAGTTCTTGGTGAATTTCAGTTGATGTAAATTTTTTCCTAATTAAGAAAAGAATATATACTTATTCCTGGAAATTCAGAAAATGCAGAGAAATATAAAGTTAAGCTGACACAATTCAGAAATAACTGCTCTAAAAGCTGTGCCGTTCAGAAGTGTTTGTGTGTGTGTGTGTACACGCACGCACACCCCCACAGAGTTGGAGAACACATGGGTTTTTCCACCCAGCAATATGTAAACATCGATCTTCCCATGTCTATAAATATAGACACATGTCATTCTAGTTAATGGCTTCATGGTTTTCCTTGTGTAGCTACATCATAACTGTTTAACCAAACTCCCATTGATAAATGTTCAGTTCATTTCAAATTTATCAGTGCCAGAAACTCTCCCATAATTAACATCCTGTTTGTTCATCCTCACACATTTAGCTAACTATTTACTTTGGGTAAATTTGTAGAGATGGGACTTCTATGTCAAAGACTTGCAAAGAGGGCTTTTCTACACGTTGCCAAGATTTCCTCCAGGAAAGTTGCATTAGTGTTTATGCTCCTACCAGAGGTACCTGTGTGCGCCTGTTTCCCCAAACTCTCCCAGCACTAGACACCATCAGTGACCATCAGTTTTCTTGATCGTTCCTATTCTGACAGCTGGCTCTTCTTTTGAAGCCTGGGCTCCATCACCAGTAGCTTGGCCTTTTTCAAGGTTAAGCAGGCACAGCACTTTATTACTTAAAGAGGTAGCTTCCTGAGGGGACAAATCAGCTTTCTCTGTAAGCCAGGGTATGTTTATTGTGATCTTCAAGGTTGAACGACACTTTCCTTTAGCTGTGTGCCTGGATTTTTGAGTTTTACTGACAAGGGTAGATTGAGCTTATTTCAAAGCCGGGTAAAACTGGTGGCCAAGTGGAGGGATCGCCTGTGGTGAGGGCCGAGCTACACTGGAAAATCACTGTCCGGACGCCACTGAGTGGCACCCAGGTCACCGCCCCCTGATTTGTCTTAGAATTCAAGGTAAGCAAAGTCATTTATGTTCTTAAGAAATCTGTCTTTTATTTGTCATATACTCTTTTTTTAGGCATTGAAATATCGCTAATAAAGGAACATCTCACTAAGATTTAACAATATGGTATTAACAGTTTGTATTTGTTTCATCAAAGTTTTTTTACTAAAGTAAGTAGAAAGAAATTACAGAAATCATATTTTATCTCTTAGAGTAATTTAAACTTATATTTATGGGGTTTTCCATTTCTGAATATTCTGAATATCATTACATACACACACAGACAGATACATGCACACAACCCACATATTTTCCTGCTAGGAGTCATTGTCCTCTCAATAATTAATTTTCTGTGCCTTTTTCTAAAGAGTGTGAAGCAGAACTCCTGGGTTTGTCCTCCCAGCTCCTGAGGTGGAGAAGGGATTTGCTAGCTTGGACTCACCCACGTGTCACTCCGGGGTGAGTCCAGCCTGGGGACTCATGTGACCACTGTAGCCTCTTTTTAGCCTGATTTTTGAAAATATATTTCAAGTGCTACTCGACCTACTTCCCTAATTTATGGAGCTCTTTAAAAAAGATAAGATTGCAACTGTGACTTTGCCCATCTGACTATTTTTCTGGGGCAAGATTGCAGGACGGCTTCTAGGGCCTGTGAGTGGGGAGAAAGTGGGAGAAAGGGCTGGCAGCGAGGGATGATGGCTGGAGGGTTAGTGTGTGAAGTGGTGACACATGCTCAGCATTATTTCCCGCATCCAAGACCCAGGGTGGGTCAGACTGGGCCGGCACAGCTCAGTGCACAAACTTTCAAATCAGGCACAATGAGTTCCAATGCCAGCAGTCTTCACCACGTTCTCCCTGTGTGATCCTGGCCACGTTATTTTTCTTCTCTATGTCTCAATAATAGCACTTATTTTGGATTGGCTTAAGAATTAAATAAGTGAATGTATATAAAGTTCTTTCAACAACACTTGGCACACAAACTAATCAATAATGGGAATTGTTTTTAGTATCCACTGAGACACGGCTCAGTATATTGTCCTCCAAGGCCATGGGAAGCTAACTACCACCCCCTGGGCCAAACCCAGCCCTCTGCCTGATTTTGTATAGGGACGCGCTAAGAACAGTTTTTACATTCATGAATGATTGAAAAAAAGATCAAAAGGAGAAGATCTTGTGACATGTAAAAATGATGTGGGATTCAAATTTCAGTGTTCGTAAATAAACTGCTGTTGGAACACAGCCACAGCCAACGTTTGCACACTGTCCACAGTCGTTCTCGTGCTAGGAAGCAGAGCCGAACAGTAGCGACAGTGACCAGGTAGCCTGCAAAGCTGGAAATACTCACTACCTGACCCTTTACAGAAAGTTTGCTGACCCTGGCATTAGGGAGCATGGAGCAAGTGAGGACTTTCATTCTTTCTACTTTTTAAAATCCTCATCCGAGGCTATATTTACTGATTTTAGAGAGAGAGGAAGAGGGGAAAGAGAGAGAAAGAAACATTGACTGGTTGCCTCCTGTAGGGTTCCCAACCAGGGATTGGGCCTGTGACCTAGGTATTTGCCCTGACTGGAAATCGAACCCACAACCTTTTGGTGCATGAGATGACACTTCAACCAACTGAGCTACCTGGCCAGGGCAGAAGACTTTTGTTCTTGCTCAGGATCAAGGAAGGTGCAGCTTTCTGGCCCCTTCCACCTGCTTTGTCTCATCTTTGCTAACGGAGCCATTTGGTCAAAGCTGTTCCCTACTACCAGAAGGATCATACCTGGCAATGGTGAGCTACTAATGCTTACCACCCATCTCTGAAGAAGGAAAGGGAGCCCTGATGTGTACCACTGGCTGATTTCTATGGTTTGAATTACCTGTACCATGCCTTTTTTTTTCAAGTTACCAAAAAGTCATCAACTGGCCTGCAAAATTCTTAAAAATTTAACCATTGGTTCTCATGAGCCATGCCAGCCAGCATTGCCCTTTGACCTCCACTGACAGCCTCACCACTGCTTTGCAGCCTGGAGCTCTGGGGGCCATGTGTTTACTGCACGGGGGGATTGTAACTGATTATTGAGTCACCAAGTAGGGCTCAACTGACATTTCTATGAGGGGCTTATCTCAGAACACACGTTATTCCGAAATATGGGTCGCCTATGAGAGATTTAGCACAGAGGAAAGCTGACATACACGAGCAGAGAGAAAGTGCTGTGAGTGAAGGAGCTGGTGAGTAATATGGGAAGAGACTCGGTGCATTTAGTGTTTGATCGGAGGACCTCAGGGATGGCACAAAGCCTACAGAGTCATCTGTCCTCTTGTCTCCCTGGTGCTGACCCCTTTCTGAGACTGGCTGCAGGAGTGAACCATGAGGATATCTCAGGAGAGAGTTTTCAATCAGAGGGAATAGCAAGTGCAAAGGTCCTGGTATGATGGCCTCTTAACTCACTTACTCTGCGTTGGCCTCTGTTATTCCTCTGAGCCTGACCCATCAACTCTGCTTTTCTTTGGAGCAGTTAATGAGTTGGTTGTTTACACATTAATTAGACCATGAGCTCCTAGATGATAGAACTTCCTTATTTGTCTTTGCATCCTCGGTGCTTGGCACAATGCCAGTCGCACAGTTAGTATGCAATAAACAGGACACATCATAACACCTGATTAACCGAACTCTCTCTCCATGCCTTCTTTCTGTGAGTGTTCCAACAATTTGTACAGGGTTTCTGAGAGAGAGTCTTACTCCTGTGAAGCAAACACTTGTCCCTTACCCACCTCCTTATGCAACCCAGGCCTTCCCTGTCCAATATTCTTACATATTGGGGCTGAATTTCCCCCCTCACACTTTCCAGGCAAAAATTGGAAAGTTAAGAGGAAGAGACACAGCAAGGGCTTTGGAGTGAGACTTGCTAGCAGGGTGCACAGAGCTTTAGACAAGGCTTGAGGCTCCACTGTGATTTTCTACCTCCAACCAAGTCAGAGGATTGGAGGGGAAAAAGAGTTGGACTGCAATTCCCTACTTGGCTAGTGAGTGACGATGAAAGAAAACCAACCCTGGTCAATGAAAACGGACTAACAAGTTTCCATTTAGTGTTCTTTTCTTCAAATTAACTGCCAGTCAGTCCCACAGGCATCCTACTGTCTTGATCCTCCACTCCTTCCCCCGACAGGTGATCTTGAACCTGGATGATGTGGAGTCAGTTTCCGCTCTCTCTCCTATATGATTGGGGCTGTGCAAGGCCAGTTCTAGCAAGGGTCTATTGGGGACAGGAAATACATTGACTCACAAGGTGTTACTTTTGCATTTCTTGTTTTTCTGATTACGACCATACACCAGAAACATACTTGGATTCAAGCTTAAGCATGATGCATAAAAGCACACAGTGTTCTGAAAACAAGACAATTTTAGCTCAGACCACTGGTCATGCTAACAAGCAAGGGCACTTTCCACTTTAGGTTCCCATTCCTTCGGAGTTGGGTCAGAAAGCAGACTTCTGATTTGCCTGTGGTGTGCACACTAGGTTATTTTGCTCAGAAAACTGGAAGGCTTTACTAGGCGAGAGAGGCAAGTAAGGCCTTGGTTAAAACAGGTCAACTAAACCATATGAAAGATTTATTTTGTGCAATCAATTTCCAGTTATTGGCCTCCTCGGGGACCTTTTAATAAGAATTCATATAGGGCCAGGAAAGCTTACCTTGTTTTTCACTGTTCCTAAGTGTGTTTGATATGTATGGTGTGTGTGTGTGTGTGTGTGTGCGTGTGTGTGACATCAGTACTGTAGAGGAAGGGATAGAGAATGGTCACAGATCCATCCATGGGCCAACTAAAATTCATCATGGTTCAGTGTAAATACTATATTTCATCAGTTCTTAGGCACACATTTATTGTCACATTTTAACATTTCTAACAGCAAAATGAGCCTCACAACCTGTGTTGATTTTTAATTTTCTTAGTGACAATCAGTGGTGTCATAGATCCAGTGACATGCCATCTGACTTGGATGCTCTGTACCTACAGTTGCAAAGGCAGAGCACACCTGTCAAAGTCTACAGAAGTCACAGAGTCCAGGTATTGCTCCCATCCACGCCATCTCCAGGATTACTGTCGAAGGGTTCTGCTTTGTCTCTTTGTAATATGCAGCTCACAGTTATCAGGTTCTTCCTACAGTTGGGCAAGCTCTTTATACACCTAGTCTCAGGACGCCATGACGTAGGTGTAATTATCATTTCATTTAGGGTCTAGGCAGGATACAGAAACTGTACTAGTTATTTAAACAGAGAAAATGGAACAGAAAGAGTTGTTAACCAGGTATGAAGCTGATCACTAGTAACTAAACCGGTAAAAATGGGGGCTCCAAGGCATCAAGAAAGCAACAACTACAGGAAGCAGCTAGTATGTCTAGGGCTGGGGGAACAAAGGGAGGAGGCTGGGAATGCAGAGGAGGGGAGCTCTAGAGCTGAGCCTCAGGCCTTGGCGGGTGCTGGGGTCTCTGAGCGGGCCCAGGGAAGCTGGCTCTGCAGGTGTTGGAAAAGCTGACAAGTGGGTTTAGTTGCTGCTACAGAAGGAACTGCTGCTGCTGCAGAGGCTTTGGGGGAATGATGCTCTCAGGAGCTGGAAGCAGGAGGGAGGAACGGGGCCCTTGGCCCGTCTCAGGCAGCTGGCAAAGCCGAGAGCTGGTGTGTAGAGTCCTAGCCCCAGCGTCCCAAAGCAGGGCATGGAAGGGTGGCTGGGAGGTAAGAGAAAAAGAGCTAAGTGTCTGAAACATAATCTTATTTTTACACATGAAGAAACAGACAAAAACATCAGAAGTAGTAAATACAGGGCCCCAAATCATACAAATCTGAAGATACAGAGCCAGGATCTAAACCCAGATTTTTCTGAGTCCATATTCTATGCGCTTAATGACTACATAGGCCTCTTTCCTCTGTTGCCTTCTATGAATTTCTTTGTCTCACTTTTTTCATTTATGCAGCCAACAGATATTTCTTGAGTGTCTATTCTACGTCAGGCGCTGTGCTCGGCTCAAGCAAAACAGACGTGGTCATTGTCCTCAGGGAACTGACCATCTAGTTCTGTCTATTTCTGAGGGTAGTCTCCCTCCCTCTCCCTCTCTCTCTCCCCTCCTTCTCCCCACTCCCTCCCTCCCCTCCCCTCCCACCCAACCCCTGACTGTCTCTTTTCATCTGCATGTCTAGTCTTCAGGTGTGTATTGCTTTCTTTTTCAATTATTTAATGTCTGCCCTTCTCTGCCTTGCTGTCTCAAACTCTTTTTTATCTCTGTGATCTTTCCTGGTCCCCTTTTCTTCTGTTACTCCCTTTTCCTTCTTATGTTACTTTCTCTTCATATTAATGGCCCAAATGTAGACCCAAGCGTAGGCTCTATTCACATTTTCTCTTTTAACACGTTCCATAAGCTTTGTTCTTAAAAAATGTTTAAGTGAAGGAGAAAAACACTTTATAGTTCTCTATTTTAAAGCACAGACAAATAAATTTAATTCAGTAGGCTTTTGCTTACTGGCCTTTCATTTTCTTATGAGGCTAGCTCCTCCAAGGCAATCAGTCATTGGGAGACCAAAGCAATAGATCAAAGGAAGCATAACACCTGTAGTAGCTTCCAACACACCAGTCATGACAGCAAAAGTCTCTCTGTTTCGGGAGTGACCGTGCAGAGTGCTTAGGACTGGGGAACGCAGTCCCTCGAGTTGAGACCCCAAGTCTTCCATTTCCTAGCTGTGTAGCATCAGGAAAACTTATCCAGCCTCTCCATGCCTTGATTTTCCTCATCTGCAGGATGGAGACAATAATATTAGCATCTACTTCATTGAGCTTGGAAAAGATTAAGTGAATTAATACATAAAGGCATTCAGAAGAGTATCAGCTTGTAAGAGATATAATTATCTATCATTATTATTTATAGCACAAATTATATCACGGAAACATTGCCCTCACTCCCACAACTCTTTTATCCTCTCTGGCTCTCAAGACTCTAAACTACTTCTTTCCAGCACTTTTGAGTTGTGCGCTCCCCTTTCCGTGGTTCTGCTCACACAGTACTGAGGGAACATGTGATGTCAGAACTACTGAGGTTGTCAGCCCTTCTGGTTGTATGTGACAGAAAATCAACTCAGTTCAGTTTAACCAAAAGGGGTACAGAGTTGGGAAGCCCAGGGGTAAGAGTGGCCACTGCAAGGACGTTTTGGGCCTTCAGTAAGACCACTGGGGGCTTGCCCGAGGCCATCCTCTCACCTTGGTTTCTATGGGCGCCATTGCTTCCTGCCACAGGCAAGGCTTCTCCAGGTGGTGACTGTGACGTCCTCCGGCAATCTACGCATTCCATCTTTCCAGTTGTCCTGTAGTGTCGCATTCAAAAGCACTCCTCTGCTGAGNTTTATCCTCTCTGGCTCTCAAGACTCTAAACTACTTCTTTCCAGCACTTTTGAGTTGTGCGCTCCCCTTTCCGTGGTTCTGCTCACACAGTACTGAGGGAACATGTGATGTCAGAACTACTGAGGTTGTCAGCCCTTCTGGTTGTATGTGACAGAAAATCAACTCAGTTCAGTTTAACCAAAAGGGGTACAGAGTTGGGAAGCCCAGGGGTAAGAGTGGCCACTGCAAGGACGTTTTGGGCCTTCAGTAAGACCATTGGGGGCTTGCCCGAGGCCATCCTCTCACCTTGGTTTCTATGGGCGCCATTGCTTCCTGCCCCAGGCAAGGCTTCTCCAGGTGGTCACTGTCCCTGGGGAGGGAGGCAGTGTTGGTCTCTAGTTTATCGGCAATGTTAACCCCAGTGCTCTGGCCCATATAGCAAATGTCCACCTTCACCGTTTCTTGCCAGCGGGCTTGGGTGCCAGCATACACACAGGACTCTTGGTGGCTGGTTATGATAATCCAGTATTCCCAGCACCGGCCTGTGGAAGAGGACCCCCCGCAACAGTGATCCTACGCCTGTCTACCAGCTGACTGCACATTGAAGAAGGTGCCATGCGGCAGGGCTGGGCACGAAAGAAGTGTAGGGAGGTAAGAAATTAGTAGGCATTGGAACGTTTTTTGGACAACTCAGATTTTAACATCAGCAAACATCATATCCCATTTCTTTCCTCTCCTCATATTTTACATCTGACATTCTGCCTTTTAATGCATTTTTTCCAGTTAAGCAGATGCTGGACTTTTGGAAAATGTGTTCCAAAGATCTATTCTAATGTCTGAGTATCACTGGTCATTGAGTTAAGCAATATGAAAAATTACATGAAATGCCCAAGATGTCTAAAATTGTATAGAGATTTGTGACATGCGTAAGTGGTGTCAATTGCTCATTTTAAAAGTGGTTATTATTAAAGGGCAAGGGGTAGAATTTAAGGATCGAGTCATATGGTTCTTTGTTCTCAAAAACATTAGAGGGTTAATGAACAGGCCACTACTGTTTCTAACCCTAAAGCGTTGCTTGGACTTTGGGGGTGTCTCCCTTGGGCACACGCGATGATTTTCTGTTCTCTGTTCTCACTGTGGTATTCACTGACACAACCCAATCCCACAGCCCAAAGAGCAGTCTGACAGCTCCCTCACCCACAGTGCGTGGGGCTCTGGGGAGGGAGAAGGGGTAGGTGGACTTGCTGGGAAGGTTGAGACTGGAGTCCTCAGAGTGAGGCCAAGCGTTGAGTTTCCGGGTGGAACCAAAGGCGCTTGTCAACACCCCCACCCCAGTTTCCCTGGTGGGGATCCAGGAATGGAGAGGAGGCAGTGAACCAGCCAGCAGGAGTGGCTGGGCTGAGACAGCAGCCTCTGGTCCTTGCAAGGCTGGGAGCCTTGGACACCAGAGACAGGGAATTCTGCATAAGGCTTCTGGCCAAGAGAATTAGGAACTGGGTGGCCAGGACAGCTGTTTCTGAGCTCTGAGAAGTTCACTGTGGCCAAGGCCTTCACGGCGCGCTGCATTATAAATGCAGGCAGGGCCTCCCCCTGCGGCCGTCTGAGAAGCCATTTGGATGAACTGTCCCTTGGCCCCACGTTGGTGCTTCTGTGTCTGTTACCGCAGTGACTCGGGGTGTTTATTTCCTGGGAAGGTGGAGGCTGACAAAGGCTGCTTGTACCCAGAATGTTGCCCGTCAGGAGGTCGGGAGGCTGGGAGCTCCTGGTATGGGAAGAGGACCAAAGGGTGAAAAGCCGTGTTTCCTGCCCTGCCTCTGCCACGCGGGCTGCTGCGGTGTTTACACTCTGGGTGTGTGTGGGAGGAGGGGAAGGACAACGCCCGTCTCCCAGTCTCTTCCACACGGAGGCTGCAAAGGTGCCTGAGGAAAGTCATGCTTTATTTCTGACAGAACTTGGCCAACAGCCACAGGAGTAATTCATTTTTGGTGGGATCTTTTTGGAAGGGACGAATACAAAATGTTCTCATTCATCTGCTTTAAAATTAAAAGCAGGAACCATGTGAGTGTTCAGTAAAAAACAACAATTAATTCAAAACACATAGAGCAGCTCCCCATCTATTAAACTTTGGACAAGGTTGACACGTCCAAAACATTTTTCATGTTGGATCACTTTGTTTTAACTTTGAAAAACTATGTATTTCTCTGCCTGCTGAACCTGAGTATATGGAACACGATACAGTCATCTTTCGGTAATTCAGCATTGCCCTTACAGACATCAATTACAGCAAATATCTCCAGACTCTTAGACTTGTCCTAACTGTCTTTCGTTTGTCTCTGTTAGACTTTTGCTCATGGCTCCTATGAAGGTTATTTTTTTACAAGCAGTCTACATTCCCCTCCCTTTTTGTGCTCCAATTTTTTTGTTCTTAGTAGGCAGGAAACCAGATGAGCTTGTTAGAAATCTATCTAAAGAAAAAGGGTGAGCAGGGAGACCACTGGAGTCCGCAGACCCTGGCTTTCGGTTACAGGTGCAGAGACACACAAACATGCACACTGACCTGCTTTTAAAAAAATATTAATTCATTAAATATTTATGGAATGCCTACTGTATGCCAGGCACTAAGTTAGAGACTGGAGGACAGAGGAAATAACTCCCAGTATTCTTCCTTGAGATACATTATAGTTCACGGGGCAGACACACCTATGACGGCCCCTGACGAGATAATCAAATGTTGTAAGAGCGAGAGGCTACTGGGCTGCCGTGGAGGGGCCTTGGCCGGCTCTGAGTCTCCGGGGAGCAGCTCAGGGAGCGTGCTCCTCGGGCGGAGGCTCAAAAGGTTATGTTTGTGGTCCTGCGGGCCCTCCTTCCCCTCCCTCCCCTACCCCAGAATTTAATTTGAAATTTTCTAATGGAATCTTCTGTCTTTCACCCCTAAACAGTTGAAGGCTTTAAATTAAAAACAAGCGAATGCATTTTTAATAGAACTTGACAGTTTGAATTTAGGCACAAAGGCCATGTTTGAAAACTAAGAGTGTGACAGGCATTTAATGAGGCGAATGTAGCCCCGGCCCAGAGGGAAGACAGTTCATAATTAAGGGACCAGGGTGCTCGGACAGAAGAAACCCCCCAGATTCTTAAAAATGGCATTGCAAAGGCTGGTTCCTTTTTCCTCCAGCCTGGTTGTTCCAATTTTCTCCTTGATTCCATGATCCACTTGATGTACACGCAGTAAGTTCCACTAAAAAAATAAAGTCAATCTTGTCATACCACACCTTCATTTTAAAATTGCCAAAAGATAACAATAGGAGTTCCATGAAAGAATTACAAGTAATTCATGGTATGTTAGAAGTAATCACTGTTACTAGTAATGAAAGAAATGTTTCTCTTAAGGACACGAATGTGTTCCCTATAATCGTAATGACTGTGATCACCCAGGAGATCTAACACTGATGTCATACTAACCATCTAAAGTACGTCTGTGCTGCACCTGCCAGTTGTCGCAGTCACATTTTTAGAGCATCCTTCCCCTACCCCCTCCCAGTGCAGGGTAATGATGACACTTCATTGTCATGTCTCTTAGCCACCTTTTATCTGGGACATCTCCTCAGCATTTGTCTTTCATGACATTGCTATTTTTGAAGAGTGTATTTCAGTTGTTTTAAAGATGTCCCTCAATTTAGTTTGTTTTCTCTTGATTAGATTCAAGTGTTTGCTTTTGGCAGGAATGGATTTTATGTACTTTTCTCTCTCTCTCTTTTTTTATTGTTGTTCAGGTAGAGTTGTCTCCATTTTCGCCCCACAACTCCTCCCAACCCCAGCCATCCCTACTTCCAACCCTCAATCCTACCTGCCTTTGGCTTTGTCCATGTGTCCTTTATACTTGTTCTTTGACAACCCTTCCCTCTTTCCCCGCACTTATCCCCTCCCACTTCTCCTCTGGTTAGTGTCAGTTTGTTCTTTATTTTAATATCTCTTATATATTTTTAAGATTTTTATATTATGCTTTTTTCTTTGTTTTGTTGATTAGGTTCCACTTATAGGTGAGACCATGTGGTATTTGTCTTTCACCAGCTGGCTTATTTCACTCAGCATAATGCCCTCCAGTTCCATTCGTGCTGTCATGAAGAGTAGGAGTTCCTTCTTTCTTTCTGCTGCATAGTATTCCATTGTGGTTTTGTGAACTTTTTTGAAGGTGAAGGTCTGTGTCATCTCTCTTCACGTAGCCCCTTGGGCTCTGGAGCCCTGTGATTCGGTTTGAAATCTCACTGCTGCCCAGTCATGGTTGCTCCATCTTGGGCATGTTACTTACCTCAGCTGGGCATCCACAGCCTTACCTGTAAAAAGGGTACATATAAGGCCTAAAGGCTATAGTAAAGATTGAGAGATGTAATGAATTAAAAAAACTTAAAGCAATGTCTGGCCCCTAAAAAGTGCTCTGTCATTTTTACTTTAAATATCAAATGATGATAAATAGACTATTAATGCAAAAATCTAGTGCTTCTGAAGACTTGTTTGGAGCAATGGTACTATTTGGGAGCAGTGGCGTAGCCTTTCCCCAGGTGTGCTTTGAGATGTATAATTTTTAATTTTGAAATTTGTGTTAAGAAATATAAATCATAGACACCTTTTTGTCAATGAATGCACTTCCTTAATATGGGAGACTAGTCACGTTACCAGAAGACAATCCCTTCCTGGGATTCCCTTTGATTTCTTACCAGACAGTTTCCTTGGACTCTCCACAAGCTACAGTTTCAAGCCAATATGCACAAGGCCCTGGGAAGATGCTGATAGATTCCAGACAGACAGAGACAGGCTACTTGAGGTGATGTTGTCCTTGGAACTGAATGAAGGTGACTGGGAAATATTTTGATGTAGTGCTTGAATATGTGATGCAAGTCTGCTTTTCACTGATAATGTATGATGCTTTGGCAGGATCTGTTAAAATAATAATAATAATAATAATAATAATAATAATAGGCACCTTAATAGTTATACAGAACAGAAAGCTGCATGTAAGAAAAATAGCATTCACCAACCCTTTTAATTGAAGATGCCTATGACCTATGTGCCAGCAACTCCAGTCAGTGCTAGGCTAGGAGGTATAGAAGAAATCATAATTAAGCCAAATGTTTATTGATAAAGAAATGGACAAGTAAATTGAGATCTTGTCAATGAATAAATACTATAAACAAGTTAAAATATTGACAAAAAGGGCTTTTTAAAAAATACTCATAGTATGAATGCATTTATGTAAATTCTAAAAACATATCACCCATATGGTATATCTTTTTTAGAGCACAATAATGGAGCAAAAAATAAAAATAAAAAATAGAAATGGGAAGGAGACACAACCACTTTAGAAGAATAATGATACCTGGGGAAGGGGTGGGGGACAGAGCTAGTGAGAGGCTTAAAAGGGCCTATAATTCTAAATGTAGTCTGTATTTCCTCATTTTTTAAAAAAAGAAATGAAGTAAATATACCAAAATGTTTAGCAATCACTGAACCTAAGTGGTGTCAATATAGATATTTTCTATACTAATATCTTTAGTATTCAAAATGCTTCATAACAACAACAATAATAATAATAATAAAGCTAAGAGAAAAAATACCTTTCTATTTAAATATATCAGGGACCTGGAACCTCTCCACGTATTTCTCTCAGCTGAGCTGTTGCTGAGATGTGGGAAGCACTGTTATTTACGAACGTCTGCCTTTGTAAGGCAGACATTTGCCTGGACCATCTCTGCCATCCCAGTGGATGAAAATCTTTCCAGAGCAGGATGCAGAAACGTTTTTGCACAGAGTGGACTGGCTCCTTCAGTGCAGGGCCCCTTTCATCCCCAGGACCAGTAGTGTCCTGCTCACAGTTGGAGTTCAACAAAATTTGTTGAATGAGTGAGTTCAAGCCGACTTTCACTGCACTCTACTGATGCAGGCCACCACTGAGCTCACCCACCAGGGTGGAGACGGACACAGGCACATAGCTTGACTGGACAAGAGGATGACCTAGAACAGCAGGTGCATTGCCCCGGTGGTTAATTCTGACCAGGATGGCAAGGGGAAGGCACGCTGTGATTAAGTTTCTCACACATTGGTATCTTTCTTTGGGCTAAGAGATTGCTTGCTCCTGGTCAAAATATAAATCTCTTACCAGGAGGGAGTAACCCATCAATCCATCCTTCTCAATCATCACGTAGGCAGGCTGATTATACCAGGTCGGTCCCAAGACTGAGCAAGACTAGACAAGTCAGACTAACAGTACCAAAGACTGGCTTCTGAGACAAAGGAAAATTCCGGATGTTTGAGTAGAAGCTGGGAGTAAGGGGTTAGGGGCAGGGCTTGGGAGTTTTGATCACTGAAAAGCGCTGTGATGGCACCAAGTAGGAACCATGAGGGAAAGGAGAAACAAAGAAGGTAGACAGGAACTAGAAGATCGGACAAGGCCAGACATTCAGGGAGCAGGGTGGGAAGACAAGGACTGGCTGATTTACCCATCAGAGCTTAGACAACCTGATCCTGTGATCTTTGTAAGGACCTCAATAGTTTATAGCACAGCCTGAAAAGGATGCTGGTGGTAGTTGGTGACAACGCTGCCCAAGGAAGCCTCTGTTTCTGCAGTCCTCCCAGTGATGGAGACAGCTGTCCCTGAGTTGGCCTTGGGACCTGCCTGTGTCACCCCCCCATGGCTGCTCTGGCTCCAACTGAATGCTCTGGTTGTGCCTCCAGTCATTCCCTAGTCCCTCTGATTGGCCTGCTTTACGCTGTTTCATTCACGTGGTGGATAAAAGTGGCTTTGTTGAGATTGACCTAGAGTGGAATATAATCCTCCTCATACTTCCTAGGACACCCCAGATACCTCTTAATCCTTCCTTCCCTTTGCTCTTACTCTTCAAGACTTGGAGAGTCACGCCACCTTCTCAAGGAAATCTTTGCTGTGCCTCTTTGGCCTTTCTGGGGTGGGTTAGGAGGAGCCTTCCTGAAGCCCCCCCCCCACAAATCCTTTTCATATTGCTAGCCTTCCACTTATAACGCTGTGTAGTATTTATCATTTGTGTGTCTACTTGTCAGGCCTGCTGAAGGCAGAGGGGCCCTCCCTTGTTTGTTTTTGTCTCCACTGTATTCAGTATGCGGTATGAGGCTTATACTGTTGGCTCAAAAGAATCAAGTGTATAGGGAGCTGGAGACTTCTGGTCTCTATGTGCTATACTCTGGCCCACTGATTTTCTCTTTTTCTGCTTGTTTTGTTTCATTGTATTGAGTAGCAAAGCAATACTTGAAAGCATTCTTCTTGTAAAAATTCAAGGAAAAAAATAGAGAGCATAAAAGGGAAAAGTCTACATTTTTTCTCCCCCTTCATTCCCTAGTCCCACTTCCCTCCCCAGAGGCTACCGCTATTATCACTTGGGTTTGTAGTCTCCCAAAAGTTATCTATGCATTTGCAAATATATATATACACATGAACAAATACATTCTATTGATTTATAGAAAAAGCATTTTTCTTTTATTGCATAAGAATGTTTTGGTCATTTCATGTAACTGTTTATAACTTATCAGTTCTTTAAAATTTTTATTTATTTATTAATTTGACAGGAAGGTAAAGAGAGAGAGAGAGAAACATCAATTTCTTGTTCCACTTATTGGTTACTTCGGTATGTGCTCTAACCAGAGTTCAAACGCACAACCTTAAGGTATTAGGACAACGCTCCAACCAACTGAGCTACCTGGCCAGGGTCAATCCAACCCTTCTTTGACTGCTACAGAGTAATCTACAGAGACTAGGTAAGGAAGTAGTATTGGTTTAAGGAAGAAAAAAATATATTAAAGGATATTAGCCCGTTCACAGAATTTGTGTGAGGGAAAGAGAACTAGAGCCTGAAGCCACACAACCAGGAATGCCCAACCATACTACAGGAGTGAGTGTTTGGTTGGGGAGGGGGTGTTCTGTAGTGAAGACCCCACAGCCGCCACTTCCCCGTCCCAGTGGCACTCAGAGCTGCACTCCCAGAGTTCCTGCGATACCACACAGAAGGATACAGATGCCTCTATCCCACGCTTGGTAGAGAGTCACCCCGCTCCCCAACCTTCTCCTCTGTCATCACATGGTCACTTCTCTATCCTCAAGGGGACCCACCAGCAAAGTGGCCTTTAAGAGAAGATCAAATATTGGGTTGCCTAAATGAGCCATAAAAATGTAGTATAGCAATAAACAGTTAATCATTAAATAACTTAAATAGAAAAATAGATTTCATACACAATAGCCACAAAAACTGTGAAATATGAGGAACAAACCATGAGATTTAATTCAAATCCTGGCTTCTGGTACCCAGGTGTCAGGTGGAGGCAAAGGGGTGGAGTCAGTGATTGCAGAATTCATCAGTTTTTGTTATTATGCCAGGAAAGGGGAAATATAATTCCACCTGGTCACCTCTTATAGAATCTAACATTTATTGATAGATTCCTAATGAAAAGGGCAGGTATGCTCTTGAATTGATTAGGTGTTCACTTTTATGAAAGACATACTATAACATAGAGCTTATTTTACTAACTACTCATGTTGGGTATCTGTCTACTAACCTCCACCCCATTCAAACACATAGGAGCTGAGAGAGAGAGAAGGGAGGAGAGAAGCTGGCATATGGCTCTTCCAATGTGACAACAGGAATAAAACTCAGTTGTAAGAATAATTTCTGCTGGCTTCCTATTATATTATATTATATTATATTATACTATATTATATTATATTTATAGTGATTTGTGTTCTGAATCCTAACTCAAATATATGAGTTAAAGATGTTGAAGTAAAAAACTTTTGAAAAGTTTGTTCTTGTTTTCGCTGGTCCTCCTCTCCCATAGACCCAAATTTGGTAATTTTTCAGGATTATTTGTACTGAGTGCATTTTGCTGTGATATACATACCTTTATGCCATGTTCACTTAAAACACATCTGTCCCAAATTGGGTGTGGACCTTGAGCAAGTCATTTGAAATCTCCTAGTCTCTTAGAGACTAAGAAAATTACACACACCTGCCAAAAATAAGCGAGTTGTATGAGGTAATATATGAAAGAATGTTTTGAAGGAGGGTTAACTAAGCTGTCTAAATGCAAATGACTTCTCTTTAGGCTTAGCTCCTGGAGGTCTGGAGAACTGTTCTGTTATCACTGTACTGCTCACCTCTCCCATTGCCTAGCCCTGTACCTGGTGCAGAGGCGAAACTAAATAATAGAACCACAGCAGCAGCAACAGACGTTTATCACATACTTCCTTTTATATGCACTATCTCACTTTTGCGTAGCTATTATTACAATCTGCATTTTGTAGATAAGAAAATGATGATTTATTTATTTAACTAAAATTCTAAACACACAGAGTCTCTCCCAGCAAATTCGCCCAAAAAGAATCTCTCTTTCTACTGATGCCCAAAAAAAGTACAATTAGAAATTGCTTTGTTTGACATGAAGCCTTTTTGTTACTTAAGATGCTTTGGGAGGGGAATTTCACTGCACCTCCTCAGTGCAAGCTGTTTCATCAGGTCTTCTGGAAGCCAGGTTTGATAAGGAGAAGGACAGAAACAGTAAGAGGAATTTAGGCAGTGATAGATAAAGAAATGATTTTTTTCTCAGAGCTTCTTGATCAAATAACCAAGCCCACAAGCAGAATCAAGATGCAAGAAGAAGAAGGGGGACTGGAAAGCAGGCTGTGCCAGGAGAGGCCAGATATCGAGATGCTCTGTGAAACAGAGACAAGAAGCCGAAGGCACAAGGACAGAGTCCACAGACAGGCACAGAGCCCACCAAAAAGCACACAGCATGCACACGATCGCAGAGCCAGCTCTGAGGCACAAGTCCAGCAGAGACCCATTGTCTAAGGTCTGAGACCCCATTCCCTCAACTCATTATGGACTGAGTTGAAAAAGTATTTCCCTCTCCTTCCATTCCCACTACCTTGCTATCATCTGTCCCATAGCCAGCCTGAAAACAGGTTTGACAGGTGGGCCAGGTCCCAGGTAGGAGTGTTGTTGACTCCTGCACAAACTGCCCACAGGCTAGTGATTTGCCTAATGAGGGAAGCACAGCTGAAACGAGTTCCTGCATGAACAACAGAGGGGAGCAGGCTCATCTTGCTTAACACATTACTTACCAGGCCAATTAGATGGAAGGGGTTCCTCTCTGGCCCAAGCTTCCAATGTAAAAAGCCTCCATTTCTAAGTTTCCACATTAAATCTGAAGGCTCTGCTGCAGGGCTGAAAGAAGGGAACACTCATACACCTAACTGGGAAGACAGCATCATGGGCATGGATTTTTAAATAAGTGAAGTCTAGAATTTTCCCATGATGAACATGATCATACTGATCTTTTTTTGATGTTAAAGCATTACATTGTTAAATGTAAATAATTGTAATATGCTATACTATTAAAAATTGTTTTGGCATTTTTTCATTTTTTTATACAAAAGCCTCTCTGAGATGTTCAGCACATACTTTGTCTAATATCACTCTTCACTTTCAAATTAGGAAAGCAAGGAGATTGCCCATTTGTTTCTTTACTACTCTTTTTAAAAATATTTCCTAGATTAATTTTATTTCTTTTTCTTTTCTTTTTTTATTGTTGTTCATGTGCAGTTGTCTCCATTTTCTTGACAACTCTTACATTTAACATCTCTTATTTTTCCCAAGGTCTATAATTATTATTTTATCATTATTACTATTTTTAAAATATTTTATTAATTTATCTTTAGAGGGGAAGGGAAGGAGAGAGGGAGAGAAACATCAATGTATGGTTGCCTCTCGTGAGTCCCCTGCTGGGAACTGGCCTGCAACCCAGGCATGTGCCCTGACTGGGAATCGAACCATAATTGTGTGGTTTGCAGGCCTGTGCTCAATCCACTGAGCTATACCAGCCAGGGCCATTATTACTATATTTGACAGGATAATTTTTTATTTTTCAATTACAGTTGGCATACAATACTATATTAGTTTCAGGTGTACACCCCATTGATTAGACAACATATAAATTACTTAGTGATCATCCCAAAGAATGTAGTATCCATCTGACACCATACATAGTTATTACAATATTATTGACTGTATTCCCTATGCTGTATTTTATATCCCCACGACTATTCTGTCACTACCTGTTGCACTTCTTATTCCCTCACCTTTTTCACCCATTCTCCCCATCTGGCAACCATCAAAGTGTTCTCTGTGTCTACAAGTCTGTTTCTGTTTGTTTGTTTGTATGTTTTGTTTTTTAGATTTAATTATTGATACTTTATTTATTGTCCCTTTATTACTTATATTTTTTACTTTTTTTCTTCTTCTTAAACCAGACCATTTAATATTTCATGTAATACTGGTTTGGTTGTGATGAACTTTAGCTTTTTCTTGTCTGGGAAGCTCTTTATCTGTCCTTTGCTTCTAAATGATAGTTTCACTGCATAGAGTAATCTTAGTTTTAGGTCCTTGCTTTTCATCACTTTGAATATTTAATGCCAATTCCTTCCGGCCTGCAAAAGTTTCTGTTGAGAAATCAACTGACAGTCTTATGGGAGCTCCTCTATAGGTGACTAACTGCTTTCCTCTTCCTGCTTTTAAGACTCTCTGTCTTTTCCCTGACTGGTTTAGCTCAGAGGATTAAGCGTGGGCCTGCAAACCAAAGGGTCATGGTTAGATTCGCAGTCAGGGTACATGTCTGGGTTGTGGGCCAGCTCCCCAGCAGGGGGTGCACGAGAGGCAACCACACATTGATGTTTTTCTCCCTCTCTCTCCTTCCCTCCCCCCTCTCTAAAAATAAATAAACTCTTTTTTAAAATAAATAAACTATTTTTAAAAAGATTCTCTCTCTTTAAAATTTTGCTTTTTAATTATGATGTGTCTTGGTGTGTGCTTCTTTCAGTTCATGTTGTTTGGGAATTTCTATGTTTCTTGGACTTGTATGTCTATTTTCCTCATCAAGTCAGGGAAGTTTTCCATTATTATTTTTTCTCATATGTTTTCAATTCCTTTCTCTCTCTCTTTTCCTTCTGGCATCCTCATATGTGAATGTGGCTACAGTGGAAGTTGTTACAGAAGCTCCTTTTACTATCCTTATTTTTTGGATTCTCTTTTCTTTTTCCTATTCTTATTGGGTGTTTTCTGTTTCCTTCTCTTCAAAGTCTGCTTCATTTACTCCACTGTTGATTTTCTATAATGTATTCTTCATTTCAGTTGATGTATTCTTCATTTTAACTGGTTCTTTTTTGTGTTTTCTAATTCTATTTTTATGTTTCCTATCTCTTTGTTAAAGTTCTAAGTTTATCTACTCTTCCCCTAAGTTCATTGAACATCCTTATAACCAGTGTTTTGAACTCTGCATCTAGTAGATTACTTGTCTCTATTTTATTTAGTTCTTTTTTTCTATCACCACTTATTCCTCTTTTACCCTCTTCCACCTCTCCTCATGCAATCACCACACTGGTTAGTTCTTTTTCTGGAGTTTTGTTCTGTTCTTTCATTTGAAACATATTCCTTTGTCTCCTCATTTTGATAGCCTCTCTGTATTTGTTTCTGTGTTTTAGATAGAGCTGCTATATCTCCTGGGCTTGGTAGAGTGCCTTATGTAGTAGGTGTTCTGTAGGGTCAGTGGAACAGCCTCCTGTGTCACCCAAGCTGGGCACTCCAGGTGCTTCCCACCCCATCACGTGAACTGCATATATACTTCTATTGTTATTGAACCTTGATTGTGGTTGGCATGCCAATGGGAGAGACTTTCCCCCAGGCCAATCTGCTGCAAAGACTGGTTGCAACCATCATGAAGGGTCAGCTATGCAGGGGACCACCCTGCAGAGCAACACTTACTTCAGCAGAGTTCTGGTACCCACTGAGTCTTGCCCTTGAGTGTATTGTTTGTGAAGGTGGTTGGGTGGTACTTTAACATGGTTAAAAGCTGCCCACTCGATCTAGGGCCTCCTGGGAGATGCAAGTCAATGTTAGCCACTGACTATGTTTCTCCCAGGATCACCCAGCATGAGCTAAAAATGACCCACATATGGCTGCTACTTGTGCTGGCCTTGGAGGTGCCCAAAAGAAACTAAACTGGAAACCAAGGCTGGCTGCTGTTAGTGCCAGGTCTGGGACCACTTAGTGAGAGGTATAGAACACACCGAAGCCAGATGCTGTTTGGGAGTTTAGGAAAGTCTGATGCATAAGTCAAAATAGGCCATTTGTATGGAAAAGCCATTGGAAATAGCTTGGGTGGGCCTGCAAGTTGGGTGGGGTGGGATCTCAAGGAATCCCAGGGTGGGAGAATGGTGTTAGCCAAATTGGTGGGGACTCCAATATGCCCCAATATGCCTGCCAGCTTTATGGGGAGAGGGCTCAAAATAGGAACAATGGCCTCTGCCAGCACTTTTGTCTGGCAGAAAGCTGCCCCTCTAGCTCTCACCCTGATGCCAGACAGTTCAGTTCCTCCCTGTGTATCCCTGGTGCTTTTCCTGCTACTGTCCCAGTGATGGAGCTTAGATCAAGTTGGTCTGAGTAAGTCCATGTATGGGCCCTTTAGGAAGAGCACCTGGGATTCCAGGTGCCCTCCATCTTACTCAGCCACAATTCTCATGAGTTTTTACAGCAAGAAGTTATGGAGACTCTTCTCCTGGCACTGGAACTCTGGGCAGGTTGGCCTGTTGTGGGGCTGGGACCCCTCAATCTTCAGGGGGGACCTCTGTAGCTGAGATATCCCTCCTGATTTTTATTTGTCACACATGGGTATGGAACCAGCCTGTTTCCCATCTCTGCCCTTCTTACCAGTCTCAGTGTGACTTCTTCATATCCTTGGTTGTAGGACTCCCATTCAGCTACATTTCAGGTGGTTCTGCATAATGTTTGTTCTGAAGTTTACTTACAACTTTAATGTGGTTTGGAGAGAATGAAAGTACAGCATTTACTTACACCACCATTTTGTCTTGCCCTATTTATTATTTTTCTTTTCCTACATATAGCTGTCCTAGACCATTTTCACACCCCACCTAGTCCAGCTGTGTTCTCAGTTGTTAACTAGAATGTAGGTATTAAACTAACTTTTTAATACTTCTCCCTATCTTTCTGAGGTGTGGAGTTTCTCAAAGATCTTTAGGCTCTCACTTCATATACCAGGTCTGCCCAGAAGGTATCCACCCATGTAATATGAAAAATAGAGACATTTATTGAAGAAGATAGAAGATAGAAGAAACACTGTCCACAGACAATAATAACTCAGTTCCCTTCAAAGTAGGCACCTTGGGACTGCACAGAGTTCTCCCAATTGCCATCAGCTGCCCTGTCATATTTTATTTTTCTGAATCTCATTGATGGTGTGAAATCTCTTCCTTGTCAAAGGTGATTTTATTTTGGGGAAAAGTCAGAAGTCACAGGGTTCCAAATCTGGGCTTTAGAGGGGCTGAGTCACCCGGGCGATGTGATGTTTTGCTAAAAAACTTCACAAGACATCGTACATGAGTGGGGATGTTGTCATGATGAAGATGCCGGTCACCAGTTGCCCATAGCTGTGGCCTTCTGAATCTTCTGAATAGTTTCCATGGAGGAATATTCAAGCTTAATGCAAAATTTGATATAGATTCATTGTTTTATTCACTTAGTCATTTTGATTGTGATGGCCACACCATACACATGCTCACTCAACAGCGTCTACTGTCCGCGCTGACTAATACAATGAACTCATCATTGTTTACACATGAACATTCCAGTCCGCTCTCCGTGGCTGCCAGGTTACATTGATGTTGCACAAACCATTCTTGTTCTACTAACAATGGCTGAACTTTTTCCTCATGTATTCAGAAGTCCTAATTTTCTCTCCCCTTTCCTCTTTTCCCATGACCCCGCTGACCTTTCTCCTCCAGAGTTTAAAGCCTAAGTATAGGGGAGAAAGTTATTTAACTTTGATTTTACTACTTGTTTTGCCAGTTGGATAATCTCACAATGCTCAAAAGCCGAAGTTCTGTCCAATATTTAGAAGCCATTACATCACTCTTCCAGGAGGAGCAATCTGAGTAAGTTAATTAGCAGCAGCTGTTGCTGAACTGCATGTGATTACACACATCTCCCTGGAAAGCAGTTCAGGCCCTAGAAGAGGAAAGACAGTGGGGCTGCGAGGAAGGAGTGACTGGAAGAGGGAGTGAGAATCCCAGGCTGTCTATGGAGTGAGGGCTTAGGACGGGAAAATTTGTTTCCATCACTATTGGTTCCCTGTACATTTTCCCTCATTTCACTTAGTGTAGCCTTCATTTTTTCATCTAATTTGTGCCCAAATTCAACCAATTCTGTCAGCATCCTGATTACCAGTGTTTTGAACTGTGCATCCCTTCATCGCTTAGTTGTAATTTTTCTGACGCTTGATCTGTTCTTTCGTTTGGGCCATTTTTTTGTCTTGACTCAACTGCTGCATAGTGAAGGGTGGAGCCTTAGGTATTCACCTAGGCTGGGCAACCCACATTTCTGGGTTGTGACTCTGTATGTGGGGAAGGGGTCTGAGAGGGAACAATGGCACTTGCTCTGCTTTCTGCTGGCCTTCGGTCACTTCTCCCATTTCTCAAAATCAAATTGGGCCCTTTTGGTGCTGATTCCTATGTGGGTTGTGTACATTCTAGGACCCTGTGGGTCTCTCCAACAAACTCTCCTGTGAGGCTAGGAGTTTCTCCCACTGGTGAAATGGCAACCCCCACAGGTGTTTTCAATTGGTAGTTTGAGGCTTTATTTCCCCGTGCTGGAGTTCTGGGTTGCAAGGTCTGTCTCACTCTTCAGGTGTTCCTCCCAGTTTATCTGCATGTGAATGTGAGACTGCCTTCTCCACCAGCTGCCGTGATAGCCTTGCTGGCCAGCTGCAGCCTTGTGTGCCCCATTTCACAATCCAGCATTGGGTCCACAGCCTCCGCCTTGCCCGCCCTGGTCCTCCAGCTATAGCCTTGCTGCAAGTTGTTTGTGTGCCCGTCTCTGCCCCTCCTACAGGTCTGGATGAATGTGTCTTCTTTAGCTACTTGGTTGTTGGATTTCCATACAGTTTCATTTTCTGTCAGTTCTGGTTGCTTTTGTTTTTAAATTGTTCTTGTCCTTCTTTTGGTTGTGTGTGGAGGTGCAGTGTGTCTACCTATGCTTCTATCTTGGCCAGAAGTCCTAAAGTTTTTGTATCATAGTTTTTCAATCCACTCATTTATTGCTGGGCACTTCCAGCACTTGGATAGTGTAAATTGTGCTGCTATGAACATTGGGATGCATAGGTTCTTTTGGATTGGTGTTTCAGGATTCTTAGGATATAATCCCAGCAGTGGAATTACTGGGTCAAAAGGCAGTTCCATTTTTAGTTTTCTGAGGAAATTCCACACTGTTTTCCACAGTGGCTGCACCAGTCTGCATTCACACCAACAGTGAGCTGGAGTTTCCTTTTCTCCACATTCTCTCCAACACTTGGTGTTTATTGATTTGTTTATGATGGCCATTCTCACTGGTGTGAAGTGGTATCTTACTGTGGTTTTAATTTACATCTCTCTGATGGCTAGTGATGCTGAGAATCTTTTTGTATGTCTCTGGGCCCTCTGTATGTCATTCTTGGAGAAGTGACTTCTCAGGTCTTTTGCCAATTTTTAATTGGGTTGTTTGTTTTCCTGGCATGGAGTTGTATGAGTTCTTTATATATTTTGGAGATCAAACCCTTGTCCAAGGTATCACTGGCAAATACACTTTCCCATACAGTTGGTTCTCTTTTCATTTTAATGCTGCTTTCTTTAGCTGTGCAGAAGTTTTTTATTTTGATGAGATCCCATTTGTTTATTATTTCCTTTATGTCCCTTGTTCTAGGGGACATATCAGTGAAAATGTTGCCATGTGGAATATCTGAGATTTTCCTACCTATGTTCTCCTCCAGGACTTTCATGGTGTCATGACTTACATTTAAGTCTTTTATCCACCTTGAATTTATTTTTGTATATGATCTAAGTTGGTGATCGAGTTTCATTTTTTGTTTGTAGCTGTCCAGATCTCCCCACACTATTTGTTGAAGAAGTTATTTTTATGCTTCTGCCCCCTTTGTCAAGTATTAATTAACCATAAAAACTTGGGTTTATTTCTGGGCTCTCTATTCTGTTCCATTGATCGATGTGTCTGTTTTTATGCCAGTACCAGGCTGTTTTGATTACAGTCGCCTTGTAATACAGTTTGATTTCAGGTATTGTGATACCTCCTACTTTGCTTTTCTTTCTCAAAATTGCAACAGCTATTTGGGGTCATTTATGGTTCCATATAAATTTTTGAAATGTTTGTTCTATATATGTAAAATACATCACTGGTATTTTAATAGGGATTGCATCAAATCTATAAATTGCTTTGGGTAGTATGGACATTTTGGTGATTTTAATTCTTCCAATCCATAAATATGGTGTATACATCCATGTGTTTCTCTTTTTTAATTTCTTTCTTCAGTGTCATATAGTTTTCTCAGTTCAGGTCTTTTACCTCCTTGGTTAGATTTATTCCTAGGTACTTTATTTTTCTTGTTGCTATATCAAATGGGATGTTTTTCTTGATTTCTGTTTCTGATATTTCATTGTTGGTGTACAAAAATGTCTTTGATTTCTGAAAATTGAATTTGTATTCCACTGTTTTGCCAAATTCACTTATTAGGTTGAGTCGTTTTTTGGTGAAGTCTATAGAATTTTCTGTGTACACTATCATTTCATCAGCAAACAATGACAGCTTCGCTTCCTCCTTCCCAATTTGGATGCCTTTTACTTCTTCTACTTGTCTGATTGCTATGGCTAGGACTTCCAATATTATGTTAAATAGGAATGGTGAAAGTGGGCATCCTTGTATTGTTCCTGATCTTAGTGTGAAAGCTTTTAGTTTTTGCCCATTGAATACGATGTTGGCTGGAGGTCTCTTGTATATGGCCTTTATTATGTTGAGGGATGCTCCCTCTCTTCCCACTTTGCTGCATGTTTTCATCGTAAATGGGTGGTGTACCTTATCAAATGCTTTTTATGCATCTATTGATGTGATCCTGTGATTTTTGTCTCTCCTTTTGCTTATGTGATGTATTATGTTTATTGATTTGTGAATATTGTACCATCCTTGCATCTCTGGGTTGAATCCTTCTTGATCATGGTATATGATCTGTTTAATGCAATGCTGGATGCAGTTTGTCAAGATTTTGTTGAGAATTTTAGTGTCTATGTTCATCAGTAATATTGACCTGTAGTTTTCTTTTTTTCGTTTTGTCTTTATCTGATTTCAAGATTAGGATGATACCGGCTTCATAAAATGAGTTTGGGAGTCTTTTGTCTTCTTGGATTTGTCTGGAATAGTCTGTGAAGGATAGGGGTTAGCTTGTCCATAAATGCTTTGTAAAATTCTCCTGTGGTTGTCACAGTTTTTAAAATGGGAAAGAAGAGAAGAGAAAGAGAGATGAGGGACAGGGAAAAAGTCCTAGGATCAATGAACTAGAAGTCCTGATGAGAGCAAAGATTGTGAAAGGTGAATTTTAGAGGGAGTGAACAGGAAACACAAGAGGTAGTGGTGTGAAATTTAGATAATGAAGGCTTAGCAATTATTGATGATAAATAACAAGATGTACAATATGAATGTGGCAATAAGTGGCTAAGTTAGGAGAAGAATGGAAATCACTGGTGAAAAAGAATTCAAAGGAACTAAGAGATCAAGCCATTAGAAAAATCCTATTTGCTTATGATGGAACTACCAAGAATTAAGACAGGAGAAGTGCAGAAAATTACTCTTGAGTCATGAAATGAAGGCTTTTGATTTGACCAATTTCTTTCAGTAGGTAGGATGACAATGTAAGTACTATAGGCCAAGCCACATGACATGTTGGCAAAAACCCAGGCAAACATATTCTGACAAGATGTTCTCAATTCTAGCTGGTTCTCAGAGGGCTTCAGGCTTACGCAGCAGTGAGAAGTAAAGATGAATTTATCTGAGATTACGCCCTGACAGGCCTCCCAGAGTGAGACTTGCCTTCCTGCAGGGCAGGACCATTTTGCAAATATCCCAAGAGAATACTTAGGTTGAGAAACACGTCTAGAGGCCAAGGTTCCACACATCAGACACTTGAAACTGGAAGACTTATACCTGAGCTCCTCTTCAAGCAAGGGATGATCTGGTACTGTCTCAACTGTGAATGCTGAGATGTCAGGGAAGGGAAGTCCATCAAGGCTTGAACCTAGGCTCTCATCACACTAGAGTTGATGCTGGTGCTTCCCAAAGTATATAGCTTATTAGTGTACAGAGTTTGGACAGCTTTCCTGCTAGGTGATGTTGTGCTGTACCTGAGAAGAGCAGGCAAAGGGGAAAGTGCATACCTGCTCCTCTTCCTGCTTCTCTGAGTTCCTCTGAATTAATGTTGTTCCAGGTGTAGTGTGTGTGGTATCAAGTATCAGAGCATACTCATCCTGTGTATGCTCTGTCAGCAAACATTATCAAACTCCCCTCTCTCCTTCTTCATAGCTTTATATTTCAAAAAGAAATCAATGCTTTTTTTCCTAATAACACATCCAGTATGCTGTATGATAATGACTCGTTTTATAAGAGTTTGAGGAACTGGCCTAGTAAGTCCAGTAGAAGGAGGAAACTCAGAGCATTAAGGCATTTTTCAGTACCAGCGTGTGTTGCTAAGGCAGGGGTAGCAGGTAGAAATTTCCCTGTGCATTCATCATACTTCACATCATAGCAGATGACAAAGCATTCTTCTCTGTTGACTCACACCAAGAATTTTTGCACAGTGCTCTAGAGAACCACTGCAGTTGTTTGGAATTAGCACCGAACACCCTCATGTGTGCCTTCTGTGATAAAGAATGAATTGATCATAATACAGCATGGGGCAAGAGTAGGTTTAAAGATGAGAATACACAAAACATAGTGCATTCTGGTAATTATTTATTAATTAGTGCATTATTTTCTGTAAAACAACTGTAAACCTACTTGCGCCCCGCCTTGTATTCAGTGAAGATGGATTCTGGGCATCCAACACTGGCTGAGGGTCAGTGCAACACATCTGAAATTTTTATGTAAACAACAACAACAACAATTTTTTTTGGAATTCTGTTCACTTCTCCCTTAAGTGCACAAACCTGTAGGATCTAGTGGCCCTTTGCCACCAATTACACATCAGCAGCCTTGGCTCAGTCACTGCTTATAGTTAAAGCTCAGTGTGCTCCCAACCATGGTTTTGTAATCCACCACGCACCTTAGCTCTTAAGAGATTACTGATGAAAAGAGATTCTATAGTGTATAACATTATTGTGGATTTTAAAGTCAAACAGATGTGGGTTTGTATTAAATTACCATCTCTTTGGCCTAAGTTTGATAATATTCCCAAACCGTAGTTTCTCTTCTACAGAATGGAGAAAATAATACTAACAGCCTTGAGGGTAATTTTCACTTATCATGAAAATATAATATATATAAAGTGTCTAGTACAGAAGCTAAAACAGAATTAGTGCTGCATTGATAACTGTCAGTGTAAGTGTATAAGCAGCATGCACTCAACTTAATGTAGATCCTTGCAGTTTTCCTGTGCTAAGGGTAGACTTTTCCACTATTTATCATTAGCAGGAAGAAAAAAAAATGCAGGCATCTGCTTCCATGTGGATTTCTGATCATGTGAGTCACTATTAAAAATCTTAGCTCCCCTGACCAAAACTTTGATAGTTTTGCAAGCTGTTCCAGAAATGGGTCACTGTATTTTTTTTCTTTTTCAGTGGGAAAATAGAAGGACGAAGCTTTTATGTGTGAACTTGTGAGCCCCCCTGTTTCTTATAAACCTATGATCTTCTGGATGGAAGGAACTGGGTGGATTGTAACCACAACCACACTCCTGTGTACAGGAAGGTACCATTAAACTGTAAAGACTGTTACCAGTCAACTATCCTTGTTTCAGAATAAAGGAGGGGGTTATCATCATGTTTGCCCCAAAGCCAGAAAACTAAAGCCACAGAGAAGATGTCCTCACTGTTGGAGAGGCTCTCCTGAGTCAGAAAAAGAAAAGTGGGGGAGGGATATCCTAGCTTCTCCCTTTTGCATACCTTCCAATCTTCCACCAGTTCCTTCTGTCGGCTAAACATAGCAGAGATGGGCCTGTTACACCCTATAGTGGTAATAGCAGCATAGCAGGGCCAGGGGAAGGGGCAGGGGCAGGAAGTAATGTAAGGAGCAAACAGGAAGATGACGGATAGCCTCTTTCAGTGTCTTGGAAAGGTCAAGCTCTTTTCAATGTGGAGATGTTTACATATTCTGTGGCCTCTACCTATAATTCTTTTCCTACCATTATTCACCTAACTGCTTCTTTCTCATTCTTCAGGTAGTGACTTAAATATCACTTCCTCAAAGAGATGTTCCCTGATTATCAACCCAGAGCAGGCTGCTCCTATTATTCTTTTAAAAAACCTTTATCTTCCTACTAACCTTATAGTTATATATATGCCCCTGTAATTGTCTGTTTAATGTCTACTTATCCAAGGGCAAGACATATCTGTTTTACTTTCTACTACGTTTGGGATCTAGAGAGTGCCTACCATGTAGTCAGCACTCAGTGAAAAATAGCAGCCATAATTATTGCTGTCTATTATCTTTAATAATAATTGAGTAACCAGAAGAAGGTGTCAGCCCTTTTAGAGTATATGCTAATTTCTTTCTGATGCCACTTTCCATTTTTTTCTTCCTAATATTTAGTTAACACAAGTCACATGTTCCAGTTCCATAAATACTATTTAAGCATTGTCTAGCACACCAAATTTCTACATCTTGAGACTTCAAAGGCCATTAGAGGAAAGCTGATACATTCCCTGAACTGTCAAAACAGAAATTATGTTGGCAAACTTGGAATAAACAAATTCTTTTCATCAAATGGTCTGTAACTGAAAAGAGAAGAATGTGTACAGGAGATCAATTTATCATCTGTGAAAACCGTTTCTGTTTCATACACTCTGGTTGGGATGTTTTGATTTTTGTTCTTTAGAACTACATTATGATACATTTTTGACACTTCCCAGGAGATTATTATTTTTCTTCTACAATCCATTGAGTTTTTCCTTAATAAAATTCAGCTTCCTTTTCCTTCTTAGCATTTGATTCTACTTGCCACATGTGGAGTAGAGGAATGGCCTATCATTGTAGATAAAATAAATTTGGACTCTACAGAAAGAAGGGTTATTTTGTCTTTTGAGACTTTGTCTCCAAGGTTCCCAGGCTTTCTTAATCCAGGGCTTCCCCACCTTATCTGCCACAATCTCTTGTTATCATTTGCAGAAAATACACACACACACACACACACACACACAGAGAGAGATAAAACAAAGCAGAACAAAAACCTCCTGCAAGTTCAGGAAGGAGGAATTAGGAAAATCAATAGGTGGGTTCTTTAGCCAGCTAGGGTAACTAAAGCGACCATCCTAGGCAATCAGCATGTAAGAAGCTAAAGAGTCTACTTTTGGGTTCATTTTACCATCACTCTAAGATTTACTCATCAAATTCTTATTGAATGCCTATTATGTGTTGGACACCTTGCTAGGGCTAGAGATTTAGTTATGAATAAGATGTGGAGTACATTGTGTAGTATAGGGAATCAGGCAAGTAACATATGTATAACTCATTGTGTCAAGTCCACTAAGAAAGGTCAACACAAAGCACTGTGGGTAAGGGTGCTAATTAGTAAAGACTAATTCAGTCTTTGGAGAGGTCTGAGAGTAGGGATGCTGCAGCAAAAGTTTCCTGGAGAAAGTGACACTTTAGCTGAAAGATGAGTAGGATTTGCCTGGACAAAGCGTAGAAGAATGTTCCAGAAAACAGAAGTTCATGGGAAAGTGTTATGAAGGAGTTATTAGTAATTTAGGGCCAGGTCCAGGGCAGGGGAAAAAGTGGGAAATGAACTAAAGAGGTAAGCCCAGAACAGGGTGTTGACAGGTTTCACATCAGATGAGAATCCATTATTTTATTTTTAATCCTCACTCAAGATATGTTTATTGGTTTTAAAATGGGTGTGGGGGAAAGGCAGCGGGAGAGAAACACCAATATGAGAGAGAAATGTAGATCAGTTGCCTCCCACATGTGCCCCAAATGGAGATTGAACCTGCAACCTTTTTGTGAACAGGACAGCGCTCCAACCAACTGAGCCACCTGACCAGGCAAGAGACCATTCTTTTTAATCAGACCCTTCTGAACTAACTCGAGTTAAAAGAAATTGATGAGAATACATGCAAAGAAGACTGACTTTTGAAGTCAGGCAACTGGGTTTGAAACTTGGTTGGGCTATGATTTGTAACCTCGGGCAAAATTACTTAGTCTTTTTAAGCCTCAGTTGCTTCATCAATAAATGAACATGTTATATCTGCTCTAAAGAATGATCATTACAGTTAAATATGTATTATACATATTATACATAATATGTATATGTATAATATGTACAATTGCATTGTATAATATAATGTTAAATCTCAACTGTTATAGAACAAACCTCCGTAATCAAGAACATCCATGTAAAGCCTTGAGTCACGTAATTAAGTGAATGCAAACTAGTTTTGGTTTATCTCCCATAACCAGAGAGACATCTGTCCTACCTCTGCTGTTTGTGTCCTTTGTTCAGGCTCTTTGTCTCTTGTGCTTTTCATGGTAACATAGATATTGCACAGTTTGGTGTTCTTTTATCGCCTACTGAATGAATTCTTTGGACGTGAACTACTATTCCTTAGACTCATGCTCATTTTGTGTCCTTCATGTCGCAGAATTTCTTGAGCTAAAGGAGGCTATGGACTTCATCTCTGGAAGCTGTGAAAAGAGACTCAGGTTGGAATAGACACATGGCCTAGTAGGAAACAAACTGAATATCAAACAAATTCAGTATCTGCCCGTTGGGGACTGGCTGAATAAACTTGTGTCTCTATGCTGTGAAATACTCTGCAGCAGCTAACAGGAATGAGACAGTTCTCTGTGTACTAACATAGCTAGGTCTCTGAGACTCATAGTAAAAGGAAAAAGCAAGCCTTGTAAAGATATTTGCAGAAAGATACCATCATTTTTGCAGAAATATATATATGTACATAACTAAACAAAGTTGCATGTTTTCTAAGGTTGTGCGCATAGTGTATCACTATAAATGCATGCAAAAATTCGGGAGGGGTAGGTACTCAAATGATGAGTGGTTACACCTGGTAACAAGAGGAGTTTTGTCAGGCTTGTTTGGGTGGGGAGAGGTGAGGAAGGACAGTTGTCCAAGGAGACATTAGCCTCTTCAGAAACACTTTAATTTTTTACAGGTAATACTCTTGTTGTTTGTGAAATTCAAAATTTGTTTTCAAAAAAGAAGCAGAAAAAGCAAAATCTTTGAGGGTGGATGAAACTGACTGACTCCTGGTTCAGCAGCTTGTTAACTCTGACTCATGGGAATACCTGACCCCTCTGCTTCAGTTTCTTTTTTATTGGATTTATTGGGGTGACATGGATTAATAAAATTTTATAGGTTTCAGGTGTACAATTCTCTAATGCATCATCTGTACATTTTATTGTGTGTTCCCTACTCTAAGTCAAGGTTTCTTCCATCATTGCCTCCCCACTCCCCTTTACGACTCCCTCTCACCCGCCTTTCCCTCTGGCAAACACCGCACCGGAGTCTCAGTTTCTTCATCAGCCAAATCAAGATACCACCACCTGCCCTGTCTCCTTGTAACAACTAAAAGTAAAATTTCCTGTACATTGTCGGTACTCCCCCAGGTGAGCTGTTTCTTTCCCCTATCCTGATTCCAGTGGCTCTTTCTTTTGAATTAAAACAATTTTTTAAATAAAAAAATACACTTTGAATACAAAGTGATGAAGTCACTTTTCAAGGTCATACGGTTGGTTAGTGTGAGAGCAAGAGCTATACCCCCGGTCTCCTGTGTTACAATAAATCAGCATTACGTTCCACCGGGGAGTTGGGTTACTATGTGCTATGCGGCTGTTTCTACAAGTGGTTCCAATTTTCAGATTCCATGTGGCAGGTTGGTTTGCAGATTTGTGATGCGGAACATCATATTCTGGGCTTGGGGAGCTGTTGGAGAAACCAAAGCAAGGAAGGCCAGGAGTAAATGTTGGGTAGACCTTCAAGGTTGTATGTAACATGACTTTGTTCTTTTGACTTTGCTACTTATCAAGGAAGTCTAGCAAGGACTAAGTAGACATCAGGGATGTAGCTCTAAGAAACACACTGGTACCAGGCAAAGAACCAGTTAGCAGGAAAGGGAATGGGGGCCAAAATGGACATCTGACATTCTCTGGCCACCTAGAATCTGAACCCTCTTCCTGTGTTTGGGCAATCTGCGAGGCAGAGTTTGCCACCCACCATATCAGTTGACAATAACAGATACTTTCCCAGTTGCCTTTGCAGCAAGGGCATGGTCAGGTGACTTAGCCTTCCAAAATCAGAAGTCCCTTCCCTATCAGGGCCCACTTTCCTCACAGCTTGAGGGGTTGCTTCCAGGCCTATGGAGAGTTATCTGCCAAGGGCTCTTAGCATTAATTTTAACTGAAACTAATTGGTAGGTCACAGACTCCAGGTGGGCTTGTGGCTGATACTATCTTATTGACAGTATCCAAAGTGGATTTTGTTTCCTAAAGCCACGGCACAGCATGGGAGCAAGGCCTTCTATCAGGCTCCAGGTCAGCCGCTATGCAATGGCTTTCTATGCAGGTCAACGGCCTTAACCTGGATGCTCCAACCTGGGTGAAATCGTACCATGGTCCCACTTCCTGCTCCAGTAAGGAGAACAGACTTCTCAGGAACCTCCAGAAACTGACTGCCCCTGCCCCGGCTAACATGTTTGGCTATTCCATATTTGTCTCCTGTATATTGGCCCTTTTGTCCATTATAACTACTGTTCGTCCCAGGTGCCTGAAGACTGCTTTCTGGACTAGGACATGAGAATTCACCTCGGTGTCTACATAGGCTTCCATGCCAGGCTTCTGCATCTTAGTCATTAATAACTATCCCAACCTCAAGTAACATCCTAGAACTGAGTTGGAAAGAAGCGTATATGTGTCTCAGGCACCTGTGAGGAAACACTTTGCATCCTCTCAGTTTCACCCATCTCTTGTTTCCAGTCCAGCAGTGTTTTATGGGCTCTGCTAACAGTGCCCCACCTCCAGCAGCAGCTCAAGCTTCTTGCCTCACATCCTGGGAGGTGTTAGTACAGAATATAGAATACAGAATGCCACAGAACCCTGCTTGTGACCTACATATGTGAAGCCCTGAAGTACTTGGAATTTGTACCCCACGAGGCAAACTTGACAAAAGGAGACAACAATCAGATAAATTCTTCCCCCTTTCTCTCTATTTGGACTGTTTTGAAATGCAGTTTGTGTGACTTCTGGAGGAAGATCCTGTGGATTTGAACAATTGGTCTCACTTAGTCGCCCAGTGTGCTTCCTTCCCCCCTTCTCACAGGTATTGATAATGTAGTCTCATATTAGCTCCCCCTTTTCTGCTATGATCTTCTCATCCCTCATGGCTGGAAATGCATTTCCTAACCCAGGAGAAGTACCATAATCTCCTTTCCTCTGGCTCTGCTTTCTGGGCAACCCAAGCTAAGACAATACCACAAAATTCGAAGACAAAATTATGTCATATTCCCCCTGATTGATAGTTTTTCCCCACTTGAGAATACCTTCTGGCTTCTCACTCTGTTCTATTCTGCATGTGGGACTTGGGAAAGTTCCTTAGTTTCTCTGAGACTCATATTCTTCAAGGAAATATGGCAGTAATAATAATGATGATCTCATAAAGTGTTGGGGGAATTAAAAGTAAATGATAATTAGAGATCACTAGTATAGTTCTTGGCGTATAGTGAATGCTCAATAAATGTTAGTTTTTTGTTATCATTATTGCTATTATTATTACTACAAAAACCAGTCTTATTTGCGACATGATGGAGCTCTAGGGGAGATGGAGAAAGGAAAGGGTGTTCACTTACAGTTACTCAGGGAGGGATGCTTGCATACCTAAGAACACATATAATAATGAACACAATAAATCCTCTAGGTTCCATTCCATCATCCAAAGAAAAACTGATTCGGAAATAGAGCTACAGCTCCTTCCAGTCCTAGATTTCCGTGGCTGTCACTAAGTAGCATTTTGAGTGGGAGAAGTCACCTTGGTAAGTTGAAAGTGGGTCAGGATCGCTGTGGTCCTGGGCTTTGTTGTGCCTTTTCATCTGTAGCTTCCCAGGGGCCATGCAGCCCAGGGTTAGCCAGGCTTCTCTGCTCTGACCTCAGATTCCAGATTCTGAGCAGTGCCTGGGGCTCCTGACAGCAGAGGGCTGGCCTCTCACATCTTGCCATCTTTTGATCCCAATGTTTCAAAGCCAAAAGTCTTTGGCTTTTATTTGCTGGTGAGGATTTCATTTTCTTTGGTCTCTGGCTGCCAAAGATTTTGGTACTTGTAATATTCATAGGGAGCTAGATCAACTGTGACCATTTTTTTCACAGTAGTGGGAAATCAGAAGTGATTTGTAGGTTGCTAAATCTTTGGCTTTGTATAACATATACTTTTTATGGCTAGTTAAAGTGAGTAAGTTCCTAATATTTCAGAATTTCATATAGGTACTAAAGCCAGAACAAAAAATCACACTGTCCACCAACCAAACCCAGCAATTGCATGATGGATTTTCTCAGAAAACAAAATCCTGGCCTCAAATCTCACTTTTGTCTTCCAGTCTAGAATTCCTGCTCGGTGTTTGTTTTTTCCCTAGAAATGCAGCAAGTGCAAAATGTCACTCACACCACAAACAAATGTGCAAAGCAGATGTCGTTTCCTTGAATACTACTTAAGGCATGTTTTTTTCCTGATGCTCAAGGGTCATTGTGATGTTCTTGGCCTGCTACATAACAGAAAATTAAAAATCAACTTTTAGCCTAAATATGGGACTTTAGTCTTGTCCAATCATTTAAAGTATTGTTAGGCAATTCAGCCTCTAGTCAGTTAACTATGTAGCTGTTAAATGCTTTGGTGATCCCTTCGCTCCTGCCTGAATTGGTGTCTGAGTGTGGGGAACAGGGTAGGTGTGGTTTGAGTGGCAAGACAGGGGTCCTCAGGTCTAAGCTGCTCTCAGAATCCTCATGGTCTCAGATGTAGTGGCCAGAAGGGGCTGCTTCCTCAAAGGGCATTCACTGAGGGGCTCCTGGCTCTGTTTGCACATCTACCCAGGAGCCTCTCTACCCTAACCTCAGGCTTGTATTGGACCACCTGCTTTCTCCGTAGTCAGAACCTGCCTCTTTGGGGCTAGTCGGCACTTCAGAGTCTCTCAGGTAAGGGGGGACTGGGAACTTTGCTTCCTAGTTATTGTGGTAGAAACGAAGAAGGATTTGCTGCTTTGACAGCTGAGAGAGTGGTCAGCAGATTGCAGCTTTCAGTTCCTTCAAGATCTCCTTCAGCTACAGACAGGCATTCTACCTGAGGCGGTGCCCTTCCCATCACTCACCCATCACTGAGTGAGGTGGGGTGACAAACGCCCGGCCAATCCGGCAGATCGCAATGCAGCACTGATGGGAAATTTTCCCTCCAGAGCTTCTCTTCCAGTTAGCTGAGGTTTTGTCAGGTATCACCCACTTCTCCCTCCGCCCAGTTTGCTTCCTTCCCTCTTCCTCATGGGTACTGATCCCTAAGAAACTCCTTGCTCCCAAACTGTCTTTGCATAGGTTACAGAGTGTGCTGCTTAACAACGGGGCTAAGTTCTGAGAAACACTTTGCTAGGCAACTTCGTTGTTGTGAGAACATTGTAGGGAGCATCTACACGAACCAAGATGGTATAACCTATGATACAACTAGCTTATGTGGTATAGCCTATGGCTCCCAGGCTACAAGCCTACGCAGCATGTACAACACGGGATTCAATCAAGCACAAGAGGAAGTGATGCAATCAAGAGACACAGTGAACACAAGATATGTGAGGCTGCTACCAGCATAATGGGGCACACTCTTTTACAGCGAACATCTTTCGTGTGAGGAGGAAGAGCACACTCTGAGGTGACGATTGCAAGTATAGTGTGGTAAATACATGAACCAGTAACAGTGGTTTATTATTATTACCAAACGTGAGGTGCTGTAGGTGACTGTGTGTGCCAGCAGCATAGGAGGTTTATTGACCCCAGCATCACCACCGACGTGTAAGAACTGAGTCACACTGGGACACAAGGGCAGCTACACTGTCACCAGGTGTTAGAAAGTTTGCAGATCTGTCATAAGCTTATAGGACCACCGTTACATGTGCAGTTCGTTGGTCTGTCATCGACTGAAATGGCATGAGTGCATTTGCAGAGGCTGCCAGTCCCCGCACGCACAGAGCGGCTGCGACTGCGTTGCTTTTGGCCTTCTGTTGCTCTCCCGCTACTTCTGCACTCGGTCCCCAGCCTCTGCTTGAAGCCTTGGCCTCTCCCTTCACCTCCTTGATATCTGTCTCCCTCATTACTCCTCAAGTCAGAAAAAGTAAAAATTTGGCTTCCCTTTATTTCTTTTGTCTTCTCTATCCTGGACATAAAAAAATTCTGTGATCTGGTCCACCAATATATCTCTTGACACGATAAAGTAGGTGTTAAATTCAAGAAATCTTTTTATTTCTTAACAAAAGTCTGACTTTCAACTCTACTGTCTTGTTGCATGTTCAAAAAGCCTATTCTGAATGTGAGAGATGACATACTATTTCTTTCTTTCTCTCTGCATTTCTCTGTGACAAAGTTAATTCCTTTCCTTTTTTTCTCTCAAAAACTCATGGCCCTGCACTCAAAGTGACTTTTAATTTCCATTTTGGCAGGGGCTGTAGCCAGTCCTTGGTGTAAATGCACACTATACCCTGAGTTTTAAGTGCCCCACACAGGCCCATGGCTGGACCTCTACAATCTTTGTCTGGATGTCTCAGAAAGTCTTGTCCTTCAAAGCTCTGCTCTCTTCCCTGCTCCTGTCCCAGCTGGCAATAAGAGGAGAAAGGTAGGGAGGTCCTCGGGCTTCCCTTCAGCTGTGGGGATCAGGTCCTTGCTGATCTCTGCTGTGTAGTCACTGACTTGGACTGCCCCCTGGCCTGGTGGCCACCGAGGGGCAGCTGGGACTGTCATATTTTGTAAGGAGATGTACCCACACCCTTTGCTGGAATCTGTGCATTCCACTACTGGTTTCTGGGGTGGGAGGCCCCGCTCTTTACTTTAACCCTCAGCTCCTGGGGCTCTCCGGACTCCAGTGCCTCTGCTCAGTTTCGTGTGTGCATCCAGCCACCTCTGAGCTTTAGGGGAGCAGGGCACTGCTAAGGCTCATTGATTTGACCTTCTTTTACCACCACGTCCATGCCACGTGGATGTGAATTAGTCCCAAACTGGGCTTCTCCCAGAGGCCTGCAGCCTCCCCACATTATGCCCAGGCCAGAGAGGCTGCTGATTGATTAGCCCTCATGTTTTTAGATCTTTCCTGCCTCTCTGGGTGTTTCTGAGAAAGAGCTTCCTTTTACCTGCTTTCTTGAGGTGCTTTCTGGTGCTCCCAATCCTACAGAGAAGGACTAGTACAAGGACTCTACCTTCAGATTTCCTTGCTCTCCTTTTGCTATGCTTCTTCCCATAATCCCAACACCCTCTGTGTTAGGTCCTCACTGTAGTCTAGAGAGAAAGCCAGCTGAGCAAGGCTTCACTAAACTGTCTACTCATAGGAAGAAATTTATATTTTAGACATTTAGGCTCAATCCTAGGCCAATAAAGATAAAAGAAATTAGAAAATCATTTCTTCCTTAGCAAAACTTGGCTTTTGAACCTATTGTCTTGCTTCAATCTCAAACAGGTAAGCAACACTCTCCTTGTTATTCTAAAGCTGCCTAGCCTTTTCCTGAGGCACTTGAACCCCTGTCTAATAGGGTGAGAAATGGTTGGTGAACAAGATTCATAGGACAAGGAAATGTATCTGAATAGAATTCAAAAGAATATTATACCTAATATATAACAATAAATGTAATAGCTAATACCTCTGCTCTTATGACTACACTTTGCATATGTTATCTCATTTAATTTTTAAAATAACCCTGTGGGGTAAAGTATTATTACTTCAATTTGGAAACTGGTAAGTGAATCCCATGAGGGCTGAACAACTGACCTAAGGTCACGTAACTAGTTGGGTGGATCAGAATTAAATTTCAGTTCTGTCTGGCTACAAACTCCTTACTCTAGTCAAAATAATTTCTCCATTAGAAAAGAGTTGGCAAAACACAGATCACACAGATCTCTCAACTGGTGGTTTAGTTTTTTTATTCAGTGAGAAGGAGCTGGGCACAGTGTTTGAGAGCGAGACTGGAAGCTGAGCTGTGCCCCCCTGCCCCACTGCCTGTAAAGTGAAGGTCACGCTACTTTAACCCACAAGACCAGGGGTGTCAAAGTCATTTTCACTGAGGGCCACGTCAGCCTCGTGGTTGCCTTCAAAGGGCCAAATGTAATTTCAACTCCTCAACAGTTAAGGAGGAGTTACGTTTATATGGTCCTAAAATTATTTTGGCCCCTTGAAGGCAACCGTAAGGCTTATGTGGCCCCCAGTGAAAATGAGGTTGACACCCCTGCACAAGACTATGGTGAGGTTTACATAAGCTAGTACACGACAAAGTCACTCACAGTGCTTGGCACACAGGCGGCTTCAAAAACTGTTAGCTATTGTCTTTATTGTCAGGCTGAAGATTTCATAATCAAATGTAAAGCAATGAGTTGTTTTTTTTTTTAAGATTTTATTTATTTATTTATCTTTAAAGGGGAAGGAGAGGGAGAGAAACATCAATGTATGGTTGCCTTTCGTGTGTCCCCTGCTGGGAGTTGGCCTGCAGGGAACCGGCCTGCAACCCAGGCATGTGCCCTGACTGGGAATCGAACCGCGATCGTCTGGTTCCCAGGCCCGCGCTCAATCCACTGAACTACACCAACCAGGGCTCTTAAAGCAATGAGTTTTTTGACTTGCAATATTCATGAATAACTAACTGTGTTCTGTTGTTTCTCTGTACCTCACACCCTTATCTCTTGGAACTTTGCCTCCGCTCAACTGTCACAAGGAAAATCCTGCTGTGACTGTTCAGAGAGAATTAAAGCTCTGAGTGTATCATCCTGTCAGAAATATCACTGATTATTTTTGTTGGTTTATTGTTTTGACCTATGTTAGAAGAAACGATTGCTTTAATAAAATGTTCCCATGAGCTGTTATTGTTTTCTTCTGACACCAAGGAAACCGTTGGCATGAATGGAGGTGAGAGATGATTCGTTTCTGCCCATGCCTTTCTTTCCCAGAAGAAAAGGGCACGGCCACTGGTTACGGTTTTGGTATAAGATTGTTATTCATCATCCTCCTTTCCCAGTTAGCATCTAGCTTTCCACATCCATTCAGAAATTCATTTTCTTGCATGTAACAGGGCAGAAATTAGGTGAAAGGAGTCTGTAGTGGTATATTACACACTTAAAGGTGGGTGTTTCATGATGTGTTTGTGGAAAGGCTGTTGACCATGAATGACTCTCGTCCTTCGTCCCACTAGGCACCGGGTAGAACTTTATTTTCTCCTCCTCTTGGGAGGGTGGCTTTCTTGCTCAAATTGATACTGAGAGATCTGATTAAGATAACTCAGATCACTGGGGAGGAGTAGGGAGGGGCTGTAGGAGGAGTTTGCCCTCATGGGCCTTCTAGAACAGGATTTGCTGAGAAGCCCAATGCCTCCAGTGCCAATGGAACTAAAAAGAGGGCTGGTCCTCTGGCTCAGAGGGAGCCCTCTGGCTCCTGAGCTGGCTCCCTGTCGGGCTCTGGCTTGCTCCCAGGCTCTCTTCTCATCCAGGGTGCCTGGACAATCCTGCTGCAGGTGCCTGTGTTTCCTGCAGCAGGATCGGAAGGAGCTCCGGGCACAGCCTAGGATCGGGCTGGCCTGGGAGAGGGTTATTCTTCTTCGGTTGTTCTAGAGGGAATGGGCTCTGAGGCAGGAGCCTGCCATTCTTCCAAAATTGTGTAGCTTGTGTATCTTACATTGTTTTAGTTTGTAAACTAACCCTATAGAAACAAGATAACTAAAAAACGGAAAAGATAGGAGAACTCAGATGCCTTCACTGATAAGCTTAAGTAACTACTTTTGAATAAAGACGCTCTTCCTTTATCACCAAACCTTTGTGTCTGGAGTTCTTGCCTAGACGGCAGTGTCGGCGGCAGAAGCCCAAGTGCTGTTTGGTAACAAAACGAGGTGCAAGCAGGGGTGACGTGCGTCGCTTCTGTGTGGAAACTCTAAAGGCCGATGTATGACTCACTGTGTTCCCTTCTCTCTGCCATGGTGATGGAGAAAACTCAGGTTAGGAGGGAGCCTTTATCCTGAGTAAGTATGACAAGCAGAACTTCACAACAGCATGCACTGGGCACACAGAGTGAGCAAGAACACACAATGATGACAACCACAAACGTTCGTCGTATTAAGCCACTAAGGTTTTATGGCTGATTGTTCGTGCAGCCTACCCTAGCCTAGGTGTGGTGGTTTAGGTGGAGGAAGTGACGGGGAGCCTGTAACAGTCATTTTGGGCATTATGATTTTGGGTGACATACACAGGTATAATAAAGTAATTCTCATTCTGTTTCCTCTTCCATATTATATCCAGCCCTGTGGCTCAGCATTACCTGGCAGTAAAGCCTTTACCATGAGACTAGACAATCAAAATATTCCAATGATAAAATGCCGGCATAGAGGTGCCCGATATTCTCATATATACTACTCTCCCAATATAAAATTTCAGGGGAGAAACTTAAGTCTAAAGATGAAAATTCTTTGCCTATTAGAGTTTGGAGTCATAAAGATACACAAGATTTTAAGTCTGAAATCAGATTCCCTTGTTCTCATAAGTTAAAGTTCCAAGGAATTAAATTCTGCTCTGATTTTGCATTCTGCTCAGTCTAACCTCTGCAGTTCCCCGGGGGAGCTGATGCTCTCCAGGCTGCCGCGGCCTCAGCTGTCTCTGCTGGGCTGGGGGTGGATCGACCCTTCAGGGACTCAGAAGCTGAAGAATTCTCTCATGAGTCCCACTTTATCAGGGTCCTGAAGAGTGAATGGGACACACCAAATTGACACAGAACCTTCCCAAATCTGGTAAATAAATGAGTGAATGAATGAATGAATGAGTGAATGCATAAAGTAAATGGACGCCGAGGACTAAATTCATTATTCCAGGCACCCCCCCCCCACACACACACACAAATCCCAGGATCTCAGAATTCGGTGTTGCCAGAGATCATAGCAGAGTCTTCGACAGTCTCGTCTGAGATGGAGTAGGCCTTTGAAGGAATTCTAATTTCAGCCTCCCCAGAATGCCAGTCGCACTTAGCTGTCTGTTATCTACACAAACCCCACGGTGCTGGGATTGGGGGTGGGGATGAAATGTGTCTTCTCAAACTGTGTCTCTGTCAGACAGTGGCGTTTGACACATCACTGTTTTCTTCCTTTCACAACGGACAGTTTGCCATTCTGTGTATTAAAGCCTTTCTGTTCCCGCGTGTCCCGCATCTGGGCACTACAAGGAGGGCAGGTGTCCACCTAGAGACGGGGTTTGCACTGTGTTTTGGAAGGGAGCATTTCCATATACCAGGGACTGTTCACTGCCTTTTGCCACGCAGTTATTTAGGCCTGCAAACCATGCCTCCTTGGGGAGACGTCCCCCTATGCTCCCATTTGTTAAATGGTGTCTGTCACCTGTAATCTAATTCCTCCCTCGCTGGGCCCTGCTTCCTAAGGCTTCTGCAACCCACCAGCATCTCCAATGCTCCCTGCTAAGCCTGAGCCTGCACGGTGGGACCAGTGCCATGTAGGGAAAAGTCAAACCCACTTGTCTTCCTCTGCAACACATCTGGCAAAGATTAATACATCTTCTACACAAAGAGATAAAACTTATCAATAAAAAAAATTACAACATCTCTCAAAATAGGCAGAACCATAGGTAGAAAATTCTCAGAAAATAAATATAAATGGCTGGTAAGCACATATGAAAGGTTCAATTTTGATATAATGTATACAATTTATAAATACAGTAAATTTTGCTTGTACATTTAGGATATTAAGGACATTTCATTGTTCAGGAGAAATGTGAGCATGAATGAGTGGATAAAATGGGTAACTGAATGAACACATTTTGAAAAGCAACAAGCTTTTCAAAAGCTTTTTGACAATATATGTCAACAGCATTTAAAAATTTTAACAAAAATATTTTAACTCATTATCCCAGTAATTCAGCTTCTAGGAATTTATGCCAAAGATGTAATCAGAGATGCAAACAAAGAATTTTGAACAAAGATGCTCATTACAATATTATTTGTAATGGTTAAGAATAAAGAATAAACTAGAAACAAAATAAAGAGTTAATAAGTTACAGTACGTTTAAAGGTAGACTGTTTTGTAACCAATATAAATGGCGTAGAAAAGAATTTTTAATTTAAAAGAATCTGATTTTACTTTTCATTTTGGAACAACTTTTAACTTACAGGAAATTCGTAATAATAATACAAAAAATACCATTCACCAAGATTACATTTTTTAACATTTGTCTAAATTAAAAAGTTTTTGTCTTTATTATAATGCGTATGTGGGAAAAATATATTTTCCTCACCAGAACCATCTGAGGGTAGGCTGCATGAACTGTGCCTCCTCATTCACTCTGGAGTGCGTCAGTGTATCTCCCCGGAGACGAGAAACATTCTCTTACATCACCACAGAGCAGTTTTCAAATTCAGGAAATTTAACACTGCTGCAATACCTTAATCCACAGCCCATAAGGCAATGCTGTCAATTACCCCAGTAATGTTCTGTATAGGAGGTCTCCTTCCCAGTCTAGGATGGCTTGCTGTGTTTAGCTGCCACGTCTCTCTAGACTTCTTTTTTTAATATGCAAGATTACTCAGTCTTCCTTTGCCCTTATATGACACTGGTATTTCTGAAGAATACAGGACATTGTTTTATTGAATGTTTCTCAATTTGTAGTTATCCAATGTTTCCTCATGATTAGATATAAATTGTGCATTTTTGGCTGAAACATCACGGTAGTGATAATGTATTCTCAGGAATTTTCTCCTTATTGTTAACATTATTTTGATCATTTGGTTGAGGAGTTGTCTACTATATTTACTTTATTCCCTTTGAAATTAATAAGTAATCTGTAGAGAAATACTGTGATGTTGTAAATATCTTGTTTATAATCAAACTTCCCCCGTTAGAAGATACTTGCTTGAATCACTTGTTACTGGAATAGTCGAAAATGGTGATTTTCTGACTTCATCATGCCTTCATTCTTTCTATCTTCATTAAAAACCTCTCCTGTAAGGAAGATTTTCTCTCCTCTCTTATCCAATAACACCTATTTATTACTCCACAGTTCTCCAGGCCAGAAGTCTGGGCACAGAGCATCTGGGTTCTCTGCTCAGTCTCCTGAGGTTGAAATCAAGTTGTCACCTGTGCTGGTTCTTGCCTTGGGCTTGCACTCCTGTGTGAAGCTCGTTCAGGTTGTTGCCTGAATTCAGTTCCACACAGTTGTAAGACCGAGATCTCTCCTTTCTGGCTGGTTGTCAGTGGGGGGTTGTTTTAAGCTCCCCACAGAAAACGCCTGCTGTTCCCTGCCATATGGCCCTCTGCATGGTAGTTTGTTCCCGCCAGGCCATCAGGAGAACCTTGCTCATCTGCTCTGATGAAGTTTTGTATAGTGCAACACAATGTGAAAGTAATCTCCCATCATCTTGGTAATGTAACCTAATTCCTACAATATTCAGGAGGAGGGACTTTTACCATGTTTATACACCCTGAAGCAGGAATCCTGCAGGCCATCTTGGTGTGACCAGAGGTGGACCTGAAATGTGACCCCTAAGCACTCTGTGATCTACGGGTTCTTGACTTCCCTAAGGAAAGAATTAAAAAATCAAGTCCAAGTGAAATCAAAAGCAAGTTTTATTAAGGTTAAAGGAGAGAGGCCAAGATGCAGGTTCCTGGAAACAGGAGAAGGGGGTGAGGGCCTGGGACGAGCTGCCACTGCCCACCGCTCCCCTGGTTGCAAGTCTCACTGGGCACCCCTGTGAATGAAGTGAAAGTACACGTTTGAGTGGATGCAGGCCAATTCGCAAGTGAGTTGCCTGTCGTGGTCAGTCAGTTCTTGGGATTCTGTGTGTTTCCAGGGGTGGGTTGTTCCTGAACGTCGTGGTGCCAAATTCTGGCTCCACTTTCTGGCTAGGAGGGTGTCTTATTCCTAATATGGCATGTTCCAGAAGGGTCATGTTTTTCATCCCCCTTAACCTTCTACTTTAAGTTTCAACTCTCATTATAAGGATGGTATAATGAGCTGTAGGGTTGTTTTCTAGTCCATTTTCCTCCATCTTGGATTGGCCTGGTTTCAGCCACTTCTTGTTGTTAACTTCCGTGACTGCTGCAGGAATTTCCTGCCGTAAACTGTTCCCCTTTGACATGTGTGGGGGTGGGGGGGACGTCCATTTCTACGTCCTAACTCTGCTTCTCGGAGCTCTCCCTGACTTTTTCTATCCTGCTTCATTAGAGTTCTGCTTATCAAAGTATTTATTAAAAGTACATTGGTCAAAAGTAACTTGAATAAGTTCTATTTTCACCAATACTTCTTTCAGTCTGGTTATGTTGTTCACTTGAAATTCAGTGAGTTCATTTGCTTCTGTTTGCATTCATTTTTAGGGCGTTTCCGCCATTTTTGTTGAGTTTTTTAAAAAATGCCTATGTATAATATTAGTATGCTTCCAAAAGTTAAAACTACACAAAACTGTATACTTAAAGAAGTGTTATTTACTACTCTTTCCCACCCCTCTCCCCCACCCCTAACAGGCAACCAATTTTATTTAGTATACAGTTTATCCTTCCTGTTAGTTTTGCAAAATAAATTTTATAAAAATATACATGAAGGATGTTTTTTTATTTCCTAATTTCTTACAACAGAATTAGTATATTATCGATCCTTAACATACCCTAGAAATCTATGTTAGTTCACGGAGATACTCCTCTTTTCAAAAACAAACAGCTGTATGATACCACATTATATATTTGTAGCATGGTTTATTCAACCAGTTTCTTATGCTTAAGCATTTAGTTGGTTTGCAATATTTTGTAATTACAAATAATGTTACCAGGAAAAACCTTTTGCATATGTACTTTCATATTCTTGGAGGTGCACCTTTAGGGTCAATTCCTAGGAGCGATATTACTGAGTCAAAGAATAAAAGCATATGCATTGGAGTACTGTTAGATAGTGTGATATCCTCCTTAGGGTGTTTTCTGGCACCAACAACCAATTTTCTGATTCTCCAGACATCAACCGAGTGTCTGACAATTCATGTCAATTCTGACACTAACTACCCTCAGTTAGAATAGACCCCACAGGTTAGGGACTCAGTGTATAAGACTTCTGTCATTTCCAAAGCTAGTTGCATGTCCTGGGCCACTCTCTGACCTACTGGCTATAAACAGGGCATGCCCATGACCCCTTCTTGGGTTTGATAATATGACAGAATGTCTCATCAACTTAGGGAAGCACTTTATTTACATCTACCAGTCTATCATAATGGATACAACTCAGGAACAACCACATAGAAGAGATGCGTAGCGTGAGGTATGGGGAGGGGGGTGAAGCTTCCAAGCCCTTCCCAGCATCACCCTTTCAGCACCTTAGTGTATTTAGCAACCCAGAAGCTCATGAAATCTCCCTGTTCAAGAGTTTTTATAGCCCTTAATATCCAGGCCCCACCTCCTGCCCTTCCCCAGAAGTTAGGAGTAGGGCTGAAAGGTCCCACCTCGTAACCACTTGGGCTTTCTGGTGACCAGCCCCATTATGAAACCACTTAGGGATCCCAACCTAAATCACCTCATTAGCATATACTCAGGTGTGTTATAAATGGTCTTGTTATAAATAACTAAACATACTCCAATCACTCATAAAATTATATGGGTGTTAGGAGCACTGTGCCAGGAAACCTGAGGCAAAGACCAAATATATTTATTATTATACCACATCCTTCCATAGGAATTGTACCATTTTGCATTCCCACCAACATTCCAGGAGAGTGCCCAATGTCTTCTCAGCATTGTTAAGCTCTTATATTTTTGCCAGTCTGGTGGTTGGATAAACTAACTGCTTCCTTTCAACTTGCATTTCTCTTATTATGAATAAAATTGTACACATTTATATATATTTAAGGATACATATATATGTATATGTATATGTATATGTATATGTATATGTATATATGTATATATAGTCTATTTTTTCCTGTAGGATTTTTGGCCTTCATTTTTACTTCAATCTTTACAAGTTTTTTATATACTAGGAAATTAGTACTGTGTCTGTGATATATACTGTGAATGTTTATTTTCAATTTGTTGTCTATTGACTTTGTTTATAGCAACTTTGGGGAGTTTTTGGCCATGAAAAAGTTTTTAATTCTTATATAGTCAAGTTTATCAAAACATTTTAATTGCACCTGAATACCAGCTCATATTTAGATAGCTGTTCCCTCTCCCCACCTAGGTGACAGAGAAAATTACTCATATTTTCTAGCGTTCTGTAGATCACTTTCTTAACATTTAGATGTCTGATTTATTTAGAGTTTATTATTGCATGTAATATAATGAGTTGACCATACTTTATCTTTAAAAGAATTTTCAATGACATGGTAATAATATAGTAAGGATAACTAAAAAAAAGGAAGAAACAAAATTGTATGGTTAGTTCAATGCCTACAGGTGTACATAGAAGACATATTAGAGAAAAATGCATCAAAATGTTACATGTTTACATCTAGTTAGAAGCATTATGGGGAATTTTAATAAATATTTTCAATATGCTGTTCATGTTTTTTGTAATAAGTGTGTATTATTTTATACCTAGAAAGAAAAATAACACAATCTTTTTAAAAAAATTAGCCCTGCTGTTTTATTTTTTTGTAATGTGAAAAAAAACACTTAGAAAATACATATCTGGTTGAAACAAAGAAGAAAGAATAGAATGAATACATACTTCTCCCACTTATCTTTATACCTCTTGGCCTCTCCACACATTTTTTCTCTCACATTTCCTCACTCCCTGTGTCTTACATAGCAGGAAAATGCCTGCAGAAAATAAGCAAGCCTTCCACAGCATGTTATTTTATTGCTGCAAAAGCTACTTGGGGTTAATTCTTTCATAAAACACCACTGCAGATTATGACAAGAACTCAAAGAGACCAAAATGCTAATGGATCATGTAAGCCTCTAGCTTACAGAACACCCCACCCCCCTTAGGTAACAGTCTGGAAACCAGCAACAGGGTAACCTATTACAAGGCCTTCTCTGTGTTAACCTGGAGGGTATAAAACTTCAGGTCCTTCATTTTAGCAGTTGAGTGGTCAGAGGAGAATTATTGCTTCCTTTATTTTACGGCTTTAGTGATATGCAGCTTGTCCCCAGGATGTGCAGTTGAAAAATCAATGCCAGATGGCTCAGTAGGAGACAGGTCTAATGGTTCTGTGTTATTCTCAGGCTCCCCAAGAGGAAAGCTGTGCAGTAGGGGTACTCAGAATTATCGCTTCCAGTGGTTAATAATAACATGTGTTGAGTGTTCACAGTATGCTGAGGTCTGATTTACACACATTGCCTTGTGAAAACATCACAGCAACCTTGCAAGGCATGCACTATTATCACGTCATATATATTACACATGTCACAGGTGTGGATACATGACTTTCCCTGAATCAGACAATCTGGAGGCAGCAGAACGGGAACCTGAACCCATGCCTGCTTAGCTCCAAAGTCTGATGCCACTGGGGGAAGTGCCAGTACAAAGAAATAGCTTAACACATCTCAATATATCAGTGACACCTACGACACCTCCAGGTGTGACAATGCCTCCTTTGAAGAAATTTTCTAGCAGCCTTTCTCAATACAAGTTTCATAAGGAAATTAACCTCTACCAAAGAATGACTTGAATATTATATTCTCACTTCTTTAAGGGCGATAATGCACAACAATAACCTTCTAGATGCAAAGAAGGGAAGTTAATTCATTACATACAATGCATGCCTTGGGGCACTAGGGCTTTCTCTCGCTCTCTGTCTCTCATTATAACTGTACAAAGGCTATACTGTAATTATCAGCTGAATTCCCCCCAGTTCCATTAACAATGCCTGAAGGAAGACTTTTACTCAGGGCTTTAGACTGATGATAAGAGGGTAAATGCTATATTGAATATTATTGCTCCACTATCAATCTAAGCAATCATTTATAACACAGTAGGCTATAAGTAATACTTGGAATGCTTCTAGCATTTGCTCTAATCCTTTCTTGATTCAGGACAGATGAATTCTGAGCTGGGAGGGGCAGAGGGAGAGCACTCTCCTGCCCAGAGCACTCTCCTGCCCAGAGCCTCTCCTTTATTTTTGCCTTACTCTTCCTTTGCTTGGTGACCCTCTTCTGAGCTCCCCACTCCCCACTTGAGTGCTATTTACCCACTCCCACTGTGTTAACGCAAATGCTCAGAGTGCAGACTTTAATTATAAAATCTTTATCAATATTATTTATGCCTCTAACCACTGTTGCTTCTACAGTAATTTGCTATTCATGAAATGAGTGCACTTGAAGTGAGTGCACCCTGCTCCGCTGCTGGCTCCGCCCCTCTTACCAGTCCCAACGAACCGGGATTCGTTGTTGTCAGACTTCCGTATAATTCAATTTTCTGTTCTTTGGCTGTGTCTTTGTTCTCCAAATCTTTGTTGTATTCAAACTTGGTTGTGGGAGAAGGCACAGTGTTTCCACCTATGCCTCCATCTTGGCGGAAGTCCTTCCCTGGACACAACTTAAAGCCCAGCACTTCTCACAGGTTGCACATCCCTTTTCTATCTTTGTCTTTTTCTTTAATAGTAACACTATCTAATATACTACATATTTTACTTATTAATCCTGCCTATTGACAGATTCCTTAAATATAATCTGTAAGGCAAAGAATTTTTTTTTATTTTGCTCACTGTTATACTTCTATTGCCTAATTGTCTGGCTCACAGGATGTACTCAGTGAATGTCTGTTAAGTGAATAATATAATTAATTAATTTAAAAGTCCCCAAATTCACATTGTGTGTGTATATCGTGACCAAGTAAATTAAGTATAGGAAGGCAAGAATGGCTGCACATTGGAAAAACAACTATAAATGTGGGACAAGCTGAACGTCCACTGATGGGTGAAGGGATAAATAAAAGGTGGTATATACCTATAATGGGATATTATTTGACCTTTAAAAAGAAGGAAATCCTGAATTTGCAGCAACATGGGTGGACCTGAAGAACATTTTGCTAAATGAAATAAACCATTCATAGAAAGACAAAGAAAAAAAATCCTATCAAATTAAATCACTGCATTTACTGCATTGAGAGATTGACAGAGAAATGCCATATGTTTCTTTCAATAATGTAGGAGAAAACTGAAAAAGTCTGCATAGAAGGCAACTTCTGCCTAATTAAGTGAAAAACTAACAATAGAAGCATTTCCAGGAAAATAAGAAACAGGACAGGAATGCGGGCAGTTATCCTACTACTCAGTGTTGAACTAAGGTTCCCAACCAAGGGGGTAACACGAGAAGATAAAGACGTAAGAATTGGGAAGAAAGAGGCAAACTTGTTATCTGTAGAATATATAATTACCTTCCTAGAAAATTCAAAAGGACCTTCAGATAACATGTAAAATTAAAGAATGCAGAAGATTATCCAATCTAAGATAAATACACGAACACACACAATACCATACTTAAACACTAGCAGTAACAATTAGAAAATGTAATAATAAAAGTTTTAATCAGGCAAGACATTTATGAAGACTATTACGAAACCAAGTTAAAGAACATAAAATAAACCTATGTTTATTTTACAATAACAAAAATATAATTGGAATACATAAGCCAGATGATAGATGATGCTGACCTTTGGAAAGAGAAGAAATGGGCCTGGTGAAGAATATGTGAATTTTAAGCTTTACCCCCCAAAAAGAAAGAAAGAAACCTAAAGGGAATGGAAGTTAATATTTGTCTATATTGGTGGTACCTATTTATCATAGATATTTATTACATTTTCTATATTTTGGCCTCCCTCTGCCCAATATAAATAAATATAAGGGATCTCATTAATATGGAAAAAAACAGGAAAGATATTAAGAAAAATTCTTTATTGATTACTGAATCAATTACTATCTAGTGTGCATGGCCATTTACAAATGTTTTTGAAATACTACAATATCCTTGAATACCCTTATCCAGGGCCTTCCAGGCACGATTCGGTTCCCAGGCTTCACAAGCACTGGAGACAAGGCGACCTAAACTGCTGCGGTGACTCCGGGGCCTTATTCTAGTAGATTTGAAGAGTCCCTTCTCAGGTGGGCTTGTTGCAAAATCTACCCCCTGGTCTTTGAAGCTACAAGTGGAGTAGAAGGATTAAGTAGCAGAGCAGGACTTGGCATGCCTGGATATGTAGAAAGGACTTCCAAAGCTTGCATTCTTCCATCTTCTGCCTTTGTGGGCCTGTTTGGCAAACAACCTATGCCCAAATATTAAAGGAAAGCTTTTATTAGAAATGATTCAAAATTCAATGGCACAGTGAGGTCATGTTACATGCTTTCAGAATCTTGAGTTTGTCCTTCATTTTGAATTATGAAAAATTTTAGTGCAGGTACTTTACAGAAGAGAGATTTGGGGGGCCTAGTTTTATTTTATCTAACTGTCCCAGAGTTTATGCACTGTTCAGGATATGCTTCGTAAGTTAATTTATATGTTAATAACAACCACTCACAGGGCAAAATTGTCATATAAATTATTAATTTGGTCTGTCTGCCTATTCTCTTTTTCTTTGGACAATTACTTCTTCTAAATAATACCAGCCAATCAGGCAACTGTAGTTACTTTGTACTCTCTAATAGAGGTCTGGGAGAGAGCTAGTAGCCAAAGGTTCCTTATCTGTGGCTATAATGAAAACTGTTCTTCGGAAATGTCTTGGGACAAATGTTCCATTTAAACAATGAGAAAATTACAGGGTCTCTTCATCAGAGCAGTATAAATGTTTTGTCCTAAAATGCAAACAGTTTGGTTTATTATTCACTGATCCACTTTGCAACAACTCTCAGCATGACACTGCTTCTGGAAGTTTGACTGTGGAAGTCAGGTAAACTCAGATGTGACCACAAAGAAAAATCATTCTCAACAGGCATCAAAGTGGGGAGGGGAATACAATCAGGGTGTTTTCCTCTAACCCTTTTCTGAAGGGTTTAGCTCTGAAACTAAGTCACAGTCTAGCAAAACTATGAGACAGACAAATGCATCTAAATTTAGTGACCTTCTACCTCTTTTATGGGCCCTGGATCTCTCCCCTCTTTTTTTTGCAATCCACATTCCCGTGATATCCAGCATGGCCCTCCATAGTGCCCTACATAGACTCGGGCAATGCTCAGGGTTCCAGAATACTTCCTACCTCCCCCTACATGGAAATTGTATTGCTGTAGTGCTGTGCTCTGAGGTGATAACTCTGGAATACAGCAATTCCCCACTAAAGTGCCAAGGGTTGGGGATGACTCTCAGTGGGCCCGACTCCATATGGGCCTGCTTGCAGAGGACAACTCTGTAAGATCAGAGGACAGATCTGTCCAGAGCTCCTCTGTCTGCTCCATGGGCTCTGCTATTATACTGCACTTTCCCTGGTAATTGGGCCAATCCAGGGACCTGAGAGTTTGCAGAGTTACCCAAGCACACTCAGGGTACCGAACTCAGAGCTAAGAGCCAAGTCTATAAATCTAGTGTGATGGTTACCCTGACTAACACCTGGAAAATGGGTGCATGTGTCTGTGAGAGTGTCGAAGGACTGACTAAGTTCTGTGTGTTTGATTTCACCGATCCCTTGGGAATCTCTCAAAGGGGAAACTGAGTGTAGCATCATCCACCTCTCAGATCCAAAAGTTGTCTTCCCAGAACAAAGCAATCAGTACCCAAGAACGAGCCATGTTGACTTTGTCTTCCTGACTGTTTTAGAGGACATAGCAGTAGTAAAAATATCACAGACAAACTATAATATTGGAAAAATACTTTCTGTGGCTCAGGGCCCTGAGAGCACTCTGACTGTCGTAACAATTCTAAAAAGTCCGCCAGACCTTCAGCGAGGATTACCTCAGAATTTGGGGGAGCAGGGCACAGCACGGGCACTGGTGGCCCGGGAAACTGTTGCTTTGCAAATAACACACACAAACTATCCCGATGTTTTGTAAGCAGATGACAATCAGGAAGCATATGGGAAACAGTTTTTAAAGCAGATACTGGAGATGGGATGAAATGGTTCTTGTTAAAATTTAAAGCATAGGGAGCAGGCGTCTCCCTAAAATTCAGAATAAAGTCTGAATACCTAAAGTCTATCTGGGTTCTTTTTAAAGCTTTAAAGACTTTAGATTCTATCTTTGAGAACTAAATCCAAAGTAAACCCAGCAGGAGGATTATAGAGTAAATACACAGATGTTTGAAATGAGGCTTGTCTTTTTGTCCTTAGCATAACTATGTACCCAAAGAACACTGACCAGTGAAAGTGCATGGATTCGACCTTACTATTGAAACTACCTGTGGGATATTTTAGTTTCCTTCTGGGGTGTGTGTGTGTGTCTGTGTGTGTGTGTGTGTGTGTGTGTGTGTGTGTGTGTGTGTGTATGAAAACTAGTGTGAAGTAATTGGGAATTTTCAAGAGTTTAAGTAACTTTATTTTTCTCCATTAGAAAGTCACCATCACCCAGTCCCCACTGCAGACTTTCATTCTGTGATGTGAGAAAACAAACATAGAAGGAATTACCATCAGGGATCAATATTCTATGTTTTCCACTGCTCCTCCTGAGAAAAGAGAATAGAGACTACAAATATAAGAGAGTTAGATGAGAGCCTCAAGTTATCTCGAGAAATTTTCTTAGCTGAATAAACTATTGATCTATATTTCTGTCCCCACAAATTTCTTACTTTAATAGCTGTTCTTGTGGAGAAAACTAAGATGAACTAGGAAAAAGGTCTCACATCATTGAGATGTACAGTTCAAGGGGCTTAAAAACTGTCATTGAGACTCAATCTGTCTTTCCAATTTACCGCTCTGTTTTTCTCTTTGTTGGTTTTGCCCTCAGGCAAACTTTCCCTTAATGATACCCAGATGGCTACCATCAGCTCCAAACTGACACCTACCAGCACAACCACTGGAAAGGAAAAAAACAATTCTATTTTTCAACTGTCCCTATAAAGTTCTGGGATTGAGTCTCATTAAGCCATCATGAACATATTGAATATAGTGATTCAATGCATCACTATATTCATCAGGGAATTACCACAGGGACCAAGGGTGTGATGTACATGGAAGGGCTTTTTCCTGTAACTGAGAAGTGAGGTGCTAATCCCTTTCATGTGGTGGCACACAGCTAGCTACTCATGTGTTGAATCTGGGGGTTCAGACAGTATACTTAACAAGACTGCAACATTCGGAGACTTGAAGGACAGAACTTTAGAGTGTGTTGCCTTGACTTTGAGGCCCTCAAGGAGCTTTCTCCAAGAATGTAATGATTTTCAGTTGAACTAGAAATGGAGGGAAGCACACACATTGTTGCTCAAAAGGTTTTTCTGCCTAATATCCAAATCAATGACACTCTAGTAATCTGGAGATGTACAAGACTGAAAATATAAATTCTCTATTCTATACTAAGGTTAAAGCCAGAAAAACTATAGAGGCAAAAACAACTTGGAAACAATTTTGAAGAAAATCTGATTTCCCAGGACCCTCCTAAACATCTAATGTTTATTTAAGTTTTGATGAAGTAAGAAATATGATTGAGAATTGGAAAATACTGTGTATATGACGAGGGCTCCCCAAAGATGTCCACATCCTAGTCCCCAGAACCTGTGAGTGAGACCTTACATGGCAATGGGGACTTTGCAAGTGTGATTAACTCCATGACCTTGAAATGAGATTATCTTGGATTATCCAGGTGGGTTCAAGGTAGTCACTAGAGGGAGCCTGCAGGTCAGAGTGGGAGCAGGAGGTGTGACAACAGAAACAGAGGGTGAGGTGGTGCAGGGTTGTGAGCCAAGGAATGTGGACGGTCTCCACACACTGGAAAAAGCGACAACAAAAATTCCCCCAGCACTTCCAGAAGGAATGCAGTCCTACCAGCCCATGTTACACTTCAGAACTGCTGAACCGGAGGATTATAAATGTGCATTGTTCTGAGGCACCAGGTCTGTGGTAATTTTTTACAGCAGCAACAGGAAACACGCGTGACAAAGGCACATGATGCAACTAGAAAAAGAATGGTAAACAGAAATCCCAGGGAAAACAAAACAAAGTGGAAACTCATGAAAAATGAAGTCTAATCATGAAACAAATTAAAATGAAGCTACTGGTTAATAAAAGTGTGACAAAGAGTATACATTTGACCTTAAAGCCAACACGATTTTCCTTTAAACAGGCCAGGTGTTATTACTTCAAATCTATAAAGAAGGAAATATAATTTTGGTGTAGTAAATTGGCCTGGTGTTGAATAAAGTTTACTATCTTAATAAAGACTCTGTATTACTTTTCAACTTTTAGAGGTAATGTATAGCAAAACACAGAAGACTTTGTTGTGTTTGTAAGACAAAATGCAAATTTCAACATCTTGACAGCAAAACTTTAAAGTTTAGTTGATAGAAGGTAAGACATGGAAACAGAATGAAAAATGTAAAACCACATCTGCACTCACAGCATCATCTTAAAAAGTGAGTTTAAAAGGTAGTATTGAGAGTTAATGGAATAAGAAATAGTGGGTTATAAATATGCATTAGTTGTAAAGATGTACAGTAGAAGACATAAAAATAATGTAAATATAGCAAACATGTGGAGTAGAAGAAAAGATGGGAATAATGTAAATGAGCTAAATTCTCATTTTCTTATCAGTTATAACTCATCAGCCTCAGAGTCTTGATTGCTGTTGGTCCGTTTGTGTGTGGGATTGACCCCCAGGCTGGGTGACTGTGAGGCTCACCCTGGACCATAGCAGGTGAGCTGCTGTGCGGGTACTGACCACACACAGTGGAACCCACCTCAGCAGGGTCTGGTGCCTGCCAAGGTCTCCCTTTGGATATGCTGCTTACAAAGCTTTTGGATGCTCTGATGTTGTCTGAATCTGGTTGCTGAGTATGCTGATTCAGGCCTCTTGGGGTGGACTTTGGGCTAATGTCAGATAGTGACATTGTCTGTGCCTGGCTTGGCAACCTGTTTGGAGCTACAAATGATCCACAGCTTGTGGCTGCCTCTGTTGGGCTTGAGTTGCACGGGAAGAACCAAGCTGCTCACCAAGGCTGGCTTTTTGCAGCTCTGGGCCTGGGAGCAGGTCAGCAAAAGCTCCGAAGCACAGGGCTCCAAGGCCTTGAGATCCACCTCCAGAAGCCACCTCCTGCCTATTAGGCTCAGTCACCGAAACAGCTGCTGCCAGAGTTGGGGGGTTGGGGTTAGCTGGTCTCCCATGAAGGGGAAGCGCCAGTCAGGTTTCAGGGAAGGTGATTCACAGCTTAGCCTCTTCCAGACACCTCCAAGCCCAGCACAAGTGGCAACCATTTACAGATCACTTTGTAGCTCATGCCAGGTAACTTCTGGCAGCAGCTGACCTTGGCAGCATAGCCCCTTCCAACTGGCTCCAGAACCAACACACCTGGTGGCCAGCCCCAGACCACGTCAGAACACCAGCCAACCACCTCCACAAACAACATACCCAAAGGGTGGCTGAGCACGCCTGAGAGCCCACAGAAGCAAATCCCGCTCAATACACCCTATCTTTGAAACAGCTCTTCTATTACAGACACAGCCAATCAGCCTGAGGGTCAATCCCTCCCACTGATGTGCAAATAGAAATCAAAGCTCTACTACAATAAGAGAGCCCATACAACCCACACAAGGGGCACACCTGGAATAACCATTTTAGGTGAACAGGAAGACTGCACCTCTGGTCCGCATACATAAGACCACTCCACCAAGACTGGGAGATGTAGCAGATCTATCTAATACATAGACACAAACACAGGGAGGCTACCAAAATGAGGAGACAAACACGGCCCAAATGAAAGAATGGAACAAAACTCCAGAAAAAGAACTAAAAACGGAGATAAACAATTTACCAGAGGCAGAATTCAAAACACTGATTACAGGATGTTCAATGAACTTGGGGGAAGAGTAGATAACTCAGTGAGAACTTTAATAAAGAGGTAGGAAATGTAAAAAATTGAAATAGGAAATATAAGAAAGAACTACTCAGATATGAAGAATATAATAACTGAAATGAATACATTAGAGGGAATCAACAGTACAGTAGATAAAGCAGAGGATCAAATTAGTAAATTCAAATTCCTAATTTCCAAATTAGTAATGCCAAATTTCTTTTGGCAGACAAGGTAGTAGAAAACACCAAACCAAAACAGCAAAAATAAAAAGGATTTCTAAAAGATGAGCACAGTGTAAGGAACCACTTGGACAAAATCAAACATACTAATATCTGCACATTGGGATATCAGGAGGAATGAACGAAGAAAACAGAAACAAATCATAGGTACAGAGAACAAACTAATGATGTCCAGATGGGAGGGGAAGTAGGGGAGGGATGAAAGGGGGGAAGGGATTAAGATGTGCAAATTTCCAGTTATTAAAACAGTCACAGAGAATGTTTATAGCCTCTCTCTTAAAGTACAGCACAGGGAATAAAGTCAATATCGTAATAACTAGGAATGGTGTCACGTGGGTAGCAGACTTATTAAAGTGATCACTGTGTAAGTTACATAAATGTCTAATCACCATGTTGTTCACCTGAAACTAATATAATATTGTATTAGAACTATAGTTTATAAATAAAAATTATTTTTAAAAAGAATTAGCAGATGTTAATCCAGTACAGAATTGTATAAATTAATCAGAGAATGGGAAATCTCATATTTGTAAAGCACTTTGCAAATGATGAAGTGCTTTCATATGTAACACATACAACTCTATATCATTCCCAGTTTGCAGATAAGAGATAAGAATTGCCTATATTGTAGATCCAGACTAGAAACGAGTCCTTCCATCTTCAAGTCCAATGCTGTTTCCACATTTTGCCTTTTGCAAATTACTTAAGAAATTATTTACCTTCCCTTATAATGGAAATAATTAACTCATGTCAGAAAGAAAATGAGAGAAGGACAAATGCTTTTCTTATCTATTATTATTCTAATAATTGGGAAAAGCCAAACCTGAACTCAGAAGGTATAAACATTTATAGTAGAAGGTATTGATTTACAGAGAACATTTACTAAGTACTTATTACACACCACAAACTAGTAGTTATGAGGGACAAACCTGTTGCAGGGAGTAACTCATAAACTGTAAAACCTAACATAGAGTGTTTTTATTTTGAGAGAAAACTTACAAATTAGTTAAAGACTATACATCCTCAGATATCACTAAACAAAAGTCCAAAGCAGACTCAGAAAATGCTTACTAAAAAGGCATCTTCCCAATCACCCACTCCAAGAACTGCCTCTTCAAGATAAGGAAACCCAGAAGGAAGAAAATTAACCTGCCAAATATTTCATCATCAATTAGTGTCAAACCAAGATGCAGTAACTGTTTTAGAAATGGTTAAAGTTTCAAGACACAATGAGAGGACTTGAGAGTTTTTTTAAACTTCTGCATCCAGGAACCTAATTGGCTTGACTTGTCTACAGCAAGTGGACATAAAACATAAAACAACTAGGAAGCCCCTAGTTTCTTTTTCAATAATACGGCAAATCCCTGGTCTCCCCACTCCACTCCTGCAATGGCAGGGAGATGACTAATGGGTTTATATGATTAGGCAAAATTGGAGTATTTACATTTTGACTACTTTTCTTTTTACATAAGTGAAAATACTGATGGTGTTGATACAATCCTTGGTAAAGTTCAAGTTATCACTTTTAACTGTTATTAAACAGGATAAGTTGAACTGGGAATTTAAAAAGGTGTTATTTCCACAGCACATTAACATAACAAATATAAAACACCTTTAGTCAATGACCATGACATTATACAGAATTAATGGAATGTAGACAAATGAGATGTGATCAGTAAGTAAATGCTTTGTTATCATTCTACCTTAATCATATCAAAGAGTTAACTCATAGTTCAAAGCAATCTCAACTATCTGTCATTAACGTCCAGTGGAAGAAACGGAGAAATCCACTAATGAGCACTGCTTGCCAAATGGGAATCTCTATTCTTTTAAATCAGTGGAACACTGTAGGCATAGGACCCAAGCATGCATGAGGCTGTTAGCAATTGGGCATCTATTTGCCCTACCGAAGGGAAAATAACAAAGGCATGCAAACAGACATGAAGTGCTGGACCACTCAACTCTTCTTTAAAAAACCTGTCTCAAAATACCCAGCAAAATGTGTGCAGGAGGATAAAAGGAGAATAAGGCAAAGTAGAAAACCAGGTACAGCAGGATCTGTGATGATGTCGACTCTACTTAGCCATAGCACCATATTGGCCTCAGCTTCCTTAATTTGTCTACTCTGAACATGAGGGTCCTGTTTATAAATGTTTATTGAGTCTACCAAATTCAGGTATTTCACTAATTACAATTTAAAAAAAATTTTAAAGTATATTTTATTAATTATGCTATTATAGTTGTCCCATTTCCCCTCTTTATTCCCCTCTGTCCTGCACACCTCCTCCCACCCACATTCCCCACTTTAGTTCATGTCCATGGGTCATATGTATTTCTTTGGCTTCTACATTTCCCATACTATTCTTACCCTCCCCCTGTCTATTTTCTACCTACCCTCTATGCTACTTATTCTCTGTACCTTTCCCCCCTTTCTCCTCCTCCCCTGTTGCTAACACTCTGTGATCTCCATTTCTTTGGTTCTGTTCCTGTTCTAGTTGTTTGCTTAGTTTGCTTTTGTTTTTTGTTTTAGGTGTGGTTGTTATTAACTGTGAGTTTGCTGTCATTTTACTGTTCATATTTTTTTCTTCTTTCCTTAGATAAGTCCCTTTAACATATCATATAATAAGGGCTTGGTGATGACGAACTCCTTTAACTTGACCTTATCTGAGAAGCACTTTATCTGCCCTTCTATTCTAAATGAAAGCTTTGCTGGATAGAGTAATCTTGGATATAGGTCTTTGCCTTTCATGACTTGGAATACTTTTTTCCAGACCCTTCTTGCCTGTAAGGTCTCTTTTGAGAAATCAGCTGACACTCTGATGGGATCTCCTTTGTATCTAATTGTCTCCTTTTCTCTTGCTGCTTCTAAGATTCTCTCCTTATTTTTAATCTTGGGTAATGTAATTATAATGTGCGTTGGTGTGTTCCTCCTTGGGTCCAACTTCTTTGGGACTCTCTGAGCTTCCTGGACTTCCTGGAAGTCTATTGCCTTTGCCAGATTGAGGAAGTTCTCCTTTATTACTCATTCAAATAACTTTTCCACTTGTTGCCCTTCCTCTTTCCCTTCTGGTACTCCTATAATTCAGATGTTGGAATGTTTAAAGATGTCCTGGAGGTTCCTAAACCTCTCCTCATTTTTTTGAATCCTTATTTCTTCATTCTTTTCTGGTTGAATGTTTCTTTCTTCCTTCTGGTCCACACCATTGATTTGAGTCTCCATTTCCTTCCTGTCACTGTTGGTTCCCTGTACATTTTCCTTTATTTCACTCAGTGTAGCCTTCATTTTTTCATCTAATTTGTGCCCAAATTCAACCAATTCTGTGAGCATCCTGATTACCAGTGTTTTAAATGGTTCGTCTAATAGGTTGGCTATCTCTTCATCGCTTAGTTGTATTTTTTTCTGGAGGTTTGATCTGTTCTTTTGTTTGGGCCATTTTTTTTTTTTTGTCTTGACCCGTCTGTTAGGCAGTGAGGGGTGGAGCCTTAGATGTTCACCAGGGTGGGGCAACCCAGTTGCTGGGTTGTGACTCTGTATGTGAAGGAGGGGTCAGAGTTGGAACAATGGTGCTTGCCCCACTCTCTGCCTGTTTTCAGCCACTTCTTCCACTACCCATAAGCAAATTGGGCCCTCTGGTGCTGATTCCTATGTCAGGGAGCTTGGGTACATTCTAGGACCCTGTGGGTCTCTCCAACAAACTCTCCTGTGAAGCTGGGAGTTCTTCCCACTGCCTGAACCCTCACAGGGGTTTTCAACCAGTGGTTTGAGGCTTCATTCCCTGTGCTGGGGCCCTGGGTCGTGCAGTCTGTTTTGATCCCCAGCTGTTCCTCCCAGTTTATCTGTGTGCGAATGTGGGACCACCTGCTCCACAATCTGCTGGGTCCACCACTCGCCACCTTGGCTGCCCAGGTCCTCTAGCCACAGCCTTGCCTGGAGTCATCTCCACCTGCTGTCCATCTCCACCCCTCCTACCACTCTGGATGAATGTTTCTTTAATTCCTTGGTTGTTGGACTTCCATACAGTTTGATTATCTGTCAGTTCTGGTTATTTTTTGTTTTTAAATTGTTGTTGTCCTTTTGATTGTACGAGGAGGCACAGTGTGTCTACCTATGCTTCCATCTGGGCTGGAAGTCCTAATTACAATTTTTGAAGATTTGTTTGCAAAACTACTATTTAAAAGAATATAACCTACTGTGTAGAGGCTTAACTAACAGGCATAAAAATATAACTAATTACAAATTAGATAATATGAATAAATATTCATAGCAAATCACATATACCCACTTTGTTGATGCCCACTTTACTGAGTATCAACAAAACGGCATGATAAGGATAGATTCTTTGTCCTCCATGTTAAAGTAGTATAATTTTCAAAAAATAAAATTATGACTCAAGCAAATACATCTTTAACACATGTAAAAGATTTTAATTTAACTCATTAACTAATGAGAGAACCAGTAAGATGTTATAAGTTTAAAAGTATTTAAGAAGCTGGGGTATTTATAAAAAATTTAGCAAAGAAACATTAGTAGTATAAGATTAATGAATTAGATATAAACTGGTAATGCCCAATAGGCCATAAGTCTGGAATTATCTATTCTACCAGGCTCTACCACCATTTCAACCTAACAAAGTCTTTGAATTACCTAAGTTTTGGCCTTTAATCAATACTAAGCATTTCTGCCCTGGCTTGTTTAGCTCAAAGGATTGAGTGTGGGCCTGAGAAGAAAAGAGTTGCTAGTTTGATTCCCAGTCAGGGCACATGCCTGGGTTGCAGGCCAGGCCCCCAGTAGGGGACGCACAAGAGGCAACTACACATTGATGTTTTTCTCACTCTCTTTCTCCTTCCCTTTCCCTGTCTTTAAAAATAAACAAAATCTTTTAAAAATCCAACAAAACAACTAAGCACTGCTATGAACTAAGTACATTCCCTACACAATTCTTGAGTGGCTTTTGCCCTGTTTTATATTGGAAGAAGTGCTGTCCACATGTGTGTGGACTTTATTTCCAGGTTTTGGATAAATTTTTTTGCATGTTCTTCATTATTTAGCCTTTACAGGACCATAATCTAGGTGGGTCCTGATGCAAGGGTGAAGATAGGGAATATATAAAATTGTAACCAAACTGTTAAAATTATTAACATTGTGAAGGTTGAGGCATGAGGGAAGACTCACTAGCCTGAGAGGTTAAAATATGTTTTTGAACTTTCCCTGCCTGCATCAATGCCTGGATATACATCTAAACCTCCAGATAACTCTCTAATTACCTCCTGAAGGGCTCGAATATCCAAGCCACAAGACATCACTGCCAGATGGGCCCAGACCGCCTGATGCCCATCTTCTGAGCCACCTGACATCCATTATCCAGGCTGCCTGACATCTGACCATCCTTAGCCAATCATAAGCCCCAGAATGCAGGACTTACAATTCTCAAGAAGGTATTTTTTATTATAAGAACTTTTAACTTTTTCTTGCAACACTTCTGAGTTTTTGCCTAGCTGTGTTTCCTATTTGCAAACACTAAGACCCTTGAATAAATCTTTTTCATTTGGTTTTAGCCAAAGACTCCCAACCCTTTTGGAGTTTGTTTGACAGTCCAAACCAGTCCATGGAGCAGGGTGAATATTCTAATTAACCAAGAGCGTTTATTCTCTCTGCCTGCTTTAATAGGCATTAAAAGTACAATAACTTCCAAACCCAGATATATTTTGGATTGTCCTAGGTTTTGTTTCTATTTAACTTTGCACAGGTCCATGGGATTAAAGAAATGTTGGAAATGTGCCCATTATTTGTGGATACTCCTTGTTAAAGCTCCCTGAAAGATGTCTGAGAGAGCTCTCTGCAGTGGTGTTTGGGGTAGGGCTAGACCTCACACTACCTAGAGGTGGTGGAGAGAAAACAGCGTCTTTCTGGCTGACCTCTGACTGAAAGACTTTCCCATGTCACTCAAAAACCTACCTTTTCTATAGTTATTTCTTGCCTTTTCACTTTATATGTTCCCTTCCCACTCTATTTATTTGCCTTTTTCTAAATACAACCCGTTAAATCTGGCCAATTTTCTAGAATTTTGATGGTCACTGTTTTTTTTTAAATATTTTTTTAATTTAATTATTTTTCAAGTACAGTTTTCTGTCTATTACTCATCACTGTTTTATAGCTTCTTTTACTTAAGCCATTTTAAAATGGAAGATAAGGAGTGTTATTAAATAAAATTATAACTCAATCTAAAATTCCTCTCAGCCCCCAAATAAGAGACTAGTAGGAATTTGAAAAACAGTGAGTTGAAATCATCACCCTCATCTTGGCTGTTGTGAATAATGCTGCAATAAACACAAGAGAGCATATACCTTTTTTTGTTTTTTAATGGCAGTTGACATTCAGTGTTGTATTAGTTTCAGATGTTCAGCACAGTGGTTGGACATTTATATAACTTAGGAAGCGATCCCTCTGATAAGCGTTTGCCTACCTGACATCATCTATAGTTATTACATTATTATTGACTATGTTCCCAATGCTGTACTTTACATCCCCATAACTATTTTGTAACTGCCAATTTGTATTTCTTAATCCCTTTACCTTTTTCACCCAACCCTCAAACCCTCTCCCATCTGGAAGCTAATATTGCTATAATTGGATTTATATACAATATATTAATGTATCAAATTAACAAGTTGAACACCTTAAATTCATGTTATACATCAAATATATTTCAATTTTAAAAATGTACAACTATTCGTTCTATATTACATACTTAAATGTAAATGAATTTGTTGAGCTTACGAACATTCTTAAATGCCAGAGATTTATAGATTCATTCCTTAATCACATAGTATGTTTTTATTCCCAAAGTAGTGACAGATTAGATTCCTAGATATATAAATTACAGGCGTCCATCACCTGCATTTGTACTTAGCATTCAGATTCTCTCTGCATTTCATTTAACACAACCCAATTAAGAAAAAGCATCACTACAGAAAATCCGTACATGCTTATTTGAAATGCATCTATAGTAAATGTCTTGGGTGTGGTACTGGGAGAGCTTAGTTTTGCAAAACATATACTTAGTCAAATGACATACAAAGAATTACTTCATAAGTCTACAAGCCTGATAACATCTGTTCTCACTATCTATTCTTACTGAGTCTTCTGGGAATTCGAGCTTGCTTTATCAGAATAAAAGTCAATAGACATTCTGTTCTCATCATTTCTAGTCTAATGAGAAATGTTCTTGTTATTTCTGCAACCTAATTATTTTAAGTAGTCAAACTCAGAGGCTCAAGATCAATCTTAAGGTCAAAATCAATGGGAAAAACATGTACCTTCAAAACTAAGGAAATGGCCTAAATAATGTCCTGGAGTTTGAGATTGAAGAGAAGCACTGAATTCATGACAGAAAAATTCAGATGAACCCTTCTAAGGTGAGTGTATTTGAGAACAGGTCACAGAAATTCAAACTGATACAAATCTGTATGTATTTATCCTTTATCTGTATTTATCCTTTTATTTTCTACACTGCTTGTTCCATTAAACTGTTGTGTTTTATACTGTTGATTCATTTGGTTAGTCTTTGTATTTGCAACATGAAACTATTTCGGGCATAACTTCAGCCTTAGGTAGTTCTATATAAATTAAAATAACACACAGGATAGCTGGTACAGAAAAGTTTCACATGGGGATTTTTAAATGTAGGGATATGAATACATTGAACCTCATGTGATTCTGTTAATAAAATATCAGAAAGCTACAAAGCCTTGAGAGTAAACATTAGTCAATATGTGGCTTTGGCCTAAAATATTTGAACCTAGAGATAAATTACCTAGCAGATGGAAAAGCAATACCCTCCAAAGTCCCTTCAAAATCATTTTATTGTTTTACATTATGAAACACAGCGGCCTCAATGTGATTGGAAATCTCTAGATCGAGAGAATCAAGGGATTCAGATTGTAAGCCATACTCTATTATTGCCAAGAAATTCAAACCTCGCCTTTCCAAGTGTCAGCTTTTTATCTGTAAATTGAAAAAATTAAATTCGATTACACCTTACTTAGCATAGCTCGAGAGCCCAGCTCTAATGTTCTAGAGGTCAGTGTTCATTATGAACATCACAATGTTCAAACTATGTCACCCATCTTAATAGAGAAAGCCCTTCATGGATACCCTTCTGCTCAGCAAATAGCGCTTTCACAGGGGGCTCCTACTGGCTCGGAATTGAGAGCACTGAACACTGGCTTTTGTCTTCACAATCTGGTCCAGGCGTGCATTTCCTGTGCCCTTGCATGCTGCCGTGGCAGAGTGGCTTTGGGATCAGGTAGATTCCCAGCTGAAATGCCAGCTTTACCAGTCACTGCTTTATGACCATCTTGAGCAAGTCACTGAATACTTCCAAGGTTTAGTTTCCTCATCAGTAAAATCAGCATATTAATAATATCTTTACCATAGGTTTTATGAGGAGTAAATCAGATGACACACAAAAAGCCTTTGGTGTGGTACTTGCCATGTGTGTTCCATTATTTGATTCTATTTTGACATGTGCTATGAATTTGTGTGGTCATCAGGGCTCTTGGCCTACACTTCATGATGAGCAGAGACTGGTACAGTGAAGTAAATTAAGGGGACTGAAGTTAGGGGAGGCTGGCAAATATAAAACAACAAATGTAAGCTAAAAGAAAATCTGCAGACAGAAAATTATTTTAGAAATCTATTTGTAAAGCTAAATTAACAGCTGCTAAGGGAACTCTGGCTTCTGTCTAGCAAACTGGTGACTAAATGCACGCTCAGAATTAAAAGAATTCCCAAACTACGCTCAGTAAATCCCAAATTTGGAGTATTCCATTAAAAACATCTTCTACAAATGCAAGGAAATACACCAAAATATTAATAGTGGCTTTCTCTGGGTGGTAAGAGTATAGGTAACATCTATTTGCTACTTTATATGTACTTCATTTATTTTCCAAGTTATTGTTTTCTAAAATAAATATATTATTTTACATTCAGAGAATGAATCATAATTAAATATGTAATAACTAGAAAAAAGGATATGGATCTTTCCTGATCTGCTTTTCAACAGTTTTTTAGATTCTCCAGAAGCTGTTTATTATTTGCTTTTTTTTTTTTTTTGCCTCTTAATAATGGCATTATTTAACCCTCTTCTGAATCTGGAGCATCAAAATCGCTGCCTCAAAGACTGAAATTCTAAGATGATTTCAAAACCTCCAACACTCCCACCGGGACACAGTAGGAAGACTCCAGTTAAGAGTGAGTGGGAAAAGCAGGCAGAGGAAATAAGATTTTTTTAATGTTTACTCATTTACTTTCTTATCTAGACACACAAGTGTATACAACCATACCCAGAAACACTTACGTGCACAGACATACTCATCCGTACACACACTTGCCCCCGTCTCACTTCCTGTTGCTTTTTATACTGGGTAAGATTTGATCATTGCTAATGATACCCAGCTGTGCCAATGCCTTGGTTTCTTTACCCATGATTTCCTTTCTCTCAGATGTAGTTCCTCTTGTCATTTAAACAGTCTTTCAAAACGAGGCCATTCTGACAGGCCCTGATCTAGCATGTGGCTGGCAAATAACCAATGAGTGCAGGGTGCTTAGCCAGATGATCCAGATACCACAGATGCGGCCTCTGCTAAATGACTTTAAATGGACTCCAGGGCCTAAAAGCTGAAGGTCCGCTAAGAGACCAAAAGAGACGTCACAGTTAGTGGGAAAGTGCATCCACCTCCAACCCGTTCATCTGGGAATCGGCATATGTTCAAAATTATTAAAGACCTCTAAGGAAACCTAGCCTTATACATTTATTTCTTTTTACTAATGAGGACATTTATTTCTTCTTAGAGTTAGAGGAGAGATTAGAAAGCATGTAGTCCAACCACTTCCTTTTCACACTAAAAAAATAAAACCAGAGATGCTAAGTATTCCACAGAGAGTCATCATGTCTCCTGATACCTGGAGACATGAAGTCTTCAGCTGTCAGCAACAGAAGACTCCCCTGCTAACCTAAGCAAGAAGGAATGAGTTAGAAGGTAATGCAGTGCTCACAGAAGTAAAGCAAAATGCCACAATCAGAAAGGACAAAACCCAGGTAGCATCAGTGGTCTTAGGAATAGGAACCGTTCCACTGTTTTGACAGAGAGCCTCGGTAAAATGAGAGGAGCCAGCTGATCTTTTCCCATCGGCCTGCATCATCCCATCTGAGAGTCAAACACCCAGGAAGAGAGTCAGGCTAACCCTCAGGTCATCTACCCATTCCACAGCAGTTACCTTGATTTATGGTCTCATCAAGGTTTTACTTAATAGGAGATAGGTAATTCCACAGAAGGAAATTGCAATACTATTGTACTATTTCTGCGGAAAGTAGAATGAATGAAGAGACTGCCTATACTCACTATAGCTGTTTGGTGCTCATTGTACCACATTAAACTGTCTTACTGCAGTGGCATAGCTGGGTGTTCATTGAACCCCTTCCTCATACTGCTTGTAGATTCATACAGTTCTAAAAGGACTGTGTATATAGGGCCCGGCATAAATAACACCACTCTTTTATTACACAATCTTTTATCACAAAATCATAAGCACGTAGTGCCATAACATAACAATACCACACTCAAGCACACCAGGCTACATTTTAGGTGAAATGTTCCGATTGCAATCCACTTTGTGTGAGACGTTCACGTACCACCACCCCCCAACCACGCTCAAGCAAGCCTTACTTTTGCTGGACCCTGTACATTCCTCTGACTTTGTCCTGTGTCCCTGGTTGACAAGAAAATGCCCTTGAGGGAGGTAATGGATTTATAAATTAGAGTCAATCAAATAGACTCTTCTCTAAAGGAGAAAGCAGAGAGTATTTGAGGGCCCTTGTACCCAAGATAATGGGAAAGGGCACGTAAGAAAAGGTCAGGAACACCAAAGAAAAACATTGTCATTTCACATTTTTGTCTAGTCCTCATCCATTTCAGGAATTCTACCATTTAGAGGTCAATGTTAAATTAGTTTAATATTCTATACAAGCTTATATCCTTTCAGTCCCTTTTCTATGCATTTATACACAACTAAAATAGAATTATTTATATGTACTATTTTATAATCTGATTTTTAAAGCAAATTTAAGATTTTATTTATTTATTTTTAGAGAGAGGGGAAGGGAGAAAGAGAGGGAGAGAAACATCAATGTGTGGTTGCCTCTTGTGCATGCCCGCACTGGGGACCTGGTCCACAACCCAGGCATGTGCCCTGTCTGGGAATCAAACTAGCGACCCTTTGGTTTGCAGGCCCGTGCTCAACCCACTGAGCTACACCAGCCAGAGCTATATAATCTGATTTTTAAATTAAAGTGTATTATCTATATCTTTTCATTATATTAAAATCATTTTCAAGGATGCATTTTATCCCATTATATTGATGTATTGCATTATTTCTTTAATCAATATTTTATTATTAGATGTTGATTTTTCCCCACTTTTCTCTTTTTAATTTTCTTTCTTTTTCCACCCCCACATCCCCCCATTCACAATACAGACCAGGCAAAGGCCTGGGCCGAGGTGTGTACTGGGTGAGTTTACTCTGCCTCTTCTTGCAGGCCATGTGAGAACACAGCCTGTGGTGAGCACCGGGAGGCCTTGTTTCTTATTATTATTGTTTAAAGGGACGTGTGCTACTAAATCCATGTGCACATATATGATCAGTTACCTGTAATAAATTCATGAAGTGGAATTGCTGGGTTAGCTTAGTGAACACTTTTAAGGTTTTTTTAAAAAGGTTTTTGACACCTGTTGCCATATTATCTTTTTGATCATGCCCATTTCTCTAAATTCTGACCAATAATAACTGAAAAAAAACAAATATATATATATAATTTTTGCCAGTTTGGTAAGTGAAAAGGGTACCTTCTTTAAATTGCATTTCATTGCTTTCTAGTGAGTTGAACAGCTCATGTATTGGTCAGCCATATTTATTTCTTTTGTGAATTGCCTGCTCAAGCATTTTAGCCATGGAGTTTCTGTCTTTTTATTATCGAATTGGTAGCATTCTTTGAAAGTTAATATGAATCCTTTGTCGCATATGTTACAAATATTTTCACCAATTGTTAATTTTATTTTTAACAGATACTTTATAACACAACTTAGTTTTTAAGTGGAAATAGTAATGGCATGTTAGGGGACCTAAAATATAAGATACATTAATTAGTTAGTAATATTTCCACAGGAATTAGAAAATGACACCACAGTAGAAAAATGACATAAGGGAGAATACCAAATGTACATCTGGATCCAACCTACCTTTCTAGACTTCATTCTGTCATTTCCTCAGATGTGCTGTCCTGCAACAGCCTTCAAGACTCAGCTGTAACAGAAAGCCCCTCTGAGAAGTCCCCACAGATCTTATTTGTTTGCTTGTTTAAATTAATAGATTGACCCATAAAGCAGTTGAACAATGTACTCTGGTCTTGCTTGGGCTTACATGTTTGAGGTATGCATGGGTTACACAGTAGCTGTCACAGGAGGAGAGTAGCTTTATTAGGGCTGAACTTATGAAGAATACTATACACTACCTGTATGGACTGCCCATAGTGTTTCCACCATCACATCTTTTTGGAAACTCCACTCAATGGAGCGTCATCATCACCTGGGACTCTCAATTCTCTTCTGTTGAATAGAACTTTTTATGGTGATCTAAATGTTCTGTATCTCCACTGTCTAATATGGTAGCAACTAGTCTCTGGCTACTGAACACTTGACATGTGGCTATGTGCCATGGAGGAATAACAATTTTTTATTTAAGCTTCAAGGCAAAAGGGCTGCTCGGGCAGACTTGGCTCACCTCTTTGAAAAACTACATCAAAATTACAACTAAGATATACAACCACCATCACTCAGGAACATCAGAAATCAAGCTGAATGGAGGTCTGACAACTATGGCATTAAAGAAACCACATTCATCAAGACTGGTGGGATGGGTACAGATGTGGAACAGGCTGGTCTCTTAACAATGTGTAGTGGATGAAATTCAGAATGGATGTCATGGGAGTGAGGAGTCCCAGCCTCTCACAAGGGCCCCCAGCTCAGGGTCCCAGTGCCAGGAAGGTAAGTGCCCACAACTTCTGGCTGCAAAAACCAGCAGGGATTACATCAGTGGAAGAAACTTCTAGAATCTCAAGTAATTCCTTATAAAGAACCCACACATGCACTAACCTACTCAGATTTACTCCCTCTGAGCTCTAGTACCAGTATAGCAGCTTGAAAGACACCAGTGGTATACATGGAGAAAATGAAGTGTCTGTCATCAAGTCAGGCAGAGACCATCATCCCTTTGCTAAACCCTCTCCTACAGAGCAGGGGAGCTGGTGCCATATCTGAGACTCCATCAACCTGGCTAACACTGTTTGACCTGCTTTGCAGAACCCCAGAAACTCTGCCCTACCCAACTCACAGGCCCACTCAAGCTACTTTTCCATAAGAAGGGTTGGTCTTGGCTCCTAAATCCTATCAAACAAGCAATGGCTGGCTTTAGTGAGCCCTAGCAGCAGGCAAATTAGATTCACTGCTTGGCTTAGCCTGGGAACCTCCAAGCACAGAGCAAGTAGCAGCCATCTCAGAGTGCTTTATGGCTCAGGCAGAGTGGCCCTGGGAAAAACACAGGTTGGGGCCGACCTTGGCCTGCACCACCCAGGAAACCCCAGAGCTGGTGCACCCACAGATACAGACCATGTTGGAGCACCAGTACTCTGCCCCTGCACAGCTAATCCTCCGTGGAAAGGAGAGATTGGTGGTTAGTGGTCACAACCAGTCCCTGCAGCTTACTGGCCTGGATAAATCCCTCTAAACAGCAACCAAGTATCAACTACAACAACAGAGTGCACTCAGCCCACATGAAAGGCACATCTAGAGTACCCAGTTTGGGTTATAAGGGAGACTGTGTCACTGGACCCTCCAGGACACCTAGTACATTAGGCTACACTACCAAGACACACAGTCAAAGCAGCTCTACCTAGTACATAGGAACAAACACAAGGAGGCTGCCAAAATGAGAAGACAAAAAAAAACATGGCCCGAATGAAAGAACAGATCAAAACTCCAAAAACAGAGCTAAGAAATGGAGATAAGCGATCTATCAGATGCAGAGTTCAAAACCTCTACTTTTGTACTTACCACATCATGTCTGTCTTAGTTCAGGCTACTTTAACAGAATACCATAGACTGGTTGTAAGGATGCTCAAAGAACTTAGTGAGGACCTCGACAGCATAAAAAAGATCTAGTCAAAAACAAGGAATACACTAACTGAAATAAAGAACGATTTACATGGAAACAACTGTAGAGCAGATAAAGCCAAGAATCAAATCAGTGATTTGGAACATATGAAAGCAAAAAACAACCAATCAGAACAACAAGAAGAAAAAAAGAATCCAAAATAATGAGGATAGTATAAGCAGCCTCTGGGACAAATTCAAGAGGTCCTACATTAACACCATAGGGGTTCCAGAAGAAGAGAAAGAGCAAGAAAAAGTCTATTTGAAAAAATAATTTTAAAAATCCCCTAATTTAGTTAAGAAAATAGACATGCAAATCCAGGAAGCCCAGAGAATCCCAAGCAAGATGGATACAAAGATGCCCACTCCAAGACACATCATAATTAAAATGCCAAAGGTTAAAGATAAAGAGAGAATCATAAAAGCAGCAACAGAAAAGCAGTTAGTTATTTACAGGGGAGTTCCCATAAGACTGTTGGCTGATTTCTCAAAGGAAACATTACAGGCTAGAAGTGACTGTCAAGAAATATTTAAAGTCATGAGAAAAAGCAAGGCCCTACAGCCAAGATTGCTCTACCCAGTAAAGCAATCATTTAGAATCAAAGGGCAGATAAAGAACTTCCCAGACAAGAAAACACTAAAGTAGTTCATCATCACCAAACCATTATTACATGAAATGTTAAATGGGGCTTACTTAAGAAAAAGAAGATCAAAACTATGAACAATAAAATGGCAATAAATACAGAGCTATCAACAACTGAATCTAAATAATAAACCAAGCAAACAGGAAGAACAGAGACAGAATCATGGCTACAGAGAGGGTTTTGACGGTTATCAGATAGGAAGTGGATAAGGGGGAATGAGTGAAGAGGTGAGGGGATTAAGAAGGACAAATAGGTAGTTACAAAATAGCTATGGGCATGTAAAGTACAGTATAGGAAATGGAGTAGCCAAAAAAGCTACGCATGACCCATGGATATGAACAATGGTGTGGGGATTGTCTGAGGGAGTAGGAGTACTGGGTGCAGGGGAGAAAAATGGAAAAAATTGGGACATCTGTAATAGCATAAACTATAAAATACAATGAAAAAAAATAATGTTAGAGAGTGAAGGTACCAAAGTCCCAACACAATTAAAATATAATAACTGCTTTTATTGCAGAGAGCTTTATCAACAATGTGAGACAGGAGACTAAGTCCACCTGTGAGACTCAACAAAAGTTTCTCAGAGGATAAAATGCTGGCTTGAAAGTATCCTTGTCAATAGACAAGAGTTCCTATCCTTGACTCTGAAAGCTTTGGTTATAAATCTGAGCTCTGTCACTCTACTAGCTACAAGGGGGGACCCCCCCCCAAGATAAATAGAATTTTATCTTCTGGTGGGTGGGCCCCTTATAGTACAGTCTTCTCCTCCAGGTGAGTGGTCTAGAAACCCATCTGTATCAGTGCACCTGCTGGCATTGCTGTGAGAGTCTATGCTGGGCTTCAGTGAGTTTTGTTTTGAAGACTCTTTCAGTGCATCTGCCCATTTTATAATGGGTGATTTACAAGTACACCTGCCCACACCACGCTGAGTGTTTAGCGGTTTTTGAATAAAAATGGCATGACCCCCAGGCCCCACCCTCTGTATTCACCTGATCTCACCCCAAGCAACTTTTGTTTTTGTTTTCCTGGATGAAAAAGTTCTCAAAAGGAAATATTTTGCCAATGTCTAAGAGGCAAAACAAAAAATAGCCTAAGCACTAAAAAGTATTGAAATCGATGAGTTCAAAAACTGTTTTGAGTAGTGGAAAAAATGTCCCGATAGGTGTAATTACATTAAATGGAGAATACTTTGAAGTTTAACAAAGTAAAAACCTGTAAGAATAAATACACAATTTTTAATAAGTCAATTTGGGGTTTCATTGGGTTCCCCCTCATACCATGGCCTTGGACAAATTACTGAACCTCTGTGAATCAGGCTATCTATGTCATAGATATAACTAAATAATGTAATATGTGTAAGGTGTCCAGAGTAGTAAGTGCTCAGTAAGCATAAGCAAAAATTGTAGCAAGATGTGGGAAGTTTAAAGGGAAGCTTGCTAAGCATTGAGAGAGGACAGTCTGAACACATAGTTCTTTAGGCAGAATACATAGTATTTTCAAAGAAGAGCAAGAAAAACATAAAGGATCGAATTTTATCCTATAGTTAATGTGCAACCTTTGAAAACTTCTGTCTGCAACCCTGGCCGGTGTGGCTCAGTTGATTGGAGCATTATCCCTCAACTGAGAGTTTGCAGATTCAATTTCAAGTCAGGGCACATACTTAGGTTGTGGGTTTAATCCCTGGTCCAGTGTGTAAAATCCCAGGGCATATGGGAGGCAATCAATCAATGTTTCTCTCTCACATTAATGTTTCTTTCTCTCTCTCTCTTATCTTTCTCTTTCTCTAAAAGCAATGAAAATGTTCTTGGATAAGGCTAAAAAATAAAGACCAGGGGCAAAGATCAAAGAATAAGAACTAGAAGAACCTTAGCCTATACTTTCTACTCATTACAATTTTCACTGACCTTCTATCTCTATTGGGCATTATATTAAATTAATCACAGTGATAAATGTCTCAGGTACTTAATATGGATATTTAACTCTGGGAGAAAGCTAAGGTTTTCTTGTGGACTTACTCACTTTTTATATGTGCAGCCAAAGTGAAAAATAGAGTTAACTTGTAAGTAAAATTGTGTCATTTGTAGGTCTTCTTAAGCCTCCAACTGAAGCCTTTATAGGAAATACAAGGACAAAGAAAAGGAAGTGCCCTGCCTTAAAAAGATCATGACTCCACCTGTAGACTTTTCTGGCAGTCATTTACTCTGGACTCTGCCATCACAGAGGGTCCTACTGCATCTAATAGTCCAGCCAGTCTAGCTGGATTGCTCTTCTCTAAAGGTACATTTGTATATGAAATTCCTCCCTCACCACAATCCTCATGCTTCAGCTCAGATATTTACTTGGCAAACTCCCTGTCACTGATTAACAGGCAGCTCAAGTGTCATCTTCTCTATGACACCTTCATAAGAAACCTCTACTTTTGTACTTACCACATCATGTCTGTCTTAGTCAGTTCAGGCTACTTTAACGGAATACCATAGACTGGGTGTCTTATAAACAAAACACATTTATTTCTCACGGTCCTGGAGGTTGTTCAGTCGCAGGTGCCAGGGGACTTGGTGCCTGGTGAGGACCTGCTTCCTGGTTCATAAAGGACCGTCTTCTTATTGCATACTCACACAGCGGAGGGCATGCTGGGCTCTAAGGGAGCCCCTTTTATAAGGCACTAATTCCCATTCATGAGAGCTCCACCCTCATGACCTGAGGATTCCACTTCCTAGTACTATCACATTGGGGATTAGAATTCCAACATACAAATTTTAGGGGGGAATATAAACATTCAGTCCATAACAATGTCATAACAATTTTCAAAAATATTTGTCTCCTCCCTGGCTGGTGTGGCTCACAGGAGTGAGGACAGGATCTTAACCTTCCCTCCTGGTCTGGGCATATGCCTGGATTCTGGGCCAGATCCCCAGGTGCGGGCAAACGAGAGGCAATTGATCCACGTTTCTCTCTCACATTGCTCTTTCTCTCCCTCTCTTTTTCCCTCTCTTTCCCTCTCTCTAAGTAAATAAATAATTAAAATCTGTTTTCTTTCTAAATATTTGTCTCCCTTACTTGGCTATAATCATTTATCTTTATAATTGTAATAATACCTGGTAAAATGTCTGTTATAATGTGGGTGCTTCATAAATATTTTTGTTTGTTTATGCCTTGCCTCCTTTGAAAAAATTGAGTATGGCTTAAAGTACAATGGGATTTTCTAAAAATAATCATTGAAAGCACATAGTTAAGAAGAGAATGGACAAAAATAAACACCATTATATCAGAAAACAAGTCTCAGAGAGGTTACCACAATGAATTATAAAACTAAGCACTAAGTTTCCTGGTAGCCATAGCAAAAAAAGAAAAACATAAGGGAAAAGAGTGTGTTAATCTCATAAGATAATTAAAGAAAGTACAAGACAAAACAAACATTTCCAGAACTCAGAAGAATTTGCCTCAAGAGTCTTCATAATATTAGTGATGTTTTTCCTTAGAAGTGATAAAAACTTCCTTTGGCCATTTCTTATGTCAGTTGAATTCTCCCATTTAGTTTCATACACTATGTTCTCTGAATTTTCCTTATCTTTTTATGTTCAATTTCTACTGAGTTAATGCCCTACCTTCCTCATCTTTGCCTGGATTACTCCTTACCATTTTCCCTCCCAGGTCACCAAAGTGCTGAGTATTCTCTCTCCATCCATGTCTGTCTGTCTCTCTCTCTCTCTCTCTCTCTATCTGGTGCTGAGGTCTCTCACTATGTATCTGTATCTCTCTCTGTGTGTATGTCTCTCTCTCTCACAGACACACACAACACACACACACTTCTGCTACCTATCCTTTCTCATACTGCCATATTTGGGCATACTTCTGCCCTGATTTTTACAGATGCTAAATAGAGAAGTAGCTTAGAACTAAAAAGGGAAAAGCTGCCTGTTGCTTGCGGCATTCAATCCTCGTCAAGCTCTTCCTAGGCGCTCTCAGTTTCTTTGTTTCTACAATGAAGGATAGCTTGGGCTTGACGGTCCTTAAGGACCCTTTCCAGTCCAATTGTTCTATGATGGCTTATTTTGTTTAAAGGAGGCAAACTCACTGAAGTAACAGTAAGGAAACTAACAGAAATAATAATATCAAGCCAAAAAGCAGACACAAACAAAATAGCATCCATAACCTGTTTCATCTTCCGCCAGAAGAGTCACAGACGTCTGGCCTAACAAGACTTTTCCACGTTCCAAGATGAAATGAGATCATCATCTGATGTCCCTCGTCGGGCAGGACTGGACAGGAGAGAAAGAAGTGGAGTAGGGATCACATCGAAGACACAAAGAGGCCCTACTCAATAGGAGGAAAGACACTAGTAAAAGTAAAATTTAAAATACAGAAGTTATTATTTTACATTTTCACAGCACTCTGTATCTTTCAGATGATGTGCTTTTGTTTCAGACATGATATATGTATATCTTTTAATTGTTAATTCCTTCAGTTGTTGTATTTTCTAAAGGATATTTTATTGACTTACTGTCAAATGATAAGTTAATAAATAATATTTTATAAGGATAATTTATGTTATGGCCTTGTGAATTAATTAATATGCTATGGTATGCAACTTTCAAATGAGAGCTAGTAATAGAAATACAAAAAAAAAACAGCAAGATTTCATGATTTTTTCTACTTTGCCAAAAACATAAAAATAGTTGAACTATTTCTAATCTTTAATCTTTAGTTAAAGGAAATATAGAGTAGAGCAATGACAAAAATAATTTATTAATTGATATTTATTTTCATAGTAGTAGTACACTTTCTCACTTAGCTATATTCTTCTTTTGTCAAAATGGGCTTTCAAATGAAAACCTTATCTTTTCAGCTTCAAGGACTTTTTTGTTGTTGTTTTTTCAAATTCATATTTGCAGCAGGCTTGAATACCTTATGTACAAGAAAATGGCCTGAATAACTTAATACTATCATCCAGTCTATTCCAGTTGATGAAAAATACCCAGGTGGTAAAACCAAGGAAATGTAAAGTCCTTCAACATAAAATTTTACAAAATTAAAAAAAGGTATTAGATTTATATAAGTTTTGGTAGTAAAACTAGAGACATGTTTGTTTAGGTTTAAATTGTTCTCTTTTCCATTGAGATTTACTAATGATATAACAATGATTAATTCATTTGCCCCTCATAGACTTGAAACATAATTTCTAAAAATTTTATTTAAGGACATACATATCATATTAGAGAAAAGAGCAAACTGAGAGTAGTTTTAGAGGCAGTTTATCAATCAGTAGCACATTACTGATTATCCAAATCTAGCAGAGAGCTTAAACAGAATGCAAATATGTTTAACATTGAACATTATAACATAACTTAAAATATTAGAATAGAGTGCAATATGCTTTAAAGATTTCCATAGCCATATTTCACATTCTTTTTTTAACCTGTAAATTCCCTAAATTACACAGCAGTCTCATCTGCAGATATAGTAACATTGTGCAAAATGCAAACACTGCGCATCTTCTCCTCTCTTCACGGTTTTACCTCAGAAAGCTAGGGAAGGTAGAATTCTGCCCAAGGGTGGGTTGGCAGCACTGTGAGTCTTGACAGGAAATACTTGAGAACCTCTGGGCTCCCACTGCCCATTGAGATGAGGAGTTGTCATTCCTACCAGTAGAATCTGACTTTGATGAGCCACATATTGCTAGGACATTAAAGGTCGGTGTTTACGTACAGCATGCCCCCGGGCCTCTCTTCCACTCAACGGTGTCATATCACGAGTGTGGTGAGAAAGCCAGGGCCTGCAACGTTTCCCACAGGTGGCAGGTGGCTGACTCTTTCCTCCCTGTCATCTTTTTAACCACAATATATTTAAAATCTTGTTTNGATAAGGAGTTGTCATTCCTATCAGTAGAATCTGACTTCGATGAGCCACATATTGCTAGGACATTAAAGGTCAGTGTTTACGTATAGCATGCCCTCGGGCCTCTCTTCCACTCACCGGTGTCACATCGAGAGTGTGGTGAGAAAGCCAAGGCCTGCAATGTTTCCCACAGGTGGCAGGTGGCTGACTCTTTCCTCCCTGTCATCTTTTTAACCACAATATATTTAAAATCTTGTTTGCATCCAAAATATTAATTCCTTATTTTTAAATTGGGGAAGTTCTTTATGAATGATAAAACAGTGTAAAAACTCTGAATTTTACCATATGTTCATACATTTTGCTTTCTCATGTGCATACATTTCTGTGGGGTAATTGATCGTTATAAAAACGTCATTTTTGCCCTGGCTGGTGTGGCTCAGTGGGCTGAGCACTGGCCTGTGAACTGAAAGGTGGCCAGTTGAATTCCCTGTTAAGGCAACTGTCCAGGTTGCGGGCTCGGTGAGCCCATCAGTGTTTCTTTCACACGCCAGGGTTTCTGTCCCCGTTCTCCTTTCTTTCCCCTCCCCGTAAAAAAATAAATAAAACCTTTATAAGTAAATAAATAAATAAAACCAGCATTTATTATTTTAGAAGATATCTTATTATCTACTGTTGCCTTAAAAATCTACTGGACTAATGGCTGTACATTTCAGAAGCTTAGGGGTTAGGTAAGTCAAGGTACATATATAATAACTGCAATGTAAGTGTCAGTTCATGTAACATGCATTTACTACTCATCTCTAGATGCCAAATATGTCGTGGGCAATGAGGCTCACAGTAGTGTAATGGACTCAGACAGACGATTAAAAGTACTAGTGCTATGTAATAAGTATTAGAACAGAGGTGGGTAGCACGTCCCTGAAAGACCAGAAATACCTTGACAAAAGACATAGTAATTGATCTCAATTGATTGAAGATGATCTTTAACACTGAAACACTGCATGAGGAAAGTACCCAGACGCTGTATTGGCTCATTGGGAAGAATTCACTAGATGGACAAAGTGGTTTAAAAAAGGAGAGGATTTCAGGAAGATGAAATAGTATGTGCCAAGGTACAAAGATATACAACTGCATGGTATGGTCTAGTAACTGCGAGTAATTTAGTAAAGCCTGAATTTATAGCAAAAGAACATACTGAGTCATTTATTTTGATGCTACAAAGTCACTTATTTCTTAGGGCTCAGTACAATGGATTTCCAATTCCTGTCTCACACAGCTTGACTTACTACTTACCTTTTATTCTGCAACTCTCTGTTTTGAAAAGAATATTCTCTTGTAACCCATGCCATCAAAAAAATTAAAAAATTACTTGACTTGATATCTAGACTCCTACTGATATCAATACTCATATCTTGCTTATTGTTATAGGTAAAAAGCCTTAGTAAAAAACCTGGGGCCAGTGAGATTCCTGGGGCCGGTGAGAATATTGGAAGTGGATAGTGCGGTAGAATCAATCTCAGAGTTTGTTATTTTCCTAAGGTTTTATATTGTATTGGGTCAATGCAAATTAACATATTTAGCACAAACAATAGGATATCAAATAATGCCTAGGAATAAAAGAAGTGTAATAATAGAAATAATAGTATGTACTAATTGCCAAACAATACTTTAATCTTGACAACTCTATGAGGTAGAAACTATTATTATTAGCATTTTACAAAGAGATAACTAAACCTTAGAAAAGTTGAATAATTTCTATATTCTCACACATCTAATGATTTGTACAGTTAGGGCTCAAATGCATGTCCATTTGATTTGAAACTGTTACCATTGGTATTTAACTAATTATTGATAGGAATGAGGAACAAAGGGAGCTAGACACCAAGCTTAACACAATGGGGAGCGTGAGCCTGTTTGCTTTACCAGGGAGCTGCTGCTGTATACCCCAGGGGATCACAGAAATGCTCCACCAAGAGAATGAACACTCCTCTCTCCCCCTCCTTTGGTACTGGATTATCCGGGGGTTTGGGGAGAGGTGCTGGACCATAGAGGCTTGTCAGCCTAACCAGGGGTGGTGGACCTATCCACCACCTATGAAAACTTGGGAAATTAATTGGTTGTTTTGAAAAAACACCTGGTCTGTCCCAAGCCCAAGCTAATATAGTTGCAGGGCAACAAAAAAATCTCAATCTCAATCTCTTAATCTCTCTCTCAATCTCCCAACCTCTCCCTCCCCCTCCTCCCTCCCCTCTCCCTCCCCCTCCTCCCTCCCCTCTCCCTCTCTTTCTCTCCACCACCCCCCCTCAGAGCCTGCACTCCTCCAGTGTTCTCACACATCCTCTCTCCATAGCCATGTGGCCTCCACACACAGGCTCCAGCAGGGAGCCTGCGTCCCTCAGCACAGCAACGGGCTGCAGCCTGACACGCACGCTGAACTAGCCCGATGCTGGACTGGACGGGACTTGAACACGGGGCAGAAACTCTGGGCAGTGGCCTGTATCCTGCCCCGCTGAAGACAGGATTGGATTTTTTCTATGGCGGGATGGACAGAGATAGATCATTGGGAAGTCGGGAGGGAACCCACTTAATTTTCACCATCAGTAAAGTTCACCATGGAGCCCCATCTTCCTGTGCAGGCCCCAGGAAGATCTTTCCCCACAATACCGCGAGAACCCCACTTCCACTGACAAGAAAACCTCTTGGTGGCAATGCTGTATTACTACTTAAATGCTGTATTACTACTTCAGAAACTCAGTCGTGAGAAAAGATTTATTTGAAAGGGGCAGGTAACAAGAACTTGGTTTGAACTATAGGGCAAAGACTTAAGANTTGGTTGTTTTGAAAAAACACCTGGTCTGTACCAAGCCCAAGCTAATATAGTTGCAGGGCAACAAAAAAATCTCAATCTCAATCTCTTAATCTCTCTCTCAATCTCCCAACCTCTCCCTCCCCCTCCTCCCTCCCCTCTCCCTCCCCCTCCTCCCTCCCCTCTCCCTCTCCCTCTCTCCACCACCCCCCCTCAGAGCCTGCACTCCTCCAGTGTTCTCACACATCCTCTCTCCATAGCCATGTGGCCTCCACACACAGGCTCCAGCAGGGAGCCTGCGTCCCTCAGCACAGCAACGGGCTGCAGCCTGAAACGCACGCTGAACTAGCCCGATGCTGGACTGGACCGGACTTGAACACGGGGCAGAAACTCTGGGCAGGGGCCTGTATCCTGCCCCGCTGAAGACAGGATTGGATTTTTTCCATGGCGGGATGGACAGAGATAGATCATTGGGAAGTCGGGAGGGAACCCACTTAATTTTCACCATCAGTAAAGTTCACCATGGAGCCCTATCTTCCTGTGCAGGCCCCAGGAAGATCTTTCCGCACAATACCGCGAGAACCCCACTTCCACTGACAAGAAAACCTCTTGGTGGCAATGCTGTATTACTACTTAAATGCTGTATTACTACTTCAGAAACTCAGTCGTGAGAAAAGATTTATTTGAAAGGGGCAGGTAACAAGAACTTGGTTTGAACTATAGGGCAAAGACTTAAGACAAAATTCAAAATTCATTTTGAATTTTTCAAGAGTACAGTATATTACATTATAGAGGATACAGGTTATTGATATAAAAACCCATAGTAAGGACACTTTATACAAACTATTCTACTTCTTGATGTTCATAGAATTAATAATGAAGATCAAACCCAATTTCAGTGTAAGAAAATATGTTGATATTTGGAAAGAAATCTTATTTATTTAAAAACATTTATGATTTTTAAAAATAAGTAGAGTTAGAATTAGAGCTACAAAAATTTTTACTATGGTAAAAATCCTGTGTTTTTTTTTTAAATTCTTGCCATATATGAGCCATAATGTTGAAGATGGACAAGTGTGTCCTGAAGGAGCAGTGCATGGTGGCGGTAGTGGAAATTAGCTTTTGAGATGCCCAAAAGGTAGGTAAAATCTAGCTAAAACAGTCAGAAACATCGTCTTATCTTTAATCTTCAGATATGAGGAATAGCAGCCAAATTGTGTCTCCTACTGTTAATAAGAGAGTTTGAAAAGAGGAGACTGTGAAAGGTTTTAAAAAGCCACCTGCCAATACCCAATTATTACTTGCAGAGGTAAATAGCTTCCTTACACATGGCTGATGATGTGTTTTAAAAACATTATGAATTAAAGATCCCATTCTCAGTAGCAATAAGAACTATAAAGTAATGAGTTAGTGAACAAGCAATGTAGAAAATCCATGAAAAAGTCGAACTATTACAAACACATAAAACACCCAGTTAAAAGGATACATGTTCTTAAACAGGGGGACTCAAAATACTATAAAGCAAAGTAATTCTGACCCAAATCCCCTGTGGGGAAGGGATAAATTCTACAGTTGAGGTTTTTCTGGCTGGTCTAATAATCAAATAGACATGAGACAGATTAGCAAGAGAAAATAACCAAATTTAATATGTACATCTGTATAAAATCCTTGCATACATGAGAGTCAGAGACCCACATGCAGATGCAATTCACAGATAGGAAGTATTAGATATATAAGACACTCTGACATAAGAATGAGGCAACACACTTTGGGGGCTTCAAAAGGTCAGTGTAGAATGACAAGAAGAACAGACATTCCAGTAAATAGAAGTTTGCCCTGTGGGTCAGAAGTTATCTCTGATAATCTCTTATTATGAGCAAGGCCCCTAATTCAAGTTCTTCTAGGTAGTTAAAGGGAGAGGCAGAAATGAGTGGCTTTTGAAGCCAAAATTGTCTTTAGCTCCAAGTAATCTGCACACACCTTCATTTGGGGTGGCTCATTCTGTACCCCCCACACCCCTCAGGACTTAAAAAATGAATCTTTTTTAAAAAGATTTTATTTATTTATCTTTTAGAGATGAAGAGAAGGATAGAAGGAGAGAAATATCAGTGTATGGTCGCCTCTCATGAGTCCCCTGCTGGGAACTGGCCTGCAACTCAGGCATATGCCCTGACTGGGAATCGAACCGTGATCGTGTGGTTCGCAGGCCCGCCCTCAATCCACTGAGCTACACCAGCCAGGGGTAAAAAATGAATCTTGATTAGTTTATTCTAAAAATTACATGGAAGAAAAAATTATATATATTATTTTGTTTCATAAAAAGCACCAACAGGGAAGAGAATTTACCCTACTAGAAATCAAAACATACTATACTGCTGGAATAAAACAATAGGATATTGATTAGACTCAGATTAAATAAATAAATGAAGGGAAGAAATAGAGTTTAGGGGGGAAATTCTGAAGCAAATTTCTACAATGCCACAGCATTCCCCAGGGGTCCCCCCACCCCCAAATGAAGCCTCGACTGCCTACAGGAGTAACCTATTAATACAATCTTTATTGGCTTTCTTCCTCTTGCCATCTCACTCTCTTCACTCCTTACCTCCCAATTAAAGTACCTGTTGCGATGTGACTTATCCGGAAAAAATACAAATATTTGGTCATCTTCTTTGTTCCTGTTACAAAGTCCTAACCCTTTGGATTTTCCTAAGTGATAAGAGAGATAAAGGTGTGTTTGTCATTCATAACAAACCCTTTTCCATTACACTTCAGTTTATGTTAACGAGCTTTTTGGAAAGCTCTTAGATAAGCACTGGTTAGAGGCTGGTTGCCCAGGGAGCCAACTAAGTGATGAGAGGGTTAGGATTTTCAGCCTTATCCTTCAGCCTCTGAAGAGGGGTGAGAGGATGAAATTTGAAGTCTCACCAATGACCAGTGATGTAATCAAACATGCATACGTAATGAAGCCTCCATGGAAACCCGAAAGGAGAGGTTCAGAGAACTGCGTTGGCAAACGCATGCGGGTGGGTAGAGGGCTGTGTGCCTTGAAAGGGCCTGGAAGCTTGGTGCTCCTTCCCTCACACCTTGCCCTATTTATCTCTTTCATCTGGCAGTTCCTGAGGTGTATCCTTTGTAATAAATTGGTAATCTAATAAATACTGGTAAACTGTTTCCTCTGGTTTTCTGAGTCATTCCAACAAATTACCCAACCTTGGGGTGGCAGGGGAGGGGTAGTGGGAACCTCCCATTCACAGCTGGTCATTCAGAAGCTCAGGAGGCAATCTGGATTTGCACCTGGCATCCAAAGTGGGACAGCAGTCTTAACCTGTGGGATCTGATGCTATCTCCAGGTAGATAGCGTCGGGATTTAACTAAATTGTAGAACACCCAGCTGGCATCTGCAGAAATCTGGAGAATTACTTAGTTTGGGGAAACCCCACATGTATTGGACTATGGAGTATTTAGTGAGTGGTGAGCAGAGAAGAAAACCAAGGAGCTTCTCCCATTATTCCTATATTCAAGTTTCTTTCTCAAAATCTGCTTATGGGGGAACCTCAGCTAAGATAAGGGATACTTAAGGTTTTACTCCGTATGCTTCTGTATCACATTGATTTTTCACGATCACAACATGTTCATATAGGATTTGTGCCATTCAAGAAATATAATTAAAAATTATTAGTCTGGCTAAATCAGACCTGTAAGCAACATTTAGAATGTTGCTTTAGGGTTTTACATTTTGTTTAACTGAGGGTAGACTGTGTGAACATTAACCAGTGTCATCAGACTCTTCCAAATCTCTCAAAATTTAGATCCAGAGTCCTGTTTCCAGCTCATTCTGCCCTTGGTCTTCCATGTTTGGAGACTGATAACATAGAATCATAGAAAAAGATTGCTGAAATGGAATTCCATAGATTTATAAATCTATAAAGATTTGCCATTTATAAATCTGCTATCCCTTAGCAAAGAACATTAGTGGGATTTATCTGTTTCTCATCTTAAAATGTTTGAAGTCTCCTGCCCTGCAATATCATAAAGGACATTTAGAAACATTATCTGTTGAAAACATGTGAGTGTTACTCACCATAAAGAATATGGGGAAGTGTGCAGAGCTGGATATGTAATACAGGGAATGACAGTAGCAGAGTCTCAACAATCGATGGAGCTCAGGAAATGCCATTTATTTCTAGTCTAAACTGAGAGCTGTTCTCCAACAGGAAGCAGGAAGTTGAGAGCCAAGGCTTAAAGGACATAAGCTTGGAAGCAGAAAAAGTGTGGTCTGAGAGGGATGTAACGCCAAGCAGAAAAGCCGGAGTGAGAGTGACACTGGCCGAGGTACTGCATGGGCAAAGGAGAAAATCATTAGAAAGACTAGTATAATCCACAGGGAAGCGCCCTTGCAGGGACAAACCCCACACACCCCAGTGAGTCAGCAAATGGATGGCTTTCTGCACAGTTGCTGCTGATGGGAAAGTAGAAAGGGGATTGATTAAACAATACACAGAATAACCATAGAATGATGGGATTAGGAGTAACAGAGGAAGACTTTTCAGTAAACGCGTGTCAGAAACTGACTACTCATCAAACTCCATAGATCCTCATAAAACGACCATTGTAGCAAAAAAGAAGGTACCGAAAAGAAGTTTTAACAGGCAGCCTTCTGCAATTGGAGAGCCATTCAACCTGAATCTGTTCAGTAGAAAAAAGGAATAAATGTAGCCAGAACAGTAGAAAATCACAAAGACGTGGTAACCAAAGTCATCACACCCTTCCCAATCTTAGTGGAAAGGAAAGAGTAATTAAGGCCGGAGCTACAGTGCCCACTACACTATGTAAACTCCCTTTAGGAATGTGAGTACCATTATTGTTAATAATATCTTTATAACATCCCAAACCAAAACTGCCCTTTTAATTACTAATTTAAAAAACCAGGAATCAACAAATAGTAAAGATACTAGTGCTCAGGGCACTATATACTCATACTTGATGAGTAGCATGACATATAAAAATACCTAAACGGGGAATTTAGAGTATGTATTAAAAGAAAACAGAAGTTTGGAAAAGTGAAAAAGGAATCTGAATCTATCTGTTCAAATTTAACCATGTCATCTGCTTGTTAGAATCCTCTCTCTGTTTCCTATCAGAAAGTAGAAATAATCTTTCAATTCTGCTGATATATAATATATATGTATATGTAATAAATATGTGTGCAATATTTATATAATAAATACATATTACATATATTTTAAACAAAGCATTTTGAAAAATGAGTGAAAGCTTAGCATAATGCATTCTGGCACCATTCAAAATTCCCCTTGCAGAAGTAGTTAGTCAGAACTTCAAGGTCAAAGCAAGATAACATAAAACTTGAAAGAAACATCTTTGGAGTCTAGCTGGTTTCTTCACGACCTATTGCTGCACAAGAAACTGTGGCTTAAAATGACAACCATTTTGTCTGCTCATAATTCCATGGGTCAGAAATTTGAGCTGGCTTCAACTGGGTGACTTTTCTGCTGATCTCACTCGTTCTGCTGATGGTTACTCCTTGCAGATGCTGTCAACTGGAAACCATTAGGGATGCATGGTCCAAGCTGGCCTAATTCAAAAGCTGGCAGTTGATAATGGCTTTGGCTGGGCCTCTGTCTCCACATGGTCTCTCAACCTCAAGGACACTGCCTGGGGCTTTTTCATATGATAATGGCGGTGTGTCAAGAGGAAAAGAGCAGAAGCTTCAAAAAGTCTCTCCAAGCCAACACTCCCAAGTCCCACAATGTCACTCCTGCTGCATTCTGTTGGCAAAGCAAGTCACAAGGCCAGCCCAAATTCAAGGATTTTTGAGAAGGAATTTGACTTCTTAATGAGAGAGGTAGCCCAGCCACAGCTGCAAAGAAACACTTGTATGTAGACGAGAAGAATCATTGCAGATGTCCTCATAAATAGTTACTGGGGTTGGGAAAATGCCATTCTCCTTTAGGATCTGGGAAAGAGGTTGAGAAGGCCCCAAGAAGACTCACATGAGAAGCTACCAAGTACATTTACAGTGGGATCCTAGAAGCAGTCTGGATCACTGAGTACTCAAACACCAAGAGAGTTAGGGGAAACACCGAGACAAACTGAAGCTCTTTTCGTTCACAAAAATATTGCCAAACTTAAAAGTCTAGGACACCCATATTTAACAATCAGGGCATTTCCGACTATTTGCCTTGTTTATTGGAACTGTAATTCTGCCATGCCTTCAGATGGCTGACTTCACATTATTTAAGACCAAGCTTTATTTTGCCTCTTTAGGGAAACCTTCCCTGACTACCTTAATTAGAATTAGTTTCCCCCAGTTCACTATCACATTTTCTTTATAACAATATTACTATCCAAAATGACTTTTATTGTTGTTTACTTGTTCATGATGTGTCCCTCACTTGAGTGTAAGCTCCATGAAATTTAAGGTTCTAGTAATTTGTTTAGCATAGTAACATCAGCAAGTAATGGGTGTTTGAAAAGGTAGCAAAATGAGTAGTGGTCAAGCTTTTGACCACTACTTCTCCAAGCACATCCCAGGTTTGGGCCAAGTCAATCTCTGCTTGGATTATAAAAGGCACGAAGTAAATACCATGTCATCATCCCTGGGCTCAGAATAAAACAGGAAACTAGGAAAATTCCTTGCCAAGTGGAATAGAAAAACTGAGACAGAAGCTAAACAAACTGGCCAAGCAACTTGTAGCCAGGTGCAGATGGTCACCAGCATAAGGTCCCAAGTGCCCAGCAGGGAGCAAAACCGGGAAAACAGGGACCTTGCCCACAGGGTAAATGTTCCTTCCCTGGCCTTTCCTCCCTGTAGATAACACCTAGGCTTCAGTTGTGTTTCAGCTTCAGGCCCAGAAAAGCAGCAAAACTAGGTGGGTGACACCAGGATCAACTGCAATGACTGAAGACACCCTGCCCTGCCACTGACCAATCAGAGGAGACCACGACCCTGAAAGGGCACCTGGAGAACTGATGAATATTCTGCTGAAACCCTCCCCTGAGGCCTCCCCTAAGGCTCCTGCCTGCAAGAAAGAGGGAAAAATCTCAAGATAAAGGACCCAGCACAGGCTCTCCCTCTGGGGAGCAGCCTGCACCACTCCCTTCCCCTCTTCTTCCCCCACTTCTTCCCCCACAGACACACATCTTCTAAACTCTAAGGCAGTGGGCAGTTGGCAGCTTGTCCCAGGCTGACCCCCTGAGCCTGTCCCCAGAGCCCCCTTTACTCTGACCTCCCAGTGAGCCAAGGCAGCCCAGCCTAGGCTCTCCTGTTGCTTCCTCTATGCTAAGCCCTCCCTAGTTTCACTGTCCTGGCTCTAACAAATGCATCCTCATAGTCACCTGGACTCGTGTTGTGAAACCTTTCCTACACAAAGTCAAGAACCCACACACTACAGCCAGGGCCAGACTCGACAGAGGTCCAATAATAATAGTTCACTGAGCTTCTCTTGTATAAACTTACCTGCTTGGATCTTCCCGTTTATGTCAGAGATACTAGTCTTTGGGATGTGTCTAATTAACCTCAGTTTCCCTCTTTTGTAAACCTGGGAAAATAGTTAATCTCACTCTTGTAAAGTAAATGAGGTTCCATTTGCAAAACGTATAATACAATCAATAGTAGTTACTCCAATTATTATTATCCACAATTCAATTGTGACTAACTGGGCTTATATACATCTCAAGCCCAATCAGTTTCCATTGATTTTTGTTGTTGTTGTTGTTTTAAATGACCAATTCTAATTATCTATTTCCAAAGGATTCTCTGACTCCTCAGAAAGTCCTGGGGAAAATCTGACGATTGATGCTTACAATTGTACAATGTCCAAAACAGAAATACAAGACCCTCAGCACTCACAGAGTCAGAACAACACGTAGAGCACCACCCAAGACGTTCCTCCACGTGCGGCTGCTGGTGAGCGGTCTTCCCACTTTTCTCAGCCGTCTGTATCCCAGCCCTCCCTTCCCCCTTATTAACAAAACCCATGTCCTCTTTCACCTAAGTTTCTGTGGTTCAACTGGGTGGTGATGCCCTCACTTGCTCCACTCTCAATGGTGAATTTTTTTAGGCTATCAGTGCCTCAGACATTTTATTGTTTCATTTTTACTAATATCACTGTAGTGATTGCTGGTCACATTTTGTAGTCACAGCATAAGGTCCTTTTTGTTAGGCTAAAACTGTGTTAATGCAACAGGTGAACTATCTGGAATCTGAAAAGCCTGCTGTGTTTGTTCTAGGAGGGTGTTTTCCCTACAAACAAGAACATTGGTTTGCTCAAATCACAGGCTCCTTTTGATCCTGTTAAAATACTTCCAGCTTATTCTTGTTAACACGTTAGATGCAATGCCACTGGTGAGGATGGCATATGATCACACTGTTGTCCCCTTCCTCACCATTGGTTGGTCCCTCCAGGATTCCTGGGCACCATCCTGAACTCACTGGGCCATTTCACTGCATTGCGTCTTATAAGAAACCTTTCACATTTCTCAACCATTCCAAATAGTCCCCCTTTTCTTCTTCATTCATCCCTGTGAGAAGACAAGCAATGAACAATTAGGTTTGGTTATGTCACTTAGCTGACACAAATGGCTAGCAACATGTTTAATGACATAAGCCCAGTTGTCTTAATTCCCCCACCCAGGGCTCCTTGGGGGACAAGAGATAAGAGTTTGTTGGCTACATCCAAGGAAAGTGACTGACTAACCTATTAGTGTAAGAAAAATGGGATATAGCGATTACCAAAGCAAATTCTGTTTTTTTTTCTTCTTGGTATAGAGGATTAGTAGATGTGACATAGGGATTCTCAGGAATATGCGATGATGGTGATCACGTGGTCAGTAAGAGACCCCTGTTGATGATGTCACAGTTTAAACTAAAACATTGAAGAAGCTATGTGACTTTGGAGCCTCAATGAAAAATGCAGCCTGCTTTAGAAACCTGGGATGCTTTACAGACTATGACAGTTATACAAACAGGTTTTAAAAACTCAGAAGTATAAAAAGCTATGTGACCTGCCCCTCATTGGAATTCATTTTGGTACAATACAGGGGCATCTAAATTTCCTTTTAGTTTGGACGTAGGATTATTTTGCCCAATGGCCATATAATTTTCAGGAAAAATATTATTAATGATATGTCCTGAAACATGAGAAGAAATGAAATTGGCTAGATACTTACGTGAGGGATGCAAAAAAAGATTTCTAAAGAAGGCCCATTTGTTCTATTGAGAACTTTACTTGCTTTGGAGAGGCCAAGATATATCCCAAGTTGGGTTTGGCAGTAGGGGACGTAGATGAATGACCCTGCCACTACCAAGTGGAGGAAATCGAAGTTTTCACTCCTTAGAGAAGACAGAGAAGTGAGGAGAGTAGGAAAAGTTCAGGAGGCTGCCATCAAGTTGAACTGTTTTCTGTTACTGTGATATACGAACCCCTCCGCGTGACCACCTTCAGCAAAGTACACGTGTGCTGCTGTGAGTGTTGCCAGTAGCCATTAGGGAAAGGACCAGAATCCACAACTGAGTGAACATAATACGAAACAGGCCACAGGAGCAGGATGGTGCATGATCTACGAACTAGACCAAGTTAAATGGAAGCAGGAGCCTTGAGCCAGAAATTATTATGAGATCACAAAACCCCAGGGAATATACAGACACCTCAGAGAAAATTTTAGACATCTATTGTACAACTGCAGGGTGAGGGTGAACGACATCAATCTCATCCATGTCTTAGGCGGCCCCAGGGAACCAAGAGGTCATCTGAATTATGGGAGTTTGACGATTTTATTACAGAAAAAATATTAAGTATTAAATATAACTGAAACACTACTCTTAAATGGAGTTCTAAAAATGGTAAGGTACACATACATAAGAAAGTGCAACATAGCATTAACCCACCTTCTGTATCTTTTTATGTCTGAAGTTAACCAATGGTTGGAAAACATTTAAAGAAAGAATGCCCACAGAAATGTCAGAATATTAAGTATTCTAGGCATATTAATAGATAATTTTATTATTTTCATTTGAAATTTCAACATGTCCTGGCAGCCCTTTTACCTGTCCTTGGCAGGTTTATGTTTCCGTTCCTTACAGCTATTTCCAAATCTTCACTGTCCTCTTCAAGCCCCCTCCTTTCTTCCCTACTACTCACACTCACTTTTTGCAGATGACTTTGCTTCCTGATTGACACAGAATCTTGAAGCCATCAGATAGTATTTCCCTGAACTCACTGCGCACTCCTGTATATACACCTCCGTTTACACAGATCTAATTTAACCCCAAAAGAATGCTCTCACCTCTTCCAGACCCTGCCCCCTTCTCTCATTTCCCTATATTCAGGTAAGATCAGGTGTGTTCAGGGTGGTATGGCCATAGACTCATTTCCCTACATTCATACTTTCCTTCTCTACTAGCGATGTGTCCTGAGACTATAATCCATTTATCTCATACTAAAAAATAAACTTCATTAACTCATATTCCCCCAATAACCACCATCTACTGTGCCTTCTCATACAAACTTCTTACACGCGTAGTCTTTATTTTCCATCTTTACTTTCTCACAGAACATTTATTCTCGATTCAACAAATATTTCTTTAGCCACCATTGATATTATGTATCAGGCACTTTGCGGCGTGCCACCATTACAAAATAGCTCCTCTTCGGCGTTTCCACTGAAACTGTGCTAGGAGATTACCACGGACCTCCTAATCGCCAAACACAAGGAGTACATTTTGATCCTTATGTTTCTTGACCTCTCTGCAGCATGTGATCATTTATTCACTCTTGCCTAGAAATTCTTGCAATCTGTGACCGATCATTCTCTTCTTTGACTTCTTTAACAGTTTCTTCTTTATATGTTCTTAGTGGAAAAGGCTTCAGAGAAAGATAGAGTGAGAATTACTATGGGGGAAAATTATTCTGTCAAGTTTTCCCGTGGAAGAAAAAAGTGGTAGGAGCCCAACCTGTGTGCAACCTCTCCAGCACACGAGCTCAGCCTCCACAGATACATCACTTTAGCGCAAGTGTTTTGAGAGCAGGGTCCTCGATGTCTCCACCAAATTATCCTCAGCCCTTAGAAGAGATTCCAGCACAGAAGGAATATTTTTATAACAGCTTTATTGAGAAATAATTTACATACCATAAAATTCACTCTTTTAAAGTATAAAATTTGTTTTATTACATTCACAGAGTTATGAGCCATCATCGCTGTATGACTATGTTTTTGTCATCTCAAAAAGAAATCCCTTACCTGTTAGCAGCCACTCTGCATCCTCTTCCCTCCCCTCAGCTCCTGGAAGCCACTAATCTACTTTCTGTCTCTCTACTGGATGCTTTATGTAAATAGAATCGTATGACACATACTCCTCTCTTGCCTGTTTTTTTTTTTTTTACTTAGCATAATGTTTTCACAGTTCATCCATGCTGTAGCCTGTATCAGCACTTCGTTCCTTTTTATGGCTAACATAATATATTTATATACCGGTTATATGAATATATTATATTTTGTTTATTCATTCATCAGGTGATGGACATTTGGGTTGTTTCCACTTTTCAGCTATTGTGAAAATGCTGCTATGAACATTCATGGATAAGGTTTAGTTGGAACATATGTTCTCCATTCTCTGGGGTAGATGCCAAGGAGTAGAATTTCTGGGTCATATGGTAACTCTATGTTTAACATTCTGAGAAAGTGCCAAACTGCTTTTACAAGGTGGTTGAACCATTTTACAATCCCAGCAACAATGAATGAGGGTTCCATTTTCTCCACACCCTCATGGTACATGTGCTGTTGTCTGTCTTTTTCATGCTGGCTCTCCCAGTAGGTGTGAAGTGGTGTCTCATCGTGGTTTTAATTTTCAATGCCTTAACAGTTAGTAATGTTGAGCACCATCTGCATAGTCAATAAATACTTCATGAGTGAATGTATACAATCATAGACTCTGAAGCAGGCTCCCAAGGATGCCATCTATAGCTATTCAGGTAGTTAGTGTTTAATAGCAATGAGTGGATAGCAGGGGGAGGGAGTATATTGTGGGTCAGATAATGGCACACCCAACCACTGCACTTAGTTAATGTGACTCATGTCTGTAACTGGTTAGCTTTGTTCAATACTGATGTTTGATATTTAAGTTATCAAAGATGATCGGTGCCTCTCATTCTGATCCCAAATTCTTTCAAGCAAATGGAAAGAGAAGGAACTGTTGGAGTTATGCAAAAAAATATTGTCAGAGGGGATGATTATTTCATATCATTTGGAGGATAAAGAGTCAGGACCACCCTGGCTGGTCTGGCTCAGTGGATTGAATGCTGGCCTGTGAACCAGAGGGTCACTGTTTTGATTTCCGGTCTGGGCACACGCCTGGGTTGTTGGCCAGGCCTTTGGTAGGGGGTACACAAGAGGCAACCACACATTAATGTTTCTCTCCCTTTCTTTCTCTCTTCTTCTCTCTCTAAAAATAAATAAATAAAATCTTTTAAAAAAGTCAGGACTTATTATGACTCTAAGGCCTCTTGACTTATCTGTTCAAAATGCTAATAAGCTATATTTATAGGGAATCATTTTTGACGTAACTGGTTATCTATCTTGATGTTAGAATATTATAGATCTCAGGCAATGTTTTAAAAAATAATCCAAAAACTCATAGGCACTTAGTAAACAAACACGTTTTATTTATAATCAGAAGGTAGCATACATTTATTCTTTTAGAATATCAATCTTTTGAAAGACTTGTATTTTTGTTCTTATAAATATTAAATGTTATCTTTAACTAGTTACATGTATTCTTGCTTGTAAAATCATCTTTTTAAAATTTGCTAGTTTCCTAGTTAGTCTACTAGGGATTATAAAAACTTCTTCTTATGAATGGTCTTACCCCTATAGGTTTGCTGCTTATAAGAATAGGATTAACATATATCACATCAAGACTACCCAAATATTTAGGAAAGTTGTATCGCAGTAGAAAAGTAGTGGGTTTAGTCTGCCTAGCACCACACACTGCCCCATTCTGACAGCGACTCAATTTCCTTTTGGTGAATAACTTCCAACTTCATAAATACAATCTGATGGAACTATGATTTCCTCCACCAATAGAGATCCTCATACTCCAAACTAGGCAAGCTGGAAATGTGTTTCCTGGAATGTTATTATTTTATATTTAGCCTTTTTGCTATAACATAAATCATAGATATGAAAAGTGATACAAAATAAGTGTATGGTTTAGTGACCCATTAAAAGCAAACAACCCTGTAACCACCACCCACATAAAAAAAAAAAAAGATTTTTCCCAACCTCTCTCAAGAAGTCCTTTCTTGTTCCTCATCCCAAGGGCTGGTTCTCTTGCTATAAACGTAATCATCATCCTGACTCATACAGTGATCACTTCTACAGTTTCTTTATGGTTTAATTATTCAGAGAGTGTCCCTGGGATCCAAGTTGGCAGCAGAGTAGGTGGAAGCTACACTAACGTCCTCCCGGGACCAATCTGGAACTACAACTAAATCATAGAAAAATCCTCCTGAATAACCAACTGAACAATAGTGGGAGAGAAGCCTTATACCCAAGGACTTAAGGAAGAGAGTATTCCTGGATATTATCGTTTAGTCTTGCCCACTATCAAAAGAAAATATAATATGTCTTTTCAGTGCCTTTTAAAGTGCAGGCTCCCTCTTGACCATATCTCCTTCCTCAAGAGATATTTGTTCAAGAACCTTAGGACCATTTGCCCTATAGAGTACTGCAAAGTTGGAATTATGCTGATTACACACTCATGGCACAATTAAACATGTGCCTCTCTCCTACTTCCTACAAAGTGGTGGGGAATTCGAAGACTTAGTCACATTTGTCAGGAAGCATATGTCTGGTTTTCTGTCTTTTTTGATGTTAGTAGCCATTAATGCCCAATGTCTAGATCTATGAATTCATTGAAAAATTGCAAAAATGCTGATATTTTAATTCTGTCATTTCATTTTCATTTATTAGCTGGAATAATTTTTATTATTGGCTGTACCCCTTGGCTACTCAGGGGTACAGTTCATGTAGGAAATGCAGGTTAAATACATGATTCTTTTATATCCCAGGTTTTCAAGATAATAAATTGGTACCCTGTTAGCTTCTGAAAGTAACCAACTGGGATTTCCCCCAATATTATAATAATTCATTATCACACATTTAAACTTATCTAATCAATTTTGATCCACTGCAATTCTTATCTTCACTGAGGCTTAAATTATCTCCTGTCTGGCCATTGGGAGCTTCTTCAAGTTGCTTTCTCCATCCTATTGACATGATTCCATTTTTTTCTAGAAAGAAGATATTTTATTTTCAGTATGTAAATGGCACATAGTTTAGTGTTTTGCTTTTATTTTGAATTACTCCTTGAGGGAAAAGCACCATAGTATTTTCAGTTGTTAGGTGATAACAATACTAATCGAGTCAGACCGACAGCATAACAAAAGGGCAACACTGGGAAAGTCTGCAGAGTTCACTCAGCCTACACCACCCAACTCAACCCCACTCCTGGAATTATGTAGACTGAAAACTCCAGGCTAATTCAGTGGCTATAATCAATTTGTGTGTCTGATCTGTTACGACCAGATGCAGGTTACGTATTTTGGTAGAAATACCACAGAAGTGGTATAAATGTTAAGAACAGTACTTAAACCCCAAATCTAGACTCAGCTGTTCTCACTGGTTTTAGACCCACTGAGTAGCAATCAAAAATTACTCAAATGAATTCTGCTTCCAGTAATAACAGAGTAGCATATATCAGACTAACCTTCCTACAGATTACAAATTTGAAATCTGCAGAAAATATTTTCAAATAAAATGAAAAACAAGCAGTTAAAGCCTCTGGGAAATAAATAAAAGGAGAGAAAAACTAAAAGAGTGTTGATTCTTGAAATAAGGGAAATATACTGTGTGATATTTCTGTGTACATGGCTTTGTGCCTAAGGGAAATTCCCAGTCTGTGGAGCATGGGGTAGAGGCTGTGTTAGTGGCATGGGGAGTCAGAAGACAGAGTGTAAAGTTGCCAGCATGGCTACAAGTAAAGGGAGAATACTGAGAATAAAGAAGTCTGAAAATCTGCTTAAGAACCCCATCCAAATCTTTGGCCGACCCTATAACTACACACAGGTAAGGGGAAACTCCAAGGCACCCAGGAGAAAACAACAGCTGAAAGGGTGAGGAAATTTAACTCACACATTTCAGCTACTATCCATCACAAGGGAGACAGAGTTCTGAGTTTCTATCCAGTCATGTTAACTACTGCTAAAAGTACAACTAGCATTCTTCAGAAGAAGATAACAAAATCCAGTGTCCCTACAATATCCAGAATACAATAAAAATTAGTAATACACAATTAGTAAGAAACAAAAAAATGTGACCCATGGACAAGAGGAAAAACATTCAATGGAAACCAAGCCTGAATAGTCCAGATGCTGGAATTAGTAGAAAAGGATTTTTAAACAGCCATTAAAATTTAGTTACCATGAGTGAACTAAAGGACAAATTTCAGCAGAGACATATCAGCAGAAAAATAAAAACTATTGTTTAAAAAGATCCAGATAAAAATTTCTGATTTAAAAAGTGTAACATCTAACATATTTTAATTTTCTGGCTAGGATTTATAGCAAACTGAAGTGATTAAGATAACTAAATGACATTTTTAAGTGGAAAAATATTTTCATTTACATTTCTATTTCTAATAGTTATATCCCCCCAAAATAAAGGCAGAGAAAACAAAGAAACTTTTAGATAAGTCTGACAGAAGAAAGGGTAAGTGAACTGAAGAAGTCAGCTAATTGATTTAAATAGAAATTACTCAATCTAAATAACAGAAAGAAAAAAATAAAGAAAATCAACAGAGCTTTGGTATAATTGTGAGAACATATCAAAGGCTCTAACATACAAGCAATTGGAGTCATAGAAGGGAAGGGAAGAGAGTGAATGGGGAGAAGAAGTATGAAGACATACAGGTGAAAATTTCCCAAGACATTCCCACCACACTTGAGGTAGGAAAAATACAAAGAAAACCTCAGTTAGGCACATCATAGTCAAACTGATGAAAAACAAAATTAAAGAAAAATATCTTAAAAGAAGCATGAGATAAAAAGAGAAGCAACATACAACAGAACAATGATACAAACGGTGGGTTATTTTCATAAGAAACTATCATAAGCGGGCCCAGGTACCCAGCTTCTTAGTGATCGTGGGCAAAGAATTGAATGAAACACACAGAGAGTTCATAGCAGAAAGAGAGAGCGCAGCTTTATCAAATGACAGTACACTCCACAGAACATAGGAGCGGGCCAACTCGAGGCAGAGGCTGACCTCTGGGGCTGGAGGGATCCTATTCTTATAGGGCAGATATTTCCTGGCTAGTTTTGGTGGGGTTTTATTGCACATGTACAAGTATTTATATTACTTGAAAGCTACTGTGCTTGTGGTCTCTCATGATTTTCCTTGATCGGCCACTGGGGAAGGGGGTCCCACAATGTTAATTTATTATAATGCTGTTATAATAAAGCAGGGGTCAAGCAGCATCTTCTGTGCAGGCGAATTTATGATTCGCCATAATTCAGCCCTTGTCCAGGAAGTGGGAACAACGGGTCTTAAAACAGGGTCTCTGTCCTGTATGGATGTCCTTTATCTTAGCCCTGGGGCACCTTGGAATTTCCTCTTTCCTATCTCCTGCCTCAAAATTATGAAACCAGGAGTTTCTACCTAACTGAGAATCCCATTTCTCAAGAACACACGTCAAAATAGATTTAGAATATTCCATAATTATTCATTCATTTTATCCCACATTATATGCATGGTGGTTTCAGAATAACAATTATGATGCTGTCACCACCGATCATGAGCACAGAAAACTTAGAAGTGTGTGTGCTGTGCCTACCCCTCCCCCCCCACCCCCCCCAGTGCATGGTGAGTGTGCACTGTACCTGTGCTGTTGAATTACAGGAGCTTCACATGCTGGGTCTTCTCTACCTGTCTCTAATGTTTGGTAACTCTAATTTTATTTCTTTTCAAAATTTGTGTCGTTTTAATTTCTTTTTCTGTTAAAGTATTATTTGTTGTATTTATTATTTCATTTCTTTTAGGTTAGTCTTTATTTCTAAAATTATATATACACTTGCTTTTAGTTTTATCTTGAGTATCACCTCATTTCTGAGTCATTACTCATTCCTGTGTGTAGTTTTAAATGTATTTTTGTTTGTTTTGTAAGAGAATATTACAGTTCTGATCTTGTATTTGTATGTTTTTCATGATTTTATTGTCTATAGGGACTCAATCATTCATTTTATTATTTATGGTCTTTATTCTTTTGTCTTATGGTAACTTTGTAAAGGATTTGACTGATACTTTTCCCTTCGTTTTTATACAAATCTGGTGTTTCAACCTTGCAGGTAGCTTTCCTAAGTACATAGACCTTCTGTTGTTTTTCTACATAGCGTTTGAAACTTCTCAGGTTTCCTGGCCCCTACTTCTCCCATTATTTTCTGGATTGCCCCTTGTTTAAATCCCTATTGCCCCTACCCTCAATATGCATTTCACTCTCAAACATCTCTCCTGCAGTGTGGGGGCTAAGAGCCCCCTGGCAATTCACTTTTGAGAGCAGGATGGACTGCTCCAGCAGTACTTTGGCCCTGCCTCATCACCCACTGGGTCGGGCCAAATTCCTCTAGTAAGTTTCAGCTGGTATTTTCAAATTAGACCAGAGCAGTTCCCAGGGGATACCTGTTGGCTACTTAAGTATTATTCTGTTCCTGGATCCACCAGATATCCTGTTGCTTCCCCCCAGACTTCTTCCACCAAGACGGTAACAGCTCACAGGCCTGTGGATACTGGTGCCATGGGACTTGAGGAACACTGTTGACACAATTCTCTCAGATGGTGCTACTATTTAGCTGCTCGCTCTACTTTTATGTGAGAATTCAAGAAATCTATAAAACTCTGCTGCCACTCCAAGGATCTTCTTCCAAGAATTCCTGAAATGTGAATCTTGAGTAGACTGATAAGGGTACTAAAAACAGTTCAAAATTTAATCATCTCAGTGGAGATGTTCTAACTAAAATCTTGTGGGTTTTTTTGCAGTAAAATATTTATTTATTTATTTATTATTTAACTCTTGGGCAAGTACAGTTTTCTTTCTTGTATTCCCAGCCCTGCCCCCCGCAGTGCTCCCCACCTCCCTCCCATCTCCACCCCCCACCTTAGTTATTGTCCATGTGTCCTTTATACTTGTTCATGTGAGTCCTTCCCCTTTTCCCCTGTGATACTCTCCCCTCTCCCCTCTGGACCCTGTCAGCACGTTCTGTATTTCAGTGTCTTTGATTACATTTTGCTTGCTTGTTTGTTTTGTTGTTTAGATTCCTGTTAAAGGTGATATCATATGGTATTTGTCTTTCACTGCCTGGCTTATTTCGCTCAGCATAATGCTTTCCAGTTCCACCCATGATGTTGCAAAGGGTAGGAGCTCCTTCTTCCTTTCTGAAAAATATGGAACACTTCACGGATTTGCGTGTCATCCTTGCGCAGAGGCCATGCTAATCTTCTCTGTATCTTTCCAATTTTAGTATATGTGCTGTCGAAGCGAGCACTAAAATCTTGTTGATAAAGCTTTTTCTATAGTTCTTGTTAATTGATGCCCAGAGCGTCCTTGATTTTCAATATCTTTCCGACAAATTCCTTTTTATTTAAGTTAGCCAGGGTTAGTTTCTTTTGTTTGAAAACAAAGATTCCAAACTTCAATGAAAATTTAAAAGTCTGTAATGAAACTTCTAATTTACCTATGACACGTAAAGAGCACAGAAGTTGTCACTGCCGTGGACAAAAATAAAGGGTGGAGGGTGCTCTTCTGCAGAAGGTGACCTCACAGATGATCTGATCATAAATTCCTAACTGGGCTGGTCAGGGTAAGTAGTCACAGCCCAGGCATATAACTTTTTTTTTTTTTTTAGCTTTAAGTAGGCTCTGTCCTTTGTTTCTGTGCATCTAGGTTAACACACCTTAGAAATAAGTGTAACCTCCCTCAAGAAAGCACATAGTCTTGTTAGCTATCCTATAATCCAATCCCCACCTTGCTTTCTCCTACCTGCCTATAATTTTCCTCACATTCCCTCCTTGATTTTAAATGCATGAAAGAAACTGTGAAACTTTGATTTCCCCAGAGCATTTGAAATCTTGCTTCCTGGCAATTATTGTCAGTTCAGCACAAATAAATTCTTTCAAAAATTCTCCACAGGTTTGAACATTTTTTATGTCAACAAAACTATTAACTAATGAAGGCCACAGCCCCAAGGCACAAGCCTCAGTAAAAGACTGAGACTCAATTAAAAGATTTTAAATGTTCCTCCTCCCACACTGTGTACCACCAGTCCAGCAAGTTTGTAGTATAATGATAATAACAATGAATTACAGCTGAAAAAGCTACCAAGACGCAGACTCACATCTCCTCAAGAGAGAAGGAAAACAAAAAGCGAAACCAAGAATATTGCAGAAATGTGAAGCCTCTGACTCAAAGCTGCAGCGAACATTAAACAGCACATCTCTCCAAATCAACACACCTCTCTCCAAAAGCAGATAAGCGTTGCCCTGACTGGTGTGGCTCAGTGGTTGGGCATTGTCCTGCAAACCAAAAAGGTCACCAGTTCAATTCCAGGTTTGATTCCAGGTCAGAGTCCATTCCTGGGTTGCAGACCAGGTCCCCGGTGAGGGGTGTGCAAGAGGCAACCCACTGATGTTTCTCTCCCACCTTGATGTTTCTCTCTCTCTCTCTGTCCCTCCCTTCCCCTCTCTCTGAAAATAAAAATAAAAGCAAGTAAGCCTCAGTTACTATGACCTTATACAATATGTCTAGCTTTTAATATAAAACTACAAAGCATGGTAAAAGGCAAGAAAAAGCCCAGCCTGAAAAAAGGTAAAACAACCATGAGAACCAGACTCAGATATGTCACAGATGTTGAAATTGTGAGATAGGAAATTTAAAATATATTTTAAGGACTATAATGAAAAAAGTGAAAACATGCAAGAATACATGAGTAACATAGCAGAAATATGGAAACTTTCAGAAAGAATCAAGAGGAATGGTAGGAATAAAAAACACAGCAACAGGAATGAAGAATGACTTCAGAATGAAACTGGAAAAGCTGGCTTTTGTTCTACCTGTCACTACCAGAACCAGCAAGTAGAGAGAAACATTGAATCTTTATAGGCGCTTTATTCATATGCCAGAAATCTGAGAAAGATGGTGGGTTATGTACCCTAAACTCCACCTAAACATCTCATCACTTAAGCCTGTCAACTATAACTAGAGCTAAGATCTTTAAGGTTTTTTTAAAGATTTTATTTATTTATTTTTAGAGAGAGGGGAAGGGAGAAAGAAAGGGAGAGAAACATTGATGCATGGTTGCCTCTTGGACACCCCACAATGGGTACTTGGCCAGCAACTCAGGCATGTGCCCTAACTAGGAATCAAACTGGGCACCCTTTGGTTCACAGGCTGGCACTCAGTCCTCTAAGCCACACTAGCCAGGGCTAAAATCTTGAACTCTCAAGTTTTCCTAAACTCATGTTTGAGTCTATCAGGAAGACTAAACATTAAAAAGGAATCAGTGAACTTGAAGCTAGGTCCACAGAAACTTTCCAAACAGAAATGCAAAAGTAAAAGGAATGAAAGAAACAGAACAGAACATATAAGAATGTAGGCCAACAGCAAAAGGCATAACACCAGAAAGAGAAAGAAAACAGAGCAAAGAAATATTAGAAATGATAATAACCAATAATCTTCCTAAATTAATGACAGGCATTAAACCACATATCCAGGAAGCTCAGAAAACATCAAGCAGTATAAATTCAATTTAAAATAGAAGCAAAGAAACAAAAGTCACACCTAGGTGTATCATATTCAAAGTTTAGAAAATCAAAGGCTAACAGGAAATCCTGAAAGAACACAATGGGGAAGGGAAACCTTACCTGTAGAGTAACAGGAATTTTAGCAGGCTTCTCATTCGAAACTGTGTGAGCACGAAGAGAATACAGTAAAATATTTAAAGTGTTAAAAAGAAAAAAAGTCAATCTAGAAGCCTATATTCAGTGAAATTATCCTTCAAAAGTGGAAGAGAAACAAAAATGACAGTTACATGGCAATATGGTGGCTCAGAGGTCTTAAAACCTGCCTGGCACAGGACACCGCAAGGGAAACAAGCCACCAGAAATGAGAGTAAACAATATCCCAGAGAGCCAGACCCTGACAGACTTTAGGTATTGCAATTATCGGAGGAAAATACAGAATAACTATGTTTAATAGGTTTGCAGAAATACAACAGAGATTAAAATACATTAGCAGTGAAAAAGGACATTAGGAACTTAATCTGAAGGATTTGAAACTAACCATACTGAACTTGAAAACATAATAAATGAAATTTAAAACTCAACAAACAAGATTTAAAAGCAAGTTGGAAATAGCTGATTAGAACGAATCAATGAATTACAGAACTAAAAAAAAAATATTCAGATTGCAGCTCAGAGAGACAACTAGGTGTCGAACACTGAAGATTGTTTGGAAGACATAAGATTGTCTACAGAGGGAGAAGGGCTAATTAGAATTCCCAGAAGAGGTGATTCGAATGAGGAAAAGCAATAAGTGAAGAAATAACAGCGAAGAATTTTCTATAATTCATGAAAGATGTCAGTTGTCACATTCACAAAGCTCATTAAATCCTAAACAGTATGAACAAGTAGAAATTCACACCTGGGTACATAGAGAGAAGCTGCAGAACAAAAAGGACAGAAGGAAAATCGTCAGATCACCTAGAAAGAAAAGACAGATTCATGGGATTCAGAGGATAGTGGAATAATATACAATTGAAATAATCTTCTCATTGAAAATGAAATATATAATGAAAAAAACACACACACAACAAAAAAAACCGCGAAGATTTACCATCATAAAACCTCCATTGAGGGAAAAACTGAAGAACATAGTTCAAGAGGAAGGTATATAATTTCAGCACATGTACACAGGCTAGAAATACACTCTCAAGAGAGAATGTTGGAATTTTACTGAAACAGGACACTGGTGATCCTCCAGGCTAGTTCTAAGAAAAACTCTGTATATTTCCTGCAAGCATGGTTTTAAATTTACATTTGATTTTACCAACAGATTGAAAAGCTTCTGTCAGTAAGACCTTGGGGTGCTTTCCAACTGGTACACTTAAAAACTAATGTTTTTTTTAAAGGTTACTAATTAGGGTGAGTTTTGTATTGTGTCATCCAAGGGACTTGCTTTCAGTGGACAAGTACACTTCTGGAGCGGCGTGCTCCCTCTGTATCAGAAAGCAGCGAGAAGAAGCAGTCAGAGCAGCAGGAAGAACAAATGTGGCAAGTGGGAGAAAACATAGACAGATGGCTGAATCTGTGTTAGGGCACACTGAGCCGTCGTGAAGGCAACTAAGGACATCAGTCTTTCAGAGTGTACACATGGTGAAATGGGGGAGATTATTCAGTATTTGCATATGGATTCCCTGCTATTCTATACAGAATTCTATAAAGAAGGCCCACTGATAAATGTGCATGATATTTTCCTGGAGGAAATGAAAAGCTTTGGTATTTTCTCCAAAACCCATCTGGGTGTCACATTCCCAGAGCAAGAGTCTTCACGGGACAGTTTGATTGCATTTCTGTTGGTCCAGAGCTGGGGCACAGTAGAAAAGTTTGGAGAAATTTTCCTACTGAAAAGTCAGCTTATAAGTCCTCATTATTGCAATCGGTGGCAGATCATTGCAAATCAAGTTATTCAATGTTCTTAACAATATTGCCATCAAAAATGAGAATTTTGCCTGAAAAGGGGGAAATTGTGAAGAAGGCAAGTTTCTTCCACATATACCCTAAATTAAAAAAATAATTTTTCTTCTTTTATCATCTTTTCCTGGAAGATTGGAACTCCAGAGCTATAATTACTGACTGTGGCTACATGTAATTTCTGCTGAATATTAAGAACCCAACATTATGTAATTTAGTTTATTTTACTTCTTACAGTACAGCATTTTTAGTTGGCATCCCTTCCAGGGTTGCACTAGCAGGCTATCTAGCAATTGTGCCAAGTTTCTGAACAACTCCTATATCAAGGTGACAGATCAACTCATCGAGGGGGGAAGTGAAATGAGATCCCTACCTCAGACCATAGACAGACATACACAATAAAAGATTCAAGATTAATATATTTGCCAATGATACCTCAGACAAGGGTTTAATCTCCAAAATATACAAAGAACTTACACTACTCTACTCTAAAAAGACAAGCAACCCAATTAAAAAATGGGCAAAGGACTTGAACAGACATTTCTCCATGGAGGATACACAGAGGATCCAGAGACACATGAAAGATGCTCAATATCACTAGCTATCAGAGAGATGCAAATTAAAACCACAATGAGATACCACTGTACACCGGTCAGAATGGCCATCATAAACAAAGCAACAAAAAACAAGTGTTGGAGAGGTTGTGGGGAAAAGGGGACCCTAGTTCACTGTTGGTGGGATTGCAGACTGGTACAACCACTATGGAAAACAGTATGGACTTTTCTAAGAAAACTGAAAATGAATCTGCCTTTTGACCCAGCATTCCACTGAGTGAAATAAGCCAGGTGGTAAAAGACAAATACCACATGATCTCAGTTTTAACAGGAACCTAAACAACAAAACAAACAAGCAAGCAAAATATAACCAAAGACACTGAAATAAAGAACAGGCTGACAGTGACCAGAGGAAAGAGGGGAGGGAATTTCAGGGAAAAAGAGGAAGGGTTTACAGGAACAAGTGTAAAGGACACAGGGACAAAAAGTAAGGGGAGTGGAAATGGGAGGGAGGTGGGGAGCACTAGGGGGAGTGGGCTGGGGTGGGAGTAAAAGACAGAAAACTGTACTTGAAAAACAATTAAAATAAACTTTTTAAAAAAGATTCAAGATTAATTAAAAGTTAAAGATGAAAGCATATTATTCTTCATGCAAAGTTTTCATTGTTTTTGAACAGGTTTTATTACACAGAGGGCATGGGGCTCAGTCCTTGGCTGCTGCCTTCCTCACTGCTGCAAGGACAGTGCTCAGCTCCTCACTTTCCTCTTGGCACAGATGCGTGTCCTCACCCTTTTGTTGATGAGTTTCAGGGCTCTCTTGTCCTGAGCAGCCATATAGCCTGCCGTTCACAGGAGGCAAAGCCACACACCTCTTGGATCATGTTCCACATGAACTTGGTGTGCTTGGTGAGGCAGCTGTGCCTCAGTTGCTCACGTTCTCAGGCACCTTATGGCCCTTGTTGAGGCTCACGGCCCATGGCGTTGAGTAGCACAGCGCTCCAGCCGCTGCCACTCAGTGGCTGCCACCGGGAAGGCTGACACCAAACAGAACTTGGGCAATATGTGTCCGTACTAAGCTTTTCTTAGTATGGAACAAAACTAGGTAAAATTTTTAAAAATATTGAGAATTTGACTACTTAAGATTTTGAAGGTCTATACAGCGAAAAGACACCATACATAGAAAGTTAATATAATAAATGGAAAATGGAAAAAATGTTGGCAACATACGTAATAGACAAAGCCAGGATCCATAGTGCTTAAGAGCATGGGCTCAGAAACTAGATTGTACAGGTACAAATACTAGCTGTACCACATGTTAGTCTTTTGACCTTAGGCAAAAAATCTGCGAACACCTTTGGGACTCAAGCTTGTTTATTAAATGAAGAAAATAAAATGTACTGGCTTGGGTTAGCTGAGAGCTATATATTATTGTTTTATAATATATAAAAGGTTAATTAAATTACTAAGAAAAAGGCAACCAATACACCAGATGCTCAACATCAATAAAGACCTTTTAATCTTATTTTCAGCTACTTCCTGGCACCATTCTGTGTATCACTCGAGTTGTCCTAGTCATATTCTCTTTAAATTGGCTCTATGCCTCGTTGTTCTCTGCTTTTCTGTCACTGCCCTCTTAGTCTGAAAATTCTCCGGCCAGTCTTTGCACATAAAAATACTACCCAGATTTTACATATTAACTCAAACCCTGTCTTCTCGGTAGGGTGTTCCCAATTAGTGAGTCAAAAGAGCACAATCCTTTTCTTTCCGAATTTCTAAGGTGCCTATAATATTACTTTCTACATGTAATCAAATCTTGTTTTGCCCTTTCAGGGTAATGTGGGCACAAGTTTTATCTGCTGTGGAAATCTGTGAATTTCCATAGGCTAGAATCATATATTCTACTTTAATATTCTTACAGTGCATAATAGGTATTCATTATACAAAAAAGTTCACTTTTCGTTTGTTTCCCATAACACTGACACACTGCTGGGCAATCAGTGAGAAGATACATGGAATCTTCACATACATAATCTTTCCATCACACACGCACACACGTTTTCCAAACACCACATACTTCCTTTTTTTATTTACACTTAACTGTAAGTACATAAAACCTGATCTGAGCTATGTGTTTACAAGCTGCAGTGTGGAGTATAGGCTGGAGCGGGGATGGGTAGAAGAATTACGGAGACAATTTCAGTCATTTAGGCGAGAGGTGATGGAGATTTGGGCAGAGTGTTGGCAGAGGAGTCAGGAGAGGGGATCAGGCTCTGGGTACACCTTGAAGGCAGTGGCAGTGAATTTGCCTGCATACTGGATGCAGTGAGAGAGAACAGGGTAAAGAATGATGCCAGTTTCCCAACTGCTGGCTCTACAGCAGACCCCAGAGAATAACCAGTTCGTGTCAGAGCAGGAGGATGCAGAGCTGAGGGGCGTAGGCTTCCAGATGCGATGGACAGAATGTCTCAGTTGGATATTTGCATATTACATTAGTAGGCATATAACAGATGTAGTGGAACATAAAAATATTAAGAATGAATACATAGAAAACTAGCCGATAAGCAAATAAGGCAATTATTAATCTCAGGAAAAAGCAATACGTATGTAAGAAAAGGTATATAAGCATAGATTTATCTTAGCTTTGTAGGAAACAATATTTTTAAGGTTTAATAATGTGAACAAAGACTGATTGATTAAAAAATTGTGATATAACTCTGGAAGGATTTACCCCCCAAATTGTGATATATCCTACTGGAAGGATGAGGGTAGGAGAAAAATAACGAAATGATAAATAAATCCTCATTTACCATAACAGCAAGTCAATAGGTGGAGTAGAAAAATTTCAGACTGAGAAATAGGATTACAAAGTCATAGGCGGCTGCAGTTAAGCCAAACAGAGGCAGCTGCAGCCAGGCTGCGGGCCAGGTGGTTACAGTGGCCCCTGGGCAGCCAAACTGCAGACCATGTGGCCGTGGCGGGCCTGCAGCCATGGAGGATCTTGTTCCAGACGGGGGAGCTTCGCCAGCCACTTCTGGAAGTGGGAAATCTAAGACAAAAAGTAGACTTGACCAGCAGGCTCCCTGAAGGGTGGAAGTCTGGAACATCGCCCCAGGAGGAGCTTATCAAGTTTGCCAAGAAGCAGATGATGCTAATACAGAAAGCTACATCAAGATGTACAGAATTGGAGAACAAAATCAAAGTACTGAAATAAAAAAAAACTGTTGCTGAAGGAACTGATGATATTAGTCCCGATGAAGAAGGACTACTGTGGCAGGAGCCAGAGATGGGTCCTCCCAGACCCTAAAACCAGCAGGGAAAAGTGCACATTGCCGCCTCGCCTGTCCAGAGTGAATGGCTTGGTCAAAGCCCCTGCACAAATACCAGGCAATACCCTGGGCCATGTTTGTGATCTTGGCTTTAGCCATGTTTTGCATTTTTATTCCCATGCTGCTACGTAAGTGGAAGCACATCATCTACAGAGTGACTGTTGGAACATTCTTTTTTCATATTACATGCACTTGGTGTCTGTTCCCATCAATCCACTGAAAGTGAACATTGGACACAAGATCACCTGTGGGCCACCGCTACCTGCATCGAACCGATCTAAACACCACTGCATCATCGAGGATCAGTATCGCTCTGTGTCAGGGCACCACGAGAGCAAAAGCCAAACACTGTGGCACCTGCAACAAGTGCACAGCTGGCTTCGTCCATCACTGCAAGTGGCTGAACAACTGCGTCAGGTGCAGGAATTACTAGTGGTTCTTCAGCTCTGTGGCCACCGTGTCAGCCAGGTTACTGTGCCTGGTTATTACCCTCTTGTACATATCATCAACCTGTGGGTGCTCCGCAGGGGTGCCCATGATGGAAATGTTAGCAGGCAGAACAAGTGGCCGTTGTTCCTGCCATATTTTCACCTAAAGGCCCAGACCCCAGTGATCATAGTGATTGGGATGTTCATGCTGGTGTTGGACCGCCTCCCCCCTGCTGATTGGGTGCCCATTCCTCTTTCACCTTCACCTGGTGTTGAACTGGTGAGAACATTTGATTGTGGGACACAGGGCCACAAACAATGGAGGTCAAAAGCCACATCAAGGGAGAAAAACAGGACCTTTTAATACAAGTACTGACACAGCAAAGAGATCACAACCCGAGTTCATCTGTACATAGGCACCTGAGGCTTTGCTCCATCACCGTTGCAGACACCCAGTGAGGAAATGATCAAGTCAGCAGAACTGTGACTGATTCCAGGTCTGGCTCCCTGCTGCATTGAAAGGCAAACTCTGAGACAGGGGCTGCTGAGAAGGAGAGTAGTTTATTCAAATGCCAGTTGCCTGAAAAGATGGGGGACTCATGTCCCAAAGCCCATCTTACTATATCAATACAGGCTGAGGTTTTTATAAGGAGGGAGAAGGAAAGCAAAACAAAGAGATCAAGGGGAGGGGGTTGAGAGTTCTCTGTTGAGGGGACTACATGTAGACCAGCACCCACCATTCCAATAAGGTCCTCAAGTTTAGTCAAGCGGTGGTCTGGTGTGTGGCATCCCAGTTTTCATCATCCTGGTTTTTGTTCGAAGGTCAGCAAATCTCCCAGAGCTGGGATGGCTGAAGGTCGGACTCCGGCTTTTAGAGTTAGTTCCTAGGATTCTTAAACAAATACACTGTTTATCTACAAGCTACATATTAGTCAGCATCAGCACTTACAGAAACAATGTCAAAAGAATGGTGGGATGGGTTACAACTCCCTGCTGTTATGAGCATCACTCCTTGGGGCTCAAACATTTCTCTAGAAGAAATGAACAACAACCCCAGTTTCTCTACACCTGGCAGAATGCTATCTCCTATACTCATGCTGGGGCCAGCTCTGCCCCCAGTCCAGTCTGTGAGCATTAATTACAGTGGTTCTGGAAGACTCCTCATCACCAAAGCTTTTCAAACAATCCTTCCTGTGGCAGGAGACAGTGCTGAAAATGAAGGCATAGCTTCAGGAGCTGAGGGGCCGGCACTGGCTGAGTGCCCTGCCCAGGAGCCCTTCTCTGAGATTCTCCTCCCTGCGGCCAAGTCAGCCATGCAAAACCCACAGCTCCTGAACTCACTGCATGAATATGCATTTCTAACAAGCTCTAACATTGGAGATGCCAATGCTGCTGGTCCTAGGTCCTAATTTTGAGAACCGCTGTTGTAGAAAATAGAACTGGGGAATCAGAGTTAGGCAAAGGACATCTATTTTTCATTATAATTGTTTTAGTAGGTATAGTGGCCCTCAAACTTGGCTGCTCATTGGATTCACTTGGGGAGCTTTGAAAACTAGTGATGCCTGTTGTGATGTAATTGGTCTGGAGTGTAATCTGGTGTTGCTGGTTTTAACAGCTTTCCGGGTGACTTTATGTGTGTTTAAGATGAAAGACCACTTTTTAAATACAGGGTCCAGCAGAANTAGAAAATAGAACTGGGGAATCAGAGTTAGGCAAAGGACATCTATTTTTCATTATAATTGTTTTAGTAGGTATAGTGGCCCTCAAACTTGGCTGCTCATTGGATTCACTTGGGGAGCTTTGAAAACTAGTGATGCCTGTTGTGATGTAATTGGTCTGGAGTGTAATCTGGTATTGCTGGTTTTAACAGCTTTCCGGGTGACTTTATGTGTGTTTAAGATGGAAGACCACTTTTTAAATACAGGGTCCAGCAGAAATAAGTCCTGCTTGAGTGTGGTTGGTAGGGTTTAATAATTTATAGTTTTAATTTGAACATTTCACCTAAAATGTTATATGGTGTGCTTGAGTGTGATATTGTTATGTTACAGAATTATATGTATATGATTTTGTGATAAAAGATTTTCTAATAAAAAAGGGATGTTATTTGTGCAGAGCCCTGTAAAATTTTCTTTTTAATTATGTGCATAAATTACTTTAATCTTTAATATAAAAGTACTTATCTGTGTAATATATATGGAAGAAGAAAAAAATGCAAAACTAAGACTCAGAAGATGTGGGAACCTGCCTGGTCTGACCCTCAGCCGTGAGCCAGCTCTGTGTCTGAAGGAAAGATACCTAATACCTATGGGCTTTAATTTCCTCGTATGTATGGTTAGGACACTGGACTAGTTAGTCTCAAATGTTCTTTCCAACTTCACATTAGGGGGTAATAAAATATATCCCCCCCAAATTGTGGGGCATAAATTAAGCCCTGTGTTTTAAAATATGAAAATTTAAAAAGTATATGGCAACAAAAAGTTCTCCAAGTGGTAAGTGTTAAAGTAACCAGTTCACCCCTAGATATAAAGATGAAAACAATTGAGCTCAATGTATACTTGATGACAGAGCAGGACATCATTGTCATTTCTCCAAAACGTCTTTTGCTAAATTGCATTCGGGATGACAAAAGAGCCTACCCTTCAGTTATTGTGAGTTATTTTCCCAATAGTAATGATAAGCAGATCCTGAATCTCCAATGGCCCCATACCACTTTCTACAAGCAGCACCTACATGCAAGATCCCTGCCCTGACTAATTCAAAGGGGCGGTGTGTGGTCATAAATTCAGACAAAACGAAGTGATTGGTTAGAATTGCAGCTAAGCCCCTAGTGAGTCCTCATTACTTGTAGGTCTTGCCCTGATTATCCTAGAGGCTATGATTATGCTGTCAATTCACAATCACGAATATGACAAAAGGAGATTCGGGGAATAAGGATTGCTATGGATAATCCAAGGGATTTTTAGATTGATTTCAGAAGGCCCCTGATAGAGAGAACTTCCAACATGCCTTCATACTTATGTTTTCTTGAGAATAATTTAAAATCAGATTTCATTTCTTGAATCAATACAGATGACTGTTATTGTATAGGTAGAGAAGGGAACTTGCTCTGAAACAATAAAAAAATAAGTTGCCAATAATTACAGACAGATTAATTAGAGTAAGCTGCACAGCTATTTAAAACAAAAGTAAATATATTCATGTGCACATGTGTTTGCCTGTGACTTTGACCTCCTGCATTTTAAGGACCATTTTTGCCCAGATGCAAATCAGAATCTATGGTAATCTAATGCTGAAAAAAAGGGGTGAATTACAAAATAAGAAGAGGTCACAGCCATGTGCCATGATTTTGCAGGTAGTTAAGAATGAATGGAGGGACTTCCGCCAAGATGGAGGCATAGGTGGAAACACTGTGCCTTCTCCTACAACCAAGTTTGAATACAACAAGGGTTTGGAGAAACAAAGACACAGCCAAAGGACAGAAAATTGAATTATACGGAAGTCCGACTACATCTAACCATTCAACTGGGACGGTAAGAGGGGCGGAGCCAGCAGCGAGCAGGGTCGGGCAGGACAGGGCCCCCGACCTAGGTGCACAGGCAGCCTGGAACCAGTTGGGGTGTGGGGCAGACTGACTGCAGTCGCACATTCGCGCACAGTGAGATGGACCACGCAGGCCCCAGGGGGCGAGGGCTGACAGCAGTGGCACACTCACGTGCAGTGGGATGAAACGCATGGGCCCAGTGATGGCAGCAGCTGTGGCACTGGTGAGGGCGGAGCAGACAGACGCCATAGTCCCTCTTTGACCCCGCCCCCACATACAGCGTCACAACCCAGTGACTTAGTTGCCCTGTGCTAGTGAACACCTTAGGGCTCCGTTCCTGCAATGTAACAGGCACGAACAGCCCAAAAGATGGCGCAAGAAGAACTCAAAGTCCCAGAGCCGATAACTCTCAGCGACGGAGAAATTGCCAGCCTCTCAGAAACACAATTCAAGACACTGTTTATCAGGATGCTCACAGAACTGGTTGATTATAGTCACAAATTAGAGGAACATATGAAGGCTAAACTGATTGAAATGAAGGGAGATGTCCAGGAAACCAATAGCGATGGAAAGGAAACTGGGACTCAAATCAATGGGAATGGACCAGAAGGAAGAACGAAACATCCAACCAAAAAGGAATGAAGAAATGAGAATTCAAAAAATGAGGAGAGGCTTAGGAACCTCCAAGACATCTTTAAACGTTCCAACATCCGGATTATAGGGGTACCAGAAGGGGGAAAGAAACAGCCACAAGTGGAAAACTTATTTGAACAAATAATAAAGGAGAACTTCCCCAACCTGGCAAAGGAAATAGACTTCCAGGAAATCCAGGAAGCTCAGAGAGTCCCAAAGAAGTTGAACCCAAGAAGGAACACACCAAGGCACATCATCATTACATTAGCCAAGATTAAAATGAAGGAGAGAATCCTAGAAGCAGCAAGAGATAAGGGGACAGTCACCTACAAAGGAGTACCCATCAGACTGTCAGCAGATTTCTCAAAAGAGACCTTACAGGCAAGAAGGGGCTGGAAAGAAGTATTCCAAGTCATGAACTCCAAAGACCTACATCCAAGATTGCTTTATCCAGCAAAACTTTCATTTAGAATGGAAGGACAGATAAAGTGCTTCTCAGATAAGGTCAAGTTCAAGGAGTTCATCATCACCAAGCCCTTATTATATGAAATGCTAAAGGGACTTATATAAGAAAAAGAAGATGAAAAATGTAAACAGTGAAAGGACAGCAAACTCACAGTTATTAACAACCACACCTAAAACAAAAGCAAACCAAGAGGACAGCTAGATCAGGAGTGGAACCATAGAAATGAAGAACACATGGAGGGTTAGCAACAGGGGAGTGGGAGGAGGAGAAGGGGGGACAAGGCACTGAAAATAGCATAGATGGTAGGTAGAAAATAGATAGGGGGGAGGGCAAGAATAGTGGGGGAAATATAGAATCTAAAGAACTCAAGACACGTGGTTATAAACTAAGGGGGGGGAGAATGGTGGGGGAGGGAGTGTGCGGGTGGAGGGGAATGAAGGGGGGGAATAGAACAACTGTAATGGTATAATCAATAAAATATATTAAAAAAAGAATGAATGGAGAAGTCACCATGTGGTAGAAGGCATCCTAGGGAAGCAACCACCTTCTTTTGGACATAAACAGAATGAAAGCTCGGTGAGCTATTTATTCTCAGATGATTACCATAATGTTTTGCTCCTTCACTGAAATATACCACCTTACTATCTCACAGTTTTAGAGTGGATGCTTTTCACTAACTCTGAGTTAATCTCATTGATTAATTTGTCCTGAGAAGTTGTAAAAGACAGTCCCTTCCCTCCACCCCTCTGTTTGCCTTACTTTTCCAGGTAAAACATGAATTCTTAAGGAAGTCTGGCCCTTCTTGTCTACCCTACTAAACACAATAATTGAGAAATTTCAGGTAAGGCAGGAGCACAGCTCAGGACCAGGGAGAAGAAAGATTGATGGACTGGTGGGCTCTTGTTACTTTGCTGCCACCACGGTTTCTATGTATAGGGCTAAAAAATACTCACCTACTTCTAGAAAACAGTTTGTATGTGAATGGAGGTTTCAGTTCTGTTTTCTTGCAGAAAAACTTTGAGTGCCATTCAAAAATCATTTAAAAGGCATTTATAAATAATATTAAAAAGAAGTAACTTGAACAATAAACAACAGTGCTAACTCATATTTGTATAGTTTTTTTTAAAATTAAAGCATAGTTCACATACAATATTATGTTTCAGGTGCACAGCACAGTGATTTGACATGCATGTACCTTAGGATGTGATAACCGCAATAAGTCTAGTAACCATTTGTTACTGTACAAAATTATTAAGGTATTATTGATTATATTCCCGGTGTTGTACATTACACCCTCATCACTTATTTTATAACCAGAAGTTTGTATCTCTTTTTTCCTTCACCTTTTTCATCCACCTCCCATCATCCTCCCCTCTCACAACCATCAGTTTGTTCTCTGCATCTATGAATGTGTTTCTGTTTTGTTTTATTTGCTAGTTCATTTTGTTCTTTTAGATACTACCTGTAAGTGAAATCATATGGTATTTGTCTCAGAGTGATATCCTCTAAGTCCATCCATGTTGTTACAAATGGCAAGATTTCATTCTCCATTATACATGCATATAAATCACACCTTCTTTATGCATTTTTCTCTCAGTGGACAACTAGGTTCCTTCAATATCTTGGCTCTTGTAAATAATGCTGCAGTGAACATAGGGGTGCACATATATTTTTGAATTAGTGTGTTCATTTTCTTCAGATAAATATCCAGAAGTGGAATTGCTGGGTCATATTGTACTTCTATTTTTAATTTTTTGAGGAACCTCTATACTGTTTTCCACTGTGGCTGCACCAATGTATAATCCCACTAACACTGCACACCAGCTTCCTTTTTCCCACATCCTCACGAACATTGTGTATAGTGTTTTAAGAGTGCTTCCACAAAAATGATCTTGTTCCTCACTACAAAGCTGTGAAGTAGATATGGTGAGTAAAAGCTCTATTTTATACATGAAAAAACTAAGATTCAGAGAGATTAAATAAAGTATCAGCAATGGTGTACAGGAGGGAAAAGAGAAGCTAAAAGGTCTTGCATTCAAGTGACTTTGGTAACAACTACTATTTATTAAACAGTCATTATGTTCTGGTCAATATGCTAAGTATTTGTAAGGACATTATTGCATTATAAAATACTATTGCTTTTTTAAAACCCACAGATGAGTATCTTCAAACTAACAAAAAGGAAATAAAAAATAGGCTTACAAAAATTTACTTCAGCAAAACACTTCAGGGCAGAACATGATGAGGACGATGATGACATAACTATCATTTGTTGAGCAGATGCTATTTGCCAGACAATATGCTAAGCACTTAATCTAGATTTTACCAAACTCTCACAACTACCCAACAAGGCAGCTATTATCTCATTTATACATAAAAAATATGGAGCACAGAGAAATTAAGTGTCTTGTTAAAGATCATATAGCTGGTAAATGGAACATTCTAATACGTATCATGTGATACCAAATATCTGGTTACACTAAATTTTTCACTCTTTAAATGATTATTGAAATCTTATGGCAACTCAAACTCACCTATCATAGACCTAACTGCATAACTGGTCTTTTAAAAAATGTACTTGTGCCCTGGCTGGTGTATCTCAGTGGGTTGAGCACGGGCCTGCGAACCACACGATCGTGGTTCGATTCCCAGTCAGGGCACATGCCTGGGTTGCAGGCCAGTTCCCAGCAGGGGACTCATGAGAGGCAACCATACCATGGTTGATGTTTCTCTCCTTCTCTCCTTTCCTTCCTCTCTAAAAGATGAATAAATAAAATCTTTTAAAAAATGTACTTGTGTTTGCAGGTCCTCTTTTTAAACCATTGAATGTGAGTAGTCTTTCTCCTAGCCTTGGATTAAAACTCAGGCTCCTTATTTTTTTTCTGGCCACCCTCAGGTAAAGTACTATAATCACATTAGGTCATAAATACAGTTCAAGTACAGTTATTACAAATGTCCAATAACATATAGTAGTCAAAATGCCAAAACTGTTGGAACATTAAAATCTTCCCTGGGGTGGTGAAGACACATTGCAGTGTACAGGCGATGTGTACAGAATCATACCCCTTCTTGAACCTATGTAATTTTATTGACCAATATAACTTCAATAAATTCAATTTTAAAAAAAAGAATTCAACCTAGAAGAACGGACTGGGATGCAAGAAGTAATGGTGAGCAAAATAATTGGTAAACATATGGTAAATCTGAATAATTGCCTATAGTAAACAAAACAAAGGGAAAGTAAATTAACATGAGGTGGAACTAAATCAAAATAAAAGATAACCATAACATAGGGAAATAAACAAAAAAAGAAAGACGTCCCACCTTTCCCAACAGGGCGTGCTGTGGTCTGGACACACACGTGTTGGGGGTACAGGGAGCCCACTCTCCTCCCTCTGCTCCTCCCTGCCCAGTGTATCAACAATGCTGTCTGGTTTTCTGTTTCCACCAGTTGAAGGTGCGATGGGGAGGGGAGAAGACATACAAGGATGAGAAAGTTCTTACACGACTACTGTTGTTGTAGGTGGGTTTGTGTTCTCTGGAACTGGACGGTGTGAATTTTGACTTTTCTTCCTATGAGACATTTTGATTGGCTCTTTGGAGATCTCCGACCCTGTTCCCTTGATCCGCATGAATATATGTTATTCTGGCAGTTGATTGATGAATTTCTCCCAGCTCCTAGAATCCTGTAGCATGCCTCTTCTTTCCTTCTTCTGAGGCCCCATTACCCCTCCAACTCGCACTATTGAGCAGAATGTTATATAAATGCATTGCTGGCTGAGGCAGATGGCCTTTAAAGCTGGCTTTAACATTTGCCCTCATCACATTTCACTTTTGCAATGTGACTTCTCCACTCCTGCCATGAAGAAATGGGGTCTATTTTCCTTCCTTTAAAAACCAAGATAATCCTAATGAAATGCCCCCAAAATGTTGCTACATGATTTACAGCCCTAGACTTTAAGAGATCTCACAGCTTCTGTTTTTCCCTTTTTTGGAGTCGAGTCATCACGTAAATTAGTCCAATTACTCTGCCAGAGAAAGGGGCTCAGTCAGATCCCAGGTATTCCTGCCGTGCCAGGGGAGGCACCAGACATGGCAGTAAAGATATTTTAAGATTCTAGAACAAAACTGAGCAGCCATCCCAGTCAATACAACAGAGACAAACTAGCCCTAAACCTTGCCCAAATTACAGAATCATAAGCAAATAATTTTTTTTTGTTGTTTTTAGCTCCTTTATTTTGGGATAGTTTTTTAAAGCAGGAATAAATAACTGATACAAAGACTACCTGGTTTACAATAAACACTCATGTTTCCTTACCCCAGTACACTCTGAGAGAGCAGACAGCCCCTTCATTCTGCTGCTAAAGCCGTTGGTCGATCTGCTTGCAGATTTCCCAAGAAGAGTCAAACATCAATCCAATAAAGTTAAACATACACTTGATGTATTGCCCCCCAAACTCCACTCCTGGCTCAAGAGCAATGAACACATGTTCACACAAAGATTTATATGCAACTGCTTAAAACAGCTATATTCCTAATTGCCAAAAACTGGGAACCACCAAAAAATTCCTCAGCTGGTGAATAGAACAAATTCATCTATGAGACAACTGATACATGAATGTATCTCAAAAGCAATATGTAGATTGAAAGAAGATGGATAGAGGAAGCTACATACTATATGATTTTATTTATATTACATTCTGTAAAGGACAAAATTATAGGGACAAAAATCAAATAAAGTTGTTAGTGGCCAGGAGTGTAGGGAGGGAAATGACTATGAAAGGACACCAGAGAATTTGGGGGTAATAATGTGGTGTTACTCACACGACTGTGAACATTTGTCAAAGTGCATAGGATTGCAAAAAAGAGAATTTATATGTACATATATATGTGTTTATGCCTGAAATAATGAATTAATAAATGACAAGACATACATTTTAACATATATACCTGAATTAATAAATAAATAATGAATGAATGAATAAATCCACTTATACCCTTCAACCAGATCAAGCTATCCAAATGGTTGGCCCACTGAATCCCCTTTCAATGGAATTGAGTGTCAGGACCTTTACTTCAATCGCTTCAGATGGTAAAGGGTGGTAATCACAGCACATCATAGCTCTCTTCAAATTAATCACCCTCAAAAATCAATTCAACTTTCTAAAAATCCAAATTTTTACATTCCTAAGATGGGTAAATCATCTAAGATATTCTTGGCTATTTCCTTTGAAAGCTTGTATCTGGATTCCCTCGGCCATTGGAATGTGCCCTCTATCCAAGATACCTTGTATATTGGTGCTCAGTTGAAATTTCTGATATAATACTCTTTCACATATGTCTGTATACATTACCGTAAAGTGACACTACATAGAGAAACAATTATTTCCATGTCAATTGCTAGGAAATACTTATCCGCCCACATATTTACCATTTGGAAGTTCCTTGTTCTTCCCTACAGAGGCTTCTGAGATGCTTGATGCTGTGAATTTGTTTCTTCCTCCAAACTGAGAAAATTTCAGCCATTATTTCTTCAAGTATCTTGTTCTGCTCCATTTTCTCTCTTCTCTCCTTGTGAGATTCCAGTCACATAATGTTAGATATTTTAATATTGTTCCTCAGGAACCTTGAGACTGTTAATTTTTTAAATCTTTTTTCTTTGTTCTTCAAGTTGTATAATATCTATTGATATATTTTTGAGTTCATAAATTCCTTCATCTAGCCTTTCATTTCCCATTCAGTAAATATTTTTATATCAGATATTGTATTTTTTATTCTATAGTTGTTTTTACAGTTTCTATTTCCCTGCTAGATTTCTCATCTTTCTATCTGTTTCTATCCATATTTTTCTTTACATTATTGAGCATGGTTATAGTAGTTGCTTTAAAGTTTTTGCCTGATACTTTTTTAAAATTTTTTATTTTTATTTATTTTTTAGAGAGAGGGGACAGGAAGGAGAAAGAGTGGGAGAGAGACATCAATGTGTGGTTGCCACTCATGTCCCCTGCTGGGAACTGGTCTGCAACCCAGGCATGTGCCCTGACTGGGAATCGAACCGGCGACCCTTTGCTTCACAGGCTTGTGCTCAATCCACTGAGCTACACCAGCCAGGGCTGCCTGATACTTTTAACATCCAAGTTTCCTCAGAGTTCAGGCTCTGATAACTGAATTTTCTCTTTAAAATTGTTCATAATTCCTGTTTGTCATCAAGTAATCATGAGTGGTGTTTTTGATATTGCGAAAGATGTATTGTAGAGACTCTGAATTCTGTTATATCTCTCCACAAAATGTCGACTGCTTTGTTTTAATGGACACTTCACTTGGCTGGACACAAACTGCAAACTCCCTTTCCCCTGAGACAGGGGACAGTTTGATCTCAGCACTCCTCTCTTAGTTATGGTTGGCCTTCTTGAGTCTGCCTGGGGGGGTGATTCAAGGGTCAGCCAGAAGTTCAGGAAGAGTTTATACACAGATGTTGGGGCTCCTCTTTCTGGAACTCTCCTCTCCTGGGTTTCCTCTTTCAATTTCTAGTGGCTGTGCTTGCCCTAAACTCTGTTCTTCAGTCAGTAATAGTGCAGGCTTTCTGTTAGACTTCTGCCTTTCCATCTGGTACAGACTGGGGTCTGCCCTCAGTCTACAAGCTATAAAAAGGAGAATCCAACCCAGTGCTCTTCCCTTCATCCAAGTACTCATTCTCCTCCAGTATATGCCTGCTTTGCATCATTACCCAACGCCCGCAGATAGCTGAATTCCATATTTTCTATGAGTTTATAGTTATAGATGAGAGGTTTGGTTTCAGCAGGTTCTACTCAGCCATACTAGAGATGGAAAGAATTATTGATACAGTATGCTAAGTATTAATTAAAATTAATTCAAATGTGGATAATATCCACATATACAAGTATAATATCCTTACAAAAAATGTGTACGGGGGCTATTATTTTCCTCACATTGTGAATAAAGAGATGAGGCTCAAAGAAGTTAAACAGACTGGCTTTTCCAACCAGGAAACAACTTAACTCAGGTGGTTCAAATGAAGGTTATACTGGACTGCCTACAGAGGTAGGGGCAAAGTTAGGGAATCCAAAAGAGGTGCCGAGGCACCCAGAGATTAGCAGCAAAGGGAAGCCGTTGCTACTCCTGAAGCTGAAGGGACGATGGCAGCAAAAAGTGACCAGCGTCCCACGAGATCTGAAGTCATGGAGGAGGAACAACTGTCAGGCATGAGCTGTAGTTAGAGAAGAACGCTGCCACCACCAGAGACGCCTCACTGAGGCATGGGAAGGGTAAGGAAGAAAACTCGGCCCCTCTCTCCTCCTACCGTCCCCTCCCAGTCCCTCCCACTGGCTAGATTCAACAGAAAGCCAACTGGCAAGGAGGTACAGGAAATGGAGATCACAGGAGTCAGCCACCAGCAGGGATGCAGAGCAGGGCAGAAAGGGATGGGTGGATTTGGCAAACTATAAATAAGCAGCACACTTGTCTAAGGTAGGGCTGTCAGATTTAGCAAATAAAAACACTAGATGCCCTGTTAAATTTCTGATTTTTTAAAGTCATTTTTTTTTAGTGTAAGTATGTCCCCCTGCAATGGGGTATACTTATAATAAAAAAGTATTCATTGTTTACTTAAAATTTCAGTTTAACTGAGTATACTGTGTTTTTATGTGGCAACTTAGTCTTGACCAGTAAGCAAGAGAACCTCGTTCTGAATCCAAGCCTAAGACCCAACCCCAGCTGTCTTTCTACTGTCCACAGCTATCAGATTCACACTGTCTGGGGTTCCTTTTCAATTTGAAGCCAGAAAATTTAGACCAAATAAGAGCTTGACATTTCTTTGCATGGTAGATAAGTTTTCATAAACATTATATATGTATCCATAACGGTAGACTTCAGGAGAATTTTCTAAGAAATTTCTAAGGAAGACCAGCTAAATTTTATAAGAAACATTAGCTAATATAAATATCTATCCCATTAACTAAAATTTCAGCTTCGGTGCCTAAACTCTAATATTTTATGACAAAGAATAAGATACAAAATATCTTTTCTGTAATCATGATACCCTATTTATATTATAGATCTTTCTTCTTCATAAATAATATATATTTTTAAAGTACCTGCTTTGAGGTTCTTTAAAATGCAATTTACTATTTCTGCTCTAGATATGCAAAGACTTTATTAACATGAAATGCCCTTTCTTTGGCATTCCTTGCAAGAAACCAGTCTTTATGAAAGGTGATTAAGGATTCTTTTTGTTTGTTTGGTTTGGTTTTAATATTTATTTATTTATTCGAGAGAAGAGAAGGGCGGGAGAAAGGGAGGGAGAAAGAGAGGGAGAAAAACATTGATTGGTTGCCTCTCCTATGCACTCAGACCTGGACTGAACCTGCAACCCGGGCATGTGCCCTGACAGGGAATGAAACCAGTGACCTTTATCTTTGCAGGACGACACCCAACCAACTGAGCCACATTAGTTAGAGCAAAAGTGATTATGTTTAACTAAACACAGTCTCTTGTGCTGAAGAAGCGGGCCATGCATTGGCCAATCTCAGAACATCACCATAAACATTTTGATCATGAAACTGGGCATTGATTTCATTAAGCTTCAGCTTAATTATGTTCATTACAACAATTCCAGGCAAACCTACCTTTTGCAAAGCTGGATTCAGAGTGAGTGCATACCAGAGATATGTGTTCTGCTTTCCCCAAATCTAACTACATTACAAGGTATTTCCAAATGCCTAAACTATTCTTAGAAAGAAAGCTCTGTGCCAAAGAAGCTCATTGCTTTAATTCTTCAAAGCAATGAGGTATAATCTACTGAATTACTGTTAACTGATAAATGCAGAGAATATTTTATAATTTTATTTTTAAAAGCTTGTTCTGTGTTCCTTGATACTCTTTCACATTTGTATAGCATTAAACTTGCAAAATAAACACCAAAGTATGTGATTTACAACATGATTAAAATAGATACGTAATTTATTTTATTATTCAAAATAAGTATAATGTTTCACATACTTATTTACTCTTTTTTATTTATTTTCTTAGTTTTATCCACAAAGTAGCTGATTATATAAAAATTTTAGTATCTACACTGTAAAAACTGTGAGACAACAGTAGTAGATACTGAGCAAAACTGTGCTTTGCCATTTTGCCATGAGTAATTGAATTTTAAAGTTCTACCACATTGCTTTTAAAAAAGCAACTTCAATGTGCTAAAGAACAGAGTGCTGATAGGTAATATAATCAACAATATAATTCAGTTAATAAACACAATGAAGATGTGACTTAGCACAATGTCATTGCTGGAGCCTTTTATTTTGATTTTTTTGGATTGACACATTGTTAGCTGCTTAGAGGGTTAATTTTAATATCAGCCAGAAATATTAATAACCACATATTTAATTGTGTGAAAGACCAGACATGGGGCCAAGTGAAGGCTCTATGGACGATTTAGCTTCTTCCACCTTACGCCAATTTTTATCAGCCCTCCAACCCCCAAAGAAACATGCAATCTTAGAAAAACCATTTTCTATATGAATGATGCCTTGGCAACCTTCTTCCAACCTGACTGCCGCCTCCAGCTCTTCCTAGGTAGACATTTTGGAGTCACCCGTAGCAATCTGCAAAGTCGTCGGTTTGAATAGGACAGGTTCAGTTCAAATCTTCATTTGCTACTGTTCTCTGTTTTCAAAAGTAACGAAAAGAAGAAAAGCACTCTGAAGTTAAAAAACGTAAAATACTGTTAACTCAGACAGCACATGGAGATTGCTTGTTAAAGTATGATAGAAATTAGTGTAAAGCCTAAGTAAGTTAAGGCATAAACTTAACATAGACCAAAAGTCATCATTGGAATAGATCTAATATTGTGTTGTTGGTATTTTTAAATAGCAACGTATATTTTTGGTTTGAGCTGATTGAAAGTTTCGAAGTTGTTATGAATATAAGCACTTCTGTTGGAACTCCCCTGCCTTCTATCCTTGGCCCATATTCTAATTCTGCTTGCTCTTCCTGGGTGATTTTTAATATTATCATAATTTTAACTACACAGCAGCCCCAATACTGTTGACTACCAAATCTGGGTATTTAACAGAAGCTTCACACTCATGTCCAATTATCTCCTAAAATTTCCACTAGTTATGTAAATCTCAACTTGTCCAAAACTAAATTCATGATATCTTACTTATATGTAGTTCTCCTCTTATAATTACTTAATTGTTGGCATCCCATCTACTTGACCACCCATGTTAGAAACTTTGAATCTTCCCTATCCTTCACCCTCCCTACGTTCAATAACTTATCAAATCTGCCCACCTGTCCTCTTAACCTCCATTTGTTTAAGCTTTGTCTTCTTCCACCTAAGTGCAGACGCTCATTTTTGCTCCCCTGGAACTATGGTCTCCTAATTGGTCTCTCTGCCAACAATTCTGTCCCTCTATAATTGTCTCCTCCACTGCTGGAGCATTCTGAAATGCTACCAGTGTGTCCTGAAATGCAAATCTGTCTATATCATCCAACTATTTAAAATCCTCAATGGTTTCCAAAAGATATATGCATTACTTTTCAAAGTGTGCATTTCAGAACTCTAGTCCCAAAAGATGGCATTTCTAAGTGTTTCATGGTCAGAAACTGTATGGTATGTCCTTGTTTCAGAGAGTCACAAGGCACATTAGCATATTTAAGTGTCTAAGAGATCCTACATTAAAAGAATCTTTCGATCCAGTGTTTTCCAAACTTTCCCCCCACAGAATTCTGCCAGGAACAAAATATTCCATCAGGAATCTGCTAGGAAAGCTCCTTAACATGTTACACGAGGCCTTGCATTAACCTGGACGCTGCCCAACTAACTCTTCAGTCCCCACTCCTCTCCACTCCGCACATACCATTCTGTTCTCTGGTTTCGCTGAAGCTTTGTTTCTCAGTCCTTGGCTCTACCTCATACTACTGCTTCTCCCTTCTACCCTTCTTTGATTGAATCCAAAAGCAGCTTTCTGCAGAAAACTTTGCTTAACGCCTTCTGTGCTTCCACAGCCCTGCAAGCTGGCCTGCCTCATTATACTTACCACATCCATTGATGGATCTCACTCCCTTACTAGACTATATGCCCCCTGAAGGCAGTGATTACACTTTACTCACCTTTGTATCCCCAGCATAACCACGATACTTAGCATTTGGTAAGACTGAAATGAAATAAATAGTGCCTGGCACATGTAGCAGGAACCCGTAAGTAAATCTCATACTTGTTAGTTGAATTGGAAACAGATTTCCCTCAACCATAAAGCACTTATTTGAATATTTTATTTGAAGACTGAATATAAATCAATTACTTCAATGATGACTTTTATCTGATGTACTTGATACACTTTTCATTCTCACGACTGTGCCTTCATGGACATTGGTACCCTTTTTACTATACCCTGACAGCACATATGATGTTGTTGTTCCACAGACCTTTAGTCTGGTGGCCTTTTATTCAGTTTCTTTGCAAGTTAAATCTTTCAGATGCATGGAACTGAGTAGGCAAAGGAAAGAGGGTGTGGTTTGGGAGCCCCCGGACTGGTTCATGAAAGGATATAGTGAGGTAAATTACTGCTGACACAGTGCCCTCTGACAAAATAAGCAGGCTGGCCTAGGAAAATGATCACAAGCAGCATATGTACCGGTTGGGGAAAAGCAGGGCATTCCAGATGGCTGTGTGACAGCTGAACTTTCTAAACAGACTTTCAGAACAGAGAAAGGAAAAATCTGTTATCCAGGCCATTTTTAAATCTCTGTGATATCACCTAAAGTTACTGCTTTTAAGTGCCCAAGATTCCTGACTGGTAAATATTGACTATTTCATTGTAAGGCAAATCATGCTCTTAAAATTGGAGGCTGGAAGGATATTTCCCAAATATTTTGCTAGAGTACCTTTTTCCTTATAATTCCTTTCCCCTTTTACTTATCATACATCACCTATCATTTCTATTACATTTTTGCAGAAAATCAAACCCATACTTACCTGTGGGCTAGTGAGAACTTATGTATTTGGATCCTTTGATATTTCTGAATGAATCAGTCTTTAACTTAAATATCCCTTACAATCTTTAATGGATGCCTTCTCTCATGAAACAGAGGCGTCTGCTGACAAGGGGACCTCGGTTACACTACACAGCGCAGGGGTGATCCTTCTCTGGTCCAACGGCACATGAATTCTGAATCTCATTAAACGGCAAGCACACATGCAAATTTCATCATGGCATTACACAGTATTCTGATAAGGGTCCTTTGAGAGAATTCTACGCTACAAATCCCAAACATGTGGAAAGATAATAAAAATGGAGCGTCACTAACTGCTCTAGTCCCCTGAGACAATCAAAAATGCTCCTAGGATTATAGAAGGAGCCTCGGCTTGGCCACCTGGTCGTAGGTTGTAGCTACAGTTTAGCGGCTCTTTTCTAGACTTAGAAACTGACAAAGATTAAGGGGAAAAAAGTTTCTTTTTTCTTAAAAAAACAGCAGAGAGAAAAAGCATAATAGATAAAAGAGGGCAGACACAGCAGCTTCCTTTTCTTTTTCTTTCTTCAAAACCTCCTCTTTAGCCTCTCATTTAAATGGGATCCTGAGGATCCTATTGACACCTTTCCAATGTAGTCTGTCCCTTTGTATGTAACTCATGTCTTTACTTGGCTATTTGGATACCAGCTCCAACTCCACACCAAAATGCTTATATTTCCAATATAATAACAAATCTTTCTGAGATGCAAGGTTTATGTAAATGTATATAAATTCATAATTGCCCCTTTTTGTTTGGGGTATTTTTTCACTTTTCCATGTTGTAATCTTGTATCATTTGGCAAACTGTTATAATTCCCCTTTTCTTTCTCAGTCATTATCATTTTATATGACTCTCCTGTTCCTGGAATTCCCGGAACCCATTTCCATTCCAAGCTGTTAAGTTTCTTTTGAAGAGCCACTGTATCTTCCCTCCCGTAAATGTCTAAACTGGTATGTACTGTGTTTTATTTCTCTGTCCTCATTCCCATTGACAATGCCTTACAATTTAGGTCACAATGGGCTTCATTATCATGCTTTTTGGTTTCTTTGGAGTCTAGATAAGGAATAAAATGTCCAATAGAATAAATATGACCTTATTCTGATTCCTATGACACTCAGCCAGGCATCTTGGCCCAACAGGTTCATTTTTACTCTTTGTCTAGGGCTGAAAAGTATTGCCCAGATCAGTTGAAACCAGCCTTTAAATGAGATACATCACTTCATTTAAAAAAAAAGTCTCAGAGAAAAAAAAGTAGCAAACTATATTTCTTTTTTTGTTTAGAAATTTTAGATGGAAAAATTATTCAATACCATTGATATAATCCACTTTTTGTAAAAGGCAGCATGGTTTGAGATTCTATTCTACCTAATGTTTACACATGTTCTCCCATTGTTTGATGTCAGACTTGCAGGATCTTGTTTTTGGCTTCTTGCCTGGCTCTGTTGGTGTTTTTATGGGCTTTGATGGTATGTATCTAACACCTGCACTTGGGGCAACTTGATATTGTGGGAAATTTACGAGATTAGCAGCTGTGAGATCTGGATTCTAATCCTAGCACTGCTATAAAATAGTTATAATCTTGGATAAATCATTCAAGTTCCAAGGCTTAATTTTTTTCATCTGTATGATGAAGATATAGGTTTATTAAATCTCTGTGTATTCTGAATCTCTGACTGTGTGTGTCTGTGTGTGTAAGGCCTGAATCTCTGACTATGTGTGTCTGGGTGTATCAGACTTCCTTCCTTGGGACTGATCCTGTGGGAAGACCATGCAGAGGCTGGCAGTGCAACTGGACTTAGGAGCCTCGAAAAGATTCACTGAACAAGAAGTTCTACAGATCTCTGTCTTCTCTCATGTGGCTTTAGATTCCATATTAAAGAATTGTTAGCATCAGTGATAGCCAAGGAAAAAGAGGTGCCATCTCCAGAAGGCTTTGCCTTATATATATAATATAAATATATACAAATATATTATATATATTATATTATATTATATATAAATATGTAAATATAAATAAATATATTATATAATATATTATATAAAATGCATATGATATGTTATATAATATTTGTATATTATATAAACATATATAATATATATTTCCCATTGGGTATGTATGGTTAACTTGCTGTGTCTCTTTATTGGGTATTAATTTCTTCAATAACTGAGGCAACTCTTTGGAATCTGAAAGTGCAGAGGGCAAAATAATAAACATAGCTTGCCTAGGTAAAGGACTATAACATTTACAAAGGACTTTTATGTCTATCTCAATGAAAGGGCAAGCAGCCAGGAACCATGGGAGTGAGTGGTCACCAACAAATGCCACTTAAAAGATAAGACAAGGGGTCTTCCGGCCAAGATGCAGGTGTAGGTGGAAACACTGTGTCTCCTCGCATGACCAAGTTTAAAGACAACAAAGTATCAGTAACAAAAACACAACCAAAACACAGAAAATTGAACTGTACAGAAGTCCGACAGCAACGAACCATTCAGTCAGACTGGTGAGAGGGGTGGAGTCAGCAGTTGGTAGAGAGGGGTCACTCAGGAAAAAGTGGCCAGACCGACCCAGGTGCGCAAGTGGTGGTTGGCAGATCCGAGGTGTGTGTGGCAACAGGCAGACCCAGTGGGGGTGCAAGGTGGCTGGCTGACCACAGCCACACATTCACACTCAGATAAACTAGGCAAAGAAGCAAGCAGTGAGACAGACTGTGCAGGCCAGGGCCCCAGTGACAAGAATTAAAGCCTAAAAGCACCAACTGAAAAGACTTTGGGGGTCGAAGTGCTGGGAGAATCTCCCAGGCTCACATAAAGTTTGTTGGAGAGACCCACAGGGTCCTGGAGGGTGCACAAGCCCATACACCTGGGAACCAGCACCAGAAAGGCCCAATTTGCTTGCGGGAAGAAGCAGAGGGGACCGAAATCCAAGAGAGCAGAACAAACACCATTGCCCCTCTTTAACCCCGCCCCCACATACAGCCTCACAACCCAGCAACTAGGTCGCCCCACCCTGGTGAACACCTAAGGCTCCGCCTCTCATACCTAACAGGCTCGAACAAACCAAAACAATATGGCTCAAGAAGAACAGCTCAAAGCCCCAGAGCCAATACTTCTAAGCAACCAAGAGAAAGCCAACCTATCAGATGCACAGTTCAAAATAATGGTGATCAGGATGCTCACAGTACTGGTTGATTTTAGTCACAAATTAGAGGAACAAATGAAGGCTAAATTAAGTGAAATGAAGGGAAATGCACAGGAAACCAATAGTGATGGAAAGGAAACTGGGACTCAAATCAATGGGAATGGACCAGAAAGAAGAAAAAAATGACTAAACAGAAAAGTATGAAGAAACAAGAATTTTAAAAAATGAGGAGAGGCTTAGGAACCTCCAGGACATCTTTAAATGTTCCAACACCCCAATTTATAGGGGTACCAGAAGGGGAAGAGGAAGAGCGACAAGTGGAAAACTTATTTGAACAAATACTAAAGGAGAACTTCCCCAACCTGGCAAAGGAAATAGGCTTCCAGGAAATCCAGGAAGCTCAGAGAGTCCCAAAGAAGTTGGACCCAAGAAGGAACACACCAAGGCACATCATAATTACATTAGCCAAGATTAAAATGAAGGAGAGAATCCTAGAAGCAGCAAGAGATAAGGGGACAGTCACCTACAAAGGAGTACCCATCAGACTGTCAGCGGATTTCTCAAAAGAGACCTTACAGGCAAGAAGGGGCTGGAAAGAAGTATTCCAAGTCATGAAATCCAAAAACCTACATCCAAGATTGCTTTATCCAGCAAAGTTTTCATTTAGAATGGAAGGGCAGATAAAGTGCTTCTCAGATAAGATCAAATTCAAGGAGTTCATCATCACCAAGCCCTTATTATATGAAATGTTAAAGGGATTTATCTAAGAAAAAGAAGATAAAAAATGTAAACAGTGAAAGGACAAGAAACTCACAGTTACTAACAACCACACCTAAAACAAAAGCAAACCAAGAGGACAGCTAGATCAGGAGTGGAACCATAGAAGCGAAGATCACATGGAGGGTTAGCAACAGGGGAGTGGGAGGAGGAGAAGGGGGAGAAGGTACAGAGAATAAGTAGCATAGACAGTAGGTAGAAAATAGATAGGGGGAGGGCAAGAATAGTATGGGAAATATAGAATCTAAAGAACTTGTGACACATGGACATAAACTAAAGGGGGGCGGGGAGTAGGGGGGGTGTGCACGGTGGAGGGGAATGAAGGGAGGGGAATGGGACAACTGTAATGGCATAATCAATAAAATATATTAAAAAGAAAAAAATTATTTGGTGCTTAGGAGCATTTGAGATCCTGCTCCCTGGCATATGTCATCAGTTTGGTTCAAATAAACTCTTAAAAAACTTTTAAAAAGATAAGACAACCTTCATAGCTGCTGAACACAGGCCATTGACTGAATACACTTTGGATGATTCTTGCATTCCCATTTGGTATGCTCCCTCCTTTTTCTTTTTTTCCCTTCTTTCTTTTACCCACATGCAACCCTCAAAGTGCTCTCCCTGCCACTGAACTTTCTGGAATACCCCACCGCAGAATTCTGCTTAGAATTGCATGCTCTGTCAGCTTGATAGCTGTAGGTCTTTACCAAGATTGCTGAAATATTCTTCATCAGAACATCCCAGTCTAATACAGTAAACCACAGTTATGTGTCAACAGATGCTGCTTTCGTAGATAAAATAAAGTAGGTTTCATAGAAAGAAAAACAAAAGGATGTTTTAAAAATATGTTGCTTTACAAGAATTTTAAGGGCTGAGTCAGCCAGTCAGGGAGATACTTGAGATACTTAGGGAACTGGAGCGATCTTCAGATCATACTGGAAAAGGAAAGCCTACCAGTAGAATAGATTTTAATATATTAAATGATATATAAAGTCATATAGCTTTTGTCACAGTTTGTCTTCTCAGATTCTATGTTTTAAACTTGTTAAACTAAAGACATACATATATTATCATGAATTCAAGTGATAGATATATTTATGAAATTATTCTAAATACTATGATTAACCAGTTTCCAAGATTGCAGCCAGTATTTCGATAACATGACTCCTCTAGCCTTGAATTCTTTCTCATTGTGTTTTTCTTCTCATAATAAAAGGATGTATATTTGTTGTAAGATTTTAGGAAATACAGGAAAGTATAAATAAGCAAAAGGCAGCAATCCAAGCAAATAATCTAACTACCAGAGAAAATTATTAATAATATCTAGGTGTATTTCTTTTCAGTCTCTTTTTTCCTAAAAATATCAACAATGTTCTATATTAATTATAATAATTATATATGTCACAGTTAACCAATATCTTAAAAATAAATGTGTATATCCATCCTATGTATGTAATATCACTTATATACTGATTTTCCTAGTTTTATACACTTAAATTGTTCAAAATTTTAATTCTAAGTAAGAATGAAAGAGTATAAAAACTTAATCTCCTCTCTAAATATTGCCACAAAATTCTTTAAAGTATATAATTATTGATTAAAATATTGGTTTAAATATTTCAAGATTCTTGATAGCTTAGTGAAAATATGGTAAAACACTGGAAATAGTAAATATATGGGTAGGCATAAAAAGTAACTGATAAATATTTTTCTTTCCATTTAAAAGGTGTGACTTTTAAAGCAAAAAAAGGACAAAAGCAAAAACAAAAACAAAAAACAAAAAAAACCCCGCAGTGCATTAATGGGTTTATAACAAATAAAGATGCAATAAATATGATGATAGTACTAAGGACAGGGGTAAATGGAATTACCCTATTGCAGGTTTGTGCCTTTTATCTGGAGTAAGTCAATACTGCTCCAAACAGATTGGGATAAGTTAAGAATGCATTTCTTAAACCCTAAAGAAACTGGAAAATAATCAAAGGAGAGGTAGTTAGAAAGTCAACAGAAGAATTAATACTAAAAATGCTAAAAAATTTCAATTAAAACAAAAGAAGGAATGAAATGAGGAACAAAAGAACAAAAAATGCAATGAGAAAAATAGCAAAATGACAGACCTAAATACATACAGCCAGATGATTAATGAATGATATTAAAGAAAGCAAACTAAACACTCTGATCGGAAGGCAAAGACTGTAAAAAAGCAAGTACTGCTCTGGCTGGTGTAGCTCAGTGGATTGAGCACGGGCCTGTGAAGCAAAGGATCGCTGGTTCGATCCCCAGTCAAGGCACATGCCTCAGCTGGAAGCCAGGTCCCCAGTGGGGGACATATGAGAGGCAACCACCCATGGATGTTTCTCTCCCTCTCTTCCTCCTTCCTGTCCCCTTTCTCTAAAAATAAATAAATAAAATATTTTTTAAAAAGCAAGTACTAGCTAGATGTTATCTACATGGGGTGTACTTTAAATACAGAGAAAAATAGATTTAAAGCAAAACAAAAAAAGAGGGGGAAAGTACCCCATGTAAACAGTAAACACAGGAAAGCAGAAGTTTTGTTAATATTGGACAAAATAGACTTCAAGGAAAGGAGAATTACTATGGTTAAAAAGGGATACTTCATAATGATAAAGGATCAATACATTAGGAAGATATGACTGTTTTGAATGCATATTTATTTTGTGATGGATGGTGAATTTTCCATGAAAAATCCATTCAAGAGAGGAAGAGTATGAATTCTGGCTGGACAGCTTCCTTTCCTGCCCCAGGCAGATTACTTACTTACCCTCTGTAAAATAGTAGGACACTTTATAAGGCTCTCGTGAGAATTAAGTGACTGCCCCCAGTAAACATGTGATTGTGTGGGTTGTTGTTGATGCTATTGTTACTCTCATCTTGTGGCAAATTGTAGGATAATCAACATATTCATAGATTAATAGCTCAGCTAAAATAGTTGTTCATTTTTACAGGAAAAAGAATTCCTAAACAAGGGCTAAAGCAAATAGAATGCCTCCCCCCACCCCATGTGTCATTTTAGCGTCAGAGACATAGGAGTAGGACTCCAAGAGAAGAAAATAATGTTACAGATGCTTGGGTGTATGTGGAAGGGGACTAGGATGGAGGGAGGTCTAAAGAGAATTTGGGTCTGGGGAAAGGCTAGATAGAGGGCTTGTATAATGAAAAAATTAAATTTGCTGTGTGGTGTTAAATGTTGCCTTCTCCGTCGTGTCATGAAAACATCAGCAGAACCTACATTGCTTACCAATTTGGTTAGGATCAAGTTCATGTGAGAGAAGTCAAGATACAGTCCAAGGCTGGCATGGTTTCTACAGCATACCAAGACCCATCCAGTGTTCCGCTCTTTTGTCTTAGGTATAGTCCTTTGTCATCTTGGTCCCATATGAGTTTAGGAGTACCAGTCACCACAGCGCATTCAAAGCAGCAAGATGGAAGAAGAAAAAGAAGGAATACACACTCTTTCAAGATTTTCCCGAAATACTACATAGTAATTCCTCTCAGATTTCATCGTCAAAAACGAATCACATGGCCATCCAAGCAGAGCCGTAGGCTAGGAAATGTAATCTTCTAGCTGGACAACAATATGCCCAACTAGAATCGAAGGTTCTCTCATTGAAGAAAGGGACTTATCAATGCTTGTATGTTGTTTATGTTGGTGTGTTATTTGAGTATGTTTATGTGTGGGGGAAAAAGATGTGCATGATAGGCGGGACTTTAGAATGCAAAGTAAAAGGTTGTCAATGAGAACAAGTTTTGTAAGAGTTGGATGGGTGACTAAAAATAATTTCCTTCTTTCTCATTAAATCCCTTTACAGTTATAAGCTAGCACATAATTATTCCCTGTAAATTTGCATCTTACCCATAGCCCTCCAGTTAGATTTAGCTTCACTGAAGGTTTTGTAGGCCTATAGATCTAGTGTAAGGAGGATGATACTGAAAAAAACAGACTGCATAAAGATATTACCATAGTGCAAACATTAATTCTTAATATGGTAGTGGAATAGGTACTTTAAGTATGAATTCTCACCTAGCCTAATGTTATAAAGCTCTGCAGTACTGAAATTCCTTGATCTGATTCTTAATGGGCTGCCTCAATTCTCAATCTGGGCATTTGTGAAGTATAAGGCATTAGGATGCCGCATCCACTCATCTGAATCCTTATTTGGTGTATAGATCACTAGCACTACTCGTTTGGTAGTGTAGTGTAGTGGTAAACTAAAGTAAAGGTAGACTTGAACTGAATCATCATCCTCATTAATCTTTGAACTTGGATTGGATTTTATAAACTGCTTCAGCTCAAGGGGGGGAAGATTATGCTATATGCACTTCCAGTGGTTTTCCTGCACTTTCTTTTCTGCTATATTTTTGTATCATTAGGCCACCTATGTATGTATGACCAGGTGAAGAATAAAAGCTGATGATGCTTCCCCTCTGTTTAATGATGCTGTTCAAGGTTATCATCCAATATCATCCATCCTTTCATTCATCAAATACTCACTGAACATTGATGACATACTAGGCAGTGTGCTCAGTGTTGGGAATAAAGCAAAGAGCAAATGCTTAAAGGTCTTATCAGAAATGCCTTTCCTGAAAGTACCATCTAAAGTAGTTTCTTTCTGGGAATATAAGACAGAAACCTGTACTTGAACAAGAATTAAATAAAAAAATTATATTAAAAAAATAAAAATAAAGTTCACAAAACAAAAAAAAATTAAAAAAAATAAAGTAGTTTCTTTCTGTGTCTCTTATTTGTTTTATTCATAATCACTTTTTAGCAATCTGTCATTTTACTTATTTTTAGGGTTAACCCTAAGTTCAATGTGGCCAGAGAGATTGTTTCTTTTCACATTTCATCCCAGTCTCTAGCACAGTGTAGTATATAAACACTTAAATATTTGACTAATTAATTAGCATAACAGACCCTGGATACATAGTTGTGGTTTTTCTGATTGAAGTTCAGACTCTATAACAAAGAAATTATCAAAAAAAGTCTTGAAAAAATATCTTCAATAATTGAATCACTCAGTCCATAAATCAAGTCAGCACTTTCTACAATTCTAATAACTAGTATGTGTTTTATGTAAAACAAATAGATTGTTCTAATCTTCCAACATAATTCTTACTTTTCTGTGCCAAACACTATTAGATTCAATTTACCAGCAGGTGGCGCTCCAAAGTAAAGCGGTACATACTACTATCCACCCTCTCCTATTAAAAAAACTATTTTTCATTGGTTATAGGTTAATTAGTAAGTGGTTATTAATGAGAAAAGTCTTTCACATCGTTCTTTCCAATAAATTTGAAATGTTTTTAAGTAAAGGGTTAAAAGTAAAAAATTATGTTGCACTCCAACAAAATTTATAACTGAGGAGAGGTAAAATGTAAAAACAAGGTAAAAGGAAATGAGAACGTAAATTGCTGTTACGTTTTTCCAAATCAACTTATTTAGAGATCAAATTTGAACCAAGTGATTGGCAATCTAGGTTATTAAGCTACAAGTTCTTCAAAAATAATTTCACTAAGTCTTCCTATTACATCAGATGGTTAGCATATTCCATTTTACTTATATCTATTATTATATTAGCTGTGTTATGAAAGTATGATAGTAAAGTTTTATATACATACAGACCAAGTATCTATAATATATGAGGCTTCATGAAGAACCTAAGATGCATGAGCTTATTTCATGTTTGGTCTTCACACCAATCCTGTCAGGTGTAGCAGGTGTTTCTGTCCTCACATTGGAGATGACTCAGAAAGGTCAGGAGATCTAAGTAAGCTAACTAGCTAGTAAGTTGCAGGGCATAGAATAGAACCAAAAACTTTGACATCTTCAATGCTCATTTTTCTATATCAATTAATCTTTCTTTTTATGTACCTAAGATTTCTTGTATAGCATTTCAACAGCAGTTATACATACAGCATTAACATTTTAGAAAGAAATTTTATTTGCTTGCTTGTCATATTTTGCTTGCTTGTTTGTTTTGTTGTTTAGATTCCTTTTAATGGTGATATCATATGGTATTTGTCTTTCACCACCTGGCTTATTTCGCTCAGCATAATGCTTTCCAGTTCCATCCATGATGTTGCAAAGGGTAATAGTTCCTTCTTCCTTTCTGCAGCATAGAACTCCATTGTGTAAATGTACCGTAGATTTTGGATCCAGTCATTTACCGATGGGCATCTAGGTTGCTTCCAACTCTTGGCTATCGTGAATTGTGCTGCTATGAACATCAGGGTGCATAGGTTCTTTTGGATTGGTGTTTCAGGGTTCTTAGGATATACTCCTAATAGTGGAATTGCTGAGTCAAAAGGCACGTTCATTTTTAGTTTTCTTAGAAAATTCCATACTGTTTTCCATAGTGGTTGTACCAGTCTGCAATCCCACCATCAGTGAACTAGGGTCCCCTTTTCCCCACAACCTCTCCAGCACTTGTTGTTTGTTTCTTTGTTTATGATTGCCATTCTGACTGGTGTTAAGTGGTATCTCATTGTGGTTTTAATTTGCATCTCTCTGATAGCTAGCAATATTGAGCATCTTTTCATGTGTCTCTGGATGACCAAAGACACTCAAATACGGAACAGGCTGACAGGGTCCAGAGCGGAGAGGGGAAAGAATCATAGGGGAAAAGGGGATGGACTCACATGAACAAGTATAAAGGACACATGGACAATAACTAAGGGTAGGGGGCAGAAATGGGGGGGAGGTGGGGAGCACTGGGGGGGGCAGGGCAGGGTTGGGAATATAAGACAGAAAGCTGTACTTGAACAAGAATTAAATAAAAAAAATATAAAAAAGAAATTTTAAAGGTAACAATGAATACACTAGTTTAAAAAATATGTGTTCAAGTTTAAGGAAAAATACAATTTCTCTATTCCCCTTCCAAAAATTTCTCAGGCTGCTTAGATTTCCCATAGTAGTAATTCTTCTAGGCTTAAGGTCAATTATAATACTAATAAGTTGTCTGAAAAAAAATTAAACCATTTTCATTCACTAATGTTTTAGCAAGAATTTGTTTATTATATTATTAACACTAATTACTTGGCAAAAGCTTAGGGAAATAAAGCAGAGAGCCTGGTAATTTTGTTGGAGAAAGTATAGCATGGTCATTGAAAGTGAGGACTATGGAAAGAAACAAGAAACCAAAGAGTATATACTGTATGATTTCAGTTTTAGGAAGTTCAAGAACAGGCAAAGCTAGTCCATGTAAAAGATACCAAAATGGTGTTTATCTTTGGAAGGTTATCTACCGTGAGAGAGCATAAGAGAACTTCCTGAGCTAAGAATATTCTGCTTGTTATTACACAGTATATAACACCAGAATTTATAGACCTATATATTTAAGCACTGTTGACTTTACTTCATGTAACTTATTCCTTAATTCATAAAATCTTTTTAAAAGTGAGAGCTCTGACGTCTAACAGAGCTGACCAAACCAGGGTCTGCAATTTATTAGTTTTAAGATATTACATGTTACTTAAATTGTCTAAGCCATAGAAACCTTGGAAAATTGAGATAATAATATCTATCTAGTGGGGTTGTTGCTTGGGTTAATAAAGCCGGCATACTTGGTGCCCAATAAATCTGGTGACCATGATTATCATTATTACTACTATTATTTAAAACAGGAAAATGAAAAGTAGGAGACAAAACAGAACAACCACATTCAATAAATAAGACTAGATTAAGTAAATATCACCAAAGGGCAACCTTGGAAACTTGCGGACAGAATGAAATCATGGTCTGAGCAGGAACAGTGCCAGTATAATCTGGTAAATTTGGGCTCTTGAAGCCAGACTACCTACATCTGAATCCCAACTCTGCCACTTCGTGGGTGTGTGATGCTGTCCAGGTTATCTACTCGCCATATTAAAAGTGGGATCACTGATATTCACTTTACATAGTTTTTGAAAAAGAAAGGCATTTGCAGTGAGGGAAAAAATAATGAATTTTAGAACTCATAATTTAAATACCTGTAGTATATGTACAACTGAGATGAAATACCACCAGTGTTTTTTATCTTGGTTGGGCCATTCTCATCATTCATGTCTCTGTTTAAAAGTCATGTACTAAGAGAAACCTTCCTAAGTATTCTATCTAAAGTACTGTATTCATTTCCTAGGCTTCCATAACAAACACAAATTGTCTGCCTTAAAACAATAGAAATTTACTCCCTCGAAATCCTGGAGGCTAGAAATCCAAAATCAAAGCGCCAGCAGGGCTTTGCTCTCTCCCAAGGCGCTATGGAAGAAATCTGCCTTCCCTTTTCTAGATTCTGGTGGGTGCTGGCAATTCTCCGTGTTCTTTGGCCTGTAGATCATCACTCCAAACTCTGCCACCTTCATGTGGCTTTCTCCCATGTGTCCATGTCTCCATTTTCTTTTCATAAAGACACTAATTGTTGGATTTGGGCTCACTCTAATTCAATGTGACTTTCTCTTAACTAAATTATATCTGCAAAGACCTTATTCCCAGTAAGGTCACATTCTGAAGTTCCAGGTGGACATGAACTTTTTTTTAGGGACACATTCAACCCAATACAAATAACTTTCACCAATAAGACAAAAATAAAGTAGTTCAACATATGGTAACCATTCTTTACTAAAAGCACATATATTCTTTATAGCACTTTTTCCCCACTTTTTGATTATCTGTTTCTCCAACCTAAAATCTAAGCTTCCTGAAGATAAGAACCAAAACAGTGCCTGGCATTCACAGAGCTTCAAAAAAAAATTTTTGACTTGATTCTAACTGGGGAAAAAAAGAAAAGATAATTCACTATAAAATAAAAAGTTTGGTGTGATTGGGTGGACATGGAGGAGGGTGTAACAAGGATAAATAGTAATGGGGGGAAATACAATAAAAAAAAAACTGTTTAAAAAAAGGTTCCTAGCCATTGCCCCAGAAAGTTTTCCACCACTTCCAAGACACATTTTTACTGTAATCAGTACGTAACCAGAATAAATCAGTTGAATATTACCAAAATGAGCTGATCAACCAAGTGTTCCAGCCACAACATGGGCCTTAAATGACACTCTGAATCCTGGGATTCGTAAGTATTACTTCAGAGGTTACAAGAGGTGTCAGGGGATGAGACTAGGAGGGACCACACAGAGCACAACCTCCACCTCCCATTCACACCCTCACTTCAACATCCTCATCTGTTTTATGTAGTTTTGTTTGAGAAAAAGAAACAGCTTTTTTCCCTTAAGTTTGAAAGTCACCAATCTAAAGATAACAAACAGCTTTTTCTCAGATATTTTGTCTAAGTAGGTAGTCTCTTAGAGGAAAAATAATTGCTATTTGGAATTGCCCTCTTAATAAGGAGAGCTAATTTATGACCTCACACTTACTTTGGAACGTTTTAGTTGGATTTTAAGGGTAAAGCAATCATTTAGATGGTGGATTATTTTTTAAAAATTTAACTACTTAAAAACCACTTTCAGTTGACATCACAGATTTGCAAATTCACTGTAATATTTGGATACCAACTATACAAAATGTAGAAGAGCTAAAAGAGCATGCATTTAGGAGTCGGCTACAACTGGGTATGAAATTATCTCAGTCACTTCTTAGGTGGCATTTCTTGGCTTAAATCATTTCTTTTAGTTTCTTATCAGCAAAATAGAGATTATGTTAGTTATTTCATAGGTTTACTATGAGAATTACATAAATTATGTAAAAGCACCTTGAATATAGTAGGTACCTAATAAATGTTACTTTCTTTCCCTCAAATAGTATATTTAAAACTTTTTTCAAGGATTTGTTATAGCATCTGTCTTAATTTCAACTTTCTTATGTGGAAAACCAGTGTTCTATTTGTTACTTAGTAAAGTTAAAACATTGATTATATTTTGCTCCCGATATATACTTAATTGAAAGTTACCTCAAATCAGTAAGTGGCTAAAAGCCTTCCTAAAAATGTAATTCAAAGAGGTAAAGTAATAAATAATTTATATCTCAAAGAATATACATTTCCTATCTTGATTTACAAGTGATGTTTTGAAACTGGCCTAAACCTAATGACTGGGCATGATGCCCTATAAACAGATGGATGGGACAGTGCAGGTGCCAGAAATCCAGCATGGCCACAGTTCAAGCACAGTGTTAAAATGGTGACAGTTCTTATAATTGGTCATCTATTCCTAGTAATAAGTAAGTCCATCAGAAACAGAAAACATCCGGGTCAAGATGGCAGCACAGGTAAACACAGCTTGCCCCCTCACACGACCACATCAAAATTAAACTAAAATATAGATCAACCATCATTCAGAACTGTCAGAAATGGAATTGAATGGAATTCTAACAACTATGCAATTAAAGAAACCACATCCATCCAGACTAGTAAGGGGTGGAAATGAGGCATGGGCTAATGGATAAAAATTCAGGAGGGATCTCTTAGGAGCAAGGAGTCCCAGTCCCACACCAGGTCCCCTAGCCCAGGTTCCAGTGCAAGGAAGATAAATCCCCATAACTTCTGACTGAAAAACCTAGCAGGGATAGAGTTGATGGAAGAAACTTCTAGAGTCCCAAGCAGATCCCTTTAAAGAACCCACACATGGACTCACCTACTCAGACTCACTCCAGCATCAGGATAGCAGCTTGAGAGGTACCAGTAACATACAGGGTGGAACAGAAGTGTCTGGCATCATGGCACACACTGAGGGACTGCTTTCTCCCAGACAGAAAGGGTTGGCGGGGCAGAAGCCATTGTCCCATTTCTGAACCCTCCCACCACAGAGCCACAGAGTCGGCAGGCAGATGCCATATCTGAGACTCCATCAACCTGGCTAACTATCTGCCCCACTCTGGAGATCCCTTGAGACTCCATCCCACCCAACTTACGGGCCCACTCAAGATATGAATGGCTGGTCTTGGTTCAAGTATCGCAACTTCCTAAACAATAAGCAACATCCAGCCTCAGTAAGTGCCTAGCCTTCAGCCCTATAACTCTTGCTAAGTGGTCCTGGTCCCAGCACTAGTAGCAGCCAGCCTTGATTCATGGCTTGCTTCACCTGGGAATCTCCAAGCACAACACAAGTAGAAAGCCATCGCAGATTCCTCTATAGCTAAGGCAGAGTAGTCCCAAGCAAAACACAGGAACTATTGACCTTGGGGCTGACCTTGGTCTGTATCACCCAGGAGACCCCAGAATTTGTGCACCAGTGGAAAACTACAGATCATGTTGAAGCACCCCCACCTGCCCCTGCACAGCTGACCCTCCACTGAAGGGAAAGGTTGGTGGTCGGTGGTCAAAGCCAGTCTTTGCAGCTGACTGGCCTGGCTAAATCCCTGCAATTGACTTGCCAAAAGAAATCAAGGCTCAATTACAACAGAAGGGTATACTCAGCCCACACAAAGGGCACACTTTGGATACCTAGCTCAGGTGATGGGGAAGGCTGTGCCACTGGACCCTATAGGACACCTACTATATTAGGCCAAGTTTCCAAGACAAGGAGTCGTAGTAACTCTATCTAATACATAGAAACAAACACAGTGAGGCAGCCAAAATGAGGAGACAAAGAAACATGGCCCAAATGAAAGAACAGATCAAAACTCCAGAAAAACAACTAAACAAAATGGAGATAAGCAATCTGTCAGATACAGAGTTTAAAACAGTGGTTATAAGGAGGCTCAGGGAACTTAGTGAGGACCTCAATAGCATAAAAATAGATCCAGTCAGAAATAAAGGATATGCTAATTGAAATAAAGAACTATTTACATGGAAACAACTGTAGAGTGGATGAAGCCAAGAATCAAATGAATGACTTGGAACATAAGGAAGCTAAAAACAACCAATCAGAGCAACAAGAAGAAAAAAATCCAAAAAAGCAAGGCTAGTGTAACCAGCTTCTGGGACAACTTCAATTGATGCAACATTCATGTCACAGGGATGCCAGATGAAGAAGAGAAAGAGCAAGAAATTGAACATCTATTCGAAAAAAAATGAATGAAAGAAAACTTTCCTAATTTACTGAAGAAAATAGACATGTAAGTCCAGGAAGTTCAGAGAGTCCCAAAACAAGATGAATGCAAAGAGGCCCACTCCAAGACACATCACAGTTAAAATGCTAAATGTTAAACATAAAGAGAGATTCTTAAAAGCAGTAAGAGAAAAGCAGTTAGTTACCTACAAGGAAGTTCCCATAAGACTGTTAGCTGATTTCTCAAAAGAAACTTTGCAGGCTAGAAGGGATTGGGAAGAAATATTCAAAGTCATGAAAAGCAGGGACCTACAGCCAAGATTTCTCTACCAGCAAAGGTATCATTTAGAACTGAAGGGCAGATAAAAAGGTTTTCAGACAAGAAAAAACGAAAGGAGTTCATCATGAGCAAACCATTATTATAAAAAATGTCAAAGGGACTTACTTAAGAAAAAGAAGATCAAAACAAGGAGCAATAAAATGGCAGTACATACATACCTATCAACAATTGAATAGAAAAAATAAACTAAACAACCAGAAAAATGGATGCCAGGGTCCAGCCTCAGCAGGGTTTAGAGTCCCCGAAGGATGGATGGCACAGGTGACAAATGAAGAGTCAGACACCAGGTTGGATGCTGGAGAACAGCCAGCCTCCGTGGGTCTGACTGAACTCTCTGAGTTTGATTTAAGCTTTATTTTTATAGAGATTGATACATAACATTAAAGGAGCAGGTGCATGGCATGAAGTTATGTTAAACAAAGGTTATTTTGACCAGGAGAGTCATTAATCAGACAATTAGAGCTAGCTGTATGAATAGAGCTTTTGATGTCCTGCTTTTCTTATCGGTCTAATTCTACTTGATATATATTTTTTGTCTAAGGTAGAGGAGGGGCTGTTACTCCATCAACTTTTAGATATTCAGGGGCTACTTCATTAAAGGGGGATTTTGTTCTCTGGCCAAGAAATTATTTTGTATAACTTCATTGGAATTATGTGGATCATTGACCCTGAAATGCAGGTATCTAAAAATCCCACCACCTATTAATCTCAACAACAAACATTAAAGGAGAGATAGACAGACAGGAAATCCAGCCACAGTTGCCTCTGTTGTGTAGATGCCCCTCATCCATCCTGACTGTGTCAAAGGACGGCTGCTGGTCAGCTTCTGACAAATGGAGATAGAATCATGGATACACAGAACATTCTGACTGTTGCCAGTTGGGAGGGAGTGTGGGGAACGAGTTGAGTGAGGGGATTAAGAAGTACAAATAGGTAGTTACAGAATAGTCATGGAGATGTAAAGTACAGTATAGAAAGTGGTGTAGCCACAGAACTTATACACATGCCCCACAGACTTGAACAATGGTGTGGGGATTGCTTGAGGGTTGGGGGTGCTGGGTGGAGAGAAAAAAGGGGGAAAATTGGGACAACTGTAAGAGCATAATCAACAAAATGTAATTACAAATAGATAACATTCTGAAATGCATGAATGTTTATTTAATCTTAAGCAGTAATCTGTAAATATTTAATAATAAAATATTTGTGTTACCCTTTAAACTCTATCAGTGTGTATCTGATGTAGAGAACTCCTTTCTATTGTTATAACTGAAAAATACCTATATAAGTTGTTGGCATATGGTAATAGTTCTGTTTTTCTAGTTTCTGCCTTTCAAGTTTCTCCTTTCTACTTCATATTAGCAGAATTATTCCTAAAATTAATAGGCAGAGATTTCTAAATAATATAGTAATAATATTTGCAATAATATAACAATGAGGATGTTCATTTTAGTGGTATTTTTAAAAGGTTTTAAAAATTTATTTCTAGAGAGAGGGGGAGGGAGGGAGGGAGAGAGAGCTAGACATAAATGTATGGTTGCCTCTCACATGCCCCTCCCTAAGGACTTGGCCTGCAACCCAGGCATGTGCCCTGACTAGGAATCCAACTAGTGACCCTTTGGTTCACAGGCCAGCACTCATTCCACTGAGCCACACCAGCTAGGACCATTTTAGTGGTATTTATAGTGGAAAATGCTTGGATGGTTAACAGTAGGGGACTGGTTAATAAATTATTCTATCTGTACAATGGCTAAATTATGTTATATCCAAACTATACTATATAGTCACTAATATGTGCTGAAGAATATTTACAGAAAAGGGAAATGATCATTAATATTTTACTATGAAAATATATAACACAGACTGTTATAAAATAATATTTCAACAAATGATGCACTAAATACTTTGGGAGCTCTTTATTCTATATTCAGGATCTGATCATTTGTCATTACCTCTGGTTGCCCTGGTCCCAGTCATCATCTGTTTTCCCCTGGACTATCGCTACAGCATCCCAACTGGCCTGCCTGCTTCTTGTCCTACTTCATCAGATCTTCTTTACGAAAGAGGTCATGTCATTCCTCTTCTTCAAATACTCCATGACTTATCTCACTTAGAGTAACTGTCAAAGCTACCAAAATAGCTTATAGTGATTTTTGTGACTGAAACCTGTACCCCTCTCCATAGGTCTCTCTCCCTTCGCACTTCATTACCTCTCTTAGCTTGTCTCCTACTGCACTCCCACTTGCTCACTCCTTTCTAGTCTTACTGGTCTTCTTGATGGACCTTGAAAACAGGAAGGCTTCACATTTGCAGTAGCTTCTTGCCTGTAATGCTCTCCCCCCAGGTATTCAATGGTTGACATTCTTTCTTCCTTCAGGTTTCCATTTAGTCACTTTTTCAGAGAAAACTTCCTTTCATCCTATCTAGTATTGCAATCCATCCGACCACTCCATCCCTTCCTTACCAGGGATTCTCTATTTTCCTTCTTTGCATTCTTTTGCTTCCTAGTACTTAGCCACATCTAACATCCCAAAATTTTACTTATGTATTTTTGTCTATTGCCTGCACCACTCTCCATAGAGTTTCAGCTCCATGAGGCGGTGATTTAGGTCTACTTTGCTAACTGAGGTATCTGGCACATAGTAAATTGCTAGAGAGAAGAGACTTCATTCAGTCATCCAATTTCTCAAAACCAGGAGTAAGCTGTTAAAGTCCAAGAGTGCAATTTAGGAGAGTTGAAACTGAAGTTCTGTATTTATATCACTATTAACCTGTTTTACAAAGAACTGTCACAATGAGACCTATAATGCTTCTTTATCCATTCTATCCACTAATCAGGTAGCCAACCTCAGAAATCCAAATCAGAAGTTTAAAAAAATCAAGTTAGTGCAGCTTTATTGACTGTTGTAAAGCCTTTAAGTAGAGAAGGGCTATTAAACCTGTTGTACTACATTAGGTTGAAAGGTTTTTGGTCAAATTCCACTTTCCCCATTGTAAGAGTATGTAAACTATAGAGGGAGACTTGACTTTTGGTGGTAAATACACAATGTAATACACAGATGATGCATTATAGTACTGTACAGTTGGAACCTAAGAAATTTTACTAACCAATGTTGCCACTACAAATTTCAACAAAAATTAAAAATAAATAAAAAGAAGAACAATGAGAATTGGAAAAAACACTATATAAACTAAACAAGTTTGATTAAGCACATTGCAATTTAACTGCTGTTCTTTCTTAGATTATAAAGTCATAAGCTTGTCCGACACATGAGAAATGTGTGTATAATGTGTTGTGTCTGTTTCCCCAGTTATTTGCCTAGTGATTATTAATGCTCAGGCCATCAAGCAGTTATTTGGCATAATACTAGGGTTCCTTTACTAAAGTGTAATTTTTTGTTAATGAAGCCACAAGAATATTCTACTAAAACTATCGAAATTCAAGCTGATGCCATTGGCATAGAAAATATGATCTAAGACTGCTTATTAAAATTTCATCCTTTTATCAGAAGTGAAAAATAGCTTCTTTTCTTATGAAGTCTGAATTTATATCTCTAAATTTTTAACATAGGTATACATTTTAATTTGGAATATGAGAAAATAAGTTCATGACAACTCTTTACAAATATCAAATATTTTTCCAAATAAAATCATAAGAAGCACAGGTACCTTTGAGAGCTCTGGCAGAAGACAAGAAGTTGACCTTAGTTGCAACAGACTTCTAAGATTTTCATTATGTGTCTTGCACTTACACAGAGGGCCAGCTCCATGGGCATGCAACCTGTACAGGAGCATAAGGTTCTGTGCTTGGTTGTACTATCAAATCAACTACTTGATTTTTTTAAAGTAGAGATTGCTTGATTTTGAGAAGATCATGTATAGAACAAGTATATTTCTATGCAGAATGCATATAAGTAGAGGGAAGGTAGGGTGAGGAGATATACAACAGCAAAAAATTCTGGGAAACTGGAAGTCTGTATGAACTGTTCAATCATCCTACCTCCAGTTGTGAACTTCAAAGTTCACATGAAGCTTCAGCTCTGCCCAAAGCTAATGGGTCAGTGTCGTTCCTTTGTCAGGTAAAATTTAGGAGCGCAATGTCCATAGCTCATATTATTCTGCATCAGGTTGATCAACTAATCCTCCTCCAACTTTCTACAGTATTTCTGGTCAAAGCCATACCCACTTTCTCTAAACATGAGTCCATCTCCCTCCCACCTCCAGCCTCTTCTGAACCTGGAGTACTTCTGCAAGGAAGAAAGTGATACAGGGTGCATCCAAGGCGGGGGGCAAAAAAAGATTTGGGATGGTGTCCAGAACTTAAGGTGTATAGGACTATTGGAGAGACATATAAGATGTCCTCACCCCTTCCTCCACAAGTGTGAGTTGGGGGAAGGGACACAAGGAGCAGAACAGCAGGGCTGTTTTGTACAGCCACAGCCTTGCAGCTACTCCATGGCGTGGTCATTTAACATATCTATAGCCTTTGGTGGGTCACTTGGATATGTTAAATGGCTGCTGGCTGTGGCCAAGTTTGGAGCCAGGAGGATGAAGTCACTCGACCCCAAGATGTAACTGGGGGACAGGTCCCCCAAGTTACAGTGCCTGCATGGGAGCTTGGAGAAGATTGGCTCTAGGACATGGGGCCATACCTGTCCAAACTAACGATGGCAGCCCAGTAAACTTGTAATAATACAGAAATACTGGCAGGTGTAACTGATTGTGGGAGGACTCGGAAATAGGGGTACAGAGGAAGATTGGCGCAGGGATTTAAACCCAGACATGGCAGCCATTGGAGAGAGAGCCATGCAGTTTTGGGCAGAGTTAGGACCCCCTCTTGCCCAGGTTAAAGGGAAAGCCACATGGTTTTAGCAGAGTTAGGACCCCCTCTTGGTGAGGTGAAAGAGAGAGCCACACAGCTTTGCCAGAATGGAGATCCCTGCAGCCAGATGAAGAAGAAAGACACGTACTTTTGGTGGAGTGCGGACCCCTGCAGCTTTGGTAGAAGAGGCCCACACAGCTTTGGGGTGCTCCCTTTGGCCACGTGACCTGGAAAGCAGGAGAGACTTTGGAAAAAATGGGTACAAAGCACTCTTGCCAGTGGACCATGAGAGAAGGTGCTGCATGACTTTGGATTAATTGGAGATCCTGCCTGGACTGCGACACAGTTGATGGTACCAGAGGCCTAGAAAAAAAGGCATGTGCTCTTTTCCTGATTTATGGTACCCAGAGTTAGGACAGGGGGAGAAGGGAGCGCTGTGTGTGTGTGTGTGTGTGTGTGTGTGTGTGTGTATACCCTAAAGGACTTTGATATTTTAATGGAGGCATTAGGCCTTAATAGCATTAAATAAACATTTTGTTTCCTTTTCACAAATCTCTGGTGTTGCAAGATGTCTTTCCAATTGGCGACAGATGATTGGGCCCAGTAGGGGGGTCCGGACGGTATTAGTATACCATCCTCTGGAGTCTGGGGCCCTGGCGTATCTGTTCTGTAACAGTTTTTTTGGCATCCCTGGGTGGGCCAAATATTGCCCCCCCTTGGACCCCTGTTCGGTAACAAAAGTACACACCAGATATGAAGACCCAAAGTGAGTAAGGGGTAGGTTTCAAAGATTAATTTGTTTTCATGAAAGCATCTTACACACAAGTGATTCTGACTCATGATGGAGTTTAACATCAGTAGTTGGGTTGAACCAGGGAACATGTTACCTTAGCTATTCAAAGGTTAAATCTATCAGATGGCAAGGTTCTCATGGCTGGTTTTAAAATATATACCATTTATATTTTAATGGACAGCACTTCTACTGCTATATTTAATATTTTTGCAGATTAGAGGAAAAAATTAGAACAGTGGCCTTTCATTTGCTTATGTTTTGAATTTTCAGATTCTGTTGATATAAAAGCAAAAACATTTTGGTGTTGATATAAAACAAAAATATTTGGAGGCTAAACTTATTTCTACCTAATATTTTTTATGACCAGCTTTTTATATTTAAAAGCTGGTGACTGCCAGTCTAGCTATATAATTTTGCAGGTAATGGAATCCTGATTGTCATAGAGAAGGAGAAATGATGCAAAGCCTGACTTTTTCCCTTGCTCAAGAACATACTACATAAACATTTTCAAACTCAGAGAGACTCCAGTATTAGTATAACTTTGTATAACGGCAAATGTAATTAGTTGTGGCTCAAATAAACGGATAAAAATTCTCTTCAGGTCTGGACTTTTCCTATGTTGCATCAGTAACGGCCAGATCAAAGAGATACATAGAATAAGCAAGGTATGGGGGAGGGGGCAGCAGAGCCTCCATGTGCTCTCCAGGACCATGCGGCACCTCCGGCACCTCCACACGTTCGCCAGCCCGAACACCGGCTGAACCCCAGTCCTTCCGAATTTTTTAAAAGGCCTCATTACAGTTGGCAGTCGCTTGACTGACTAAATCATTGGTCATTGCNTCTGGACTTTTCCTATGTTGCATCAGTAACGGCCAGATCAAAGAGATACATAGAATAAGCAAGGTATGGGGGAGGGGGCAGCAGAGCCTCCATGTGCTCTCCAGGACCATGCGGCACCTGCGGCACCTCCGGCACCTCCCACCTCCGGCACCTCCACACGTTCGCCAACCCGAACACCGGCTGAACCCCAGTCCTTCCGAATTTTTTAAAAGGCCTCATTACAGTTGGCAGTCGCTTGACTGACTAAATCATTGGTCATTGCTGATTGACTCAATCTCCAGTCTCTTTCCTCTTCCCTGGATATAGAGGGTTGGGGTTGAAAGTTCCAATCCCTGAGTATCGCAGTTGATTTCCCTGGCAACCAGCCACCATCCTTAGGGACTTTCCAAAAGTAACTTCATTAGCATAAACTCAGGTGTAGTTGAGGGGGTTGTAATGAGTAAAGAGCCACATTTATCTCTCTTGTCACTTAGGAAATTCCAAAGGTTTAGAAGCCCTGTGTCAGAAATGAAGATAATTAAAATATGCATATTTTATTAAAAATAGCAATATCACAGCCCTGACCACTGTGGCTCAGTGGGCCGGGCATTGTCCTGCAGACCTAGAGGCATTGTCCTGCAGTGGTTAGATTCCCCCTGAGGGCACACCTGGCAGGTTGTGGGCCAGGTCCCTGGTTGGGGCAGGTAAGGAGGGCAACCAATTGATGTTTCTCTATCACATCGATGGTTCTCTCTCTTTCTTTCTCCCTTCCTTCCCCTTTCTCTAAAAAATTTTTTTAAAAAGTAAAATAAAATGACAATGTCACAATAGTATACTGTAACTGAGTTATAAAAGTTATACTTGTATCAATGGATAAAGAATGCTGGTGAAAGTTACTTTGTGAAAAATCATATTAACTAATAAAAACTACATATTTGTCCTTGGGAAATATGTGCTCTATTTTTGGAAGCCCAAACAGACACAAAACAGCTTACACTAAGTATTAAATGAGCAGTATGGAAAATAAATTCAGAAGGAGGGGAACATTGTAGACTGAGCTGGAAAGAACTCTATGAAGAAAAAAAGTAGTTTAAAAAATTTTAAAGGAAATCAAATCTATTAGCTCAAGTTAAAGAAGTATACAAAATATTTAAGTTTATGAAACATTTTTTACCTTTTCAGTAAAAGATACTCTATCTATCTTGCCCTGGCTGGTGTAGCTCAGTGGATTGAGCATGGGCCTGTAAACCAGAGGATTGCGGTTCGATTCCCAGTCAGGGCACATGCCTGGGTTGCATGCCGGTTCCTTGCAGGCTAACTACCAGCAGGGGACACACAAAAGGCAACCATACATTGATGTTTCTCTCCCTCTCTCCTTCCCCTCTAAAGATAAATAAATAAATAAAATCTTAAAAAAAAAAGATACTCTATTTAAAGTTACAAAAAGTTGCCTGTTATTCCATACTGACTGAAAAGTACAAAGCGGAGGTGGATTGTTATTTTGTCCTTAAAAATTTAACACAAAAAGCAATCTGCCCTGGCTAGTGTGGCTTGGTTTGTTGTAAAACCAGAAAAGCCAGTGTTCAGGGTGCCTGTCACCAACCAGACCCAATAAGCAGAGACAGGGACTGAATCTTTATGGGCGCTTTATTCAGACGGCCAGGGATCTGAGAGGATGGTGGGTAACAGAACATCTTACATTCCATTTCAAACTGACCCTTTTTATGAGAAGAAAAGTATAAGTAAGAGGTTTGGAGTTCAGGGGGAATGTTAATGAAATAAAAAGCTGCACCATTCTTTCATCTGTTGACCAGTGATTCTTATGTGTCCTGAGTGGTGGAAGTCTCTCCTTGGAGCTCAATGGTTCAGATACCATCTTGATTGCTTGCAGTCCTCCTGAGGCACAAAGGTGGAACTGCTTACGGTCTTCTGGAGTCAAGGTGGGTCATACTTTCAGCTTCTGAAACAATAGCTTTTTACATAAATTGATTACTAAGCTTATTAGCTATTACTTAAAACTAAAATTTTCCAACATTTGAGTCCCCCATCAGTTGGAGAGTGATCTCATACACTGAAAAGTTGTGGCTTTGATTCCCAGTCAGGGCACCTACCTAGGCTGTGGGTTCGATCCCTGGTCAGGGTGCTTACAGGAGGCAACAAATCAATGTTTCTCTCTCACATCATGTTTCTCTTTATCTCTTTAAAAAACATAAAAAAGGCCTCAGGTGAGGACAAACAAATGAATGCATAAAAAAAAGCAATGTGAAAATAGAAAAGAAATATAGCTACTTTATGACTAGCTGTGATTATCAAATTTTTTTTAAAGCCATGTCTTAGAAACATAAAGATTAGGGGATTTTACTCAAATCTCCAGAATAACAGATATTATATATAAATTGATGAGGGCTGACTTGAAACAAATTTATAATAAAGCTAGGGCTGAAAAACAGATGGAATGAAGCTCAAATAAGATTAAAAAACTAAATTATTCAAATTTTATTGAATGAATCATAAAGTCCATTTTCCTTACTATTCATACCAAAAAATCATTATGCTTGTTAGTCCTACACTCAATTTGTAGCATGAAGTGAGTAATTTACCATGCTTCCCAATTTATCTTATTTTGGATTTTTAACATAAGTTTGAAAACACCATTACTTTTGAGCAAGGAAAGAATATAGTATATTTGCTTGTGACCCACATGCCAGTATATAAAGTTATTTATATTTCTAAGTATTTTCCAGTCCCTTTCAAAATAATGATGCTTCATAATCTCAGATGATTAAAAAATGTATCATCTATCTACAGTAGTGGCTATTGTGGGGGTTCAGAATGAGTCATCCCAAGATGTGTCTCTATGGCATGCTGTTCGTTTTGAACTAACGGCAGCTCCAGCAGCAGACTCAAAAGAAAGTTCTGCCCTTCTCTTAACTGCCTAGAAGAACTGAACTTAGTGTCCACACAAGCAATGATCAGAGATAACCTCCTCTGACCTATCTACAGGGCAGGGCAAACTTCCATTTACTAAACATCTGCTCTTCTTACCCTGCAAGGACTTTTGCAGCCCACAGGGCAGCCTGCTCATCCCTAGCTCAGGAAGTCTTAACCTTTGTTCCCCTTCTGTCTCTGAACCTCTCCTGCATGTGGGGTCCCTGACTCTCTCACGTATATGAGGTTCCTGCACATATTAAATTGGCTTATTTTTCTCTTGCTAATCTGTCTCATGTCTATTTGATTATTAGACTACCCAGAAGAACCTCAAGGGTAAATTTGTTCCCTCCCCTACACTATCTTTTAAGTAAATAAAAGACAGCAAATTCACACCTTCAAATAATTATATGTAGTGATGGTATACCCACTTGGTTTTCTATAAACTAGAAAAAAGTAAAAATTTTGAAAAAAAATCCTTGAAGGCGAAAGCATGTGTGCACATTTATTCATGTGTGTTTATGCCAATGAGAGCTGTTCCCTCAGATGGGCACTTGGTTAACTCCCTCATTTCTTGAGGTATTTGCTCTGGTCTAATGTCACAGAGACCCACTCTAGCCAATTTTCTAATGAAACCTATTCTTCTAATACTTTCTCTAGTCTATTTTTCTTCCTATAGCACAAATCACCTAAGTATATAATTTATTATGTTATTATTTCTTATTGTCTGTCTTTTCCTGCTAGAATGTAATGGCCACATAGTCTGGAATCTTTATCTGTTTCATTCACTGGCATATAGCAAGAGCCTAGGATAAAGCCTGGAACATACTAATAACTCAATAAAGACCTGTTGAATTAAAATACAATGCAATGAATGAGACCAAAAGCAACGAAAGATCTGTTTCTATGAAGATATAACTGTACATAGTAGTATACTTTTGGTAAACACAAGTTAATTGTGTTTCTTGAATGAGGATGTTGATAATTTTAAAAGTCTTAAAGGGATATAAAATTCATACCCTGACACTTAAATCACCTATCTACAAAATGAACTTGATGCAATCTCATTTCCTGCTTCTCTCTTCCTCAAATGCTACCGCCTTAGAGAATTCTTCACTGACCACCTTATCTGAAAGAGCACTCCATCCCCTAGCCACTCACTAGTTACTGTGTTTCATTCCCTTCATAATTCTTACTATCACATGTTTTTATGTCAAATGTTTATTTGCGTATTGCTGGTCTCCTCCAGGAAAACAGGAGCCGCATCCGCCTTCCTTACTGCTGTTTCCCGGTGTTTGCACACCAAGTGCCTGGCACATGGTGAACACTGACCAGCGTGGATGCACGGGGAGTTCGCACGCACTCGTGTTCTTCGTAGGTTTCTCCAACAGTTTGTCTCCAGGTCTAAAGTTGCTAAGCTATCTCTTGCACTGTAGTATTCCCTTAATAATAAACAAATAAACAAAAAGTAGCTCTTCATGCTTCATATCATATCTAGCAAAATGGTCAAAGGTTTGAATAGATGTATGCCGTGTTTGATTCTACTGTCAGTGAAATTCAATACTGACCTGAAGATTGGATCTTAAATCATATTAAATAAAAGTTTTAAATTTATTCTTTGGTGTTTTCTGGGTGAAACTGTATTAATTTTATTGAATTAGAAGATAAGACCCTGTTCTCGTATTCTGTGGAGTTCTGTTTGACTTCAAAAGTTAAGCAAGGACAATGTAAAAGAGGTAGTTCAGACTATTTGCTCTCTAATTCTACCTCTGCTGTTTAACTCTGGGCTCAGTGACAGTAGTAGTATTGACGGACAGAGCTACCTGGCTTTGTAATGGGGGGCAAATATAAAAAGGTGCCAGACTTTTAAGAATATCATTCTGGAAAGAGTGTTGCTTCCTTACTTTGTTCTCTCTGGGCCTCACACTGTTCACCAAAACTGTCAGTTGTGGATACGCCTCAGTAATCATTTGCCAGGAGGTTTTAAATTTCAGAATTTATAAATTCATAAAATAATTGATGATGAATTATAAAAAATATACTTTGAGATGAACTATATAACTTCAGCATAAATGTTTTGAAGTATTTGTCTTTACTAAAATGTTTTAAATTGTTGAGCATATAAATAGGAAATGTCCTAATTTTTTCTTCAATAACTGTCCCCATCAATACCAGGTAAAACTCCCCCTTTTTTTTCAGAGTAGTGGCTCTATAATTGCTTACATATATTATAATTTTCAGCAATTTATTAGAACAGTGACAATCTAAGATTTAAGAATCAGTCATGTTAACTTGAAAGCTCCAATCTCTAACTCAATTCAAAACTCTTTTCCCTTTCTCCTCCTTCCCCTCCACTACCAGTGTGGGTAAAGCTCTCCTGACTTGGAGGCCGGAGCAGGAAATCTTGCTCTCAGATAACTGCTTCTCCTCCTTCTTCTAGGGTTAGTGCCCTTGGTTTATGGCAGAGTAAAGGGACAGAATAAAGGACAAATGCTTCCTTAATTAAAGAAGAAAAGGCTAAGTGTTTCCTTATTTGACTGGGCAAGAATAAAATCTTCACTGACTGGATAGATAACTTCTATGTGACAGAATCCAAAAGCTGAATCTTCAGTGAGCCCTCGTTGCAGGGGCTTACCATTACCTAGTCTCCTGTTTTGGTGGTTATCTGGTTCCAGCTTACTAGACCTCTTGCATTGGTTCCCTCTTGTAGTGCCCTCTCACCAACAAAAATGGCTCAAGCCCACCTACCTTTCCTGGTATCCACTCATGGGAAGCTCTATTATTTTCGGCACACTAAATGATGGGCATGGTGGCAACTTCCCTGCTGTCTTGGCCTCTCTATCATGGTTCAAATTTTCCCATATTCAGCCCCCGGAAATCAGAAAGTTGTGTGGCCAAGCAAATAGCTGAAAGAGAAAAAGAATTGTCTCCCCTTCTTTTATAAGTCCATTCTTTAGAAGTGATTCTCTTCAAGCCTCCAGCCTCCACCCCCAACTACATATTAGAAACAGCTTGTCCACCAATACTATCTCCACCAGGTCTCCTTTTTAGCTGTAATTTTTTTTTTTTAACTAAGAGTGGTAGTGGTGGTGGTGAGGTAGTTACAGGGCCCATTGTGACACTACTCAATCAATACTGTGCAGTTATGTAAAGTTAATTTACAAAAGGAACATCTGATGTATTTCATTTTCAGCTTTGGGGCATTATCACAATTATAGGGCTACGGAATAATTCCCATTCAATACGTTATAGATGGACCTACAATATTTAACTAAAACTAGTGTTGTGATGATATTAAATGTCAGGCAGTCCTTGCTTACAGTTTTGACAAACATTGCTTTTATGTGGAAGAGATAAGTATTTCTTATTTGGTCCTGTTCAAAACATCTGTGATATCCAATTAATATCCTATGTCAGTTATTCATAATGAAGTTGATCATAGAGAGTTCTTGATCTCTGTTTACAGGAAGCCCAAATTCAACTTCTTCAATACAGTATTTCCTTTCTTTTTTTTTTAAGAGAACATTTATTTAGAAAGTTACAGAGGTAATAGAAGTGAACCCACTGAGCTGCATAGACTCAGATAATAAGTTACAGAAGCAAAAGTAGGGCCCTTGGAACTTAGGAGAGAGAATTGCAAAGGTAACAGGCCTGAGGAGAAGAATGGGAAGGGAAAGACAGGCATGCTCCTGAGAGGGAAAGTGCACCAAATACAGTATTTTCTTAAACATAGTAGAGAGACAGTTCATGATTTTGTGAGGTATTAGCTGAAGTCATCACTAAAAGTGAACTAAAATGCTTAAGGACATAAATATTAGCATGTTAAAAATTCCATCAGCAATGAAACTTTTACTTGGTTTAACTCAGCATTTCCCATACTTAATCTACAATGGGATCCTTTGGTTACCATAGACAGTTAGCTAATTATTAATAAGGAAGGCTACAAAGGGAATTAGACATTGAGCTTAATAAACTGGGGAGCATAGGCTACTTGCTTAGCCAGAAGCTATAGCTTTTACAGACTCATTCACACACTCCAGGGGACTGATCCTAGCAGCACAGGAAATCTCCTCAGGAGCACTATCTCCTGCTTTGGTACTGGATAGTTGGGGGGCACAGGGGCAGGTGCTTGACCTTAGAGGCCTGTCAGTCTGCCTATGGGTGGACCCATCAGAAGCCCAGGAAAGCTTGGGAAGTTGATGGGTCATAACCCCAGGGGAACAAAGTAGAGCATTCTCTTTCTCCCCCACCCCCACCCTCTCTCTGCAACCTGCACTCACCCTGTTCATTTGTGTATTTTCTTTCTCTCATCAGGGAACACAGGCAACTGTGTGGGTCTGCAGCAGGCTGCATGGGCTCCAGAGGACTAAGCCTGAACATGAAACAGAAACTCTGGACACTAGCCTTTCTGTTGGCCTTGATGAAGACACACAGATGGGTTTTTTCCCCAGGGCAGGATGGCCAGAGATGGGACACTGGAAACCCAGTGGCAGATTTCTACCCAAAAAATCTCACCACATCACAATCTCTGCCTGAGGGTCCACGAAATGCTTTTCTTGTGATCCCATGGAAGAACATGATTTCCCTGGCAATACTTTTATCACAGAACACGTACTGGTATCTCATAGGACTAGTCTGAGGAATCCAGTTTGAATCCTTCCACCCTTTTTCCTTTTTGTAATTTTTGTTTCCATAAGGAACCACACAAACTCATACAAGTTCTTCAACTTAAAGACGTATAATAAATATGTCTGCTATTGGCTCATTCAAAATGGAGGCTTTCTCTTCCCTTTGTTTAATAGTAAGAGCATTTAAAAAAAAAAGATTCCATGACTTTTAGCAAGGAAAACTAACTTTTGGGATGAAGCTACCAGAAAAGATTTTCCCTACTATTTAGAAGTATTATGTTTTAGGTTTTTTTTTTTTTTTTTTTTGTGCTACATTGTCAAGTGTCTCTTTAGTGGCAGCTGTTNGCTTTCTCTTCCCTTTGTTTAATAGTAAGAGCATTTAAAAAAAAAAGATTCCATGACTTTTAGCAAGGAAAACTAACTTTTGGGATGAAGCTACCAGAAAAGATTTTCCCTACTATTTATAAGTATTATGTTTTAGGTTTTTTTTTTTTTTTTTTTTGTGCTACATTGTCAAGTGTCTCTTTAGTGGCAGCTGTTGAGTCTGTAAGTAATCGATTGGCTGTTTCTCCAGGTTTTATCATTCAGCTGTTCTATGCTCACTCACGTGGGTTCTGCTTATGAAGAATTATTTCCTAATTGTAGGCTGCTTCATGAAAAAGAGGTTTGGGGACCACCTTCACCAGTTAGAGGTATAGCCAATGCAGCAACTTTTAAGATCTAGAGCTAATAGGAACTAACTGTACTCAGTGATGAAATAGTTTTACAAATTATGATGTTTACCTCTATTTCTTAAAATATCTAAATTGATTGTGAATATAGTTTCTACCTACTTCATATAGAGTTGGACACCATAATAAAAATGTAAAGTTATTTGATGTCTTGGCTCAGTTGGTTGGAGCATCGTCCAACTGAAACATTGTAGATTCAATTTCTAGTCAAGGCACATACCTAAGTTGTGGGTTCAATACCTGGCTGGGAGTGTACAGGAAGATACTGATCAATGTTTCTCTCTCACGTCAATGTTTCTCTTACTCTCTCTCTCTCTCTCTGCGTCTCCTGCTCAAAAAAATTTTTTAAAGTTATTTGAGAATTATTTTGAATAATTAGTAACCCTCTTCTTGTAAACAAAGCCTTTCTTTAAAAAGGAAAGGGCCTTTTAAAATCTTGTTGTAACTGTTTAAGAGATGCCATCTCAGAAACTGAAAAAGATTAGCTAACATGCTTATTTAAAAAATTATTCTTATAGTAGCAAAATAAAACATAATCACCAATTGATATTATAAAACATAATCATTTAAGAATATGTCTCACTTTCCTACCTTACCTGATTTATTCTTATTTTTCAACAGGAAATATCTAATGGCTAGCTAGCACATTTGTTTGTTTTTGTTTAAATGGCCATTTATACAGTCTTATTTTCTTGCATTTCCCCTTTTAGATGCTCCCTTAAATAATTATGCTTTTTTTTTGCCCTGGCCGGTGTGCCTCAGTGGATTGAGTGCCAATGAATCCAAACCAAAGGATAACTGGTTTGATTTCCAGTCAGGGCACATGCCTGGGTTGCAGGCCAGGTCCCCACTGGGGGCCATGGAAGAGTCAACAACACATTGATGTTTCTTCCCTCTCTTTGTGCCTCCCTTTCCCTCTCCCTAAAAATAAACAAATAAAATCTTTCAAAAATTATGCTTTCCTCTTTACTTAACACTCTTAAGATTACCCGTAGTAGTTCACATCAAATAGTATCATAGCAACTACTATTTTTTTAGTATTTTGTTCATTCCATGTATTATTATGCTAAGTATTTACATAAATCATTTCGTAAGTTTTAACAAGCCTGAAATTCATGGTTCTATTACTATGCATTATTTTTAGGTAACAAAGCTGAGGCTTGGAGAGGTTCTGCATCTTGCCAAGGGCAATCGCCGTGCATGTGGTTTTAGTTGGGTAAAATTTTAGGTCAGTGCTAATCTAAAACCTCAAACTCTTTACCCTGCTTTCTAGATTCTCTGATGATTCACTAACATATTCTTGAATATCTATGATTTCTCATCACAAATCTTTACTTTTGACATTTAAATTAAAAAATAACTTAAAAAGTTAGTATAACTATACTCTGGGTAACAGGGAAGACCACGATGTAAATAAATACAGCATAGGCAAAGGTGGGTTTACAGTTATGAGTATATGAAACAAAATTTTTCTTATATTATTTATTATTTTCCACATGAACTGTAAACCTGCTTTTGCCTTACCCTATCCTTTCATCTGACTTGAATGCCCACGTTTTGGTTTGTGTTTATAACTGAGTTGGAGTCAGCTATAAATCTTAAATTGGTCTGGGCTACAGCAAAGAATAAGAACAAATTAATGATGCATATATGCCAGGTAAAGACCAAATATTGTGACTGCTTGTCTCTGAAATAAAGTGTTTTTTTTTTTCGAGAAAAAGTAGAAAATGCTAATATTCAGCTCTAATATTCAGAAAAATTCTTTTTTTTAGAAAATATTTTATTTGTTTATTTATTTGTTTATTAGAGGGGAAGGAGAGAGGGAGAGAAACATTAATGTATGGTTGCCTTTTGTGCATCCCCTGCTGGTAGTTAGCCTGCAAGGAATCGGCCTGCAACCCAGGCATGTGCCCTGATTGGGAATCGAACCGCGATTGTCTGTGAAATAAAGTTTTTAAAAAATTATCCTAGAAAAAAGTGTGGGAAAATCAAGTTATCACAAAACAATATTGGTATTTCAAATTAAAACAAATTTATGCTGTATTAATTTCCCATGATGATTTAGGCTCGGTGAAACAATATTCTTTGCTACATTAAAATTAATGTTAATTTAAAATATTTTTGTTTAATTCCAATCTTTCCAGTTGAATAGTTAGAAAATAGCTACGAACATAGGTTTACACCCAGTATTCTACTTGCACACAGCACGTATTAGGGTAACCTTCTAATAAAAATAACTTATCACATTGGCTATTACAATTCTTACAAGGTGTACCTATGTTGTTCAAGATTGACAAACAGTACTATATAATCTGAATGGCTGGCATATGATAGGAACTTGATAAATGTTAGTTGAATTGGAGTTTTAAATTATTTATTTAGGTTGCCCATATTTATAAATTTGATAGACTCAAGCTACCTCAGAGTCACTTTCTTCCTCATAATAAATGCATTGAATTAACAGTGAGGAGTTTTAGAGACTTTTCACTAGGAACCCCTCAGGGAATGTTGTAAAATCTGTACACTCTCAACCCCAAAGAGATATATAAAAATATTACAATGTAAAAAATTTTATACATTAAAAACAGAAGACTCTGAAATTAGATATAATTTGTGAAGTCTAAGGCAACCTCTCTTAAAGCTTCCATTTCCTTGATACACCCAAAATAGTTAAGTCAGGACAACCAGAACGACAGACAGTGTTTTGGGAGAGGGGAGATCTTTATGCTACACATAAAGCCAGTGCCTAACTGTTATAGGTTGTTAGATAGATCACATGGTAATTTAGGGAACTTCTTGATGTAGGATTGGCAAATTCTGGAGAATTCTTATTTATTTTCTCTGCTTGAAATATGACTGCAAGTTTTTCATTGGTTACATATGAAATAGTTCAAAGTTAAATTTACCTAGAATTACATCAACTCTTAACAAAGGTAGCCATCCTGTACCTAGGAAGGAGAGAAAGGTTGTGTTATGGATTTTACTATATCTCTGACACTAGCCATTTAAAGACAACTTTTCTTTCTTGGGAGAATTAGCTTTTCTGAGTGTATGACTTTATGATATTTGTTAATACTGATAGAAAGAAGTACTGGTGATCGTGATGAAGGCATCACGATCACTAGTAAATGAAATTGCCTTCACAGTTCCTTCAAGGAAACCAGGCTATTATGAACAACTCTCTCAAGGCAAATATTCATATTTTTTCAAAAGATGAAATTAATCATAGATGTACATGAACTCAGAATATTTGATTGATGTTTCTTAAATGGGTTAATTTGTCCTTATTGTTATTAACTGGTATTTACTGTGGCATAAAATTTCAAATTGGGAAGAATAATAAGCAACAAATCATTAGCAATAGATAATATGAGAATCAAATAATTTGAAAACTCATCCTATGTAACCGCACTCAGAATTTCATGTTTTTCACTCCTAAATGTGTTTCTCTGACAAATACATTTGCAAATGATTCCAAACATGTAAAAAAAAAAACCAAAACAAAAACTTCCATTTCCCCATCTGTACCCTGCAAATACCACCTATCTCATGTTTTGCACATTGAATGAAATCATGTTAATTATGGTGCTTGCAATTCAGTAGATGCCAAATTAAGTGATAGCTATAATTATTATCAAGGGAACACTAACCTCTTATTTTATCTCTAATTATTGTTGTTTGAGGCTTTCTTATGCTGATTGTTGTAGCCACTTCCTAGTTTCCAAGGATATTTTTTTCTTTCCATTGGTTACCTCATTTATTTGGCTTTTCCTTTTAGGTTAGTTATTTTTACAGATGATAATGAACCATGAAAGAGTAACATCTTTATTGTTTGGTTCAGAATTTTAAGCGGCTTTTAATATTGCTGTGATTGATTCCAAAGATGAGTAATAAACAGAAATTCATTATAAGGACAAGGATACTTGAAGAGCAAAATAGGATTCGCTAATTTAAACTAGAGATCTGATCCATATTTGTAGCATACAAGAAAATTGGAGAAATTATACTATACCTACATCTCATAGTTTTGAGAACTCAATGACAATAAAACACAATCAGTAGCACGTAACTGAGATTTAATCACCTTTGAATAATGAATGATAAATGGATATCAAGTCAGAACTTGTATTAAAATTAGGAGGCATTTATTCTATTATTCTCAAAACTGGTTATATTAAAAATATACTTTTGTTAACATCTGGAAAACAATTTCAAATGATATAGAAGATTTAGAGTCAGGAAGAATGCCATTTGGAAACTCCCCATTACTGAAAAAAATCTTTATACAACAAATTCTAAGAGACTGTCCAAACTCTTTTATTTTCCTTTACTTTTATTGTCATTTTGGTGTTTTTTCCCCCCTAGGAGAGTATGGTTTTATTTTTTGACCTAAAGATTAGCATTTGATGAAGTTATAATCTTTAAAGCAGCATTATATTGTCTCTCTCTGTCTCCATCTAGCCTCTCACTTTTCTGTCTGGATCGTAATTAGTGCATTTGTGAATTCTGGTATTTTTAAGCATCAAATATTGCATTCAATGTATAGGTGACGGGCTGAAGATAAAAATATCAAGTTGTTCACAGGAAAAGTGTCTCAGTTGCTGAACAAAACTTTCTCAATTCTCGATCCAACAACCCTTTCATGCAGATACATGTATGATCAGTCACACATGTCTCTCAGGAGACAAAGGAGATTCAGTTTTCAAACAAATCACTTCTCAAACAGGTTTCTGGAATGAATTAAGTTCGAGAACTGAGGTTCTACTATATTTTGGTTGTTTCATATAGTGTCACTATAGTCATCATAATGGGATTTTTCAAAACACTAAAGAGAAGCTTAATATTCTCAAGCATTATAAAATGTTCTTATAAGTAACCAGTAACCTCAATCTGCAGAAGACCTCAAAAAGTGATGTTAAGAATATGTACAATGAAACATGCCCTCCTCCCCCAAACGATCACGTTATCAGAGATGGTGGTCGCTTACCATCACAGTAACTCTCATTTTAGAATGTCAAATGCTTTATTTAAAAGTACAGTATGTTCCGTTTTTTAAAACTTTTTAAAGATCTTGTTCTTATGATTCTATGCAATTTCTAAAAATACACATAGAAGCTGAGTCTGTGATCCAGTAAGTTTTTATTAGTTCTGGTGACTGTAACAGACTGGAAAGATGAGTTAAAAACTTTATTCCCTTTACATTTTGAAAGATTTCAGAGTTGTACACTAGTATATTTAATGTTACTGACTTAAGCCTTGGCAATTTAAGACATCCTGGTATATGTGTTATACCAGGAATATTTGTCATTAATCTTACTGCACTGACTGTTGTAACTGTTTTGCTTGTTTAAATGAAACTATCACTACCATGGGTCCTTACAGAAAATTTCTAATGTTGTTTTTGAGAACTAAATTAACTATTCATGCCTAACCAGATAATTGACACAAGGGTCTTTTTTGAAATTATTAACCGAGTTACCTACATTTCACTTCAAAGCTACTGTTTCTGATGTGTAATAAACAAATGTAATTTTTTGTTGGCTGTTTTTAAGCACTGTAATGTCAGATGGATAGTTAGAAACAATAATATGTTAAGGTTTCTATTTAATCCTTTCAGGACTGAGCTGTATCTTTTTTAAAGATTTTTTTTGTGTTAGGATGTTTGCCAGCATTCAGTACTGTTGATCTAGATGTATGTTTATATGCTCATTTTCAGCTTATTTCTTGTAACTTGAGGAATGCTCTCCACATTCAGTCCTCAAAAGGGTTATTTTACAAACTGTATACTGTAAGATTTGTTAGGAATCAGATGGACAATTGAGAAAGCTTATACCATACTTTGTAGAAAAATCTGCTCAGCTCCCTATTTCATCCATGAACAATCTGTAATGTGAGCAGTTTTAAGGAATAAAAATAAAATGTAAAAAAAGAAAAGCAACATAAAAATTTAGGTTAAACATAAAAACAGTTCCTTTATTTTTATTTTTCCTTTGGTGCTGACTAAACCTTGGAGTGCAAGAATTATTGATTGGAACGTTTGAAGTAATCTAAGAGTAAAAATTTTTAACACTGGAGAATTCTAACCCATCTCATCATTCTTTTTTTTTAAACAATTCATTTTATTTTATTTTTTTTAATTAAGTTTTTTTTTAAGATTTTATTTATTTATCTTTAGATGGGAAGGGAAGGAGAGGAGGAGAGAAGTATCAATGTATGGTTGCCTCTTGTGAGTCCCCTGCTGGGAACTGGCCTGCAACCCAGGCATGTGCCCAGACTGGGAATCAAACCAAGATCGTGTGGTTCGCAGGCACACGCTCAATCCACTGAGCTACACCAGCCAGGGTCCCATCTCACCATTCTTTTGACATTGTTTCTGTAAGCACTGACTCTGACTAATAATGTAGCTTAGTGTGTTTGTATAAGAATCCTAGGAACTAACTTCACAAGATAGATTCCCACCTTCAGGCATCCCAGCTCTGGGAGATTTGCTGACCTTCAACCATGGAGTCAGGATGACATAAAACCAGGATAATTGAAGCCAGGGTGACAAAACTAGGATGATGCACACTGGGACTGTCACTTGCCTTAATGGAATGGACTGGGCTCATCTGCATGTGCAGAACTTTTCAACCCTTGCCCTTGGTCTCTCTGTTCTGTTCCCCTCCTTCCTCATAAAAAACCTCTGCCTCCACTGAGATGCGGAGATGGGCTCTGAAACATGCATCCCCCATCTTCCCAGAAGACAGGCTTTGAGATATAAGTCCCCCACCTTCCCAGGAGATGGTCTTTGAGATGAGTCCCTCATCTTCCAGATGGCCAGCATCTGCAAATAAACCAGTTTATTTTTTATCAGCACCTGCCTCTCGAGTATTGGCTTTTGTAGAGGCAGGCAACCAGACTTGCATTCAGTTTCAGTAAGGTATTTTTTTAGATTGCTTCTCCCATGCGCAAGATTTTCTTGGAACCTAGATACTTCATAATCTCCATTGTCTCAGTCTTTATAATCTTCACTTTATTTTATGCTGTATGTATTTTCATATTAAGTATAAATTCCTTAATTAAGAACATGTATTATCTCTGGCTGGTGTGGCTCAAGTTGGTTGGAGCATCATTTGTATACTGGAAGATTGTGGGTTCGATCCCCACTCAAGGCACATACCTAGGCTGCAGGTTCAATCCCCAGTTAGGGAGCCTACAAGAGGCAACCAATTGACGTTTCTCTCTCCCACTGGTTTCTCTCATCCCTACTTCCTCTAAAAGCAATAAAAAATGTCCTTAGATAAGAATAAAACTAAAAAAAATTATTAACATTCAGCATTTGAATGGCTATCACTAAGGCCAATACTATTTAAGAAGCGGATAATTCTTTTGTTAACCTACTATATGTACATAAAATTACTTTCAATTCAGTATTTAAGCTGTTTCCCTTTTAAACAGATTTCAGTAAATTTTAAATTAATTTATGGTTATATATTCAGTAAGTCTGATAACTTTGGGGTGTACTTTAACTTTTAAGTGGCAAATACCTTATAATCATATATAGGACAGAATAATTTTTAATTAAGAAAACAGCTTTAAACATGTATTAAAGTTGAGAAAGCTGAGTAAAAATATTTTGTTGATTTTTTTGCATGTGGGATAAAATAAACTATCATTGTATGAAGTTAATTTGAATAGGTAAGAACACATTAATTTTGAGATGACTCAGATAATTGAAAATAATTAGATGAGAATGTCAATGTCAGGTGATAAAAGGGGATATAAAAATGTACTGCAAATGATTCTATTTCACTTTATTTTTTTTCCTTTGGTGCTGACTAAACTTTGGCATGGACTAGTTAGCAGTGACTATCAAAAGCCATCCATTTCAACTCTTCTGCCTGAAATTTAAAATACTCCAAAATCCTGCCACCTTATTCCATGATAAATTCCACTAGCCTTCTCTGCTTATCTTAGGCTGGTTCTAGATGCTGGCCCATGCTTATTTCTGCTTTGGAGTTGACTGAATTGTATCCCCACTACATTTATGAGGTTCTTATCCCCAGTTCCTTATTTGGAGATAGGACCTTTAAAAAGGTAATTAAGGTTAAATGAGGTCATATGGGTATGCTGTAACCCAGTATGACTGGTGTTCTCATAAAAAGGGGAAGTTTGGAAATACACTGGCACATAGGGAGAACACCATGTGAACAGAAACAGCCATCTACAAGCCAAGGACAGAGGCCCTTGAAGAAACCAACCCTGTTTTAGACTAGCTTCCAGAACTGTGAGGAAAAACACTTGTTTAAGCCATCCAGTCTGTGGTATGTAATGGCAGCCTTAGCTGCCATTGCTCTTCTTCCCGTGTCCCCTCATTTCATCTGTACCTACCCAAACTGTCATTTAATATGGAATTTAAACAGCCACTTAGTGAAGTTACCCGACACACGGGTCCTCTCCATTCCCTTCTCTGATCTCACATGTATATTCTGTACCACGGATTTTAGCAACTCCTAGCACATAAAGTAGATGTAAGAATTTCATGAGTTAATATAGGTAAAATGCTTATAATAGTACCTGACAGGTAGTGAGTCTTAAGTGTTTGCTGTATCTGTTGCTGCTATTACTACTTCCTTGTTATATTTTTCTCTAATCAAATCATGTCACTACTGACTCTTTTTGGTCTAATGCTGGCCGTGTAAGTGCTAAAAACACTTGCTGATATATAAAACATTTAGGAGAAAAATGAGACGTAGTTCTTGCCCTCAAGACGCTCATTGTGTAGCAGGGAAAACCCCAATTCTGTAGGAAGCTTAAGTGAAGAAAAAATGAGTTCAGAAAAATTTCACAAAGATGAGTCCTGAAGGAAGATGTGTTAGTTATCTATCGGTGCATAGCAAATTAACCAAAACCACAGCAGCTTAAATCAAATATTAATTATCTCAGATTCAGGAGGGGGTTAGTTAGGTGGTTCTGGTTCAGTCTCTAATGGGGTTAGTGCTGGCTGGGACTGGAGTCTTCTCAAGGGGGCCCAAGGATTTGCTTCTAAATGCACTCTTGTGGTTGTCGGCAAGTTTCAGTTCCCTATTGGCTGTTAGACTTCATTTCTTTGGCAAACAGGCTTCTTTATAGGGTGCATGAATATCCTCTGACGTGACAGCTGGCTTCCCTCAGTGATTCGAGTTTGCGTAAGAAGTCCCAATGCTTTTTATAAGCTAGTCTCAGAGTCCCAGTCACTTCCACCTTAATCTATTCATTATAAGAAAGTCATAAAGACCAAATCACTCAGCACTGGGTGGTTTGGGACCAGGAAAAAGTATATTAAGTTCCACCTCAGAAAAAAAGTGTATTAAGTTCCACCTCTTGACAAATGGAAAAACCAAAGAATTTGAGGATGTATTTTAAAAACCAGCAGAGAAGACTAAAAAGAAATTTGTTAAGCCATTTTTGAGGGAACAAGAGGTCATTCAAAGCAGAGGGAAGAAAACTGCAAGGGCACAAAATATGGAATACTGAGATATAACCACAAGTAGTACCTGAGGCTGAAAATATAGGAGGGTGTTACATCAAGAAGGTCTTTATATCTCATGAGTAGAAGTCTGCACTTTTATTCTGTAGGTGATGAGGCATCGTTATCAAGATTATATGCAGGGGAGTCTCCTAAGATGCGCACGGTAGAAACTGGCAGTAGTTTGAAGACTGGAGAGAGGTAAAACTTAATAAAGAAAGACTAGTTAAATAAATAAGCTCTTTCAAAAGTTCAGAGATATTATGAGTAAATGATTAAGAGAATGGCTGAAAAACTTGAGAGGAAAGGACGGATCCTAGACATGTTTAGAAGGTAAAGTTATACAAAAATTAGCAGTTAGTTATGGGGTGTAAGGAGAAAAGAATTTCAGGCTGGGCTACTGAGTATGTGGTACTATTTCCCCAAATTATCCCTTGTTTTTTTAAAGATAACTTTTTAAATTAGTACTGTAAAAAATTTATTCTATGAAAATTTAAAAACTATGAAATGAAATAAAAATTGTCAGTCACTTCTGCAAAGTTGAATTAACACCATGTACAGATCCTGTTAGTCCTTTGTAAACTTAGAAATTTTTACAAAATTGGAATTGTATTTTAAAACTTTCTTCACACTTAATACATCATGTCAATAAAATTTCCTCCACATCATTTTTAAAGGCTGAACACCGTTCTGTTGTATGGATGTAGCTTAATTAATATTCTGAATATTAATTAAGAATATTCTAGTAAACAATGCAGCATTGGACAGTCTTCAAATGAAGTGGTTACACAGTATCTTTATGATACATTTCCATTAGAGGCATTGCTTTGTCAAATGATCATGCTGAAGGCTTTTGATACATACTGCTAAGCTGCACTGTAGAAATGCACCAAAGTATAGTACTCTCAGCACTGTAAGAAACCGTTTCTTTGAACACTCGCCAGCATTATCAAGATATAATCACTTGTTAGAATACCACCTGAAAACCAAATTAATGTGTAACATGTTACATCACTCATAAGTCTACTAAACTTTTATAATTATTACCATTTAAAGCTTAGATCTGTGTATTTTAGCTGAAGAATCTGAGGTCCAATAAGTTATATAATAAATCAGACTACTATTTAGTGGGGATTTCTGCCCTAGATATTACATTGTAGTGCTCTGATTTGCCACTCTGCCTCACTGTTTTTTTAAATAAATAACCTTTCCCAGAAAAAGGTACATATCTTCATCATCAAGGGCTAGAAGCTTGGCAATTACTTTGGCACCATTTTTCCTAGCTGCTTCCTAGCTGGGATTTTACTCGTTATGTATTGAAGGAAACTTTTGAAGACATTTACCTAAAAAAAGGTCTACCTAATCTTCAATAAGGATCTTTCATTCATTCAATGGCTCATTTATTCACTGTCTCATACATTCAACAGTACTATCTAAGTGTGGGAGCTAAAGCAGTGAACACAACAAATGCAGTCCCTGTTCTGAAGAAATGTAAACTTTTAGCAGGGTGAAGGGACAACAATAAATTAATTGTAGCTTTAATGACTGAAGTTCACTTTTTCTTTACGTCGAAATCTGAACATAAGGAGTGCAGGGCTGGTATGGTGCTCCAGAAATTTCTCAAGGTCCCAGGTTTCTTTCTACCAGCTTAAGCTTTTGCTATCCCTAGGATGGGGGAACTTGACATGGCCCAAACTGACAGCTAGAGTTAGAGGCTATCATACCTGTACTCCAGAGTGTAGGGTATAAAAGGAAAGGCAGCAAAAGACTAAAGCTGTGGAATAGCTATCTTTTAAGGATGGTTCTGAAAGGGTGCCACATGGCATACCTGCTGATTGGCCAGAACTACCTACGGCTATACATAGGCTGGAAATATAGTCTTTATTCTGCGATCATATGTCCGTGTCTATTACTATGAAAATACTGGAGAAATTTTAGAGGACAACAGTCTCTGCTACAAACTGGGAAAAGCTTGGTACCTAATAGAGACAGAAAGAAAGGGTAAGAGCAAGATGAAGTTGGAAGTAGGCAGAAGCACAATTATACAGTTTTAAAGGCCATGGTAAGGAGATTGAACTTTATTCTATTCTAAGGGAAGCCACTGGAGGTGTTAAACAAGGGAGTAACATAGCCTCATTAACATTTTTAAACGATCACTCTGGCTGGTATATACAGAATGGTTTGAAAAGGCAAAGGGAAAAGCGGAAGCAAAGATAATGTGGATATTGCTGTGTGAGAGATGGTAGTATCTTGGACAGGCTGTTGGCATGATTAAGTGGCTGAATTCAGAATACATATAAGGAAGCACTAATGGTACTGAATGATGAGTTGGATCTAGAGTGTGAAGAATCACAGAAGATTCCTAGTTTTATGCCTGAGCAAGTGGGTAAACTATTGGTTGTACTGTTTATGGAAGGACAGTTTAAATCCAAATGTTGTTTTGGTACTTGTTAAATTTGGGATATTCATCTGTCCTTTTGCAGTATTATCTACACCTTCTAAAAATGTGAGGTCTCCCATTCTTACTTACAACTAGTTATTTACAAACTCACTCTCTTCCCATAATGAGGAATTTCCCCCCTCACTTTAAACTAGTAATTTTTCTGTAAGGTGTATAAGAAATTTACCTTACACACATTTCAACACACAAAACACATACAAGGTGTGGACTGTTTTTCAGTAAAAGAAAAAATCCATCAAAGTAAATAGTTAAGACAAAAATTACTGACAAAATTTGATTATTAACAATAATAATGAGCATTTAGATGCAAAAGGACAATTTAAAAAATGTACTGTTCAAAGTGTTTACTAGAAAACCATAAATGTAAGTCCTTAATAAGTCTTCGCTCAACTAATATACAAAACCAACACCCATAGTAGGTATTAAACAAGTTTTACAAATTTATAACAAATTGGACACAAGGGTGATTGAAAATTTGTTCAACAATACTTAAAATTTATTCGAAACAAGTAATTTTCTCAAGAAAGAAATACTATCTGTGTATGTTTTTCCTAATGCTCCTATCTTACACATTTACCATGAAAATGTTTGTTTTATCTCTTTCAGTAAAATATCCAAGGTAACAAACCCTCAAATTAGACCTGTCCCTTTTTGGAAACGATTTCTCCAATTTTACCAATGTTGATGCTATTTAAAACTTGTGCTTTTTTGAGTTAATATAAGAAAATTAATAATAAGGTCTACCTTCTATTCTTTAACAAAGTGCTACATAAAAGTCAAACTACCAATAGATTAAGTGGTAATACATGATACAACTACCCTCCCACACACATCTCATTTTTATTATTTCATCTTATGATTCCAAACACTAATAATTATACTTTCAAGTTATTAATAGTATAAAGTGCTCAAAGACCATCAGAATGTTAATTGTAATTATTTCCCAATTGCGGGGGGGGGGGGGGGGGGGGCAGTAATATGCATATGTACACACGTGTATTCTTATACCTGTATGTGTTACATTTATTTATAGATGTATGCAGTCTTTAACACACCATCTTACATAGCAGAGAATGCTGAAGAGGCAGGCAGGAAGAACTGTTGGGAAAAAGGAAGAGAATAATACAAAGAAGTGTTATTCCCCGTGAGCTTTCCTATGTAATTAAAACATTTTCTAGTGGCTACATCAGCACCACTCAGAGTTTAGTTCACACATTATCCATTAATATTTCAAAATACCTTGCATTCTGTAAACATGACAAAGTCACCTTTTATTTTATGTGACTTAGTATGTTTCTTTTTCTCTATTTATGAGTAACAGATACACTTTGCCCTTAAATGATACATTTTAAACTGGATTACAAGGAGGTTTTTTGTAAGGAAAAAGTGATTTTACAAAAGAAACAAACAAGGGAAGTAGAAATTTTATTTACAGCAAATAGATTGCACTTTAATAAATTCTATTACTCAAATATAAGTAACAAATTTCACTTCATGAAACTACACAAACCCAAAACACGGAGGCTCTTTTTAAGTTAAAAAGTGTCTCGTAGTAACAAAAAAAATGTTTACCAATATAAAAAGGGACAGAGGTTTATTATTTCAAAGAAAAATTTAATTTCACTCTGAAAGACAATTATTTTTCTGGAAAGCAAAGACTTTTCAGTCATCTGAAGTTTCTACCAAAGCCACCATGATTTCGAAAGGTCTTGCTAACAGCTCGTTTAGTCCTTCAACCTTATGTGGGGACTGGGGAATGGGGGCGAGAGAAAATGCTGCAAATCTAACTTAGCCCGCGCGAGATCACCTAACGTGCTTTTAAAACCTGCTCCCCAATATGCTCCCTCTCACCAAGTCAAGAAAATAAGTGTGGTGACTACAAAATACCAGTGCTTTCAGTAGAGGGGAACTCACCTCTCGGGAAGGGTGGTTTGGTGACTTGCTCCGGGTCCCTGGAAGCTCCTGCACCAGCACCAGAGGGTGCGGGGACTGAGACAGGAAAAAGAGACAGCGATCAATTCGTTGCAGGTGCTGGGTGGTGGGGCGGGGTGGCCAACGCGTACACAAACACAAACAGAAACACGCTCAGCATCCCGGGGGAGGGCGGACCCATGCCACCTCACCATTCCCCGCCCCTGGACCCCGCGGCCCACCTCGCACCCGGGGCCCGCGCCCTCTTGTGAAGCAAGCAGCCCGCCTCAGAGGAACTGTAGCGGCCGCACAGGCCCAGCTCGCTATAACGGCGACGGGAAAGCTACGAGCCTCCGGGTGAGCTGGTGGGAGACACGGTGGAGGGCGACGGAGGGACGAGGTGGAGTGAAACGCCTCTCCCCACTCACTCCCAAAGACACGGAAAGAAGTCTACGCACCCCGCAACCTTGTTGGGTCTGCGATCCCTGCTCCCACCTTCCGCCGCCGCCTTGAGGATAGCCGGAACGAAGGGGGTCACGGTGGGGGTCAGAGGGTAAAGGTCTTGCTCCCAGCAGCCTCCGCGGTGGATACGTCGCCATCTTGGATCCGCGGGACAAGAAAATTCATGCGGTGAGTTTTTGGCAAATTTTCGGAAGTCTGGCAGCGGGGCGCGCGGCTGGGGCAGCGGATTCGGGACCCCCGCAAGGCAGGGGAATGCCTCGGGGCCGGTCCGGTCGCACCTGGGGTCCGCGGGCAGCGTCCCGGCCCGCCGCTTCCCGTTGCTTTTGTCTCGGCTCCAATCGAGAGAGGGAGAGCGGAGCGGGCGGGGAGGGGGGGGGGTGGCGGCGGTGGAGGGAGGGGGTGTGTATGAGAGGGTGGTGGATAGGACGTAAGGCGTCGCGGCACTCGGGTAGCTGCAGCTGCAGCTCTGGTTTCTAGGCCCGGTCCCTTCCGAGGGCGCTGGGGTTTTCCTCAGGCTGCGCTCCCACAGGCTCCCGCCAGCTCGTAGGAGCCTGCGCCGCACTGTTTCCTGAGGAAGAAGAGAAGGCAGCAGCGGCGGTGGCCAAGGAGCCCCGGCCCGCTTTAGACGGAGCTGCCACAGTCCTAGGCTGTTCACATTCTCTCAGTACACGCACATCACCTGCAACTTGTGTGTGTGTGTCTGTGTAAAAGATGAGGGACATTGGACTGGCTAACGGGTCCTAGGAGCCTCCAGGCGCTGGCATACCGAAGGCTTTGGGTCACGAAGGAGTGCAACTGTGGTGCTGCTTCTGCCACGGGCGAAGCTTCCGTGCTGCGGTAGACACCGAGGCCGGAGAGTCCTGGGGTGGCGGAGGAACCCGAGACGCTTGGGTCTGTGAAGTTGCTGGCCCAGGGTTTCTACTTCCGCCGGAGCCTCTCCACCTTTTGCTGGCTTGAGTCTAACTTAAAAGTTTTACGGAAGAAATGAGTGGGGTTAAAAGAGGCCCTCCTAGTTCTTAGGTGAGGCTCTAGGAAAAGACCTTGTGGCTCTTGGTGACTGAGATCGTTTTGGAATGCGAGTTGTAGTCTTTTGTAAAAGCATTTCCAAGGTTTTAGAATTTGCAGTTATTCCAGGCCCAGTGAATACGGTAATTACCAGCATAAAAGTCTTACATACGGGTACCACACTCGGAAGGAACCTCAACATCAACTTCCTTTGAATCCTTGGAGGTGCCTTCACTTTTCAACATCCAAAAGACCGACTGAACACCTTTGGTTTCATTTTCGAAAACTCTTGGTCAAAAGATCCTATTCATTAATCCTCAGGACGGTTTCTGATAAGAAAATTAAGTATGCACTGATATCAACCCTCAAATTCTTGGCGAAATGGTAGAAGGTTCCACGAAATGTTCATGAGAGAGGCCATACTTGAATTTAGTTGAAAGTTGAACACATTTCCTGTCATGCTTAATATTAGGAATTTGTAGACCTCTGGAATAAGTGCAACTTTTGATTTGCTCTTTGAAACAACAGATTATTGGGCATGGGGTGGGGTAGTATTTATTCATTTACATAATCACGTGTATGTTAAGTTGTTAGGGAATACTTGCTTTTTTTAGACATTTGTTTCCCAAATGTCAGTGAACACAGCTCTTTTGCAGTTATGGAAGATGATTTTATTCTAGATTTAAAGGGTGGATTGAAATGGTTAAATGTCTACTACATTCAAATTGTTAGATGTCTACGTTCGTATTTCTTTTTATTGAAATACTTATAAATGGACCAATATCTTTAGGAAGCTTTTTATGGTGAACTACTCTCTAGTTCTGTGTTCTTTTGTAATATTAAATCAGTAGTAAAAGTACAAGATTTCACTGTAAAAAGGCAAAATTCCTGCTTCACTTTTGTTGACTTCAATATCCTCATTTAATTTTAAAAAGTTCCTTTTCTATAATTTTTCCCCCGAGGGCTTGAATTACTGTGATTTCTGTGAATACTTTGTACTTTTGAAAGGAACCAAAAAGCTTTCACATTTTTTGAATTCTGAGTAATGTTGCATCAATAAAAATGAATTAATGTAGGTATCATTTGTTGGCAGAAACCTTTTATTCTAAGTATACTGTATGGAGATACCTGCAACCCAATCTGATACTCTTGGGGGATGAGAATTGCCTTTATGTTCAACCAAGCAACAAATAGAACCTTCAAAAAATTTTCAGTTTCTATTACACTTTCGTTTTAAAGTAAACTTACATGGTGGAAAAATGAGGGCAAGATGTATGAGGATGAGTGACTTATGTCTCTTTTTTGCAAAGTACTTGATCTTGAAGATAAAATAAAAAACTATTCCTCCTTAAGAGAATTAATTACGTATGTTTTTACTTAATTTGGGGTATTTCATTTACTTTTTAATTCTTGAGAGATACTTTACAGTTAGTTAAAACCTGGATGTCTGTTTCTTCAAAAGTGAATAACTACTTCAGATTTATGAGTAGATTTTTTAGAAATGCTTCTAACACAGTTTTATTTTTATCTCTTCAATAAATATTAATATTAAAAGTACTTGTATTTTGAAAGACACAGAATTTTTCACACTCTGTAGGGAGTTAATGTTTTGTTTGCCCTTTTAGTGACAAATTTGCTTCCTAAGATTTCTTGTGTAGGAAATAATGAGTATACATTAATAGACTGGTAAATAAGTTAACAATTTTTTTGCTCTTTGTCTTAAAAATTTTAACTGTAGAAAGTTCATTCTGTTATGATTACATAAAGCAAACTTTCCGTGTGCTTGCTTAAAATAGGCATTTGAGGACAACTTATGCAAACAGTGATAGTCCTAGAGGATGATACCAAGTAAGATTTTGTTACGTAGAGATGTAGTAGGTTTTGTAATATGAAGAAGCGAAAGAAACCAAGGTACTAGGTAGGGCAGTTTACTGGCAGAGTTAACCTGAGTACACTGTAATGTTTGAATAGAATTACATACAGTATTGATATCAAGGGATCTCGTGCTATGATAGGAGCCATTCTGGTTCATTATACAGGTGACTGTTCTTACTGAGGATGATTTCTACTGGTGATACTCCAGTGAACTGAATTCCATTGTGACTTTTCCCAAATAATTAAAAAAGAGCTGTATACTAAAATTGCTGTCTGTTGTAGAAAGTCTGCCTTTGAAAAGAAATAGAATAAGCATTAGGATTTTAAGTTTTTAAAATTATTTTATCATTTTTACCTTGGTTTTGTTCATTGAACCTTTCCTTTCTCAATTTATATAGTAAATATATATATTTTTTGTTACTTTGGTTTTTCCATTTGGCTTCCTTTGTTAAACTCTTAAAACATGCTGATACGGTTTGTTCATTTATTTATTTAGCACTATTAAGATGACCTGAAAGTAATTCCTAATGTGTTTTCTAACAGCTTGTTCTCTGAAATACACATGCAAATCTCCAGGTATATTATTTGGGAGTATACTGCATTTTGAACTAATAAAATGATTCACAATGTTATTTTTTTTGTAAGACTCTTAGCTTATATAATATGAAAATGCAAAATGAATTATCCAGAGGGAAAAACCCAGAAAATTTCCATTTTCGGGATACACTTTAATATGTCGTATATGTTTAGATTCAGGATCCAAGTCTGTGTGTGTGTATGTGTGTGTATTAGACCTATTAGACGTGTTTGCCACCTATCCTGAAAGTTTTCCTTTCTTTTTTTGTTTTGTGTGTATGTGAGGTGGGTATACTTTTACTATAATTTCTCTGTTTGATTAACTTACCATTCTTCAGAATTCTACTCTATTCTATCACTTTTCTAATGAAAATGTATCTGGCTCTCAAAATCCTTTTGTCATACTGCTTTTATTAAATGTGCTCCACTGTACGGTAATTTACTGTCCAACCCCATTATCCACCATACCTTCAGTGAACTGTAAGCCCCTAAGAGGTAGGGCCTTGTCCTATTTATCTTGACATCACTAGTATTTTTTATAGTGTATAGTTTTTAGTAGGTTATCAATAAATATGCAGTAAACTGAACTGTTGCCAGATTGTCATTTGACACTCTGTTTCCCAATCTACAGTAGAAATGGCAGATTGGAAAGGGAATGGGAGAAGAGCATCCTGCATTCCTTTACTTTGAGTCCTTACAGTTTTGCTTCTGAATTACCTAGGGAAAACAAATAATCAGCTTTTTAGGGAAAAGTGTGTAGAGTGAATGTAGAACAAAGGGAAGGATGTTAGTAATAAAATGCTTCTGGCAGAGTGTTTAGATCTGTTATCTTACTGTATTTTGTATGGCTAAGGTGGCTAAGGTCATTGGTTGAGGGAGATATTTTATATTTATAGTACACTCTAATAAATATTTACCGTTGCTTAACCATGTTAGTTTATGTATGATATATACACTATTTTAACTTTCTAAGATCTGAGAAATTCCAATTCTTACAAACATTTGGCCTTTTAGGGTTTGAGTAAGAGATTTTGCACCTATTTTACCCGCCCCTTATTTTTTCAGATACAGAGACAGAAATTGGGCAAATGACTCCCAGTTGTATTTAATGGAGATACTAACATTTAACTTAGATTTTAGAAATCTTTTATGTTTTATTTGTCTATATATTTCCAGAGGCTTTTTAATGACCAAAAACTACTAATATAGAGAGGGTATATATTTTTAAAGAGAATTTAATCTGATACTCAGGACACCAATCCTTTCTCTGCTTTTACTGAATTGATGTCTTTCCTTGTCTGAAAGTAGATAAGAATGCACACTTAGTAAATTTCTACTTTGCTGAGGAATGATAAATTAAGCAAGAGAAAATTATGTGTTCTATTAATTTAAGTAACAGTGAGTAATCTTGACTTGCTTTTTTTCAAACATATTGATGTACTATTTTTCCATTTATATGTATGGATGTTGAAACATAACTGCATTTTGGACCAGCATCTGGACAAAATGTAATGATTGATTATGTAATGCAATGTGTTTGGGAGAGGAATGTTTGGTTTTGTGTCATCTGGCAGAAGTGTGTATTAGTATTACTTTTTACATTATATATTATAATGCTTGTCCTACATACAGTTTTGTATTTAATTTTCAGTTTGTAAAGGTCTCCTTTAGACTGGTTAAATAATAATATTCTGTAAGTTCACCATACCATTCAAAGTACCTGATTCCTTTTGGCTTAATTTCATTAGTATTTTAAAAATTCTTTACAGCTTCAATTATACATGGTTGCCATTTTGATGTTAATTTTTAAATACAGTTAATTTTAAAAAATGTTTCTTTAGAGGTGGGAAGAAAGACAGGGAAACATCAATGTGTGGTTGCCTTTCATGCTCCCCCTACTGGGAACCTGGCCCACCCGCAACCCAGGCGTGTGCCCTGACTGGGAATCAACTGGTGACCTTTTGGTTTGCAGGCCAGGGCTCAATGCACTGAGCCACACTCACCAGAGCTAAATAAGGGTAAATTTTTAACATTAGCATAAAGATAAAACAATCAAGCTGTCTTGGTCACTATGAGAATTCGTAATTGAGGATTATAAAGGCCATTTAATCCTTAGACTGAATTCAGCATCTAAAACCTTTCTCACTTAATGCTACACTATAGGAAAGACCCAGATTTATTATATTAAGTAGGTGTAAGTACAGGGTTTATTTTTGTTTTTAATTGGTCATCTTGCAGATTCAGGATAATTAAAGTAATAACAGGAATTTGAAAGAGGAGTAGTAGGAAATTGTTGTTTAAAGCTTGATTTTCTGGCAAAATACATCAGCTGCTCATATTTTTAAAAATTACAAGCATTTACCGAGAAATACCAAAACTTTAAGTAATAATACTGTTACAGTGAGAAAAGGTGATATATCACACTGATACCACATTTTGCAAATTTACTTATTGCACAGTTATTTTGCAAGATTATATGCTGAGCAGATGCCTTGAGGTTTGCCTTGATTAAGTACACAGAATAGTGCTTTAGGATTATAATTTTTATAATTTAATGTGTGTGACCATGTCTATCCTTAGATTAGAAAAAATAAGTAGAGCTGTTACCTTTCTAATCTGTGCATGTTTATGCAAAGTTATAGATATATTCATAAACGTCAAGCAAGACGTTATTTGAGGTTGATAGCAAAACCGTTTAACCTAGCATTGGAGATAGCAGTATTCAAAGCATTTAAATTTGATATACAGTCATGGGCCACTTAATGGTGTTTCTCTCAGTGACAGACTGCATGTGTAATGGTGGTCACACAAGATAATAATGGAACTGAAAATTTTCCATCAGTTAGTGACAGAGCACAGAAATCCTTAATTTGTAGCACAGTGCATTTTATCACATGATGATGCTGGTAGTCATATAAAAATATAGCATATACAATTACAGGGGAGAGCAAAAGTTGGTTTACAGTTCATATGAAAAATAATAAGTGATAATACAAGAATAAACTGTTTTTCTATAAACTCACAACTGTAAAACCTGTTTTTGCCAACCCCTGTATGCAGAGTACATACTTGATGATAGTGATAAATGACTTAACTGCTTTGTATATATACTATATTACACATTTTATTATTATTTCAGAGTACTCTTTCTCCTTATAAAAAAGTTTGCTCTAAAACAGTGTGTCATGTTATGCCAGTAGTAGCCTCGTGTGCCTCATGTTTATTGCATCTCTTGATTGCATCATTTTCTCTTGTGCTTCATTAATCTTGCTCTGTTTTGTATAGTAACATGCTATATAGGTTTGTAGTCTAGGAGCAATAGTTACCATATAGCCTAGGTATAGTAGCTATACCATCCAGGTTTGTGTAAGTAAACTCTACAATCCCACAAAGATAACTGACTAATGATGCACTTCTCGTAATATATCCTCATTCTTAAGTGACACATGACTGTCTAATGAACTTTTGTTTTCTGTATGTATCTGAATCACACATTCTAAAATAAATATGTATGTGTAAAACAGCTATAGTCAAATGTTCAGGGAATTTGACCTGTCACTGCTCTTAGGTTGTTATAGAGCATGTAGTTTGAAAATCACTGGGCTTAATCTCTTAAAGTCACTTTCAACCTAAAATCTGTTTTTAAAAAGTTAAGAGTTTCCTTGGCAAGGTAGCTCAGTTGGTTAGGGTGTTGTCTTGGTATACCAAGGTTGAGGATTTAATCCCTAGTTGGGGCTCAAAAAAAATCAAACAATGAATGTGTAAATAAGCGGATCAACAAAAATCTATGTCTCTCTTTCCCTTCCTCTCCCTCCAAAATCAAATGAATAAAATAAAATAATAAAAAGTCGATTTTTTTCTGTAGATAAAAAATTTATAGAATTTACTTGTTTTTTTAGTAGCATTAGGATAAAAACTGTATAAATTTAAATTTAGGTTCTCATGGTTGGATGTTAGCATTTTAGACATTTTCAACTAAATCCTTTAATTTGAGAATACTTTGTTTATTCTTTTTTAGACATTGTGGTACTACTGGGTATATATGATGGTGAATAAGACAAATCTACCTTCATGCAGCTAACATCTTAGAGGGCAGGCATAAAATAAACAAGTAAACAACTAAATAAACAATTTCAGAAAGCGGTAATTGTGATGGAGAAAGTAAAAGGGATAAGAACACAACAATTGATTAGGGTTGAAAGGTGAGACTATTTTAAGTAGGATAATGAGGGAAGACCTTTCTGGAGGTAGCATTTGAGCAGCTATCTGAAAAAGAAAAAGTTGTGCAAAAATCTGGGTGATTGTTTTCCAGGCAGAGAGAATAGAAGGCTCTGAGATAGGGTCAAGTTTTGCATGTTGTTTTATAAAGTTACTTAATGCTTTCTTCTTAAATAGGAGTAAATTCTGAAGTGAAGAAAAGGAGATAAATTAGACATAATTCTTGTCTTTCACCTGCTGACAATACTTTGGTGGACCAAATAATTTATAATAAATTTTATAAGAGGTATAGGGAGGAGGGAGTATTTTTTATTAAGAGGATGTACAGATGTTTTCAGGATCAGGTAGAATTGGGGTCTGTATTAGTGTAAAATTATAAAGGAGAACAAACTTAAAACTTTGTGTTTGCATAGACTCATCAAACTTTTAAGAGTTTTTAGTTTGGCAAGGTTTTAGATAATAGTTTTTTGTTAGAAATTAATTATTAGTGGTTTTCATGTTCCATCAGATTTCCTTGAACAGGTCAATAATTGTTACCATGTGCCATGCACTATTATAGGTGTGCCGAATAATTCTTCAAGTTTAGTTTTTAAGGTGCATGCTGTGGCTATATATGCTAGAGTAGGACAGTCTTGTTTGAGGGAGTTAATGTGTTGATTTCAGGGTTTGAAAGGACCATTTGGAGTTCACTAGGTGGGTGGTGAGTGTATGGAAATAACATTACAAATACACAACTCCTTGGAGTATGTACTGGACTTGGAGAACAGCAGAGTAATTTGCTGTCATTCCTAATGGAGTTCTGAGACCTCATGAGAAGTTGGTTGAAGGCATGAATTTGTCATCGTGTGAGAGACTTTCTTACGTGATGAGAAATAAGCAAGTTTTTATTTTAACAGTGCAAGTGATAATCATGTTTGTGGTTCATGGGCAGACTTTATACTCCACAGTTGACTTATAATTAAAACTACAAGATTGATGCTGTATAGTATACAGTGTTTGTGAAATTTTTGAAAAATTATTTTCCCTCCATTAGATTTTTTTTATTTGTATTGGCAGAATTTCTTATTTGTTAAGAGCTGTGTGATTTTTATTCTTCCGGCCAAGATGGAGGCATAAGTAGATACACGTGGTCTCTTTGCACAACCACAAAAGAAGGACAAAAACAAATTTAAAAACAAAACAACCAGAACTGCCCCCAAATTGGACTGTATGGAAGTCTGACAACCAAGGAGGTAAAGAAGAAACATTCATCTAGACTGGTAGGAGGGGTGGAGGTGGGCAGCTGGGGTGGAGAGGATGCACAGCAAGGTGGCAGCTGGAGGACTAAGTGGGCAAGGCAGCAGCTGGCAGATTGGGCAGACCAACATTGCATGCGGATAAACCAGGAGGAACAACTGGGGAGTGAGACAGACTGCAGAACCCAGAGTCCAGTGAGGGGAAATAAAGTCTCAAAACTTTTGACTATGAAAATTTGTGGGGGTTGTGGCAGTGGGAGAAACTCCCAGCCTCACAGGAGAGTTCGTTGGAGAGACCCACAGGGTCTTAGAACATACACTAACCCACCCACCTGGGAATCAGCACCAGAAAGGCCAAATTTGCTTGTAGGAAGTGGGGGAGGTGACTGAAGCTGGCTGAGAGCTGACCAAGCAGCCTCATTCCTTCTCTGACCTTCCCTCACATGCAGCACCACAATGCAGTGACGTGGGTTGCCCTGCCATGGTGAATACCTAAGGCTCTACCCCTTAAAATGCAATGGGGCTCTGAGACAACAACAACAACAACAAAAGTGTCACAAACAGAAGAACAGATCAGAGCTCCAAAAATAGAACTGAGTGTTGAAGAGATAGCCAACCTATCAGGTGCAGAATTCAAAACACTAGTAATTGTGATGCTCACAGAATTGGTTGAGTATGGTTGCAAAATACAGGAAAAAGTGAAGGCTCTGAAAAGTGAAATAAAAATATATAGGGAACCGATAGTGAAGGGAAGGAAACTGGGACTCAAATCGGTGATTTGGAGAAGGAAGAAATCAATATTCAACCAGAACAAAATGAAGAAACAAGAATTCAAAAAAATGACGAGAGGCTTAGGAATCTCCAGGACAACTTTGAACATTCAAACATCTGAATCATAGGGGTGCTAGAAGAAGAGAAAGAGCAAGAACTTGAAAACTTACTTGAAAAAATAATGATGGAGAACTTACCCAATCTGGTGAAGGATCTAGACTTCCAGGAAGTCCAGAAAGCTCAGAGAGTCCCGAAGAAGGTGGATCCAAGAGAAAACACATCAAGGCACTCCATGATTACATTACCCAACATTAAAGATGAGAGAATCTTAAAAGTAGCAAGAGAAAAAAAGGAAACAAGTTACAGAAGAGTTCCCATAAGACTATCATCGATTTCTCAAAAGAAAGCTTGCAGGCAAGAAGGGGCTGGAAAGAAGTATTTGAAGTCGGGAAAGGCAAGGACTGATGTCCAAGATCACTCTATCCAGCAAAGCCATCATGGAAAGGCAGATAAAGTGCTTCTGAGATATGGACAAGTTAAAGGAGTTCATCATCAGCAAGCCCTTAGTATATGAAATGTTAGAGGAACTTATCTAAGAAAAAGAAAATGAGAAAAAATATGAACATAAAATGATAACAAATGCACAACTTTGAACAACTGAACATAAAAACTAAGCAAATAACTAGAGGAGTAACAAATTGAGATCACATGGAGGGTTATCAGCGGAGAGAGGGAAATGGGGGAAAAGGTACAGGGAATAAGAAGCATCAGTGATTATGTACAAAATAGACGGGGAGGTTAAGAATACTGTAGGAGATGGAGAAACTAAAGAACTTAATATATATATATATATGACCTACGGATATAAACTAAGGTTGAAGAATGCTGGTTGGAGGCAGGGTTCTGGGCGGAGGGGAATAAAAGAAGAGTTGATGGGACAACTGTAATATACACATAATCAAATATTAAAGAATTATGTGACTTGAAACTCTAGATTCGGTTTTTCAGAGAACTTTTTATATGTATATAAACTGGTGCCCTTATTTCAAAGTTTTACATTAATGGGTGAAATTTATTACCCATTAGGGCAGGGTGAGTTATAGGGCAGGCAGAGTTTAAATGCTATTTGACATTATTTGCAGGCTTGAGGTTTAACATTATTTGCATAAATTAAACTGATACCAAGAAAACCTAAGTTAACATAATTCATAGGAGCTGATAGGTATATATCACTGAAAGTACCTATTTTACAAGTGTGTACTAGTGTTAAGTAGTATCATGTTACTAACAATACTACTTAACAGTAGTAATGCTTTTATTTTAGGTTGCTAGCATTATGTGTTAATTCTGACTTGCAAAAAAAAGAAAAGCCCAAGTGTATGTTTTTAAGTGAAAGGAATTGATTCCTTATGAATGCAGTTTGAGCAAATTACTACTTTAATAGTATGCATTACATACCACTTTTTAATAGCAAAAGTTAATAATTTTACAATGATGATTTGGAGTTTCCCAGGTTGTCTGATTGTCCATTTAGTTCCATTTTGACTGAACAAAATGAGGCTGATTATATCTATTTCCCATTAGAGTAATGTTATGCTGAAATTTTTCATGAGGTTGTTGAAGTCTCTGGTACTAGCTATGGAATTGATATTACCATTGTACTGCTTTTAATTAGCTGTGTGACTTATCCTCCCTAAACTTAAGTTTTCTCATTGCAAAAAATACAGATAAATAAAAATACCTCATAGAGTTGACTTAAGGAATAAAAGGCTCTTGTGGATTGTTGTGGGATTTTTTTTTGTTTTGTTTTTTGATTTGAATGGGATTTGCTACTTAAAGATAAGGCTTTGAGACAAGTGAGAATTAGCCACAATTTATTTTATAGATTGTATTATTCCCGTTTTATTTTTTTGTATCAAATTTGTAAATGAGAAAGATTCTATTTTGTTATTAAGATTCTAGACATGTTTTTCTGTCAGGAATTTTGCTTAGATATTGGTTTTTGTGTCTAATATTTTTTAAAAGAGTTTTATTTTTCAGTTACAGTTGACATAACATTATTATATTAGTTTTAGGTATACACCACAGTGGTTAGACATTACATAACTAAGTGATCATCCTGGTAAATCATGTGCCTGACACCATATATAGTTTTTAGAATATTATTGACTATATTCCCTATGCTATAACTTACATCCCCATGACTATTCTGTCATTACCAACTGTACTTCTTAATCCCTCTGACTTTTCATTTATCCAACCTGCTCCCATCAGGTCACTATCAAAATGTTCTCTGTATCTATGGTCTGTTTCTCTCTGCTTGTTTGTTTACTGAATCTTACTTTTCTGCTTCTTTGTTTATTCTTTAAATTCAGTTACTGAGAGATGTGTATTTATCACCATTTTATTGTTCATATTTTTTTCTTAAAAAAGACCCTTTAACATTTCATATAATACTAGTTTAGGAGTGATGAACTCCTTCAGCTTTTTCTTGTCTGTGAAGCTCTTTATATGTCCTTTGATTCTAAATGAGAGCTTTGCTGGGTAGTATAGTCTGGTTCGTGGGTCCTTGCTTTTTTGATCACTTAAAATATTTCTTGCCAGTCCTTTCTGGCAAGTTTCTAGCCTGAAACGTTTCTGTTGAGCTATCTGCTGAAAGTCTTAAGGGAGCTCCCTTGTAGGTAACTACTGCTTTTGAGTCTCTCTTTGTCTTTAACCTTTTGCATTTTAATTATAGTATGTCTTGGTGTGGGCTTCTTTTGGTTCATCTTGTTTGGGACTCTGCTTCCTGGACTTGAGTATCTATTTACTTCCCCAAGTTAGGGAAGTTTTATGTATTTATTTTTTAAGCAGCTTTTCAATTTCTTGCTCTTTTCCTTCTGGCACTCCCATGATGCAAATGTAAGTGTACTTGAAGTTGTCCTGGAGGCTCTTTACACTATCCTCAGTTCTTTTGTTTTTTGGTTTTTGTTTTTTGCTGTTCTGATGGGGTGTTTTTGCTTCCTTATATTCCAAGTCACTGATTTGATTCTCAGTTTTATCCTACTGTTGATTCCCTGCAAATTATTCATTTCAGTTAGGGTATGCTCTTTAGGTTTTTATTAAGTTCGTTGAGCATCCTTTATGACCAGTGTTTTGAACTCTACATCTAGTAGAATGCTTGTCTCCATTTTATGTAGTTCTTTTTCTCGAGTTTTGTTCTGTTCTTTCATTTGGGATATATTTGTGTCTCCTTATTTTGGCAGCCTCTCTGTGTATTAGGTAGAGCCGCTATGTCTTCCAGGCTTGGTAGAGTGGGCCTAATGTAGTAGCTGTTCTGAGGGTACATTTGCACTGCCTCCCCAATCAACCAACCTGGCACTAGAGGTGCACTAGAGTTACGAACTCCTCCCTCCCCACTTCTCTCCAGGGCTGAGGACACAATCCTCTTGTAGTTGAGACTTGACATCTGTTGGCAATGCCAGTGGGAGGTGTTTACCTCCAGGACAATCAGCTGCGAGGACTGGCATGAGACTATTGACCTCTGTGGAGGATCAGCTGTGCAGTGGTACACTCGATGTAGCAGGCGTTACTTCAGCAGAGCTCTGATGCCCATTGAGTCTGCCCATTGAGTATGTTGCTTGAAGTGTTTTCAACATTTTCTGATGCAGTCCACTCAGTATGCTGGCTCTGGGCCCTCCTGGGAGGTGCAGGCCAAGGTCATCTGCTGCCTGTGTTCTGCGTGGGGCCACTAAGCATGAGCTACATTGTTATCTGACAATGGCTGCTGCTAGTGCTAGGCCTGTGGCCACTTAGCGAGAGGTACAGGGAACACCAAGGCTAGATGCTGCTTGTTTGAGGGATTTTAGGAAAATCTGAAGCGTGAGCCAAGACAGGTCATTAATATGAAAAATCCCCTGGAAATAGCTTGCATGGGCCTGAAAGTTGGGTGAGGTAGGATTTCAGGGAATCGCTGAGGCAGGGCAAACAGTGTGAGAGCCAGGTTGATAAGAGTCTCAGATGTGATGCCCTGTCTGCTGGCTCTGTGGCAGAAGGGTTCAGAAAAGAAAAAATGGCCTTTGCCATCCCTTCTGTCTGGTAATATGCTCTACCTCCCGGTTCTTGCCCTGATGGCAGACAATTCACTTTTTCCATATATGTTATTGGTGCCTTTTGAGTTAATGCTCTAGCACTGGAGCTCAGAGGGAGTGGGTCTGAACAAGTCCACATGTGGGCCCTTTAAGAGGAACTTTCTGGGACTCCAGAGGACATCTGTCTCCCTCATCTTTAATTCTTGTTTAGAAGTTATGGGGACTTCTCTTCCTGTCACTGGAACCCTGGGCTGGGAAGCCTAGTGTGGGACTGGGACACCTTGCTTCTCAGAGGTGACCATCCCTCCTAATTTTTATCTGCCACACATGAGTGTGAAAGCAGCCTGTTCCTTGTCTCCGCCCCTGCTAGCAGCTTTGATGCCACTTCCTCTTTTATTTCCTAGTTGTATGACTTCCATTCACCCAAATTTCATGTGGTTCTGAATGATGGTTGTTTTGTAGATTAGTTTTAATTTTGATGTTGTGGGAGGAGGCGAGTACTGTGTGTTTATGCTGCCATCTTGCTCTTGGTCCAGTTGATGACCTTTCACTTCCCAGAACTGAGCTACACTGGGTCAGGGCTGTGTGTAGTATTTTCAGTACATTAATACATCTTAGCATTATTCTGTCTGAAGTAGTTGGCATGGTGCATGACACATAAGAGGCATTTAATAATCCCTTCGTTAAATGGGATTAATCTAATGGGAAGAGCATTGGCTTAGGACTCAGATGTGACAGCCAGTTACAACCTGAGTTATGTTGCATTATCTACAGCAAGTTTTTCATTTTGTTTTCTTTTTCCTCCCCCCCTTTCTTCCTTTTCCTTTCTCCCTTCCTCCTCCAACTCCTTCTCTCTCTTTCTTTCAAGATTTTACTTATTTTCAGAGATAGAGGAGAAGAGGGAGAGAAACATCAATTTGTTGCCTCTTGCATGTCCTCAACCGGGCGCCTGACCCACAACCCAGGGATGTGCCCTGCCCAGGAATCAAACCATTGACCTTTCGGTTTGCAGGATGATGCCCTGCTACACAAGTCAGGGCTGGGGTTTTTTGTGTGTGCTTTTGTGCCTTTTTCTCCATTTCCTTAAAACTGGATGTCAGCCTCATTTTCACCAGGGGCCGCATCAACCTCACGGTTGCCTTCAAAGGGCAGAATGTAATTTTAGGGCTGTGTAGATGTAACTACTCCTTAACTAGGAGCAGAGAGCTCTACATTCAGCCCTTCAAAGGCAACGTGAGGCTGTGTGGCCCCTGGTGAAAATGAGGCTGACACCCCTGCCTTAAAATGAATAAAATAGCTTCTCTTAGGCTCTTTAGAGAATGAAATACAGTCATGTAAAACACCTGACAATAGGTTCTTGCCTAGCAGTCTTGGTTCCCATTTCTTTTTCTTAATGCAGAGTTACTATTCCAGAATTGTGGAGGTAGTTCAAGGGAAATACTTGACATAGCATCTATCATTTAAGTTTCAAAAATTGAGAAAGTCGGGTCATTTATTTACCTGTGAGTATATACTCATCTTTAATGGAGAATATTATGCTATTTTGGAAAAATTACCACACTTGGATTCCTAAGATGGGTTTTAGTTTGTCCTCCATGAATATATTACCTATGTCCTTAGGCAAATCAGCTAGTGTTGAAGAACCTCAGCTTTTTAGTCATTTATACCTTCTAATGTTCCTGATGACAATTGAGAAAATGAAAGTAAAAGTGTTTGGTTAAATGTAAAAGTATGTGAGAGTATTATGGTAATGAATCCTTATTATTAGTGGTTGTATGGTGTGATTCATGTATTCATTTATTTTACCTTGTACTGCTGCGTTTATGTGGTTTGTCCTTTATGAAATTAGGTATTTGGCTTATTTGACTTTGGAGAGGAGGAAGTGTGGAGAGGGAGAAAAAGATTGTTATGTTTATCATAATAAGCCCATTAATATTGAATATTTTTGCTTGCTGAAGTCCTGATACTTTGTGTGTGTAAATATGTAGGTGTAGCAGGAAGTTGGCCTGATCATTCTATCATTAAGAATGAAAGATTCTGAGTATTCCTTGGGTTCTTCCAATATGTGTAACTGAATTTTTATGTGCTTGCTCTTTATTATTGTTAGCCAAACATTTTTGTGAATATCAGACATATTTTTCCTTACAAATGAAATGCACTTATAATTTATTATTAGAGTATTGAGAATGTCAGTGCAGTAGTATATAACATTGTATGTTCTTTGTGTATGTTATGCGAATAACTTTTATTTTTTTCTCTCTCTTAAATCTGCAAGATCTCTTGGGTACTGAGCCTTTTGAAACATTAAAGTAAATACCATATAAGGAAAGCAGTGTAGTACTAAGTGGCTGCAGTAGCAAAGGAAGGAAAGTGAATCACAGAGTGATGAATATGAAAAGTGATCATTGTACCATGAAGTACAATGTAACTTGTAAAAGCTAGTTACTGATATTGTGTGCTTGTGAGATCTAATTATTCATCTCTTATTGTTTAAAAAAATTGCTTTTGCGTAAAATACTTTTTTCTTCTAAAAACATAATAATACTCTAGAAACTGGAATCATGCCACCTTAAATACTTAAGTTGTTCCTCCATTTTTTCATATTAATTAAGGCAAATGATTTATGTAACAAAGACAACTCACTCATATCTAGAACTTGTTTATAAAGCCTATTTATAATATAATACTTGTAAACATCTTGAAGATCTGCAGATCCTAGTCAAGATATACCCCTTTATAATTTTTGATGTTTTTAATAATGATTGTCAGGCACCAGATAGTGATTTATGTTCATTATGCTTACTATTTCTAGGGAAAGGGTAATTTATTAACACATTTGGAAAAGTTCCAATACTAAAAGGGTTTTGCTGAATTTGCTGGAATTAACTAGGAGTAACTGGAGAACATTCTTCAGAATAGTCTACATCCTAAATTGTGTAGTTACATGGATTTTATTTTTAATTATATATGCCAGCCTTGGGCAAATAATACACATGCTAAAGCCTTAAGACGTGGTACAATATATGTTTTTGCTCTTACAGATTCTCAGTTTCAACACTTTCAGATACAGTTTATCTGTATTTCTTTTTTAAATTATATTTTTATTGACTATTCTATTATAGTTATCCCAATTTTACTCCTTCTACCCAGCATCTCCCATCCCTCAGGCAATCCCCACATTATTGTTTGTGTCCACGGGTCATAAGTCTTTGGCTCCATTTCCTATACTCTACATCCCCATGGCTCTTCTGTAACTATTTATATTTCTTAATCCCCTCACCTCTTTACCTATTACCCCATAAACTCTTTGATCCAGCAACCATTAAAATGCTCTGCGTATCCATGATTGATTCTGTCTCTGTTCTTGTTTGCTTAGTTTACTTTTCAGATTCAGTTGTTGATAGATATGTATTTTTTGCCATCTATTGTTCATAGTTTTGATCTTTTTCTTAACTAAGTCCCTTGAACTATTCATATAATAATGGTATGGTGATGGTAAAGTCCTTCGTTTTTTTTCTTGTCTGGAAAACTTTATGTGTCCTTCATTTCTAAATGATAGTTTTGCTGGGTAGAGCAGTTTTGGCTGTAGGGCCCTCCTTTTCATGACTTTGAATATTTCTTGCCAGTCACTTACAGCCTGTAAAGTTTCTTTTGAGAAATCAGCTGACGGTCTTATGGAAACTCCCCTATAGATAACAAACCGCTTTTCTGTTGCTGTTTTTAAGATTCTGTCTTTATCTTTAACCTTTGGCATTTTTATTATGTGTCTTGGAGTGGACCTCTTTGCATCCATTTGTTGGGGACTTTCTGTGCTTCATGGACTTGCACATCTATTTTCTTCACCAAGTTAGGGAAGGTTCTCCCCCCCCCCCCGTTATATTTTCAAATAGATTTTTAATTTCTTGCTCTTTCTCTTCTTGTGGCATCCCTGTGATGCAAATGTTGGACCGCTTGAAGTACTTTTAGAGGCTACTTGCACTATCCTCATTTTTTTTGTGTGTTTTTTTTTTAATTCTTTTTTCTTGTTCTCTTTGGTTTTTTGCTTCCTATGTTTCAAATCATTGATTTGATTTTTGGTTTCATCCACTTAACTGTTGTTTCCTTATAAATTGTTCTTATTTTAATTAGTGTATCTTTTATTTCCAGCTGGGTAACTTTTATGCTATTGAGATCTTCACTTGGTTCCTTGAGCATCCCTATAACCAGTGTTTTGAACTCTGCATCCGTTAGATTGCATATCTCCATTTCATTTAGTTCTTTTTCTGGAGTTTTGATTTGTTATTTCATTTGGGCCAGGTTTCTTTGTCTCCTCCTTTCGGCAACCTCCCTGTGTTTGTTTCTGTGTATTTGATGGAGCTGCTATGATTCCTTGTCTTTGTAGTGTGGCCTAATGTAGTAGGTTTCTGGTAGTGTCCAGTGGCACAGCCTCTCCTGTCACCCAAGCTGGATACTCAAGGTGTACCCTTCTTGTGGGCTGAATACACTCTTGTAATGAAATCTTGATTATGTTGGCAGGTCATAGTGAAGCATTTATCCAGGCCAGTCAAGCTGCAAGGACTAGCTTTGACCACTGACCACCAACCTCTCCCCTCCTTGGAGGATCAGCTGTGCAGAGGCAGGGTGGTGGCACTTCAGTGTGATCTGTAGTTTTCCACTGGTGCACAGGCTCTGGGGTTTCCTGAGTGATGCAGGCCAAGGTCATCCCCGAGCTATGTTTTGCCTGGGGCCACCCTGCCTGAGCTATAAAGCAATTTGAAATGGCTGCTACTTGTGCTGGGCTTGGAGATTCCCAGGTGAAGCAAGCTGTGAATCTAGGCTGGCAGTTGCTAGTGCTGATCCTGGGTCCCCTTAGCAAGAGGTAACCAAGGATGGGGGCTCACTGAGCCTGGTGGTTGCTTTTTGATGGGATTTAGGATGTTGTGAAGCTTGAGCCAAGACCAGCCATTCATACAGAAAAGCAGCCTGGGTGGGCCTGAAGATTGGGTGGGTGGGAGTCTGGGAATCTCCAGAGCAGGGTAAATAGTTTAGCCAGGTTGATGGAGTCTCAGTTTTGGCACCAGCCTGCTACTCTGTGGCTCTCTGGGGGGAGGGTTCATAAAAGGTACTATGGCTTGCCTTTCTCGTTGGTAAGAGGCTGTCCCCTAACTCTCTCACCTTGATGGCAGACACTTCACTTTCTCCCTGTATGCCCGTGGTACCTTTCAAGCTGCTATTCTGGTGCTGGAGCTCAGAAGGAGTGAGTCTGAGTCCGTGTGGGGTTCTTTAAGAGGAACTGCTTGGAATTCCAGAAGTGTCTTTCACTGACTCAATCCCCAGTAGTTTTTGCAGCCAGAAGTATGCGGACTTTTTCTCTTGGCTCTGGAACCCTGGGCTGGTGTGGGGCTGGGACTCCTCACTCCTGAGATATCCTCCCTCAATTTTTATGCACTATACGTAATCTTAATGTGAGACCAGCTCATTCCTTGTCTCTTCTACCCCTCCTACCAGTCTGTATGCATGTAGTTTCTTTAATTCCGTAGTTGTCAAACTTTCATTCAACTAGATATCTGATGGTTCTGAGTGATGGTTGTTCTATATTTAGTTGTAAATTTGATGTGTTTGTGTGAGGAGGTGAGCTGTATTTACCTATGCCTCCACCTTGACCGTGACTATATTATATTTTTATTACTGATATGTCAGTTGGAACAGAAAAAGAAGTTCCTTTGATTTCTAACATTTTTTTATTCCTCATTCCATCACTAGATCATAAGTAGAGATTAAGTCTGTCTTGTTCACTAATGTGTGTTTAAAACCTCATATAAGATCTGACAAATTATTTGTTGAATGAAATGTTATTGTCCAAAGCTTTTAATACTTACCTGCTTATTTTTTATGACAAGGCTGGCCAGTTGACCTCACCAGTTAATGTGTGAATTGTCTTTTTTACTTGTCAATGAACGACTCTGAATATGGTTATGTAAAAAAGCAGTCCTGTATTTTGAAGTGGTAAACTTACAACTTAAAAAATTTGTATTTCCTTGTTTTTCTGGAGTGAATATTTTTTCATTGTTTTCTTGTGTTCTCTGTGTATATCCTTTGTTAAAAGTAGTATTAAGAATAAGAGTATAAAGTGCTTCTCAGATAAGGTCAAGTTCAAGGAGTTCATCATCACCAAGCCCTTATTATATGAAATGTTAAAGGGACTTATCTAAGAAAAAGAAGATAAAAAATATGAACAGTGAAAGGATAGCAAACTCACAGTTATTAACAACCACACCTAAAACAAAAGCAAACCAAGAGGACAGCTAGATCAGGAGTGGAACCATAGAAATGAAGAACACATGGAGGGTTAGCAACAGGGGAGTGGGAGGAGGAGAAGCGGGGAGAAGGTACAGAGAATACGTAGCATAGGCGGCAGATAGAAAATAGATGGGGGGAGGGCAAGAATAGTATGGGAAATATAGAATCTAAAGAACTTGAGACACGTGGTCATAAACTAAAGGGAGGGAATAGTGGGGAAAGGGGTGTGCACGGTGGAGGGGAATGAAGGGGGAAATAGAACAACTGTAATGGTATAATCAATAAAGTATATATTTAAAAAAAGAAGAATAAAAGAAAAAGTCAAGATGTTAAAAAAAAAGGAGTAGGATAATTGTTACCCTGTTTCTGGTCCCCTTCCAAAGATTCCATTTCCTGGGGAGAAAAGTAAATATTTAGTATCACAGAAGTGTGAAGTGAGGTTAACATATAGAAGTACTATAAAAATTGACTACAAAGCAGTTCAAACTGCATAAACTAACAGTGTAAAAGTTTAAGAGGATTTTTGCCTAGTTAAATGTACTGTATCAAAACTAAAAATGTAGCTAAGATGTTATGTTAAATGCTAAAATTGGATTTATTTTTACTGTTTTCTTAATCTTATGCCATCTGGAGGGCTTCAATTTGATATTCATGGATGACTTTGAACAGAGTGAGTTGTTACATAGGGGGTAGGCAAAATAATGTTTATGTACTGTATTCGGTACTCTGTGTTATTTATTCATTCATTTGGGAAAAATTTAACTTATTTTATGTGCCAGGCACTGTTGTAAGGGAATGTAGAGTGTACAAAGTAAAAAATAAAACATGGTATGGCAAGTGGTAGTGAGGGTATAGAGAAAGAGACCAAGGGAGTATGAAGACTACGGGGTCTGGCACAAATAATGCCCCCATTTTTATTATGAACTCTTTTATTACAAAATTATAAGCATGTAATCCTGTAACAACAGTATTACACTTCACACCATATGACATTTTAGGTGAAATGTTCAACTTAAAGCTATAAACTATTCACCCATATTATTACCCTACCAACCACAGTCAAGCAGGCCTTCTGCCTGTCCCTGTGTGTAGGATGCAGATTTAAATCGGCTGGTCATGAAATTCCTCCCTCGGAGGTGGTTGTGTGCAGCTGTGGTTAGGCAGCAGTCCTGTGCATATCCAGAAGAAAGGGTTCCAGGAAGGGAAAACAACCAAGAGCAGATGTCATATGGTTTGATATCCTGCGATTGGAAAATTTCAAGAGAGTATGTGGCTGGAGTGTAGTGTGGAAAAGGAAGAGGATGGCAGATGGGTACAGAAAAGGTTGGGTGCCAGAGGCAAGTCAGGAAAGGATTTTTGTAAGCTATCATATGGACTTGGGCTTTTGCTCTGAATAGAATGATATCATAAATATTCTATATACAACACTCTTCACAACTGTTACACAAATTCTTTCAGTTTTACAGTTGAATAAATGTTCTGTGGAATGGCTTGTGCAGTTAACTTCTCCAAAGTCATATAGCTAATGAGTAGCAGAAGTAAGAGTTTTTTAGGTTTTGGCATTCATGTTTTTTTTCTCATTGAAAAACAGTAAAACAAAGTTTTATTGTTTGCCAGTATGTCACTTTTTTTCTTAAATTTTACAGGTGTGCTAATTGATTTATTGTCTTACTGATAACTGGTTAAACCAAACGTGTTGTAATTGCATATTCAGTTGGAAAAGTTATTAGGTGAAAACAGGAAAAAGGATGGCATAGTCTGAAAATGTATAATGTAGAAGAAAAGAGAGTTAGTGGAACAAGTACAAATGGGAAATTAAATAGGGTTATAGGTGATAATGAAAGTGAATCAAATAATAGTCCAGTAAATTGTGCTTTTAAGGATACAAAAAATAACCTTAAAAACCAGTATTCAGCTTTTAGACATTTAGGTGAATGCCTACTAGAAATCCTTTTATTTAGGCTTGTGGTTCTCAATATTTGAGTCCCTTAGACCTCAGTCCCATTCCCTCAGTAGGGAATGACTCTTCTTCAATGAAAAGATAGGGATGCAGTTGTTATTTCAAATACTTGAAAAAATTAAACCTAATGAAAATTGTAGACTTACTTTAAATGAGACTGAACAGGCTAATTAAGATTAGTGTTCTTGACTTTTCATTTAAAAAACTTATTGTAATAGTGGACATCTGTAGATTAGATTCACTTGTTGGTAGTTACATGTGCTCAGTAAAGATAGAACCCATATAACCATCTTATCCTTCTAATGATATGTCAATTGTAATCTCAAAAAATTATTTCTGATTAGTTTTATCTGGTGTACCTTTCGCCGTTCCTCACTGAAATATCATACCTTGTCTGGCCTAGCATTTGTTGCCATCAAAAATTATTTCTGTTAATTATTTGTTAACTAGATGAAATTTTGTGAGAGCAGATACTTTGCCTTATTTTTACTTCCTGTCTTGTATCCCCAGTGCCTAGAACAATACATGACATTCCCACCAGCAATGTAAGAGGGATACAGTTTTCCTACTTCCTCTTCAACACTTGTTATTGTCTGTTTTTGTGAATATAGCCATTCTAGTGAGTTTGATCTCACTGAGGTTTTAATTTGGGTGTTTCTTATAAATACCATTGGGATTTAGATTTGCATGGTATTGATTGGTACACAGATTAGTTAGGGTCTCCCTAATTGACATCTTAATTGTATTGAGTTTTCCAGTCCTTGGACATGGTCTGCTCCGTTTATGTAGTTGATTTGACTTATCAGTGTTTTGTTTTCTGTATGTTTTCAACATACAGATTCTGCATATTCTGTTAGATTTATATATATAAATCTAACATTCATACTTAAATACCTAATTTTAGATAAGTATCTTTGGAGCTATACTAGCTATCACTAGCATATAGAAGTAGGATTTCTTTTGAAACGTTGATCTTGCTTGTGACTGTGAAAGTCACAGTTCTGGGAGCTTTTTTTGTAGATTGTTTTGCATATTTTACTTAGACAATCCATGTCATTTATATATAGGGAAGATTTGTTATTTTTTTTTCCAAGTGAATTTTATTTTATTTTTTGATGTTTTTATTTATTTTATTTTTTATTTATTTAATTATTTTTCAAGTACAGTTTTCTGTCTATTACTCCCATCCCATCCCCAAGATTTGTCAATTCTTTCTTGCCAATCTGTCCTGTCAGTCCGTCCTTCCTTCTTTCCTCCCTTCCTCCTTTCTTTCTTCCCTCCCTCCCTCCCACCCTCTCTTTCATTTTTGCATTATTGCACTGTGTGGGACATTTTTGCTTTATTTGCTATCTTAAAGTGTGAAATAATTCACTCTTTTACCATTAAGTGTAACGACAGATGTAAGTTTGTCAAATTAAGGAAATTTTGTTTTATTCCTAATTTACAGAAAGTTTTTATAATGAATAGATGTTGAATTTTACTAAATTTTTCTGTCAGGTAGTGATCACTTTGTTCCTTAGTCTGTTAATATGGTTGATTACACCAATTGACACTTCCATATAACAGCTTGAGTTATATAATTCACATACCATGCATTAACTGAATCATTTAAGGTGTGCAAGTAGTGGTTTTGGTATAGTAACAGAGCTTTACAACCATCGCCACAATCAGTTTTAGAGCATGTTTTATCACCCTCCCCAAAGCAGTATTAAGCAGGACTTCCCCATTTCCTTCAATGTCCACCCTCACTTAACCTTAGGCAGCTGCAGATCTATTTTCTGTTTCTGTACATATACCTGTATACTTCATGTAACTGAAATATGTGTTCTGAAGTGACTACTGTGTCACTTAGCATGATATTTTCAAAGACATACATCGATGCATTAGTATCTTATTCCTTTTATTGGTGAAGAATATTATGTGGCTTTACCCAATTTTATTTATGCATTTAGCACTTAGTAATGGCCATTTGGGTTTCTAATAGTTGGCAATTATGAATAATGATGCTATGAACATTTGTGTACTAATATTTTGTGGGCATGGTGTTTTCATTTCTCCTGGTTGCCTACGTAGTTGTTTGGTCATTCAGTAACACTATTTTAATTTAATGCTGACTTGGTTCCAGATACTGTGGAAGACATGCCTCACTGTGGGCTTTGGAGATGATTAACACTTAAAAAAAATTAATCCCCAGTTCAATTTAGTGCCTGGTACTTTACATCTTGAATTGCTAGACTGCTGTCCAAAGCAGCCATGTACCATTTTACATTTCACCAGCAGTACATGTGAGCTTCAGTTTCTCCAAATTCTGGCCAGTCTTGTTATTGTTTTGTCTTTTTATTATAGCCATCTGTGTATGATGTGTTATCTCATTGTGGCTTTGAGATGATAAAACCCTGGTGATTAATGACAGTAGCACATATGATTTCATTTGTTTAATTATTTATTTACTTACCAGTCCTTAACTGAGAATATGTTTTTAGTGATTTAAGACAGAAGGACCAGGGGGGAGAGAGAGAGAATCATCGATGTGAGAGAGAAACATCTGTTGGTTGCCTCCTGTATGCTCCCTGACCAGGGCTGTACCTGCAACTTTTTGGTGTACAGCATGTTGCCCCAACCAACTGAGCCACCCAGCCAGCACTCATTTTATTTTAAAGAAGATCGAGTATGTTCCCAGAATGAGCCTTACTTGTTCATCATTTATTAATCTTCGGGTATTTTGTTGAATTTGATTTTCTGATACTTTATTGAATTTGATTTTCTGATATTTTGTTGAAGATTTTTACATCTTTGTTCATGAGGAATAGTGATCTTTGAGGGGTTTTTTCCTTGTATTGTCTTGATTTTGGTATCACTGTAATGCTAGTCCCATAAAGATGACTTAGGAAGTAATCCCTCCCGTCTGTTTTCTGGAAGATAACTGTGTTGAATTGGTATTACTTTGTCTTTCAATGTTTGGAATAATTCACTGGTGGAACTATCTATCTGGGCCTGGAGGATTTTAACGGAATTCTCCTTTTTTAAAAGGCTCTCCTTGGATAAAAGGCTACTTCTGTTATTTCGAGGTTCTGGAGCTTGCAAGTTTGAAATTAAGGTATCAGCGGGGCTCTACTCCCTTCTAAAGGCTTTAGGAAAGAATCCTTCCTTGCTTCTTCTAGCTTCTGTGATTGTTAGCAATTTTTCTTGTTCCTTAGCCTTACAGCTGCATCACTTCAATTTCTGCCTGTCTTCACTTGGCTGTCTTTTATGTGTTTGTCTCTATGTCTCCCACTCCTTTTTCTTACGAAGATACCAGTCATCAGATTTGGGTCCTCCCAAATCTGGTATGACCTCCTCTTAAACTTTATTACCTCTTCAAAGACTTTATTTACAAATATGGTTACATCAAGAGATACCAGTGCTTAGGTCTTGCATATATCGTTATCAGGTACATAACTCAAACCACTACACTTACAATTTAAATTTACCACTTCAAGTGGGATGTGGGGGTCTTGTCATCATGTAGTTCCATTTTCTCACTATCCTCTATCTTGTGGTTGTGTGCATGGCTTGAATATCCATTCAGAAAATGCTTTAAATTTTGTTTTTAAATTATTACACGTATTTTAAAGAATTTAAGTAGAAAAATAGTTTATCACAGGGATTCACAGAGACTGCAGGCCAGATTTGGCCTGCTACCTTCTTTGGTAAAGTTTTATTGGAAATACAGTCATACCTCACTTGTTAGTTTACATATTGTCTGTCTATGGCTTCTCTTGCACTACAGTGCAGAATTGATTAGTTACAACAGAAAGTATTTAGCTTGCAAAGTCCCCAAATATTTACTATTTGGCTGGCCTTCTACAGAAAATGTGATATATATGTATCCATTCATTTACCATTTTTGTTGTTTTTTGTTTTTGAAATTCTAAGTTTTCTACTGCCATTATTTCCCTTTGTCCAAAGCAATTTCCTTTAGAACAAATCTGTTCATGATGAATTATCTTAGTTTTCTTTCATGTGAAAATGTGTTTATTTCACCTTCATTTTTGAAGGATACTTTTTGTTCCATTTAGAATTCTGAGTTGACAGTTCTTTTCGTGGTAGCATCTAGCTAGAAATTAATAGTAGCAACTACCTTCTTTAGGTAGTTCACAGTCTCCAGTTTTTCACAGTTTCTGCTTTCTGTTTCCTTGACATTGATACCAGCTGTTATTTGATATCAACAACTTACTATTGTACTTGTGCTTTTGTACTTCTCATGTTAGATCAGGAGGGAAGTAAAATTTTCACTTTACCCATGTCTCTATAAAGTGGTAAAACGAAGAAGTGCATATTTTAGGGAAAATGGGGGAGAGAATTTACTTTAATAATATTGGCAATATTCAGATGTTTGATATGTTTCTATGGGTTCAGTATACAAAGAAGATCTCACCTATTTTCTGGCTAGTCTTTTTCATGTCATGAATTGGCATGTCATGCTATAGAACTCATTTTTCAAAATGCTTCAACACCTCAACCCATCATTTTCTTTTTCAAACTAGTTCTTCCTGTGTAATTTTTCTCTCCCTAATAAACTTTTGGCATCTATTTCCATAGTTGTCTGCCTTGTCTTGCTTTCTTACAGTCTAATCACCTCAAAGTTGATTTAGATTTGGATTATGAACCAGAAAACCTGAAATCTTTTTTTTCTGGTTCCGTCACTAATTAGCTGTGTGAGTGACCTTGAACAAGGCACTTGCTTCCACGAGACCACAATTTCTTTATCTCTAAAATGAGGAGTTTGAACTAAATGTAATCTGAGGCTTTTTCCGGTTCTTAAAGTACTGTGTTTTCTGTAACCCTCTTCAGACAACCTGATCCATGCTCTGATATTCTGATCCAGGTGTTCTTATCCCTTTCTGTACCATGAACCTCTGTGGTTCTCTGGTTACGCATATGGACCCCTTCTCAAAATAATATTCTAACTGTGCAAAATTAAATACTAAACATACCAATTACATTATAATACAGTCTTTAAAATACCAAGTAATTAATTCAGTGATGTGCATACCAACAGTCAGGTGGTATATAGCAATTTTTAAACTAGTAATGAGCATAAGTGAAAATTTGAAATTTAGCCACTAAAGTGATAGGAAAATATCTGTGGATTCTAATGGTAACAAAATCACAAGTGCAGGTTCATACCACTATTACATCTTATGTACATTTTAGTTAAATACTAAGTTTCAGTTAGAAGTTAGTAAAATAAAGATGTAAGTTTTTCCCCATCCAGGTACATGCACTCTCTGCATTATCAGTAGACTGAGGATTTGTAGAACCCAGTTAAAGAACCGCTCTTATCAGTGTAATAACACATTCAATTTAGTGTTTTCTGTGTGTTAGGTAAACATAAATTATGTTTAATAAATGCTAAATATATTTTTAGTGAATTAATAATACTACTAAAGATGTGAATAGCATTGCCATTTGTAACTTTGTGTTATTTAGGGCTTTATTACTATGGAGATTAATTAGGATTTACAGCTAGTGAGTAACTCCAGTTTACTCTTATACCTTCCCCTAACCAAGTTAGCTATATGCCCAAGAATCAGTTGTTTTTATGCTGGTGTTAATGTAATTTTTAGTTTATATATGACCTAAACTAATGAAATATCAGTGTAGAAAAGAACTGTTTTAACAAAAAGCTTTAGAATAGTTTAAAATAAAGTGCTTTAAAAATTACTCAATTGATTTTGGATAAGCCAAAGGTTTAGGAAACTTTTGGTCAACTGACTAAACAGTAAAGAAAATTTATTTATTTTTCCGTATATTTGGAGGAATGGCAGTTTTTGTGTTGGTTAAAGTAGCAACCAAGTGATTAACACTCAGCCAAATTTTTTCCATCATTCTGTTCTGCTGTTGTTAGAGTGTCAGATTCTTTATAAACTAGCTTTCATCCCATTTTCAAGATGACTATGTGGGGAGAATAGAGGGACTCCTCCTGCCCCCTGCTAAAATCCTATCACCAGCTTTCCCCTTATGTCTCACTAACCGGAGTGGCTCAAATTCTCTTCCACAAACCAGTTACTGATGAGAGTATCTATTTGTGTGTTAGCATTATCTTTTTGGCTTAGACTGATCATTTCCCCTTAAGTCATGTGGGAAAGGTTGAACATCTCAACAACTGTGGTGGTCACAAGGGAGGACTGTTAGGGAGTCAACCAGGAGTATCTGCTATAGTGAGATAACTCTTAAAAACTAGAAGCCCTGGCCTGGTGCTCAGTTGGTTGAATACCAAAAGGCTTCGAACTCTCTTCCTGGTCAGGATACATACCTAGGTTGCCAGTTCCATCCTTGATTGAGACACATACAGGAAGCAAGTAGTTGATGTGTCTGTCTGTCTCTGTCTGTCTCTGTCTCTCTCTGTCTCTCTCTGTCTCTCTTCCCTCCCTCTCCCCATCCCCTTACTCCCCCTCTCCCTTTTCCTCCCTCTCTACCCCCCTCTCCCTTCTTCCCTGTCTCCCTCTCTTCCTTTCTCTTTAAAATGAAACATATTCTCAGGTGAGGATTTAAAAAAACTCTAGAAAACATTTGTAAAAATTCAGAAAAATTCTGTTATTTAAACCCCTTTTAAGGTCTTGTTCAACTTAAACCACATCAGAACTAGAACTCTTTAAAGTTGCATCATAGATGTGATTTATACAAAAAGATCATGTAAAAACCCATTTGTAATCCTAAACTCAAAAAAAGGGGGCAGGGGCCTGGTCCTGCGTCAAAATATCAAGGGAGAAGGGTAAATGTACATTTTATTTTAAAAGCACGTATTTTGGGGGGAATATTTGCTGAAGCCATCTTTTAATAAAATAAACCTTCGGATTACTGGTCTTACTCTTAGTAGACAATATGCTTCTGGTGCAGCCCCTTTCAGGAAAATGTATTTTCATAAAATTAAAGTTAGTAAAAGAATTTAGTATATTTTATGTGGTTTATTTATTCAGTAAATTGTATCTATTATGTGACACTATTTTAGATACTGGAGTTAATAGCGGTGAGCAGAATAGACACGGTTCCTCCTTTTTTTAGGAGTTTACACTCTAAGGGGGGAGATAGACAAATGAGGACAAAATAGTGAAGTTTCAAATAGTGGAGTTTCTTCCCTGAAACTTCACTATTTTCTTCCCTGACACTTTAAATAGTGAAGTGACAGGGGAAGATTTCTCTGAAGACAGATAGTTAAGCAGAAATTCTAATGTCAAGAAACTGCCTGGCATTTGATATGTGGGGGAAAGTCATTGAAAAGGAGCAGGATCTGTAAAGACTGTAAGTTGAGAACTGACTTGTGTTTGAGAATCACAAAGAAAGCCAGTGTGGCAGGCAGATGCTAAGATATGCCCACACTACTTCTCTTACCCGTCAACTAAATCATTACTTTACCTATACCATTCATACTATTGCCTATCTCATATTTCATTTTATGCATCAGCTTTGGTTAGTTAAATCCAGCTCTGCCTAAAACTTCCTGCTTCCCTAAAGTTGCATGTGGTTGGGGAAGATAACAGTGATGAACATTAGTCTCAAGTGAGCCCTAGTTCTACCTTGTGAACTTTATTTCCTGTAATCTCTTCTCTTTCCCACTTTCTTAGATCATTTCACACCTTTCTTCCCTCCTCAAAACTTAACACCTCTTTGTATTTCTTTACTCTCAGCTAATGACCTCATTTCTTATTTTATGAAGAAAATGGAAAATAGGAACAACCAGATGAGAACTTCCATACTAGTGAAGTTCTAGATATAGCCACTTACCTAATACTATATGCATTTACTATCTTCTCCATTTCTATTGGTGTATTTTTTTGCCTAAGGCCATTCTCTCATAAATTTCATCTCCATGTACTCATTCTCATCATTCCAGTAATTCTCCATCTGTGTCATTAGCTTTCTCCTTTATGCCATACGTTTTCTGGTTTTAAAAGGCTTGTCTCACTTCCACATTTTTCTTCAGCTATTTCCCATTTTCCTCTTCAGTTTTATGGCAAGATGTCTTGAAAAAGATGTCTATATTTTGTCTCCAGTTTTTCTCTTCCTTTTCTCTTGCCAAGCTGGTACAATGGCACTCTTTTATTTCTACATTCCACCAAAATTGCTATTATTAAGATTAACAAGTGACTTCAATGCTGTTAAATCCAAAGATTAATTTTCATTTTAATCAACAGCATTTGAAACAAGTGATTACAGTCTTCCTTGAACCATTCTTCCTAGTTAGCTTTCGAGATGTTGACCACATTCTGTTCGGTTTTCATCTCCCCCCACTGGCTGTTCCTCTATTTGCTTTTGCTTGTAATCTGACTCCCGGGTGTCAAAATGCCTTGGTGCTTAGACCAAATTGACTGTTACATGGATCTTGTAGGAAAGAATAGTGGAAGGGAGACCAATTAGGCAAGAAATAATTGTGGCTTGGTGGGAGTGGTGGTAATAGAGATATAGATACAGAGAGTGGGTTTCTGAAGGAATTTTGAAGCCACCTTCTTAAAGAATTGTATAAAGATAATTAAAATACATTGAATTTATTTATTTTTGTGACTGAAATAGATACTAAAACCTCGATTGACAGTGTAATCTGCTAGCTTTAAACTAAACAGAGCAGCTTACCTATTGCCATGTGGCACAATGCCTGTTTGTTCTCTGCTTAGGTTCTAAAGTTGTGTCTTCAGAGAATACTGTGGTCAGTGTACTTTCTGATTGGGTCTTCCAAACTTTGAATCTCCAGCTGATTAATATCTGTTAACTGTCTCACTATTTGTTTTTCATAGCAGAATAATGAGACATTTAAATAGTATTATTTAACAGCTGGAATTTCTTGAAGTGATTTCATTTTTCAGGACAAAAATTAGTTCAGAAAATCAATTCATAACATTTTTTTATAATTGCAATTTACCTGTTAACAAAAGAAAAATTGTTTAACATAGTTCTGGAATTTGGGGAACCCCACAATTTCAAACATCATAGCTAAGTACATTTACTTAGCTTTTATTAAGGACCATTGAAATTGGTCACTGGTAGTCTGTTCTAATTAATAGCCAACCTAGAATATATTGTCCTCTTTATTGAGAAATAAACCCTGTTCAATTGGCTCAGCTGTTTTAACCTGACTAAATTCACATTGTAGCTTAAAGTTGAGTGTGGTAATAACTACCAAATTACAGATATTTTAGATAGTATTCCTGAACTCCAGATATTTGGGCAGTGTTAGAAATAATATTGAGTAATAAAGTAGATGAAAAAATAAAACACGGGAGAGGGGTCAGCTGTAATTATTGTTCACTTTTCCTAAGTGGACTGTCTTGACACGGAATATTGAAAATAGGAAATTATAATATTTTCCATAAAATATAAAATGCAGATTGCTTACATTTAAAAATTTCATCTAAATGAGTCCCTTTAATGTATAGGTTAGCAAACTGAGGCCAGAGAGGAGAAATTAATCAAGCTAATACTAGAATTCAAATTTTCAGGTTCTTGTTCCATTCAAGGCATACATTTTTGTATGATGATGTGACACTCAAAATTTAATACGATTTAGAGAATAAAGTTAATTATTTCCATTCTCCAATGAAGCATTTTCTAGAGACTTTACTTATAATGAGCTGATTTCTTATTTTAAAAATCTTTTTGAATGGAGAAAAAGTGGAATTCGGTTATCATTTTTTAGTCTGGATAATACGTGCTTAATTTTTATTAGACTCTGACATAGGGAAACATCCCAGATAAATAAGCTGCTTGTTTTTTTCTTACACTAAAATATGGTTGTTTTCCCTCTTACTGGCTTCTGGTTGGACTTTAAGCTGATAACAACTAAATCTATCTTAAGGGTTTTTTCCCCCAACACAGTAAAGGTGGTGTAAAATGTTTATTCTTGACCATTTATACTGATGGATTTAGACATTTATTCTGAAAGTGTCTTGAATTTGAGAGAAATTATTGTATATGTGTTACATGAATTACATTTTTGAAATTTCATTGCTATTAGTCTGTTAATAATCTTAGAGACAAACTTATTTTTGTTTGCAAATATTAAAGAAACAGACTTTTAAAAATTAGCTTTGTTTAAAATGTAAAAATCTTTTAAATACCCTTGTATCAAGCTTATCTTTTAAAATATAATTTCAACATACCTCTAGTCACCTAGCATTTTATCAGCTTTCAATTTATTTTCAGCTGACATACAACACATCAGTGAAATTATTCTATAGCAGTCTGAATGATGTATAGTCTGTATTTAAAGTGCTTTGTAATTGAGAACAGTTAATCAGTAGAGATGTCTCTAACTCTAATCCAGTGCTACATGCAATCATGCTCCATGATTGAAGCATAACCATGTTTCAGTCAAGGACAGACCACATATATGTATGTTGGTCCTATAAGATTATAATGGAGCTGAAAAATTCCTATCACTCAGTGACATTGTAGCTGTTGTAATATTGTAGCACAATGGATTACTGATGTTTTTATGGTGATGCTGGAGTAAACAAACCTACTGTACTACCAGTAGTTTAAAAGTAATAGCACAATCATGTAGAGTACATACTACTTAAAAATGGCTGTTACTGGTTTATGTGTTTACTGTAGTATACTTTTTATTGTTATAGAGTATACTTTTTCTACTTAATGAAAAATGTTCTCTGTAAAGCAGTATGTTCTGTTATGCCAGCAGCAGCCTCGTGTATCTCGTGTTTACTGTGTCTTTCGACTGTATCGTTTTCTCTTGATTTAATTTCATACTGGTTTGTACAGTGACCAGCTGTAGAAGCATGTAGCCTAGGAGGATTAGGCTATACCTATACAGCCTGGGGGTGTAGTAGGCTACACCATTTAGGTTTGTGGAGGTGCAATCTATGGTGTTCTTGTAAGATAATCACTTAATGCATTTCTCAGAACGTATCCAGTTGTTGAGTGGTACATGACTAGTGCATTCTAGGCTTCCTCCTAGTTTATTGTAATTTCTGTTTAGTATAGTGAGAAACCTGATTTGCTCCAAGTACCATCTAGTTTAGTTATTGTTTATCTTCAGTACACATGCATCACAGTTTAATTATTAACCCATAGTCCTGTGAGGAATTACTTCACCAACTAGAATACAGTGTTTATGTAGAGTTCTTTTTTTCCTCTCCATAGTCAAAACACCATTTTCCAAAGTTACTCAGGTCAGCACTATTTCCCATACCCCCCTTCAGTACAGCTATGTCATACATTTGTAATACATTGTCTTTTTTCAGGTTTGCATTTCCAGCTTCCTGGTTGATTTTTAAAATTTGCATACATTTAAGTTCATTCTCTCTATTGTGAAGCTCTGTGGATTTTACAGATCACAGCATCATGTCCACCACTCCAGTACCACATGGAATAGTTCTGTCTCTTTGAAAGTTTTCCTGTGTATCCTCTTTACTTGCTCCCTGTGTCCCTCTTCATTCTGGCATCAACTGATCTACAGGGTCCCACACAAATAACACTCCTTTTTTATTACAAAATCAAGCATGTAATTATGTAACATAATATCACACTCAAGCACACCATATGACATTTTAGGTGAAATGTTCAAATTAAAACTATGAAATATTACACACATATTATTACCCTACCAACCACACTCAAGCAGGCTTTCTGTCGGACCTAGTATTTCCTGTTCTGTAGTTTTGTCTTTCCAGAATATTACATGAATGGAAACATTTAATATTGGGTTATCCAAAAAGTCCATATGGTCTTTTCTGTAATGTAAAAGACACATTTTTCGTTTTTATGAATAACTTCATTGATTTGGATATTTTGAGTATGCCAGCTATCTCCCACATGGTAGAACGTCCATTGTTCTCAGTGTCTCGATTTGATCACTATCAACTTCAAGTGGTCTACTGGACCATGGAGTATTGTCCAGCAAGATATGTCCAGCATGAAACTTCACAAACCACTTTTGACACATTCGATCAGTCCCAGCACCTTCTCAATAAATTGCGCAAATCTTTTTTGTGTTTCACTTGCATTTTTACCCTTCTTGAAATAATAAAGCATAATATGCCAGAAATATTTTATATTGTCCTCCATCTTCAGTATTGAAGTAGCTACACAAAAATTCACTACTTTTGATACTTTTTAAAAAATGCACGCTGATATGACACAACACAACAGATTGTAATATATCACAACACAATAGATTGTGATAGATTGTGATATATCACAACACAATCTAACAAAATTGTTTTGAATGAAGTTAAAGACAACTAAGTGCAACTAGAGCTATCTTATGGGAGAAATCAAATGAACCTTTTGGCCAACCCAACACATAGCCTTTTTAGTCTGAACTTTTTCCTTTAGCAGAATGCATTTAAGGTTCATTCATGTTGCTTCAATTAACAGCTTGTTCTTTTTTATTGTGAATAGAGTTTTATTGTATATATGTACTATTTTATCCATCTCTTGAAGGACATCTTAATTGGTATTATAAACATTTAGGTGTAGATTTTGGTATGAACATAAGTTTTCAATTCACTTTGTTAAATACCCCATGGCACAATTGATGGGTTGTATGGTAAGGATTGTATGGTAACTTACCCAGTTCCTTCAATAAAAACTGCCCAACTCTTCCAAAGTAGATGTATACCTTAATTTTTCAAAGATATTTCAGCTGGATTTACAATTCTTTATTTTTTCCCCTGTAGTTTAAAAATGTTTGTCTAATTTCCTGATTTGCATGGTTGCTGATGAGAATTTGTCATTTCTCTCTGTTTCTTTATGTAGTCTCTTACCCCCCAGCCCCGGTTGTTTCGAGATCTCTCTGTTGTAGTTTTTCAGCATTTGGACTCTAGAATTATGAGAGGTTTTATTGTTCTACCTTGGATGTTACTGAAGTTCTTGAATCTGAATTTATAATTCTCAAATTTGGGGAAAATTTGTCAGTTGTTTTCTATCCTTACTGCTCTTCCACTCTTTGTGGGGACACTAGTTAATGTTGGACTGCTTGATACTGCCCAACAGTTAGTTCAGTGTCCCACTTGATATTGTCTCAGTTCCTTTATTTTCTAGTCCTTTCTCATTGTGTTTAATCTTGGATTTAATTTTTCTGTTGGTTTGTTCTCATTAAACTTTTCTTTTGAAGCATCTAATCTACTGTCCTACTCAATGCATGTTCAGTCACAGATGCTGAATTTTTATCTCTTGATCAATTTGAGCCTTTAAAAAACCTTTTAACTCAAATAATCATAAACTCATAAGAAGGTACAAAAATAATACAGAATCCCATATGCGTATCACCTATCTTCCTCTTTTGATGTCATCTTATTTTATATAGTAATATATATGTCATCAACTATAATACATTATTAAAGCTAGAAATCAGCACAGTATAACTAACAAAACTACAAACCTAACATTTAATGCTGGAATGTTGTATTATTTTAAATGTTGAGCTTTGTTTTGGGTACAGTTGTATTTAGAATAAACTTGATCTTTTTGATGCTTGGTTTTAAGTTTTGATAGTGCTGGTCCAGAACACCCTTTAGTATAAAACTTACTTGGTTTCATTGCCAGGGCATTAATTACCTTCTGAACTCTATTCAATAACCTATGTGTTAATAGGGCCTACTCTGATTGATGGAAATGTGAATTCGTTCTAACTACTACTTTTCAGAAACTTTTCCTCCAGACTCAGTAGTTTTTTTTCATATGCATGCACAAATCATTACTTAGCCAAAATCTTGAGGAGAATCTCTCTCTTGAGCTGGAGCTCTTTGTTTCTGCAGCTTCCTTCTCTTCATTTGCTCTGCAAATTCTAGCTGCCCTGATGGCTCCCCAACTCTGAACTGTTTCTTAATTCAGTGAGACCATTGGGCTCTGATTGGGTTCCACCTCTCCTTTCCCTCTGTTTCATTCAGCCTCATAACTTGACAGACAATAGATCTTACTTCATTTATTATTTTCCTTTGAGGATCTTTGTCCTGAGAAGATGATGTCTGGTGTCTGAAAGTTACTGTTTATATGTTCTGTGTAGTTTTCTGGTTGTTTCAGGTAAGAGGGTAAATAATACTGTTTGTTTTTTCCATCTTGGAAAGCATTCCTGCCTTATAGAAAATTGTCATTTTGGTTTTCTAAATATTCATTTTTTCTGGCTTTTTGAATATTTACCGGTCTTGTGGGAAAAACAGTTTATAAACTTTAATAAATTTAGGCAGCTAGAGTGCATGTTCTCTCTTACACGTGCTCCTTTTCACATACTCTGCCTCACAGACATACTGAAACCCTCTTTCATCTATTGTGCATCCTTTCATTCTAAATAGGACAAGTATCAATAGTTTGTTACTGAACATTTTTTTACTTAATGCAAGATAGTGGGGACAAATGTTAGTGTTTTTGTTTACCTGGAAGAAAATAGAGTGCTTTTATTTCTTTTTCTCTTTGTTTACTAAAAGGAGATAATGATTTTTAGTTATTTTTCAATATAGAATATTGATTTCTGTATTGGTTAAAGCATATAGCTGATACTGATTGAAACCCTAAACCACAAAATATTTGAAGTTACCTGAGAGGGAAACAAAAGAGACAAAAACAAGATTTCCCTTTGTACTAAAATTCATAGTATCCCAAAGTTAATATTTTCCTTTTACCTTATAAACTTAAAGAATAAACATTAACTTTTATTTTTAACTAATGTAATTAGCATATAAAGTCTTAATTATCACTTTTATGTAGTTAAGTTGTACTGTTGAAAATTGTCTTGCCTGATTTTAGATTTGTAATATGTGTTTTGATGAAAGTAGTATAATTTGAAGAAAATGCATAGACTTTAGAAATTTTAACTTATTTAAGAAGGAACACATTGTATTCTATAAGAAAAAACCTGAAATTTTAGACTATTACACATTGAATTCTGAGTTTCCATGAATACATTAAAACAGGGTTAAAGTTGTTTCAGAGATGTATAATAAAAGTTTTTTTCCTTTTGTGACAATTATGAAAATTTCAATTGGACCTGAATGTGTGCCAGTTAACTATTCTTGGACACCCAATTTACTTGATATAATTTTTCTTTATGAATAACATAATTCCTTCCTTGATGGTAGGGATTGCATTTATATCAGTAAATATACTTACGGCTTAAATGGCTTTGTCCCTTGTTATTTTTGAGACGGACATACTTATTCCAGTGGTACATAAAATTTTGTAGTGATCAGTTACATTTTGCCATTGAGTCAGGCATCTTTAAATATTTCACCAAACATGTACAGTGTGAGATGGTCAAAATTAAGTGAAAGTATAGCACTCACTAATTCTAATCAAACACGAAACAAAACAAAACAGATTTTCATTATGTGGATTCTTCTTAAAACTTTAATGATAAAGTTTAATGATGTTAATTCTTAGTGATTTGTTTTCTTAAACATTTCTGCCCTTGTTAGATTGCTTTTTAATCACTATGTGTACACACATTTGTTGGTTTTAATAAAATTCATTCATACTTTTTATGAATTTAAAAGAGATGTTTTCATTATTTTCTCCCAAAGTATATTTCTTATGGTATTTTTAGTGTTTAGCAACCATTATTAGATCAATAGATACACTTACTACTTCCCTGCAGTAAATGCTTTACTAAAGCTTTGGTGAGAGACATTTATCTTTAAAATGTGTACTTGTAAATTCTTTGTATATACCATTTTTGAATTTTCGATATTTCCTTTTCAGTTTACATTTTCTTTAGTAAGCATGTCTAGTGACTATCATCTCTGCTTCACTGAATTTTTTGTGTATAATGTGCAAAGGGCCTAGTCATTTTGGACTTTAACTCTGTTCAGACTAAGATATGAACCCCATTATTTTTCTGCCCTAGTGTACTAAAGCCAGTTCTACTAGAGTATGCATGAAATCAGAGGATTGAAAAACACAGGCTTCAGAAAGTTGATGTTTGTTGCTGCTATTCACTGAAGTGATTTTAATAGAGTGTTGAGCTAGGTTTCATTTATTAATCATAAGAGCATATATTTCATCTTACAGCATAGGAATAAACATCATAAACTGAATGAATGCTATGTAAGGAAGCATTTGGAGGAGAGGGATATTAAAGTAAATGACTGAAATCTGAATTAATTGGATATTTCTGAGACTAACAAGAATATTTAAAAGAAAAAATGTGTCAGCCCTCAGCTGACACATTTTTGTCAGCTCCATTTTTATTTATTTTAAGTTTCTTCCTTATATATGAGGTCTGGCAGATAGCTTTAACTATGGATAGTAAAAGTGGGAGGGAAGAGTTTTCATATTTAATAATTTCTATCTCAAAAGAAGTGTGTCTCCCAGCCTAGCCCTTCCCATGGGGTTAAGGGGAAGATCAGTTAGAATATAAAAGAAGTACTTTTTGTTTTTGTTTTGTTATCTATGTAGTATATTGGATATTTTTGCTACTGTTCATATATTTACATGCTAGTAATTTTGATGGCTTTTGGATAATTCCACTCTAGAGGGAGAACTGGTGGGCGGTCCTTCCTGTGACACGACCCTTGAGTGACAGTTCTGTTTGATTGCCTCCAGTACTGTGAGGAAAGGACACGACTCTATGGTGAGGACTGATGGACATACATTATCTGAGAAAAGAAACTACCAGGTAAGATCTTCTTGTTTGTTTGTTTTTCTTTATTGGTTATAGAGCTGCCCTGAACTGTTTAACATTTTGTATTTAACTGGAATCAGCAGGTTGAATATATTTCAATTTAAAAAATTTGGGCACTAATTTAAAATATGTGTATATTGGGTTTGACAATTGAAATAGTCAGGAACACTTTTCAAAATAAAAGCATGCTTGTAGTAAATGTATATTCTTTTAATGTAAAAACATAAGTTTTCTGGTGTATATATTATCAAAACTTAGATTATCTGATACATAATGTATAACTTCATGGCTGGATTCAGAGCTAGTATTCCGGAAAACAGAGTGTTGAATGCTTTTATACATATTATTCCTGGAAAGCTAAACTATATTCAGAGTAATGAAGAAACACAGAAAAGTAGACAAAATTGGTTATAATATAGAAGTGGAAATGAAAATTCCGGGATGCTTAGAGACTCTAATTCTGTTGATTTTGTCATTCATTTGCTATCCTTATAATGCTAGAGTCTTGTTTCTCATTTGTTGAGTTAGTTACTATCCATCCCCATATAGTGTGTAAGGATGCTGAAAGGATGATAGAAGGATAATATTGAAGGATAAAGCTCTTTACGAGCTTTTAAAAGATGGTGAATTTTAAAGATAGTGCTATTAAATGATGATTAAAACAAAACATTTTATTTTAATTTTTCAGAGAAAATCTTTATTCATTGGTGATAATTCATTAGCAAGTTATGTAGTGATTCAGAATACAGGATAGTTCAAAGTTGAAATAGGAATAAGCTTAAGGCTTCCTACACAGATACATATCCACCCTATCTCTCGCCCTTTCATTCACCAGTTTCGTTTCCTATACTGTGACAGCAACTACTATGATAGTTAACAGCATTGGTTAATCTGCTAATCTTCTTTTAGCCCAGTTAATCTTTTCTTCCCTCAAATTGGAAAAATGAACAGTGGAGGAAATTTGTATGTGGTTATTCATGCAGTGAGCAGAGAGTCTTTGATTATAAGACTTACTTGTTTGGGTGCTGTCCCTAATTTTTTTAAGAGGGGGTTTCATATTTATCTAGAGTTTCACCTAACTTGATGTCTAAAGTTTCTTGCCTAGGTCTTTATGATTTTAATAAACCAGAATAAATGATGGCTGTCAGTTCTTCTTGCAACCTTTTCTGTTCTGAGTTGTTTTTATGTATTTGACCGACATGGCCTTTGCTAATTACTGATATTGGGTTGACTCAAAAGTTCATATTTTTTTTTCATAAAGTAAAAGACAGCATTTTTTCATTTTCACCAATAACTTTTCTTGATTTGGGTATTTTGAGTATGCTGGCTATCTCCCACGTGAAAGAATGTTGATGGTTCTCAGTGTCTTGATTTGATTGCTATCAACTTAAATCAGTCACAGCACCTTCTCCATATAACTGCACAAATCCTTTTTGTGTGTTTTGGTTGAGTTTTTGACCTTTCTTGAAATGTTAAAACCTAATAATATACCAAAATATTGCATATTTTCTTCCACCTTCAGTATTAAAATGGCTGCACAAAAATTCACCAGTTTTGATACATTTGTTTGTTTATTTGTTTATTTATGTTAGAGGGGAAGAGAAGGAAAAAGGGCAGAAGAGAAACATCAATGTGTGGTTGCCTCTTACATGGCCAGCACTGGGGACCTGGCCTGCAACCCAGGCATGTGCCCTAACTAGGAATCGAACTGGCAACCCTTTGGTTCACAACCTGTGCTCAATCCACTGAGCTACACCAGCCAGGGCTGATATGTATATATTTAAATACATGCTGCTATGAGAGCTGTCATAATACAATCTAACAAAATTAAATAACAGGTGGCAAACACAAGGCCTGTGGGCCACATCTGACCCTCCACCTTGTTCTATCTAGCCTATACCTTGTTTCTACCTGGTAGCAGCACTGAGCTCCATGCCCTAATTACGGAGTACATTTATACAGTCCTAAAATTACATTCAGCCCTTTGAAGGCAACCACGAGGTGTGGCTCCCAGTGAAAATGAGTTTGGCACCCCTGTTTTAAATGAAGTTAAAGATAACAAAGCACTACTAGAGCCATCTCATGGAAAAAAGCAAACGAACTTGTTGGCCAACCCAGTGTTTGCTGTATAGTTACTCCAGCCACACAACCACTTTCACCTACCTTGAATGGTAAGATTTTTATTGTTCACACCACTTGGGCTGTTGAATCTTTCCATAGGTTCTTAAATTTGCACTTAAGAGGGGAATAAAATGAGGATATATTTTATACATGAAGAGATTTCCTAATTCCTGCTTATTCTAGAGTAAAAATAGCTTATTGTTCTGGTCACATGATTTACAAGTAATCTAGATTTTGAGATTACTTGAAAAGTGTGTTCTTGGTTAGGGTTTTTGTGGCTGAAAAAAATTCCTTTTTTATTGTTATTAGTGACACATACTGCATGCTGAAATATATCCTTGGAAACAGTGGTTTCAGTCTACATTGTAAAATTATTTTATTTTTGAAGCCTCTTCTGAAAAAGTACATGTATAGAAAAAGAATATCCTGGCTGATGTTATGATGGTTATGATGACTATAAAAGCATATGGGACATTCAAAGGAATATTGAATAAATATTTGTATTGGTGTTACTAAGAGTTTGTATATGCTGAGGTGAATTGATTTGGATTTTTAAAAATTCCATTGTGGACCAACTTTATTTGCTGTTTGTCACAGGAAAAGGATTTCTTTGTTTCTGTGTTGATATTCAGTTTACCTTTGAGGACTTTGATTTTGGAAAGCACTTGATTTTTTACAGTGATATTTAAGTATCCTGATAATAACAGGCTAATATTCCCAAATTAAATAATAATATTTCTTTAATTCTCATTGCATTATAGACCCAATTAAAGCCATGGGAATTCAGTTTAGGAAGGTGTATTTCCTCAGTTTTGTGCTAAGAGCTAGTGACTTTCAGATAGGTATTGTGTGAAGTATTGATTTTAGTACTGGTATCTACTTTGTGTATTTAATTTCTTACTATAAACTTAAGCCCAGTTATGTTTTTGGAGTATTAATAGAGTTGTTGAATTTTATTTGCATAGATAGACTGGCATAAGTTGAGGTAAGATAATTTAATCATTTAAATGGTTTGCAGTTCATTCTTTTTGGGAAAGGATTGTCAAGCTTTTTCAAGGAAATGGAACTCCAGTTTTTTCCCCAAATTTTCTTATTTTCCTCTAATTTACACTAATGTACTTCAGCTATGAGCATGCACAAATCTAAGTTAATTACCAATTTAACTCATCAGTAGCTTTCTCTTACATAATAAAATCAAGCTTCTAAACATTACATATTTCCACATTCTGACCCCTACATGTGTTTACACTTCCAGTGCTCCTCTGACTCCCTATAGTGAGCGTATCCATTTTGTAATACAAAACGACTTTTAATTTCCCTGCAGTGTACTTTGATATTTAAGCTTTTCTTTGTTTCTTTTTTATATAATGCCTCACCTTTCTTCACATAATTTAAGAATTAGGTGTCTATACTTACTGAAACCATTCTTTGATGGGCTCATTGCTCGTTTATATTGCTTTTATGGCCTTTGTGCATACTTCTAGTTTAGGGTTTTCTGTAATGAAAGACTTATATTGTAGTTACCTGTTTATTTGTACTTTTCTTCCTGTAGACCTGTGCTGCCCAGTACTGCTGCAGACACTGGCAATAAGTGGCTATTTAAATTTAAATTTATTTAAATAAAATAAAAATTAATTTTCTTGTCACAGTAGCCATATTATAAATGCTCACTAGCTACATGCTTTTAATGGCTACCATATGAAACAATGCAGATGTAGTATCTTTTACCTTTATAGAAAATTGTATTGTGCAGTGCTTATTGTATAAGTTCTTTGAAAAACAGGAGCAATGTCTATTTATTTTAGTACTGCTAGTACCTAGCATGGTTTTGGATATATAATAGTTTTTCAGTGAACTTTTAACAAAATTAAATAAAACAATAAAAGAATTGAAAGGAAGAAATTGAAAAGTGTGTTGGGTAACATACTACTGATATTTACAAGATTTTTAAATGTTACTCTAAACCGAACTTTTTAATAAGAGATCATTGATCCAGGTATATTGGCTATGTCAGTATGTTTTCCGTAATGTGGATCTAATGCATCCCACCCCGTTCTTAAAGGTCCTAAAGAATAATACCTCATAATCTAAAATACTGCATTGACTTTGTAAAATACAGTATCAGAGAATTATGGCGATGATTGTATTGCCATTTCCTCCTTGCTTCTCCTGCCGTTAAATGTTTTGTTTTCTCTTTATTAGCTTTTTAAACCACAGAAGTAATAGATGCTAAGAGTAAAAACTTTGAATAAAAATGTGACAATACAAAGTAGAACTTGGCAGTTTACCTTCACAACGTTAGCCTTATTTAGTGTATATCTTTTCAGATCTTTTCGAGTGACTAAGTAGGTACAAAGACACAAATATCATTTTACGTTTTTCACAAATGTGTTTTTCTGCAGCTTGCATGTTGTATTTAATGGAGATGTTTTCATGTCCCATCTTTGCCCTGACTCTTTCCCAAGCAGTAATCACTAGTTTGAATTTTGTGTTTTAGTCTTTTCCTTGTTTTTTTTTTATTACATGTGTGTTTTTCAGTACATACAGGTAACATCATTCTTTATGTACTGTGTGGAATTTTTTAGAAAGTGGTACTTTGTTTTCAGTTATTTTGAATGGGAAAAAATAATGAATTTCTAGCCCCTCTCAAAACTGTAAACAATTTCAGTTTATTTTAGGAGTATCCCAGATACTCCTAAAATATTCAGCAACTATTGACAGTTCACCAAAGATTTCTGCGTAATATAAAGCATTTAGAACATATTACCTAATTATTTAAGACATACAGATGCATCAATATGTTTCCATTCAGTTTGCAAGTGTTACACAGTACTGTATACAAATTACATTTGTTTCTTTTATATTGCAATAAAAATGTAATATAAATAAGCAGTGATGTACTTTGTTTCTTTTATTCTTAGTTACACATTTTTGGAAATGTTTATCTTCTGTCAGAAAGCACCTAACAACTGATGGTATCTTGCAATTCAGAGTTGTAACTTAGTAGCTTGCCACCTTCTGATACCTCCTAGTATGAATAAAACAGCACTAGGATTAAAGCTGATTCTTAGAATCTGTGACACCTTAAAGTATGTTAAAGATACATAATGAGCCTTGGCTGGTGTAGCTCAGTGGATTGAGTGCAGGCCTGTGAACCAGAGGATCACCGTTTAATTCCCAGTCAGGGCACATGCCTAGGTTGCAGGTCAGTTCCTAGTGGGGGACACACAAGAGGCAACCATACATTGATATTTCTCTCCCTTTCTCCTTCCCTTCCCCTCTAAAGATAAATAAATAAAATCTTTAAAAACATAATGAATGTAAAGAATACTTCAAATGAACAGGAATTTTTTCAAAAATGAAAACAATTCAAGAGTTGTCAGAATAGATGTTGCCTACAGCAAAAATGTGGATTTAGTCATTGTTATTGTTTGGTGTTGGGTTAAGGTGAGCAAGAGTGAGCTGAGGAAGGAATTCAAAAATAAATGTTTGAAACCAACAAACTGCTTCACAGTTTCACTGTTTGCTCTTGAAACTCTTGGAAACAAATGGCTGTGACCTCTTGTCTGTAGCCAGAGAGGAAGACAGATAGAAAAACTCAAAGTGAATGAATAAGCTGTCTTCACTTTAGTTACAGAACCCTTGCTAAAATGAGATTGCTCTTATAGTTACACCTTTGATGTGATTGTCCTTCATATTATCAGCAGTAGAAAGTCATTTTGACTCCATGACCTACGTTTCTTAAAAGACTAATTTTGACATTTTTGTCATTCATTGCTCCTCTTACTCTTTTTCCTCTGGCCAACCAATATCAAGTTAAATGAACCCCAAAGTTCCTCATTGGTTGGCTCATCATTGCTCATCATTACAGGATGCTAACAATGTTACTCTTTCTTTGACATGTTCTGATGACATTTTCTCCCTCATCCTTTGAATTTATCAAATGGAGTGACATTTGCTTCCCAAAAAGCAACTTTCACCAAGATACATGATTTGTGTTACCCTCAGTGTTTTAGTAATTTTTTCACCTTACCTCTATGCCAAAAGAAATACTAACAGCTCTGTTAAATTATTAGATCCAAGTTACTTACAGCAGCAACTCACATGCTATGTTTTCCAAAGAAGATTTAAAATATCTAACTGCACCCCTGTGTGTTCACTGTAGTGGTCTTTTGGGAACTGAGGCCCTAGGCTCTTAAACATTAAATGTGTAAAAAGCTATGTTCTTTTTCAGAAAAATACTTCACATTTAGGTGGTTTGCTTCAGTCATGACTCTGGAATGTATTCATCATTAAATAGAAAATTAAAAATTAATGCAAATATTTCTCTGAATCAGGGAGAACAGAAGTAAGCAAAATTACCTTTTAAAATACAATCGAGGACGTTGCTTAGATTCTGGGATGATTGAGTCTATCTGTGGTGGCTGCTTAGGTTGTTTTTATTTTTGTTTTTAATCTTTCTGAATTTCTACATAAAAGTATAACAACTAGATGGCAAAACCTTTGTAACAGAACTTGGTGATGAGGTGTCCCCATGAACTTCAAATATAAGCAGGTGAGAACTAACAAAAAGATGTGCATTTATCACATTTTTTGCATTATAAAGTATAGGGATGCTTTGGGGGTTCTGGACCTGAAACTAGAAGCACCTGAAAGTTGTGCATAGCCAGTTTGAAAGTGGTAGATGTGACTAGACAGTTTGAAATTTGGGAAGGAGTTTTGCCCACTTTATTAATTAAAGCAGTATAAGGATCCATGGTGAGGCCTGAAGTGACTTGAACAACTTAGCTTTTTGAACTCCCAAAACTGATCAGTTGATGTTCCCTTCCAGGACCCTGCTAGGAAGTTTCTGAGTGTGGAATCAAATGAACAGAGGAAAGAGAAGGTTGAGATAAAAATGAGAGAGGGGAACAACTAGAAAGCCTCAGAAAACAAGCCATTGTATATATAAATAGTACATGAAGACAACAGAGAAGGGCATTTTATGAAGTTGGAGAAGTTCTGAACCAAATCATATTTTCAAAATTTAGGACAATTAAGTTTACAGAAGGTCTTCCAGAAATATGGTTAAGAGTGTATGTATTAATTTGGAGTCCCATCAATAGTTTTCATATTGATCTAACATTTTACAGTGTCAATTTTTAATATTTAAAAAATTTATTGAGCTTTTGTTCGGGACATATTTCCCTATTAAAATTAAGTAAATAGATTTTTTCTGTGTCTTTTAAACAATTTTTTGTTTCTCGTATTTAGTTTAATTCATTTGAAATTGATTTTTGTATTGGTATGAGTTAGACATTCAGTTTTCTTTCTTTGGTGTTTAGATACTCAGTTATGTTAGCATTGTAGATTGATTTGTTCTGCCTTCCTCAACTAATGAGGAGTGCTAGTTCTGTGGTAAACCAGGGTTCTTTATATATGTGGGCCTGTTTCTTGTATCTCTTTTCTGTTACGTTGTTGTGTTTGTCTATGCTTGTTCAGTATCACATTTTCTTAACCACTGTAGCTTTGCATTACATTTTCATGTCTGTCTCCACATTGGTCTTCATGAGTGTCCTGACTTGCTTGGCCTTTTACTTAATGACAAATTTTATTTTTTAAAACAATGGACACACAAGTCTTTACTCAGGTTTATGCATAAGCACTTTGCTGCTTTTTCTGTTGTTTTGGGGAAGACTAAATGGTATTTTTTATATTCTATAGATGTTACAGTTATAGTGACATACAGTTTGACTTTTTGGATTTATATTGTTTCCTTGATGTTGCCAAACTTTTAAAATTTATCTGTAGGGGTTTTTTTGGAAATTATAGTCTCATATTCTCTTTATAATTTTTAAAGGGTTTTTTTTTAAACCCCCATCCAAGGATATATTTTACTGATTTGAGAGAGAGAGAGAGATGTGATAGAGAAACATTAGTCGCTTGCCTTCTGTCTGTGCTCTGACTAGGGGGATTGAACCCACAACCTAGGTATATACCCTGACAACAAACCTGCAACCTTTTGGTGCACCAGATGATGTTCCAACCAACTGAGCTGCCTGTCAGGGCCCTTTATAATAACTTACATTTTTTTTCTGAACTCACTAGTAATTTTGATATAATGTTGAATAGAAGTAATAGGTATCTTTATCTTTTTTTAAAAATTGTTGTTCAAGTACAGTTTTCTGCCTCCCCTCCCCAACCATCCCCACCTCCTTTCTCCCTTCTTCCTTCTCCCTTCTCCCTTCTGCCCCCCGCCCTCCCGTTACTGTCCATGTGCCCTTTATACTTGTTCCTGCAAACCTTTCACCCTTTTCCCCTGAAATTCCCTCCTGTCTCCCCTCTGGTCACTGTTAGCCTGTTCTCAATTTCAGTGTCTTTGGTTATATTTTGCTTGCTTATTTGTTTTGTTGTTTTAGGTTCCTGTTGAAGGTGAGATCATATGGTATTCGTCTTTCACCGCCTGGCTTATTTCGCTTAGTATAATGCTTTCCAGTTCCATACGTGCTGTTGCAAAGGGTAGGAGCTCCTTCTGGTATCTTTATCTTATTACTCGTCTTACAAGCTTTAAGTCGTAACACTAGCAAATACGGTATTTGATACTATAGGCGGGGTTTTTTGGTAGATATATTTTATAGGGGTAAAGAAATTCTTTACAGTACTGCCATCTTACATATTTTTTCTCTGCAGCACCCTTTTCATTGTGTGCCTTTTTTCTGTTGTCAGTTTTGCTAAAGATTTGTCAGTTTTACTAGGAATCAACTTTTAACTTCTTTTAGTTACATTCTTTTTTTCTTTTACTTCTTAGATTTTTGTAACTATTCTTTACTCTCAAGTGTTTTTAATATTCCAAATTTAGGACGCTTGTCTAGTTATTTTTCATTTGCTGTTTTCTCATATAATTCCACTGTAGCTAGAGAAATGTGGTTACTAAACCAATTGTTTATGTACTTGAACAAAATGCATATGTCTTCTGTAACCGTATATTTATCATTATTATTCAGATATTAGCATTCATTCATTTATGTCTGGAATCTAATATATTCTCTTCTATTTATTTAATAGTTTTATAAATTCTTATGTTGAATGTGTAATTGAACATAAATCCAGCAACTGGAAGTTGGCACTGATCATCATTCTTTCTCCTATTCTCCTCCTCCTCCCTTTTCCTTCTCCTTCTCCTCCTCCTTCCTCTTCCTCCTTCTCCTCCTTTTTGGGGGGGGGGCTGGTTCTCACTTAACAGTACCTTGTTTCCTTGTGTTTGTGTTATCATTTCATGTTTTGTAGAAATTTGTGGGAAAGTTTTGAGGACTAGATGGAAGGACATTTTTCTCAAGGAAGTTTGTGTTTGCTTTTGCCCAGTGCCTGAGACACTACTAATCCAGGACCAATTAAAAAAATAATGTTGGGTTGTGGTACAAGTTCATACATATAATGTGAGTTATGTCTGCTTGTGACTGTAGATTGCCAGAAGAGTTGTAGATTGTCTTCATCTCCTTGTATCTAGAATCAATATGAAGACCATTCAGAATTTTGGTGTCTCTTCCACGAAGGGGTTATTACAATTATGAGTATGCTTTTGAGGTACCTGCTTTATGTGAAGATTTTTTAGTAGTTTTTACCATGGGCAGATTTTCTCTCTGGAGATACAAGCTTGCGACGTCTCTGAATTTCAGGTCTTACTTTGTGGTGTTTTTTTTTTAAATTTTGAAGTTCTCTTTTTCCCTCCTTCTACTTTCCAAATGCAGCAGTTTATTTAAAAATAAAAAGATGATCTATGTGTTACTTATTACTGATATTTTGTTCATACTGTATCCCATCTGGGAATAAGCCTGGTATATGCTCAGTAAATATTTTTTGATTGGCTGAATCAGTATTTCATGGAGCATTTTTAGTTGGTTTTGAGTAGAGCATTTTGTTTTTGTAATAATGTTCTGTACTACCAGAAACATGTATCTTACTCATAGACCTCTGTCGTATATTTCTAATTTTTCATTGTAATTGGTGGGGGATATTATTTTTGTTTTCTTTTGTCACCCAAAATTAAAAATGTTTTGTGGTTCTTTCTCTTTCCTTTCTTTCATTTCTCTGTCCATCCCTCCCCCCCCCCCTTTTTCTTTCATTCCCTCTTACCTGCTTCCTGCCTTCTTTTACTCCTCTCTTTGTTTCTTTCCTTGCCTTCTTTCCTTACGGTAAAATATCATTTGCCATCTCCCTAAAGGACTTAAAATTTTTGTGTGTGTGCAACATAGACAGAATTTTTTAAAGTCAATTTTTATTTGAGGAATTTGACATGTGATTCCCTCCCGTTGCTTATCACCTTAGTTTCTCCAAAGTTTGAATCATAATCTTTAAGATAGCCCTTTTAAAAAGAACTTTTGGTTAACTCACAATTGTCATGTCAGTCCATAGTTGTTATAGGTTGAACTTTCTTGATCTCTGCTTGAATATGAACAACTGATGACACACTTTAAAAATGTTTCACCTGTAATCTTTGGGATCCAATTTCTATATGTAGTTTATTTTAGGGCCACTTTTAGGCTTAGATTAGATGGATCTGCATGGTTCTCAGTTTCAGACAACCTGTGAACATGAATAAACATTCGTCTAAAAATAAGCACCCTAGAATGGTACAGGTCTTTGGAATATAGCAATGCTCAATATTAAAAATTTTGTCTATTAACTCCTGGCTGGTGTGGCTCAGCGGATTGAGCGCGGGCCTGCGAACCACACAATTGCGGTCTGATTCCCAGTTAGGGCATATGCCTGGGTTGCAGGCCAGTTCCCAGCAGGGGACTCACGAGAGGCAACCATACATTGATGTTTCTCTCCTTCTCTCCTTCCATTCCTCTCTAATGATAAATAAATAAAATCTTTAAAAATATATAAAATTTTTGTCTACTAGATCTTTCATACTTTTAGCATGTCTGTCTTGTAGTTATTTCCCACAGATGTAACAGATAGTTCTGAGTAAAGCAAACACATACTTACTCTGAATGGCTTTTGCAATGACGTGGGTCTACAGAAAAAGCCCCATTTGAGTAGGTCTAAACTAAAAAAAAAAAGTTTTCAGTGCGTTTTTTAAAACTGTGTTGTTGTTTTTTTAAGATTTTTTATTTATTTATTTTTAGAGGGGAAGGGAAGGAGAGAAGGAGAGAAATATCAATGTATGGTTGCCTCTCGTGAGTCCCCTGCTGGGAACTGGCCTGCAACCTAGGCATGTGCCCTGACTGGGAATCGAACCATGATCATGTGGTTCGCATGCCCGCACTCAATCCACTGAGCTACACCAGCCAGGGCTTAATGCATTTTTTATGGTGATAAATTCTGACTTTGATTATTTCTGACAAAAATCTGCTGTCATTCTTATCTTTAGTTCTCTTTACATAATGTACATTTTCTTTCTGGCTACTATTAAGGTTTTTTTGTCATTGTTACTTTGGTTTGATATATCTTGGTATGGTTTTCTTCATGACTCTTGCACTTGTTGATATTTCTTGAGCCTCTTAAATATGTGTTTATAGATTTTATCAAACTGGAAATTTTAATTAGCTATTTCTTTGAATATTCATTTTGTCCTTGTTCTACTTTGGAAACTCCAGTTACACATAGGTTAGGTCACCTGAAGTTGTCCCACAGCTTACTGATACTTGGCTCATTATTATTTTTTTCTTTTTTCTCTCTATGTTTTATTTAGGATAGTTTTTAAGTTCACTGACTTCATGATGCCAATTTTTCAACCTTTTCCAATCAAGATGTAGTTATATTAACTGTTTTTAAGCCATTGTCTATTAATAGTATCGTGTGCAATTTCTAGGTCTGTTTCTGTTGCTTGTTGGTTTTTTACCCTCTGTATTGGGTTCTGTTTTACTCCTTTGCGTGCCTGGTAACTTTTACTTGGATGCTATTCCTTGAAAATTTTAACTGTTGAGTGGTATGTATTTTTTGTATTTCTGTTAATATTCTGGACTATTCTTGGGGATGCAGTTAAATTACTTAGAAACTCTTTGACACTTTTCTTTTTTTGTTTTTTAATTATATTTTATTGATTATACTATGACAGTTGTCCTGATTTTCCCTTCTTTTGTCCCCTTGAACAGAATACCCCCATTCCCTCAGGCAGTCCCCACACCAACGTTCATGTCCATGGGTCATTTGTATAAGTTCTTTGGCTACTCCATTTCCTATACTGTACTTTACATCCACGTGGCTCTTCTGTAACTACCAATTTATACTTCTTTTTTTTAAAGATTTTATTTATTTATTTTCAGAGGGGAAGGGAAGGAGAGAGGGAGAGAAATATCAATGTATGGCTGCCTCTCAAGCGTCCCCCACTGGGAACTGGCCTGCAACCCAGGCATGTGCCCTGACTGGGAATTGAACCTGGATCGTTTGGTTCGCAGGCCTGCACTCAATCCACTGAGCTACACCAGCCAGGGCCCAGTTTATACTTCTTAATTTCTTCACTTCTTCATCCACACTCCCCTACATGCCCCTCCCATCTGACAACCATCAAAACGCTCTCTTCCACGATTCTGTCTGCTCTTCCTGTTTGCTTAGTTTATTTTTTAGATTGAATTGTTGATGGATATGCATTTTTTGCTATTTTATTATTCATAGTTTTTATCTTTTTCTTGAATAAGTCTCCTTTACAATTCGGATACTAATGATTTGGTAATGATGAAGTCCTTCAGTTTTTTCTTGCTTTGGAAGCTCTTTATCTGGCCTTCAAATCTAAAATAATATCTTTGTTGGGTAGAGCAATCTTGGCTGCTTTTCAGGCTGAATGTTTCTTGCCAGTCCCTTGTATCCTACAAAGTTTCTTTTGAGAAATCAGCTGGCAGTCTTATGGAAACTTCCCTGTAGGTAACTAGCTGCTTTTACTGCTTTTAAGATTCCTCTTTATTTTTAAACTTTGGTATCTTAATTATGATGTGCCTTGGAGTGGGCCTCTTTGCATCCATGTTGTTTGGGACTGTGCTTCCTGGACTTGCACAACTATTTCCTTCACCAAATTAGAGAAGGTTTTTTAAAATTATTTATTCAATAAATCTTCAATTTCTTGTTCATTCTCTTTTTCTGGCACTCCTATGATACAAGTATTGAAACACTTTAAGTTGTTCCAGTGGTGGCTTACACTATCTTTATTTTTTTAGATTCACTTTTCTTCGTGTTGCTCTGATTGTTTTTTGTTTGTTTGTTTGTTTGTTGCTTGTGTTCCATATCATTGATTTGATTCTTGGCTTCATCCACTCTACTGTTGTTTCCATGTGAATTGTTATTTATTTTAATTAGTGTATCCTTCGTGTCTGACTAGGTATTTTTTATGCTGCTGAGGTCCTCATTAAATTCCTTGAGCATCCTTATAACCAGTGTTTTGAACTCTTCATCTGATAGCTCACCTATCTCCATTTCATTTAGCTCTTTTTCTGAAGTTTTGATCTGTTCTTTCATTTGGGCAAATTTCTTTTTCTCTTCGTTTCAGCAGCCTCTGTATGTTGGTTTCTTTATTAGGGAGAGTTGCTTTGATTGTGTTGTCCTGGTAGTGTGGCCTAATGTAGTAGGTGTCCTGTAGGGTCCAGGGGCACAGCCTCCCTTATCACCCAAGCTGGGTACTCAAGGTGCATCCTTCATGTGGACTGAGTACATCCTCCTCATTAGCTGTGCCTTGGTTGCTGTCGGCAGATACCATATTTTACTACATATAACATGTGCCCATGTATAGTGTGCACCCATGTTTTGTGCACATTACACATGGAATTATTATGGCCATTATTACACTCATGTTATGTAATCCTTATTCCCATGTATAATGCACATTCTTATTTTTCTTCAAAAATTTGAGCAAGAAAGTTCACATTGTACTTGGCAAAATACAGTATTGGGAGAGATTTACCTAGGCCAGTCAGCTGCAAGGATTAGCAGTGACCATGGACCACCAATCTTCACCATTCATGGAGGATCAGCTGTGCAGGGGAATGATGGTTGTACTTTGATGTGGTCTGTAGCCTTCCACTGGGTGTACTAGTCCTGGGGTTTCCCAGGTAGGTGTGCCAAGGTGAGCCCTCACGTGTGTTTTGCCTGGGGCTGCCCTCTGAGCTATAAAGTAATCTGAGGTGGCCGCTATTTGTGCTGGGCTTGGAGATTCCCAGGCAAGGCCAAGCAGTGAATCTAGGCTGGCTACTGTCAATGGGCTGCCTGGACCTCACCGAGGGCAGCTATTGTTCATTTGATAGGATTTAGGAATTTGTGAAGCAGGAGCCAAGACGAGTCATTCATATGGAAAAGCAGCTTGGGTGGGCCCATCAGTTGGGTGAGGTAGAGTCCCAGGGGATCTTCAAGGCCAGTCAAACAGTGTTAGCCTTGTTGATGGAATCTCAGATATGGCACCAGTTTGCAGGCTGTGTGGCTTTTGAGGGGAAAGGGTTTAGAAAAGGGACAAGGGCCTCTGCTCACCTTGATGCCAGACACTTCAGTTTCTCCCTGTATGCCACTGGTGCCTTCAAGTTGCTACCCTGGTGCAGGAGCTCAGAGGGATTGAGTCTGAGGTGAGTCCATGTATGGGGTTTTTAAGAGGAACTGCTTGGGGCTTCAGAAGTTTCTTCCACCAATTCAATTCCCATGGCTTTTGCAGCTTGATGTTTTGGGGACTTACCTTCCTGGCACTGGAAACCTGGGCTTGGGCTGGGGGGGGTCTGATGTGAAGCTGGGACTCCTCATTCCCTAGATATCCCTCCTGGATTTTTACCTACCACACATAGTTGAGGGACCAGTCCGTTCTGCAACTGCATCCTTTTTACCAGTCTGGATGGATGTGGTTTCTTTAATTCCATAGTTGTCAGACTAACATTCACCTCAATTTCTGGTGGTTCTGAGTGGTGGTTTTTTTTATATTTTAGTTGTAATTTTGATGTGGTTCTGTGAAGAGGTGGGCCAAGTGTGCCTACGCTTCCATCTTGACTAGAAGTCTGGACTTTTCTTTAAGTTTTGTTGGATAGAAACACATTAACCTTTAGTCTAGTGTTAATTTTTCTAAACTACTGGGGTGTACTTTCCTAAGTACTGCTACCTGATGCCCTGTCAATTACATTGTTTTTCTGTTCTGGTATTTGGAAATAGCCCTGTGTTGAGTCATGGAGATTGTTTCTACTTTCCACCCCCCAGACTCTGGTAGTTTTTTCACATGCCAATGCTGATCAGTATTTAGCTAAAGACTAGAGGGATCCTTTCTCGATCTTTAGAACTCTTTCTCTTTGCAACTCACTCTTCCTGTTTGTTATTCTAACCTCACTCCAGCTGCCTTGGCCTGTCTAGACTATCAGCTACATTTTCTCAAATCACAGAGATTCTGGGCTCCACTAAGACTCCCCCTCCCTGCATTACAACCTGGAAATGCATTTGTCTGTTAGTAAGGGCAGTTGCAGGGCTCACATCAATTCTTCAAATTCTCTCAGGTACCCTTCTACTGCCTTATGTCCTGTGTCTGAAAAGCATCATTTAATATATTTTGTTTATTTTTAAGTTTTTTTAGGTGAGATGAAAGAGGAGTGAATCCCTACAGTTCCATCTTGGTTGGAAACAAAATTCCTAAAATTTCATTTTTTCCAAATTAATGTGTAAATGTTGAACCTAATTAGTTTTCAAAGATGTAAAACGAGGTGATGTTTATTTTATAAAAATTTGCAAAATTTAATGAGCATATTGAGTTAACCTTTTCATTAAAAGGGCCTCACTTTTATAGTGTGTGACATTTGTTTGTTAGGAGCAATTAGTTTATCCACAGAAAACATACAGTTGACCCTTGAGCAGTGCTGGGATTAGGGATATTGAGCCTTTCGCAGTCAGAAATCCATATAAAACTTTTGAGTCGCCCAAAACATGACTACTAATAGCCTATTGTTAACTGGAAGCCTTATTGGTAACATAAACAATCAATTAACATATGCTTTGTATGTTACGTGTATTACATACACTACTCTTACAATAAAGTAAGCTAGAGAACAAAATGTTAAGGAAATCATAAGGAATACAAAATACATTTTTAGTATTTATTGGGGGAAAAAACAGTCAAGTATAAGTAGACCAGTAAGTTCAAACCCATTTTGTTGAAGGGTCAACAGTAGTTTTAAGGTGGAGTAGAATGGTAGTTCTTAATCTGATTGGTTCTATTCTGTGAGCAGGTTAAGGAAAGAAAGCTGAGGGTCCCACAGTTCAGAATGGAGGTCTTTACTTAATTCCTCAGTTTTCACACTTTGGCTAATTTTCAAAATTTGGAGCCTATCAACTTGGGTTTTGTCTGGAGAATAAACCTTTGGTATCTACTGGAATTGCAGGGGCTGAGTTTTCTGCATGTTAGATAACTATTTAATTTGAGTAGAGCCTGTAGACTCTACCCATCTGTGCCTGAGTTTGAGGGCAAAAGTAACCAACTTATAAAGGTTTTGTTAATGATCAAGGTTTTATATATATATAAAACGCTTTGAGCAGTACTTCCATTTGGCAAACAGTCAGTATGTATTACTGCTTACGTACAGCCCTCTGTGTTAGACTGTTCAGGCTGTGTGCTGTTCAGCTAACTTGAAGTACATATTTCCATGGACTACAGTGCAACCCAGTGGCTCTAAGTAGTATAATTCTTCTACTGGGATTTTGTGATAGAAAAGAGATATGTGTTATCTCATCATATTAAATTATAAGTTTGAAATACTGTCAAACAACTTTTTGTAAAAAATGAAAATGTAATCTGAGAAAAAAATGGGAAATGGAAAAAAGAGTCTTTTACTCTCCAAATCCTCATCTGATACTTCTCATAGTTAGAATGAAGGTTTCTGGTAGTCGATTAGGTATTTTGGAAGTGGTTATCAATTTCAGTGGGAAAAGGCCTAAAACAATTTTTATTGATACGTTTCAGAACTACAAAATGTAAATCAACTTTTGATATAATTCTAATGTTTTTATTTTTTATTTTATTTATTTTATCCTCACCTGAGGACATTTTTTCATTGCTTTTGGAGAGAGAGAAAGGGAGAGAAGTTTTGATCCAAGGGAAAGCATCAATTGATTGCTTCCCATATGCTCCTGGATGGGGGGGGGGGGGTCACGGGTGCCCAGACCAGGAATTGAACCCACAATCTAGGTACGTGTCCTGAACCAGGAATCAAACCTTCACCCCTTCGGTTACAGGACAGTGTTCCAAACAACTGGGCCACATTGGCCAGGGCTGTAATATTTTTTAAAATAATTCTTATGTTCATAAAGTGTGTTGTATGTTGTATTGGTCAGTTAGTGTCAAGTAACTTCATTCAGGTGTGTGTGCCCTTTTTCTAATTTTAAGCCCATTTCTTTTTTAGTGTTTTTCTGTAATGAAATAAAAAATATGATTATGTATAACAGTTGTGTTAGCATGATTGGTAGCTCAAACTCCTAATACTAAAAAATACTACCAAAACAAAAATTCCTTAGGTTATAAATATTTCTAGGTTGTAGTATTTAATATTTGAAATAGGAATATACTAGTTTCAGGGAATGTGGGCAGTCTGTCAGTGAGATGACCTATCATCCTTTCCCTCTAAAGGGTAATAATAAAGATACCAGATTATTTTTTTATATGGCTTCTCATTATTTGTCTCAAATGTTGACTAACGACATATTAATAAAGGCAGATAAATATTAATGGCAGTTGGCTGTGATATTTATTAATTGATTTCTGTCAGCTTTGTAGACAACAGAGAATGGTGTGTGTGTGAAGTGTTTGCTGATAGTGAATATGGAATTGGTAGGGAAAAATAAGCAGAAAGTTAAATTCTGTATTCAACAAACAGAATAAAGTCTCCATTAGAAAAGAATAAGAAGGGAAGAAACCAGGTAGCCTTTCCCGCTTCCCATACTATATGTTGCCACTTTATCCTTCATAATACCAGGTAAGTACAGACTGCTGTTAGAAGTGAGTGAATAAGTTGTCTATCCAAAAGTCTCGATCTCTTAAAGTTGTGAACTAGTGGATTTTATTATGCTTCACATGTATCAGCAGGCTAACAGTAAAACTCCTGGCTACATTATAGATTACATAAGAAAAAGTTGCCATTTGGGATTTGTTCTTCTTTAATCCAGTTTTTAGATGTCGCCTACATATTTAATGCTACACTGTCTATTTCAGTAGCTTATAATGAAATTTTGAGTTTTGTTATAATCATCCTAATTCCTTGAAGGATTAAAAAACCAAAAATATTAGTTCATGTGGAATATGGAAACAGTAATTACTTTTTAATGTTGTAATAGTGTTCTTTTAAGCACAATTTTAAAAAATTTTAATGTAACTGTTTCTAAAATAGATAGTCAGTCTGATAGAGACTAGCTTTTGTTTCACATACTTTTAGCCAGTCCATTCTCATTCTTCTGCTGTAAAGCTCATTTCATCATACACAGCTATTTAATTGTGGCATCCTCTACTTAACCATTGTTCACCACAAAATAAGCCCCACCCCTTTTTTGACCCTTACTGCTTCTCCCATCTTGAAGCTTACAGTTTGGGCAGAATGCAAACGTTAAACTATTAGTTGTATGTGTGGGAGTCAGTGTACTGTGGTGGCTAAACGGGGAACTGTTGCAGGTTGTCTGGGTTCACATCCCATCTCTGTTACTTACCAGGTATGGAACCTTGGGCACATTAGATCTGTGACCTTGGGTAATTTATCCAACTTACCTGGTTCTTAGTTTTCTCATCTAAAAATGAGGACTACATAAGAAATCAGTGAAGATTACATAAGTTGATTATGTAGTTATATTAGTCCCTCCTTATCAACAGTTTTGTTTTCTGTGGTTTCAGTTATCTGCAGTCAACCATGGTCAGGAAATATTAAATTCCAAAAATAAACAGTTTGTAAATTCAGTACAGTTGTCTACATTTCCCCCCCACCCCAACTGTCTCTACCTTCCACCCTCGATCTTACTCCCCTTGGGCTTTGTTCATGTTTCCTTTATACTTGTTCCATGATGACCTTTCCCCCCTTTCCCCTCCTTATCCCCTCCCACCTCCCCTCTGGTTACTGTCAGTTTGATTTTTATTTCAGCATCTCTGGTTATATTTTGCTTGCTTACTTGTTTTATTGATTAGTTTCCACTTGTAGGTAAGGTCATATGGTATTTGTCTTTCGCCACCTGGCTTATTTCACTTAGCATAATGCTCTCCAGATCCATCTAGGCTGTTGTGAAGGGCAGGAGTTCCTTTTTTCTGCTGTGTAATGTTCCATTGTGTAAATGTACTGTAGTTTTTTGATACACTCATTTACTGGTGGACACGTAGATTGCTTCCAGCCCTTGGCTATTATAAATTGTGCTGCTGTGAACATTGGGGTGCATAGGTTCTTTTGAATTGGTGTTTCAGAATTCTTAGGGTATAATCTCAGTAGTGTAGTTGGCAGGTTAGAGTTAGGGTTTGCTCACCCTAACGTTACTTCTTTTGTAATAAAATCTTTCAGTTTGTTTCTCTCAGAGAAAGTTAGATATTAGATATTACCTTGTTCCTGTTCCCAAAGTACTTAATAGATTTTCATTTTGTAATTGTTTATTTATAGGTCTGTCCCATAGCTAGACTGAGCTGTTTAAGACGTGGGGCTGTTACCAGTTCAGTTTTGATCTTCTGGTATAATTCAGTTAGTTTCTGGCATAATTCATATACTAAATCCTCAGGATGTTTGTTGACATGTGAAGGGAAGGCTAAAAACATCTAGTCCAGAGTTTAAACCAAGATGATGATAGAATGGCAAAAATGGATGTGAAAGCCAGTTGGAAGAAAGGATAGAACTTGATGGGTGTGCAGAACAAAGCAGGAGAAAGTAACTCAGGAAATCAATTTTAAGTATTACTGATTTAGGTTATTAAATTGTACTTCTGAGGTAGAAATGCCTAACAGCACTTTAAAATATGCTTCTAAAACCTTGACTGGAGATAGATTTTGAAATCAGACTGCGTTTCAGTCACTGTGTTTCCTATCAGGAAAATTACTACTCCACCATGAGATGTGTTTGTGTCCCCCGGAAATAGAATTCTAGGCATGGGTCAGCTTTTGCCAGTGTTACAGACAACAAATGGGTTTCAGCTACGGTCTTCTCCCGAGGCCTTGCTAAAAGAAATTTGTGTAGGATTAAATATTATTCTGCCTCGTATATGGTCTGAGTCTTTTTTAAACCTTTCATATATATCTATATACACATAGACACATACATATATATTTTCAAATTTTATTTATGAAGTGTCCTAGTGTGTTTCCCTGGTCATTTAAAAAGCTCCAGACCTTGCCTCCTATTTCTTCTGTCTGTAATTGCCATTCATCCCGCCTGGATCAGGGGCCACTTTACTGGTCTGAAATTGTTGGTTAAGATTATCACAAGTTTGGGATTTTGTAAATTCTTTTTCTGTGATTCTGATTTACTGCATTTGGCTTTAGGAATTTCTAGCTAGTCCAAGTTAAATAATGAAGTACACATACATACTTTCTGGTTAGTTCCTGTGCAGTCAAAGGAAAGATAAAATGTCTTGATTAGATGTTTTGGATCTGTGTTCCAAAAATTCTTAACAAACATTTTGGTATATACATATTCCTGTTCTTTCTTGTTAAAAAACCTTAATTTTTATTTCTCCATTGTTATAGCATTTGATGTGAGAGTTGTGAAAGGTGGTAAGTTAACAAAATAGAGATAAACCCTTGATATGTTTGCTTGAAAAAGCTGACAGATTATACATAACAAAGATTCTAACAAATTTTATATGTAATAAAAAGTGAAGTATGATATATTTTTAAATGAGTTTTTTAAATTTCCATTTTCTTTGTTGACTTTAATAAAAATAGCATAACCAGTAATTTTAATATATTTCAAAATAGTGTTGACATATCTCTTTGAAATCAGTAAAAATTGATGTCTAGGTTCCTTTGATTCTTGCCTACTCTTCTATGATATAATGCTACCATTTTGTATTATCATATATCCATCTATTAGTGTCAGCTCTCCTTCAAAATAATGTCCATTTCTTATTACTTCTACCACTGCCACCACAGTCTGAGCTAACATCTTCTCTTACCAGCCTGTTTCCCTGCTTCCATTCTTGTCCCCTCTCTTATTCAGTCCTTACAGAGTAAGTCTAGTTTAAAAATCTATGTGTCAAATTACATCAGTCTTTTTTAAGATGTGATTCCATTTATTTTTATTTTTTAAATATATTTTATTGATTATGCTATTACAGTTGTCCCATTTCACCCCCTTCATTCCCCTCTATTCTGCATACCCCCCTCCCACCCACATTCCCCCCTTATTTCATGTCCATGTGTCATAAGTTCTTTACCTTCTATGTTTCCCATACTATTCTTGCCCTCCCCCTGTCTATTTTCTACCTACTGTCTATGCTACTTTTATTCTGTGTACCTTTTCCCCCTCTTTCTTCCTCCCATTCCCCTGTTGAGATCACCCTCCATGTGATCTCCATTTCTGTGTTTCTGTTCCTGTTCTGGTTGTTTGGTTAGTTTGTTTTGTTTTAGGTGTTGTTGTTAATAACTGTAAGTTTGCTGACTTTTTACTGTTCATGTTTTTTACCTTCTTTTTTTTTTTTTAGGTAAGTCCCTTTAACATTTCATATGATAATTATATCAGTCTTAAACTTCCCCACAACTCTCTCTTGACTCTCCACCTCACATAGAATAAAATTCAGTGTCTCTCAGGCATGCAAGGCACAACATGATCTGGCCCTCGACAGTGTCTCTGACTTTATTTCCTGTCACTTTTCACTCAGTGCACGCTGCTTGAGCCACATCACTTAGGATCTTGCCGTTTCCTCTATATTGAATGCTCTTCCTATTGATCTTTGCCTAGTTGGTTCCCTTACATCTCTGCTTATCTTCCTAGTTTCACCCTTGATGGCTATTCTAAAAAAGTTTTCTATCTCATTTTACTTTTCTCTGTGGAATAATGGACAGGCCACTTAAAATTAAACTAGCTTTTATGGGAATTTACTATATTGTCTTATTTTTCTTTCTTTCTGATTTAACAATGGATCAGAAAATTTTTGGTTTCATCCCAGTATTTGGGGGTGAACTGGACTGGGGCTTGCATTTGGAGAGCAAGGTATTAACACTTTAGCTTTCTCATATTACACTTACTTTCTCTCTCCTTAAGTCACATACGAATAATTAGTGTTTTCACTGATGTGTGAGTTCTGTGCTGAAGCACATAAAGCAAAAATTAATTTCTGTGTATTTGTTGTTTTCTTTTTGGTGTGTGTGCACATATACATAGTGAGTCTGAAAACATCTGGTGTTGATGGAAAAGGAACATTTTTCTTTTCCTTTGGAGCACTTCATATATTCAGTTTTGTTTTCAAGCACTAAAATTCTTTGCACAATAATAGCGTGAAGTTTTATTCTGAATGATTAACTTTAGTTTTGGAATTCTAGGAGTCTAATTGGTTAAGAGTTTACTTTGTGTCCAAATGGACACAAAATTTGTGGGTGTTAGATTTGATGAGAGATACTCTGGTACTCTCCTGGAATTTTACTGACTTGCAGAGTTTCATGTCATTTTCTCACATATGCTTTTTTACAAGAAGAACTCAATAGTTATGGTCCTTTAAAGAGAATTAAATGTATCATTAACTTTTAGAAAAACAAACATTTAAAATCTTATATGTAAAGAGTCTTAATTTGTAGATTATAAGGTACTTTCCTCCCTGTTACTTTTCTGAAATTAAACTCATGAAGAAAATACTCTTTTCCTGTTAATGACTACCTAGGGGGGTGGTAGATAGACATGTGAGAGCCTAGTCCCTGAAATTATATTCAGAATTACAGAAGAGCTTTTATGAGATTCACTAAGGGACTCCACTGCCCAAAGAAGGTTAAGTATATTCTAACAAATCAATAGACCCTTTAAAAATATCTTTCTGTATTTCACATCTAAAGAAATTAATAACCCTAAAACATAACAAAGCAGTGATTAAGAAGTTGTTCTTTGTTATTCATATTTAATTGAATAGCTCTTTTCCAGACATCAACTGGAAGAATACTTAAATATTTGAGTTTTCTACAATTTTAACAGTGAATTTAGGAGATAAATCAATTATTAAATAGCATGGGTGCTTTCAATAAACTTGCACATCCAACTTGCCTTTAAAATCTTTGACATCAGTTCACCATATCTACTAAAATAATAGTAATAACTATAGTGTTTCATTTTGAAATGAGAAGTAAAGGAATTGTTCATTTCTTTTTTGCAGTAGAAGAAAATATTCTTATTCATAATCAGTGTACAAGACACATGTCAAATTTGATGTTTATCCCCCAAATTTTTCTGGAAAGATACAGTCACTGTGTATTCAGGTCTATATAAATCTCTCCTATTATGACATTTCAGTTTGCACATTCACCTTAAATAACCTCAGTCGATAGCTTTGGAAACTTTATAAAGGTCACCTAAAAAAATAAGTAAAAATTAGCAAAGTTTTGTAAACTTTTTTTATGGTGGGCTCAGAATTACTAGTGTTGGATGTGGTGAAGGTTTAAAAGCAAAAGAGTATGCAGATTATATAATGGAAATGATAAATGTACACCCAGATGATGAATGAAGACTTATCTTCCTATTATGTCAGTGAGTACTGTGGCGTAAGGTAAAATTCCCAGTGTGCCATTATATTAATACATTCAGATTGTAAGTGAACATTATATGCTCTGGAAAACAGATAATAAGTAGATATATTGTTGATAAATACTCTAATACTGAAATTGCATGTGAAGATTTTGAATAATTAAACCCAAACTTGATTTCAAAAAAATCTTTGTATGAGAAAATTATACTTGGGGTTGCTATGTTTTCAAGAATAAGTGATATTTACTTCTTTTAAGTGCAATTATTGTATAAGACAGGCTTTACATTTTTTCCTCTTACTTTTAGATCTTGGAAGTGAGCATTTAATGCTGTATTGTTATAGTCAGATTTTTTACTTTCTAGTATGTCCCAATAACCCTTAGGTTATCTGTTTCTTTATCTTAGCAATGCTGCCCTCATTTTCTAGTTTCACATACAAGTAAAGTAAAGCTTGAAATTTTGTAAAATATTTTTTGTGATAAAAGCAATATTTTTGTTTAGGTGACAAACAGCATGTTTGGTGCTTCAAGAAAGAAGTTTGTAGAGGGGGTCGACAGTGACTACCATGATGAAAATATGTACTACAGCCAGTCTTCTATGTTTCCACATCGATCAGAAAAAGATGTAAGTTAATCAGTTATATTGTGTTTTACTCAGTGGTGTATGACAGTCTCTTTCTGGTTCCTGAAAAGCAGTATATAAACTTCACTGTATTGTTTTTGGTGAATGACTATGTTTTAGGCACACTTACAGGCCCCGAAGTACAAAGATGATGATCTACATTGTAATGGGAGACAGAATGTTGTATAATTCTCAAGTTGGGGTATGGTAATACTGTGGTAAGAAGTACTCAAAAAAACATGGAGTAAATATGGTATTGCTTTCAGATCATCAGTATTTTTAAATTTGTGAAGTAACTTATTTTATGTTAAAATACATATAGAAAGAAGATTTGCACAGATTTAAATAACAATGGCAGGCTTCAGTGAACTGTAACCTTTGCTTTGCAATCTTCTGGCTACAATCCTAGGTTTAAAACAATGTTTCTTCAAAGTTCAGTTATAAGGATGCTCTAATAAAACAATTTTTGAAAACCTGTATTCAAAACATGGAAGGTGATATGTAGGTATGAATTGAATGCTTTAGAAGGCTAGTTGTTCACCATTCCCATGTAGAATGAAAGGATTTAGAAAATAGCCAAGTGATAATTAATAATTAGCCAGTTGATAAAACATTTTAAATGAATTCAATTGTTATTTTCAAATTCTGGTAAGCTGCTTTAAGTTATGCACTGTACAGTAAACATTCACTTGTCATTGATAGGTTCTTGGAATCTTCAACTTTAAGCAAAACGACATGTAACAAAACCAATTTTACCGTAGGCTAATTGATATGAACAAGAGTGAAGCTCCTCAAGTATATTTGGTCACAAAAACATCACTAGATTTCCAAATAAAGACCCAAAACATTTCTAATATTAAACACTGAAATAAATGTGAGCTATATATGTATTTCAAAAATATTAATAAAACAAGTAAGAGAATTATTTTCCAACTTGTTTATTCTACGTCAGGGTCACAAGTGGCCAGAACCTACCCCAGCAGCTCAGGGTACAAGGTGGGGCCCACCCCTGGGCAAGAGGATGCTACTGCATTCATTGTAGGATGCACACATGCACCTGCACTCACTCAGACTGGAACAACTTAGAGATGCCGGGGAGCCTAACGTTAATATTTTGGGACATGGGAGAAAGCTGGAGTACCTCAGGAAAAAGTTACACAGACATGGGGAGAATGGGCAAACTCCATATAGTCAGTGGCCCTCCACCCCATCAATGTTCAATGAAACAACCTTTCAAGAGGACATGTTTTCTACTTAGTCAAACCACCTGCATTCTTGTACTTTGCATTTTTTCTTTTATAAACTTGCTTTTCCTAATTTTCCTTTCTATATAATAATCTCTAATTCTTGAACTAATCAGATTTTTAGTGGTGTTTAAAGATCTATAAAATTCTGAGATACGTAACAGGTGCTTTCATTTTCATTAAAAGTTAATCATTAGTAAAGCACTTCCTGTGTCTTTGAGAATTTCACCAATTGGCTTAACCTGGATTTAGGTTCGGATTTCTGTAGGCCTTTAAGTGTCCACCCCCAACCCTCAACACCACTGTTTTGTATTATTCCTCTTTATTTGTATTTGAAAAATTATGTCATTTTGGCAACAAACTATCAGTTGCATTGTCAGGGCTCTCTTTAAATTATGTGTATGTTAGTTTTCTTAATTAGTGTGCAGTTTAATAGCTCGTAGAATAATGAATGTCATCTAGTTAATTTTCTGTTATATTACTGCCCTACCTATTTGCTGTAAACTATAATTGAATTACTCTTTTTACCTAAGTTGCTATATTTAAGTATTAATCGTATAATTAAAGAATTTGAGGTATCTTTCTGGTAGCATCACTGCAAAAAGAAACTATAAAAGTAATCCATGGCTGTGTTACTGTGATTGTAGTACAAGTTAAGCTTGAAAGAGTGGCAGTACTTATTGATGAAAACTGTTTATTCCACTTAGGAAGTTGTGAAACTTTCAAACTGAATCTGAAATAAAGTCTCTGAAGAGAATAATGATACGATGTCTGTTTTTAGAGAGCAGAAATACCAAACATTACAGTTTTTTAGTCAGAATTATTTATATCCACTCACATACTCATAATATTGGTTAGAATTCCAACCTAGTTGTTTGTCATAGAACTAATACAGAATGATTGGATTCACAAAACTTTTTGATTGATTAATTAAATAAAAAGGTAATAAAACACAGGGATTAACATTTTGGGCTCTAAAGTAGTACAGATATATGTTTTGATGTTAGTAAGAACTTTTCCAAGCCTCTATTTTTTTTAAATTTGTAAAATGGAACTAATTTTGTGTGTGTGTGAGAGAGAGAGAGAGAAACAAATTTTTGCTGTTGCTGATACTTTTTTATTACAGCATAGTAGAACGGTATTACACAAATTTTAGAAAATATGCATGGGGGCAAGCAAAGTTACCTATAATGTTGACAGGAATACTTTATAGATAAAATTTTAATTTTATACTTTAAATTTTTGTTTTAAAAATATTATTTAAATCTCTGTGACATGTTGACATATTTTTCATTAGAAGGCTTGTTGCAATGTCAAGAATACCAGCTATTACTGTAAGTCTTTGTCATTAGACAAAAGAAACTTACTGTGTTTTGTTTCCTTAATTCTCACCGGAGGACATGCTCACTAATTTAAGAGAGAGAGGGAGAGAAACATGGATGTGAGAGAGAAACATCAATCACTTGCCTCTCACATGCTCCCCTACTGGGGACCTACCCACAACCTAGTTATGTGCCCTAACTGGAAATCAAACTTGCGACCTTCAGTTTACGGGATGACAATCCAGCCAACTGAGGCACACTGGCCAGGGCAGAAGCATACTGTTTTAATGTACAGTGAAATGTTGCTAAATTTATATACATGCACACATACAGAATGGCATGTCTTTTCCGTATAGTTATTAGCCATTTGTATTTCTTGCTTTGCGGATTACCAATTTTTTTTCCATTTTCTATTTCTGTATTGAGACAATATCTTCTTTTTTTGTTGGTGTTTTCCATATATTAAAATGAATACCATTGTCATTTGTTACAAATATTTTCTCAGTATTTTGCTTTCAGTTTAGTGTATGCTTTTTAAAATTAAAAATATTTATCTTTTTTATTGAATTTAACTCATCAATCTAAATTTTTTTATTGTTTCTATTTTTTTGAGGTCATACTTAGACCACTTCTAGCATTTTTGTGCTTCATTCATCACATATAACTTAACGTTCATTAGAAATGTATTATGGTTTAAGGTGTGCGTTTTATGGTGCCAAATTCCCCCTTGCTCTGAATATCCAGCTGTTTGTTCCTGTACCATGCCTGTACAGTTAGATCACCAGTCAGAAAATGTTTCCATAAATCACCAGATAGTAAATATTTCCGATTTTTGCATGTCAAGAGACTAAAAGATATTAAGTAGTTATTTATATAACTATTTCAAATGTTAAAAAAATTCTTGGTTCATCATGTACCCTGCACTTACAAGCGTATGCTGGATTGGGCCTGTGCATAGTAATCCCAGCCCCCCCNTTATAGGTAATTGGAATTTCTTCTTTATTCTAATGTATTGTTGTGCCTGTTACTAACTCTTTTGTTTTATTTATCATATTGATTCTGTGGCAGAACTACAACATAGTTGTAGTTTATAGACAATTTTCACATCTTAGTGTCAGGTAAGGTCTTTCCCGTCCTTTATAAAAATGTTTTTGACTATTGCACATTTATACTGAGTTTTATCTTATCTCTGAAGAATGGTCTTTTATTCCTGTTCTTTATGCCTTTTAATAAGAAGGGTTTTATGGTTGACATTTTCATTATATTTTTCTGATTGGTTTTTACTGATATATAGAATACTTTATAGAAAAGATTTTTTTAGATATTTATAACTACCATTCAAAACTCTTTTATTAGTTTTTGTTGATTAGGAATATGGGCAAATTGGGAGTGTGGGCTCTGCAAATCCTACTACATGAGTTTATATCTTAGCCACATGATTTACTAGCTGTATGTTCTTGGACAGGTTACTCAGTCTTTGTGTGTCTCTGTATTTTTATCTATAAAATAGAAATAATAGTTTATGACTCATAGGTGGTTATAAAGATTGAATGAATAACTGTATGTAAAACTTTTAGAAGACCAGATCTTATTAAATAAATTTTTCCACTGATATGTGAATAATAATACCATTATTATTCTGTTTAATTCTTTTGGGTATTTAGGTTGTTATGTGTATCATCTGCAAATAAAGATTACTTTGTCCTTTAGAAAACTTTTGAAAAGGACAGATTTAAAAAATACTAAATAAGCGACAGGTAATTTTGTCATTTTTTTCTCTTTGGGAACAGTGAAAAATAATTTTAAATTGTAACTTATGATAAGGAAAACTGAGTAATGGTTGAGGTAAATATTAAACCAATTATCAAAAAAACAAAACAACAAAAACCCCAACCAATTCACTGATTTACCCTATTCATAGAGCAGGAAATGTAACTATTTTTTTGTCAAATGCATGATTGTAGAAGAATATAGGAAACTGTTCTTTATGAGATTGCGTGCCAATTAATTGCCATGTAGTTCTTTAGACCTTCTTATTTTTCAAGACCTTTTATTTCAAGATAGGCCTGTACAGTATTTGTCTTTCTATGGAATGCTGAATTTGCTGTTTTGAAATATAAAAATAGCTTTATAAATATTACAGATACGTTACTTAAATGTTTTCAAAGATTAAATCATAGGCAGATATGAACTTGATTTCTTTTTTATTATACATATTTTCTTAATGGAGACCTTATTGAAAATGAAAAGCATTCGTATAAAATGTAGTAGACAACTCTCTGAGTGTAATAAAGCATAGGCAACTTAGAATTTTTAAAAAATGTATTTGTGTTTTAATTACTAACATCCTTCCTAGTCTAATGAGTCTTTGTGTACTAAGATGATTCTTAAGCATAATCATTTTAGAAGACAGACTTGTAAGAACCTCTTTTTTCTTATTTAATATATGCTGTAAATACATGAACTGTAACACCTATTCATTACTTGTAAAAAATCTTAAAAGTGATAAAAGTAGGCTACTTCCTTATTTTGACAAAGAACAACCATTTTGAACTCATTCTAGGTTTCATACTTGTGTTAGCCTGTAGTAATTATGGCAAGCAGGGTTTCTCTCAGGCCAATCAATAATCAGCAGTTCATTAAAATGTAGTATAAATTAAGGATACCTTCTATCACCATTATTGTTGTCATATTCATGATTAGTATTTAATTACATACTGAAGTAATGTTGGCTGTTCACTTTGGATTCTTTCTATCTCAGGACCTTAGCACTTTGATTTTTCAAATCTTCATATGCCTCTCTCTCCTTCCATCTCCATATAACCAGTTATTTCTTTCTCTCTTTTTTTTAAGATTATATGTATTTATCTTTAGAGGGGAAGGGAAGGAGAGAGGGAGAGAAATATCAATGTATGGTTGTCTCTCGTGTGTCCCCCGCTGGGAACTGGCCTGCAACCCAGGCATGTGCCCTGACTGGGAATCAAACCTGGATCGTTTGGTTCACAGGCCCGCACTCAATCCACTGAGCTATACCAGCCAGGGCACCAGTTACTTCTGAGGAACTGGAAATAACAGTATGATCCAAGGAACCTCTCTAATCACTCTTCCTAAGTAGCTTTGTGTATACTGTCATTACAACTTCTATAGCCTTCTAAATTGCTTCCTTCATTTTAGTAAATCATAGCACTATCTCTTCCTGAAAGTACTTATTTATTAATTATTATCAGTTTACTCCACTAGATTTTAAGGGTAAAGGCAAGAGCAAGGACTTTGCCTAACTAGTTTACCGTTATATTCTTATAACTTATAAAAATGCATAGACTGTAGTAGGCTCTCAGTGAATCTTTGTTAAAGAACGGGAAGGAAAGTTGATACTGAAAAATAACAATTAACTTTATTTGCAGGTGAAATTATTTATGTAAAAAACTAAAAAGTCACTTTTAAACCTATTAATAGAAAATACGAATGCATATAAATGTGTCACTTTTATGTAAAAGCAATAACCTTATAGAGTTAAATGTAAATAAATTGGACTATATGCTAAAGAAGTTGAAAATGTCAAATCATTTGAAGGGAGTGTTCTCAAACCTCTTACATTCATTGACATACACATCATTTTCAAACTAAATGTTTAAAGATAAAAACCTATTAGTCAAAGGGAGTTAAAATGATACAAGATATGTTACATTTTGATATTTCTATAAAAATGATTACAAAGTGTTTTATCTCAATAGCATACTACTACTACCAATAATTTATATTCAGAAAATACCATTTTATTCCTACCATATTAGCAACGAGTTTGTTTCTCTTTTAGTGAATGAATAACCAGTATTTATGAGGGAGCACTGAAGTAACTATTGTGGAAATACAATTAATAGTCTTTGTAGAAAACATTTTATCAGTGCATATTAAGAGCCTTTAAAAATATGAAGGTTCTGTGAATTCGTTATATGCCTTTCTGTAAACTTGTACTTTGGTGGTTCTGACCTAACATTTAGACAATGTAAAGATGTTTATTTCCATACTTTCTTAGTAAAGAATTTGAATGTTAAATGTTTAATAGGGATTAATTAATATTGACAATTTATTATTGACTATTTCAGTATTCTTTTAATAAGTGTTCTTTTGGAAAATAAAATGTTTTTATCAAAATTACTTGAAATACCTAGTAAACTCATAATTTGATTTAGCTATCTGATTCATAAGATACCAGGTCCTATGACTTACTTTTCTGTCTGTTCCTTTCCTTGTTCTTGTGTTTTGGTCTTTTCTAATGTTAATCTGTTTGCCACATTTCATTCTGATTTCAGCTGTTTCATTTTTTCTTTAACCATACTATTTTTAATTTTAAAATGCTCTTCAGATTCTATTTATACTTAGAACTTCCTTTTCCTTTGTTTCTTTTCCTGTTATATGCTATAGTGAAAGTCATATTTTTTTACTGTTTTTCTCCTGGGATAGTAACAATCTAGGAATTTGTTAATTGCTTTTATGTTCAAGAAAGTTTTATTAAACAAAACTTTATTGTATTTTGAATACATTACTTACGTAGGCAATAATTTCTTGACCAAACTGATTTTAATGTTTCTTGAAATAGGTTTTATAATTGAAAGTACATTTATTGGAGGGGATAATTGGGAGAGGTGGTCCCTGTTGGGAAACACAAGTGGGATAGAATAATTAATACTTTGTTGTTACATATTGCTGCAGGTGCCACACTTACCTACTACATTTCCAAATATACATTTTTAAAAAATAAGCCTATTCAGATTTCTTTTTGGTCATAGATTTCAGAGGTTTATCTAGTAACTGGAAATAATTTTTAAATAATTCCTAATCTGTTGATTTCTTTGACATTCTATATATTAAACAAAGGATCAAGGGGTTTTTTGTTGGGTAAAGGAAATACCTTCAATCACATTACTAGTTCTGGCCACTTTCTGGTTTTTCTTGTTGGTTTGACTACAGTGTATATTATAGACTGAGAAATGATGAAGAATATAATTGTTAATACGGTTATAGACTGGGATCACAGTAACCTTGTTGGTTTCAGCATTCTACTGATTATATGACATTTGATCTTTTCTATCATTTCCCCCTCTAAGAACACAAGTTCTCCTTATTTTACCTGGATTCTGTAATGATAAACTTCTTCTTTTAGATTCTTAGGCAAAATTAATGTAAATTTAGGGTACTATTAAAAAATTTCTGCAAAGGCCAGGTGCTTTCTGACTGCTATTTAATGACATTTCTGCCTTGGGAGGAAGACTAGATTACTAGCAGCTGCTGCTACAAGTTCTATATTATGTGCCATATCTTATCTTCTTTAATCTTCACTTCAACTTTATGAGGTAGGTAGTGTTATTTTCATCCTACAGGAAGGGAACAGAGACTTGACTCTCCTGTAGGTAAGTGGCAGAACCAGGATGCAATCGTAGGTTTTTTTCAGACTCCAAAGCTGGTCTCTTGCTACTTAATGCTGCACTCCTTATGTGTCTTTTGATCTAAGGTTCTGTATTTTTCTAAAAAGTTTATATTATTAACTTCTAGCAATTTAAAATGCGTAAATTTTCTGGGTTTTTTTTTGTTGTTAATTGTAGTTATTGCTGTGCCAGAGTATATTTATAATGTATTTTCTTTGCCCACAGAAATACTATTTCTATCCCATTCACATTCCTTCATGTGTTAAATCTGTTTTTTAGCACTGATGTATTTCAAGAAGCATTCTTTCAGGGTTTAAAAATGTGTAATATGTGGGATTGATTTTTATAAGAAATTATATATTTACACTAATTTTACCAGTAATTTATATGTATAGTTGACCAGTGCTTTACGTGGATATTTGGAAAAATTAAACTTTTTATATTCCTTTAAAGCAGTTTTCTAACCTTCATGTACTCACACATAGAAAAAATGATAGTATTTAATATGTTTGCTAATTGGCCTCAAGTTCTTGGCCCAAGAAGCCATGCTGCCTCTACCTTCATGCTGTGCCTCGCAGTGGTGAGAGGGCCAGTAGCATCGCACGTCTGTAACTCACGTGTAGCTAGATATAATCTTTGTGGGAGTGTAGACAAAATTGTCTGTTCTTAGGATTTACATGTTCATTAAACATAGATTTCTGGGAAAAGTAAAATTTTAAGTGGTCCACTCTAAAATGTTTACATCGGCAGATCATTCTAAATCATGCATTCATGTTGGCCAGCAGCTTATATTTGAAACCACTGGAAACAGTTGTGCTTTTTTACTTTCATTTGTAGCTTATAATGCTAACAGAAAATCATAACCCTGAAGTATTTCATATAAATCTTTTACCTTCTGTCACCAACTAAAATTTCACTGTATGTTATTCATTTTTTATCTTGTTATTGCCACTTGGAAATCAGCCTTTAGTGTGCTTAAATTTTTTCCACTTTTGTGGTAATAGTCATGACCATTATACCTAACAAAAGACTTGATCAGACATAAAATGCTTACTTTTTCCAGTTTGTTTAGATTGCATACCCTCTAGATTTGAGAAGGAATATTTGTAAGGTTTGATGCTTTTTTAAAGAAAATTTGTTACTAAATTTAAATACTTCTGTTTTAGAGTAGTGTGTAACTTAGCTCTACGTCAGAAGAGTCTTATGTGTATTATTGAGACTAAAGTTGTACAAAAACTATTGAATTTTAGAATAATTAAAAGAACTCAAAATTTTGACATAAAATAACATGGAATATGTACTGTTAAAACCTCTGTTGTGTAACTCTCCTCCTGCTTTTCCTAATGTGGTCAGTGTCACCCCAGTTTTTCACTGGAAACCATAGTGACCTCTGATAGTTCTCTGTCTGGTGATTCTTCACCAACCTCCTTTTCCCTATACCTCAACCATTTCAGTGGAACATCAAGTTGAACATTCTTCAACCAGAATGCCTCTGTTTTGTAGTCCTACTTCTGCTTCTGCAGTGTAGTGTGTTTCCTTTTCCATCCATTTTTGCTGTTGTGATTATCTTTCTAAAGCACAGTTCGATTATTTCATGTCCTTGCTTAATATTTTTTCTCTTTATTGCCATACTTGGTAGCCATTTTTTGTATGCCATTTAAGAAGATCCTTTACAGAAGGCCCAACATACTCTTTTATTTCCTACCCTTTTGTGCTTCACGAGGATGACCCAATCTCCTTTTCTTAATTACTGTATTGTCCAGTCATTAATATTTCTTGTTTTGTTTGTATTCTAATCATGCCACTAACTTTTATCACACTTACCCCCACTGTGTATTCTCAGCCTGGAAGACCTCTCATCTGCATTCACATAAGATGTTCTCATTCTACAAAGTATTTCTGTTACCTCACCCTTGTTTAGTATTATTTTCCTCTGGTAATACTTTTTACTTCTTTTAGAGCATTTGCCACAGTGTGCCTTAGAATATAATTAATTGTATAATTCATTTTCTTCCTTCATGATATTCTCCATTTGATGGTATAGCTTGTGTCTCATTTACTTCAGATATTTTGATGATTGCTTAATATAAGACACATAAACATGCACTTACCTGTACACATTTTTATTTACTCAGTTTAAGTATCTACTTTGAGTATAGCATTAGCACATATAGTGGTGTTCTATGAGGAAATAAAAATTAAACATAGCATGTTTGATGAATGTAATATGCCTTAACAGAATTTATATTCTACTAGGGAAAAAAAGATGATGATGTAATAAACTGAGACTCATTATATTGTATATAAATGTCATGAAATTCACATCACTCACTAATAGACAGTATACATTTATATAGTATATATATTGTGTGTGTATATATAGATATACACACACACTATGTATTTTGACTTATTTGGTATTGTGCCAATTCCACTTATATGGTTGTATGTATGTTAGATTTTTTTAAGTTAATTTGATACTCATCAATTTGTATAAACAAGTCATGAATTACTCTTACAAAATACAAAACTCTTCAATTTAGGTAATACTAATTTAAAGTTTAATAAACTCAGTTTAGAATTTAGCTTTTAATATATTATCTAAGACGTAAGGAATTTTGCTTATGAAGGTAGAGGCTGACTTTTAGATACTGTCATGTTTTTGCGAGCCTAGTTTGTTTTAAAATGAAAGCGATTCTGCTGTAGTTTCACTTAGAATAAGTTAGAAAAAAACTTCTGTAGTAATAAAATTTTATTTTATTTGCATAGATTGATTTCATCCATTTATGACTTTATTATGCAGTGTTTATGTTTTTCTAAAGGATAAGAAATGTGGGTTCAACTTGCATATTATGATGTGTTGCACAGGTTTGTAATGTGTAAATGCAATGTTCTGTGTACTTTCTTTATGCTCTAATATAATTAATTTGTTTCTAGATGCTGGCATCACCATCTACATCAGGTCAGCTGTCTCAGTTTGGGGCAAGTTTATACGGGCAACAAAGTAAGAATTTTGTATTTATTCTGGAATACTTTATTTAAAGAGAAAAAATAACTGAGAGCAACCAGTGCTGCCCTTGTGGATTTGTTCTAGGGTTTAAAAGGAAAAAATTTAATTTCACTTACATAGCAAAACCTCATTTCAGACCTTTGTAATTCAAAATTTGTTGTTATTGGGATACAGGGTAGATTAAAATTTATTTCTGCATTTTTTTTGTATCTCTGTGTTTCTCTGCAGTAATTTTGAAGAAGAATTTGCTAAACAAATTAAAAATAGACATCTCTGTTTTGAACTAGAGAAAGTTAAAGGGTTTTTTTAATGTGTTGGTTAGTTGACTAGGTTGTTTCTGGATTTTGGCCTTTTCAGTAATGTGAGCCTGTTTACTTAGCAGTTTGTCAAATGTTCTCTTTGTTTAGCAAATATTTCTTCTTTTACTTTAGTTCAGTCTAGGTATAGAATCCACGTTTGTGACTTGCAGTTTAATACTTTTTCTGTATACAAGATTTTATTTCTTTTTTAAGTATTGTAATACTTTTATAGCGCTTAGCACAGTGCCTGGCGCATAGTAAGCGCTCAATAAATGCTAGCTCTATTACGTAAAAGTTTTATAAATCTCAACTATAAAATCTTCCTATTTTTTAAATTAATTTTCCACACTGTTATATATTAATAATACTTTATCTCTATTAGTATCAGAGATTGCTTATCTCTTATTTGTTAATGGGTGTGTTAAAATGACTATAAGTTTCAGCATAGATTACAGAATAATAATAGAGAAGACAATCAGATGAGTGAGTTATCCTAAGTTCAAATAAAAGTCATTTCTTTAATTTGAAACTCTTTCCTAGTATAATAAAAAGCGAAGTTTTGTTAGGTATTGGAATAGTTATTAGAAAACTTCTTTTGAAGTTTAGTGTGGGAAAGAAAGTGTTTCGGTTAGAAATATAGTTTACATCTACTTTTTTCTCTTTCTCTATTGGCTTTTCTCTTTTGCTTATGAAACAATGTTAATAGATAATTGGTAAATGCAGTTATTAATTGCTTATAGATATTAACAGTGTTCCTCTAAGTGGAGAACATACTTTAAAAACTTTTTTATTATATTAGAAAAGGTGTTGCTTATTCACAAATGTTCATCCTAGTTGTTGGAGGAATATTAGTAGGTAGTGCTTTGTTTCTTTCAGCCTGTATTTTAGTATGAAACGTACCACTTTCACCTTTCTGGTAACCCTTTCACTGGCAATATCTAGTTATTTTTAAAGCTACCCTTTGTGTCTGTAGAGTAACGTAGAAAAACTTACTTTTGTTCATTTTTTTAAGTTCACAATTTTTCACAGCAGTAAGTAGATAGAGATTGAGGGAAATTATATTTGAGAAGCTAAATTTATTTTATGAAGAATGGCAGCTATTTTATAATATAATTAGTTATATGGACTTTAAAAATCTGATCTAATTTTTTAACATGTAAATGTAAAATTATAATTGGGCCAAAATGTACAATGAATTAGGTTTTAAATGTAGTTATTTATAGGTAATGATAGACCTTTATTGAATTCTTAATTTGTGTAAATGGTTATGCTGATTGTTAAGGATATACAAAGATTGATAAATGAGCAAAGTTATTTTCATCAGAAAATATATTTTAAGGCATTGGTCCTCAACCTTTTCAGCTCTAGGGACCAGTTTTGTGGAAGACAATTTTTCCTTGGACCAGGGCTGGGGGGCGGTCTCTGGATGATTCAAGTGCATTACATTTAAGCTCTCCTCCTGCTGAGCCTGTTTCCTAACAGTCCCAGACCCTTACTGGTCCTCATCTCGGAGGTTGGGGTCCCCTGTTTTAAGGTACTTAATGGTTTAAAAAGAAGTCGTACATAACAAGTATTTCTCATTGGAGATTAGTGTATTAAATGGCTATATTACTATAGTATTGGCAAGGCAGCATTTTTTAATGCATGGCTCACTCTTTTGACACTGTGGGTATTAGCCTACAGAAAAATTGAACCTTAGATTAACACATACTAAAGTATTTTAAGTCAGGGTATAATTACTCCTTGCCAGCATATAGATTTAGAACTTCCAGGTAGTGAAAGAGGACAGAGCCTGGATTCACAGTCTCTGTCAGTTAAGTTACACCCAAAAGGGCAAAGTAAATTATTAGCTAGTAAGTAGTCTGAATGTGTACCTCGTTAGAGAGTGGTGCAGAGACTACTATATGGGGCTTGAAGGCTAAGGTTTTAATAGTATGGTAGTCAGAATAATAAAACTTGAGGGGCTGACCTAAAAAAAGGATGGGGAGATAGAGTAAGTAGGTGGGTGTATATTAGTGATGCTAGTCTGTTGTCAATTAATTGTAATTTGCATTGATCTTGATAGAACTAAGAGTTCTCTTGCCTCCCAAGTGTACTGAATACCATCATTAACTCTGTATTCAGACTGGCAAAATTCAGTAGGAATTTGTGCCCTTAAAATGGAGGTCTACTATCTGTGACTGTGTTCTCAATGATTAAAGAGAGGTTATAGGTGAAGAAAGTGCTCGCTCTAAAGTGAGATTCACTGAGATTAAACAAGGGCAGGAATTGGAGTGGATACAGAACTGCTTAAATTTACAGTTTGGCAGATTTGTGTGGAAGTGATTACATAGTACAAAGGGTACCCTGAAGATTCTGGATCACAGGTTCTTGGATGATCACAATATAAGTGTATCCAAGCATGTAAGTAACTTTTTATCCTGGAATTCATATGAATATTGTGCAACAAATGATAACTTGTTTACTGTGAAGGAGCCAGTAAATGGAATCTTGTATTCATGCTGCGTGATGCTCTCTATGTTCTTTGAGTGTGTGCATCAGGTTTTAGGTACACCTTACAGGTTTTGGGATGCCTGGTCTCCCTGAAGCTGTCTACTAGATTGGAATTAATTTATTCTGGATATTCAGCGCATTGAAATTAGTGTCAGTATAGCTGGGGTGACTTTTCCTTACTTACCAACATGAGAGCTTTGTAGGATTGGAGAAAAAGGAAACTACTGTTTACTTAGTGTTTCCTATATGCCTGTTATCATAAATTATGGCACATAGGCAAACCGGCTATCTGGATGAATCCATTATTACATATTAGTATCTGAATTCTCATAGGACCTAGGCCTCTTGCTGGGAAAAGAAATAAACTTGTCTTTCCAGGATGTGAGCCCTAGCTTGAGAGCAGTGGCAGAATCTCATGCTTTCAACAACATCCTTTTGGTCCTCTGCTTTGAGCACACCTATGTGGAAGCTACTTACTATAGAGAACCAGAACGTAGTTGGGGTGGTTCAGATGATGTTATTGATAATGTAATTAGACAAATGGTATGTTTTGGTAGCTTCAGGAAATTAGAGGACTTGTCTAATAAGTACTTGAGTTAACACTGAATGCTGTGAGAGTTCATGCTCTTGAGAAGCACACATTACAGTTGGGGAAGTCAAGGCATTTGTATATAAAATATTAAATAACAGCCTATAATACAAATATATAGGTTAAAAGATATGTTGAATCATATGGACAGACTTAGAATCTTGTATTCAGGAGCTTGGAGAGAAAATCACAGTAAACTGCAATGATACAGGAAAGCTTCAAATAGGATGTAGGAATGAGTTTAATAAGGTACCTACTGTGTGCCTACCATATATGTTATATCATACTAGATAATACTATTGGTGCGTGGTAGAAGAGATCATTCTCTTTTATGCCATCTCTGTGTAGTATACATACTGTTGTGGTGTTACTGCGTTTATTTATTGTATGTCTTCGTTGCTTTTGTATTCTTAGTTCTCAACATGGCAGACACCCAGTAAATGTTTGTTGAATTGTGAGGAAGATACAGTTCCTACATATAATGTAGTAGGATAAGTACATGTTACATTACAACGAAGTAGAGGAAGAGGTACAAAACTCAGTGGATATTTCAAAGTCAGGAGTAATCATGTCTTGGAGAATGATCAGGAAAGGATTTACAGTTGGGGTCATTTTTGACATTGGCGCTCTCTGAAACAATGGGTAAGGTTATTTTAGTAGTGTGAACAACATCCATGGAATGGGATATACATGGTCTGCTCAAATAACGCCCCTTTTTTATTACAAAATCGTAAGCATGTAATTCCATAACATAACAGTATCACGCTCAAGCACACCATACGACATTTTAGGTGAAATGTTCAAATTAAAACTATAAATTACTACACCCATATTATTACCCTCCCAGTGACACTCAAGCAGGCATTACCTCTGCCGGACCTTGTATTTGGGCATATTCGAGTTTATTAAGGAAACCTGTCTCACATTGGTCTCAGCTAAGAAGTACAGTCTTCACAATTCAAGACCTTTGCTACTTTCCAGGTTCAAGAACACAGCTATAACATATAGTTTCCCTCAGAAAACAACTATTTTTTTATGAAGACTGTCACTTTATTAGACTGTCTTATTTTATCTTTACCTTTAGGGACAACCTGTTGACTTTCTAGCCATATACCTGTTTTCACTTGCCTGCTCCCATCCTCAAGCTAATTAGTTATGAGTATTTACTGAGTGTCAGGTACTATTTTAAGTATATTAAATGAATTAACTCATTTAATTTTCACAATACACCACCGAGAGGATAAGGTACTTGCTCAAGGTTATATAGATAGTAAATAGTAGACCCTGCAATATATTAGGTTGTAAGTGTAACTGTGTGAACATGAGTTGAGGACAGCAGTTGATTTAGGTTTATTTGAAACATGTATGCTACATAGTACTTACTGAGTGTCATGATTCTAGGAGGCTGTTTGTATGTAGTAGAAACTATATATGTTAAATCCACAGATTCCAAGAAGCTACTGACCAAGGCATTACAGTAGGATTTACTGTGCTAGTTATTGAATGCCTACTGTGAGTGAAGTATTATTCTGAGATTTAAAAAAGGTATGGCAGATAACAAAGTTCCCACTCTCATGGATTTTATATTTAAATGGAGAAAGACAGAATAAGCATATAGACAACTAAGTAAATATGATTCTGGTAGTAAGTACTAACAAAAATTAAGTCAGGTTAATGTATGAGTTGATGGGATTAGTATTTTATATAGAGCAGGCAAAGAGACAGTCTCTGAGGAGGTAATATTTAAGTGGAAACCTGCATGTTGAAAAGGGGAAGTACTTGGAAAGATCTGAGAGGGAGCTTTTTAGGTGCAGCCAATGGTAAATGCAAAAGTTCTTACTCATGAGAATGTAAAAATGAACTTAATGTGTTAAAGGAAGTGTGAGAGGCCCAGTGTAATGAACAAAGTCAGTAGAAGGTTAATGTAGTAGCAGGCCTCAGATAATAGGCTCTTGTAAGGATTTGGTAAAGAATTTGAATATAGTCTAAGTGTGATGGGAAAGATTTTAGGATCAGTTTCAGTTTTAAAAGATGACTTGGCTATGGACTGAGAAAATGGACTGAGTAGAGGAAAAGGAACAAGTGATGAGAGGAGACAAGGCTATTGCTGTAGTAGTTCAAGCAATAAAAATAGAACAGTGTGGAGGAGTGGTGGAGGTGTTGAGAAGTGGTCAGATTTGGAATATTTTGGTGATAGAGCTAATATGATTTTGTGGTGTGGGATGTAAAAGGAAGGTATCGAAGATGATTTCTAAGGCTTGAGACCTGTATTACTTGGTGAATGGGTGCCACTAATCCATGTGGACACTTAGCTTGAGGAGGGTTACAAAGTATGTATACAGAGGAGTTTCACACATCTGTTCCACAGGTAGAGTGATGGCTGCTGTAAAGATTAGCTGAATGCTAAGACTCGGCTAGTGCTAACATAGCAACTTCTTGTACTTGGTTATAAGTTATAGAGGATGTTGAAGCCATTTAGTTTCATCTTGGTTCCTGTCTCATACACCTTGAGACATAGAAGTTATGTTACTTATCCTCATTTTCATATATCCTGCTGTTCTCTTGAGACTGACCTGTTGCAGCCTGTTTTTCCATCTGACACCTCATCACCATCACCAAGTACCTGGCTAGGTCTCCTGCATTATTTAATTCATGTATTATCCCCGCCAGGAAACATTTTCTTTTTTTTTTAAATCCTCACTTGATATATTTATTGATTTGGGAGGAAGGGAAGAAGGGGGAGTGGGAGAGAGAGAAACATTGATCAGTTGCCTCTCCTATGCTTCCTGACCAGGAATCCAACCTGCAACCTTTTGATACTCAGGACAATGCTACAACCAAATGAGCCACCTGGCCAGGGACAGGAAACATTTTCTGATCCACATATCCATTTTACTTTCACTGAATTAGTCTGAGTTAGTGGTCCTTCATGTATAAATCGAAGCATATCATACATATACTGCATGTAAACACCTCGATTATAACAGTTTTAATTTTTTTAAATGTTCTTTTGTGTCTCTGTGGTATAAGAGAAGGGAAAATATCTAGGTGGGGAGAAGGATGTGATAAAAGTTTCAGGATTAGAGCTGGGGAAGGGATTGAGAAGGAAGAAGATTGTGTCACATGTGGTATGTAAAGAATGTATATATACAACAATATATATTGGGGTGAGTGTAATAACTAAGATTCGAAGACTTAGGTGTCAGTTATATCAGTAAAGCTGGGGCAGGGGAATGAAATAAAGATTAGAAGAATCTTTTTGGACTTGACAGAATTTCCGAGACTAAAGTGTGATGGGATTTAATACTATAGAGGAGTTGTTCTCAACCCTGGCTGCACCTCTAGAAACACCTGGAGAGTTTTTAAAAATCTCACCGTCTATGAATTTCTCAGGCCCAGACTCAGTCACAGTTTCTGAGCATGGGACCCAGACATTGAAGTTACCCAGCTGGTGCAAAAGTTAGCAACTGCTGTATTTAAGAAGTAGAAAGTGATTGGTTGAAAAAAGAGATTGACATAGGAGTCAATAAATTGGATCGTTATTTTTATTCTTCATTGTTTTTGCTCTTGGGCACATCATTTAGTGCTTGGTGTTAGTTTTTCATCTGTAACTTTGTTGGATGATCTCCAGCTATAAATTAGTTGAACGACGATCTCTGGAATTTCTTCTGTCTCTAAACTCTTTTGATTTTAATGAGAAAATTGCACAATGAAATAATATTAGAGGGAAGATTAATTGGCTAAGTGAAAGACAGGTTGGAGGTAAGAAGAAGATTGTTACTATCCTTTGTCAGTGTGGGTAAGCACAAGTGAGTTCCTAGGGGCAGTAGTTTCTTTGGGAGTGGAAAGGAGGACACTGAGGCCCTCTTGCATCAATTAGGGATTTTCTTGCCCCCTTAAGACAGATTTCAGGAGACTTAAAGTATGAATATTCAAGGATTTGGTTGCTGTAATTGAATTTTTTCTTATAACTTGTATTCTATTATATTGTTTATCTTTAGCAAAATCTTGAATAAAAGCATGACCTATCTTGCCATAAGTGTTTAAAGGGTGTTTTTAATCAGTTTGTGCCGTAGAAATAATTCATGGAAATATTTCTGAGATCATATATTTTTGGAGTTCTGAAAAGTGATTAATAAAGAATTCATTTTGTGCTCACTTCAGCAGCACATACACTAAAATCCGAACGGTACAGAGAAGATTAGCATGGCCCCTGCCCAAGGATGACACAAATTTATGAAGTGTTCTCTGTTTTTAAAACCAAGCTGGGGAGGGTGGAGGCAAAGGCGAGAGGTTGATTTAGAGGGGGTGAGGGGGAGGGGTGGGAAGAAAATTCGGGCAACTGTAATTGAACAGCAATAAAATAGTTTAAATTAAATAAGTAAATAAAAGTATTTAAAATGCATTTAGTTCATTCTTTGATTTTTTAGCACTCTGCCAAATAAGTAGCTTTGTATTTAGAATATGTTCATATATGCTTCCTAGTATTGTATTACTGTTTATTATCAATTTGTCAAAATGAAAGAAAAATTTGATTCAGAACAGTTTTAGAACCTTTCAAACTGCTTTTTAGCAGTTTTTGTTGTTATTGTTCATGCTTTTATCCCTGTTTTGTAAAAAAAAAAAACAAAAAACAAAAAACAAAAAAAAGTGGTTAACTACTTTCTCTATAGGATTGTTACCAGGAAGAAAGGAGCTGAAGTAGCATAGTGCTTGACACATGGTTATTAGGTGCTTGATAAAATTTAATTCCACCGCCCTCCCAGTACAGAAGCTCATGTATACATGTTTATATTTATCCCCTTTAGTTACTTTATGCCAAAAAAATTTAGGAGCCATTTTTTCCAGCTTACATGCCTTCTTGGCATAATTATTTTAGAGATGATATTTTTGTGGATTTTTCTAATTAAAGTAGTAAAAGTGAATTTTCCCTCCCCTGACCGTATCCAATTATAATTTGACTCAAGTGTATAAAATGACTTGGTATATTTTGTTCTCTGAGAGTAAATTTTTGTATATTCCTGTTCAATGACATTAATTCTTAATATTTTAAAGGAATTTGACTTTTAAATTGAAACTAACATTACTCAAGTATTCAAGGGTTGGTGATCCACTTTGAAATTGATACACTCCTTTCTGCTCTTGATTTTTTGTACCTGCCTAGTTTGAAATGCAAGTCAGACATTGTTATTAGCTGGTTTTATTAAATTAACTATGTTGAAGGAAAATAAAAAGTAAATGCTAATCTTTCAGTTTATTTCATAGTCTTTCTCCACTCTCAGCACTGTAAATTCACTCATTTGCTAATCCCTAATTGACTACACAATCTTACCCATTATTTCCATCTCTAAAATTTTTTGCTAATGTTCACATAATCTCCAATCTCTAAAATATTTCTGAAGTTATAAATTTTCATAATACAGCATAGAATAATTTGTGAAGCCTTAGGGTACTAGGTATATGAAAAGTGCATATTTATTTATAGTGAAGAAGGTGTAAAGAGTGCAAAGGAAAGGAAAAGTAAAACTAGAGGAAGGAAAATTTAACAGGTATAGAGAAGAGAAGGAGAAAGAAAATGGAGGGAAGTAAACAGGAGGTGAAGGTTTTGAAAAAGTTTGAAGAAAAGTAAACACTCAAAAAATGAAAGCGAGAGGAAAAAACAATAGATAAAAGGTGTTAAAATTACTAGGCACTCAAAAGGGTGCTGATTTAATGTTATATTGGGCTTCTCAAAGGGCTGTAAGTTTTAGTCTTGGTTCTTTTTGTTACCTCAGAAAAGTGAACTTCTCTGAGGCTCTTATTCCTCATCTGTAAAATGTAAACTTTGAGTGAAGTGATCTTATCAGTCCCTTCTGGCTCTAAAATTGTGTATTTCTTGGTGGTTGGTCACTGTGAGAAAAATACTCCTGTGTGAAATTTGTAGCTGTGACTGACTTCAGGACAACATATGTTTGGGGAGAACATAAGCTCCCCAAAGATAGGAGCTTTTTTTCTCTCTTGTTCACTGCTATATCCCCAGTAGCTAGCTAGTATTCTGCTTAACACATAACAGGCACTCAGTAAATGTTTTTTGAGTGAGTGACATGGTTCATTACTCAGAACATCTAGAGGTTATAGGGAAAAATTCTGTGCTTGAAAGAATGAAAAGACTGATTTCTTCTGAAGATACCTTATATAAATCAACTTTTAATCTTTTGTTCTTCCTTATTTTGTCCCAGATTCAGAGAAAGTGGCTACAGCCAGTGGTGTAATCATGATCACAAAACTTGTAGTGACCAGACATGCATATTTAGTGACTAAACCAACATATGATTTAGGCCACTTCTCTTCATGTGACTACAGAAATGCAGAACCAGAGTTGGGTCTTCATGGAACAAGAGTGAAAAGAGTCCATGTAGACTATGGTAGCTATGTTGAGTACATTGGCTTTACTCAGTTGAGAAGCAAAGTTAGGCTGCTAGCTGAGGACTGAGGCCAGCAGGTTCACTCAGATCTTTGTAATCCACTGGTATCCTTACACTAGAAGGTGGTACATAGTTACGTATGAAGGTAAAATTTGCAAAGATACCTGGCGGAAACATTCAGAGCATTATACAAATATATGCGCGCACACACATACACATATATTCCCATTTTTTGAAGGTCACAGTTTCCAAATATGCAGGTTGTTGTGATTTCTTGATGTGAAATTAGACCAAAAGCAGGGAAGAGGAAAGTCACTTGAAATTCCTAGCGCTAAAGTTATCTGCACACTCATTGGCTCTCACTCCATCTTATCACTTGGATTTAACTTGCAGTTTAGAATAAACATGGTTGATTGATGTGCCAATCCTAGCAAACAGAAAATATCAAAAAGTGCGGTACAGGAGGATGGAGGCAAGAAGGCATTCATTCATAGGCAGATACAATGACAACCTAAGTTACATCCGAACAGTCCTACTTTGAGGTATAAAAGAGGGGAAATAGACGTCTGGCTCATAAGATATCCATGGTAATCAGTCTGAATCATTAAGAAAATAATTATTTATATTTTATATTAATAAAAGGTAGGAAATATGCCATACATTTTTATAATAAGTTTATCCCAATTGGTTAATTTTTTAATGTTTTTATACCTGAATAGTAAACCCTCAGTAGTAGTGTTTAAAAATACACCTATCTAAACACATTTATTCTTACATCTGGCCCAAGGAATACTACTAGAAAAATAGAAGGTGATTATACTTTGAATTTTTTTTAATATTTAAAATTTTTGTCTCATAGCTATATCAGGTTGAGTTTTTAGTTACATTGTATGTTGTGTTTATAAAAACTATAATGGTGAGATGTATCAATACGTATGTATAAATAGTGGTAAAGAGACTTTTTCTTAAACTCATTTTAATAGGATCATATAAAAAGTTAAACTTCAGCAAAGTGGGGTTAAATGTCTATATTTCAGTTAAGATTTAAAACAAAAACACATGATTGCAGATTTCTTAGGCATATTTGTATAAATTGTTTTTATTGAACATAAGTCACCTAATTTGTTAGTCATTGACATAGTTTATTGTAAAATAGGAATATGAAAAGATAGCAGTATGAAAGCAATCTCCATTTATAATACTAAATTCAGATTAGAACATTATTTTTGTTCAAATCAGAATCCATTTGGAATGAATTGAATATACCCATTTAAAATTAGCATATAACATGTTAGGTAATTTTTAAATGTTTTAAATCACCAACTCCAGAAGATGGATAACAATTTCATTCCTGATGGCAGTGAATTTCCTTCTTCTGAATTTTTTTAATAGGTGCACTAGGCCTTCCAATGAGGGGGATGAGCAACAATACCCCTCAGTTAAATCGCAGCTTATCACAAGGCACTCAGTTACCGAGCCACGTCACGCCAACAACAGGGGTACCAACAATGTCACTTCACACGCCTCCTTCTCCAAGCAGGTATTTATTGATGGACCAGAGTATTTCTTAAAATGTATCTTTGTAGAGTAAGCAGGCTTTTTAGTTTTTTCATAAGGTAACTGAATGGTTCAGAGCCTTTCACTGAGGAAAAGTTGATGCCCTCTGCTCATTTTATTTCATTGCAAATTTTTAAGTCTAGTGTAAGATGTTTTATTCTGCACCTAGCATACCGGTTGTCAATTGGTGGGTATCAAAGGTTAACCAGCAGGAGGGTGGGCAGGAGGGTTGGGGCGGGGGTTGGGGCTTATTCAGAAGCCATCTCTCTTCTTCAAAGGAGGATGTGGAATTTAGAATCAATCCTCAGATAATTCTGATCATTGCTCCCTTGCCACACATCCATTGCTCTAGTGAGAATAAAAGAAAAACATTACAAAAATGACTCATTAGTATGAAGAATATAGGATGACATACATTTGGAATGAAATTATTTTAGTATATGTGTGAAATACATCTGTATTGTTTTATTTCATAGTCACAGTAGTAGTTCTTTCATCATAGATACTGCCATATATAAGTCCCATTATAATTTGCTCTTCCTTGTTGGTTTTACTTTGGCTTTTATTTTTAAGAGCTAGAATGACTGGACAAAAGAAATTAATAAAAATCAGCAATGCAATTTGAAACTGTACTTGAAGTTCTAGGATTAGGTGAATTGATTTTTTACAGACTTTTAATGAGTAATTGTAGAGAGCTTATTTAGCATAATGGACTTCTTTTTCAGGGGTATTTTGCCTATGAATCCTAGGAATATGATGAACCACTCCCAGGTTGGTCAGGGCATTGGAATTCCTAGCAGGACAAATAGCATGAGCAGTTCAGGGTTAGGTAGCCCCAACAGAAGCTCGCCAAGCATAATATGTATGCCAAAGCAGCAGCCTTCTCGACAGCCTTTTACTGTGAACAGGTAAGATGTTTATTGATACTGTGTATGATTGTCTTTATCCGTATTTTCAAATTTGCCTTTTCGTATTTAACGTTCTGTTCTTGAGTTGTGGCTTCTGTCTCATAAGTGTGTTTCATCATATATTTATGACCAGAGATTCTCTTTCTCTGAACACTTCACAACTTTTAATCTCCCCAAACGAAAGACCCGTTCTTTTGAAAACCAGTTTGATTTTAGATACCACATTAAGCTTTTTGTTGTTGCTATTAGAAGATTGTTCTTCGATTGCCACCAGGCAAATTTTTGTTGGTGTGTTTTTTCTCTTACTAAATGAGGCTGGTCACCTGTGCATTAAGAATTCCAGACTTATGAATAGGACATTGTTTGACTATTACTGCCTTACTTCATTTATGCTTTGGTTAAGTACCTTTTTGACAAAATTCAGTTTTGTACTTACTTTGGAGACTTAGTGACCAAAGGCTTTTTAAGACTAATTCTAAGTATTTAAAAATTGTCATGTCCTGAGATTTAAAACAAAAAGGTGAACTTGTACCTATTGGTATCTTCTTTGCACTATCCATTGCATGCACTATTACACAAGTAATAATAACAATATGAAGACCAGTTATCCATTATATTGATATTTTTAGCTGTTTAGATAATTTATATGAGAGTGATATCTATAATATAAAGCTTTTCTCTCGCAAAAGTAGCATTTAAGTTTGCTACTTTTTAAAAATGGGGAATTCAAGGAGAAAAGAGGACCTTGATGTAGTTGCTATCATTATATCCAGTTACATCACTTTTATCTGGTGCTTTTAAATAGGTTATTAGCACATTTCTTGTTTAATCTTCATCTCATAAGCTTTAATTCTTTTATTCAGACTTAAGAGCATTTCTTTTATAATTTTACTGCTCTTCTAATTTTTAAAAGTTACTGTTTGTAAAGGATTATCAAAATTCTCATATATAGGTTGATAGCCTCCTTGATAGCTTCCAAATCATATAATACTTCTTGGGCTTTATCACATCTTTCTACATTCTTGTAGTATTGTTCATTGAATATATATTTAATTTTTTGCCAGGTTTTTTTCACATTTTAATTTTTTAAAAAAATACTTTGTAAATTGTCAATGAAACTTGGTTCTGTAAAACCCTGCTTATTGCTACTGATTAATTGTATTTTTATAGCATGTTTTCATCTCTTAGTGCTTACCTAGTGTTTGAGGATTCCTGTATCATCAGCAGTTCGAACATCTGTTAAACAAAAATTTCTATTGGCTTTCCTATTCATCTCTAAAGTGTCATTGCACAGTTATATGTTTTATGAAAATATTGTTTGGTTATAGTTTTATAGATACAGGTGGAAAAAAACCCCAAACCTGTTATCTTGAAATATTTTAATCCTGCTCAGAACACTGATACACTTTTATCACACTACTGGATGATAAAAATTTATACTTTCATTGTAAAATTGGCATTAATTCTTCTGAACTTCTTAATTACTTCTGGCCTTGCTTTAAGTTCAGTCTTATTTTTTCCCTCATGTTTATTAGGCATGTGCAAAAATAGGAGGCATTTGTAACTGTTCACCAAGAAACCAATTGTACATTGAGGACACAACAGAAAGATTTTTTTCTTTTAAGTAGCTGAAAGGTAAACTACAGTTAGATAAGAAGGATGTGTTTTAGAGCACTGGATTCAGTTAAAGAAAATCACCATTTAACTCAGGTCAACTAAACATTTATTGAGTGCCTATTATATCCTCCTGAACACTAAGGGCAGAGGATACATAGTTGAAAATGACATGGACTTTGTTCATTAGAAGTATCTGTTCTAAGTGGAAAACAGACTGTATGATAAAAAAGATCTTTTATGGATAGTAACAATTAGTACACTTTACCAGTCATGGAAGAAAAAACAGTGTTCAGGAACAATGGTCTTACACTAAACTGCATAGTTTTGAAGTTAGTTTTGCTAGTATATCCAGTAAGTTGGCTTTCTAAGAAGTCTAAGCAGTACCCTTAATGTCTGTTTTCCTCAAGGCTTATATGTAAATTCTTTGGTTTTTGTATTTTACCTGTGTAAGATGTTTGGTTCTCTGTTCATGGAAGGACTTAGTGAAATTTTAAAATAAAATACAGATATAAACTCAGAAAAACAAAGTTAATACTTGTTTTAAAACATATTGTTGTTTTATATGAGGAGATCAAAAGTACACACTTTTGTTTATCTTCATCTGAAGGTTAGTGTTCTTACTGTATATCTAAAATTATTTTCTATGTGCCCAGTATGTCTGGATTTGGAATGAACAGGAATCAGGCATTTGGAATGAATAACTCCTTATCAAGTAACATTTTTAATGGAACAGGTAAGCTTATTCTGGAGCTAGTACCCTATAAAAATATGATAGATCTTTGAAATATAAAGCAATTCAACATACTGGTCTTAAGATATTACAGGATTTTTTTGTGCGTTATTTTGGTGGAATTTAGTGAGAATTTCACAGGAATAGGATTTAATTCAATGAATAGTGAAGAGATATTTACATATATTTTTCACTTGGCATAGTAATAGCATAATGTTATAACATCAATATTATTTCTTTAATACCTGGAGGAGCCTAAACATTAACTTAGTCTGTGTTTATGCCCCAGAATCTTTCTACTTCACGAGCTTTTCCTATCCTCAGTGCTGTCACCACAGCCTAAACTGGATTGGGTGGTTTGGCATTCTGGCTAGAGAGATCCAGATTGGAGAAATCTGTAAAATTACATGGAGCACTTACAGTTTTTTCTTAATAGTTAATACTAAATTTGGCATTTAGCTTTTATGAATTTTTATCCAGTTTTATGTGTAAAATTAAAAAATTAATTACATGGAAAACCAATTCTGATTTTGACAGCGAAGAATTCCTGTAGTCTGTTATCAACTACTTCAGCCCAAACAGGAGGCTTTGTTGCTCTTCTGCTTCAGATTTTGCCCTCTTCGGCCCTTGTCTCCTATAAAAGGAAATGAAGGATGTTGTTACAGTCATAGGAGCCTAAGTGAATACAATTGTTGAGAGAGAAATGTATGTAAAGGAAGTAAAAGGTGAAAGAATGATCAGTGAAATGGAGCCTATGTAGAAGCATGAGAGATGATTTAGCAATGAAATGTCATTTGTGACTCGGGGCTTTTAATTTTTTAAGTTATTGTCTGTTTAGCAACATGGATTGATCAAATGAGATGTTAAAATTGCAAGTTTTAGCATTTGAAAGTTACAGTTTTGTGTTCAAGATGTAAAAAATAATATGAAGTACCATATCCCATTGTTTCTAAAATGTATATTTTTTCATATTTTGATATCTCTGGAGTCAGGCTGCATTTCAAAGTTTAAGGTGACTTTTTTAATGGGCAATAAAGTAACTGACGATACCAACTTATATACATCTCTATAAATTTTAGAATTATTTTTAAATTTCAGTTTTAACTAAGTTTATGTCACAATAGAAAAATTGTTTCTAAGTCTTTCCCTAAAAATACAAATTTGGGGGGTTTATTAACTGTCTTTTTCTTAGTAAAAACTATCCTCAAATAACACAAAGCAATTTAAATTTCATCTCTGAGAGCCTGAAGATGTGTTTTAAAAGTTAATACCTATATTCGGAGTTTGTAGATTACTGTGTAGATTGAAACTCTAACTTGTTAATTTCTATTATCTTACTAAAATTTAAAATTCATAAACTAATTTCTTTAAAAACAATGGGTATGAATGACTTTATCTTTCATAACTTTAATTTCTAACTTGGAATGTTAATAGAGTGTATTGTTTTTCTACCAACAAAGCAGTCTTGAGATAATACGTTTTTTCCTGAGAATCTTCTAATTATGAACCTTGGAGAAAAATTGGTTTTCTATCAACAAAGTAATATGGGGATAATAGGGGTTATTTTTTCCTGAGAATTCTAATTATGAAAATCAGAAAAATTGAAATTAACTGGAAAAACGGCAAAATAAAGTGAAAATGATTATGAAAACTATATGAAAGATTTTAAAAAGCCGTAGTGCAGGCTAAAACTAAGGTAGAAAATAAAATCCTTTAAAAATTAGGAATACAGGATTATAAGAATTATAGAATAATAAAAGTTAAGAAATCAAAAGGATGATTAAAATAGGCAAAGAGTAAATGGGTTAAATTTTAATTTGTAAAAGGAAGCAGTGATTTTTTAAAAATTTAAAATGAACAAAAGTAAATTTTATTCAATTAATATATATTTATTGAGCGCCTACTGTGTAATAGGTAATGTAAACTCTTGGTCTTTATATCATATTCCCATGTTTCTCAGGCATTCAGCAGACAGACATGGGAACCCTACCTACACCCTACTTACGCTACCCTGCTTATACCCCAACTGCAAAATGTGCACACACATGTGCATACACAGTTGTGTATGGGACCAATAGACCACAGAAGAGAAGTCCTTAGGGCTTCTGATTCCACTGCCTGTGCCTCAGATACAGTTCTGATCATTTGCAGGAGGCATTGTCATTTTCACACCTGTGAGGCTCCAAGCATTTCAGATATAAGCTCTGCTTTTGAATGCAGTGTAAAAAGGAATTATATCACAATGCTCTTTCTCTTGCTAGCTAACAAGCTCTAACTTTAGAGTACCATCTTTCACAGGGAAAATAATGTACCACCATACTCCTTCTCTCTGCCTTCAGTCTCTAAGATTGAAATTTTTATTGTGTCGGTTATATTTGGCTTTGCTGGATTGTTCATGAAATTCTTTCATGTGAAATCAGTACACAAATATTTATTGTTCACCTGCATATACCTAGTACAGTGCTGTGCATTATTTAGGAAGAAGCCACTGTCATGTCAAATTATATTATGGTTAGTCTTTAATAATCTCTTTAACATGTTTGTTGAATCAATAACTAGTTTTCCCTCTTATTATTTAGATGGAAGCGAGAATGTGACAGGATTGGACCTTTCAGATTTTCCAGCATTAGCAGACCGAAACAGAAGGGAAGGAAGTGGTAACCCAACTCCATTAATAAACCCTTTGGCTGGAAGAGCTCCGTATGGTAACTAAGCTTTCTAATGATGGCCAATGGGAACTTTCCGTTGCATACACATTACACATTACACATATACACGTGCATGTACATTTGCTAATCAGAGTATTGTAATTTGTCAGAGTTGATATATCCAAAGTGCTTTTTCTCCCAGAATACCATAATAGCAAAGTTAAATGGGAAAACTTAGTTTGTACAGAAACCCCAAAAGGAAGTCCTCATCGGTATTCAGGAGTTATTTTCTTCTGGTAGTTCTACCTTAATATACCTTAATAATTATTTTATGATCTGCTTCTCATTAATTCATCACACGTTTTTTAAAGGAAAACATTTCTAGTGATTAATGACTGACCATACAGTAAAGATTTTTCCTGAGTTTCTTAACCTCTACACTATTGACATTTGGGTCAGATAATTCCTTGTAAATGAGGGGCTGTCCTATGCATTATAGAATAGTTAGCAACACCGCTGGCCTCTGCCTACTGCATGCCAATAGCAGCTTCTACCTCTTACCTTTCCCCATTGTGACAACCACAGATTTCTCCATAATTAATACATGTGTGGGAGAAAAAAATTGCCTCATGTTGAGAACTACTGCTCATGGGTCATGTGTAGTTTATGTAGACTCTCACTCACCATTGAAGTACCCCCTTTTACTGTATCTAGTAAGAACTTTGACTAGTAGAGGTTAAGTGACAAAAAAAGAAGGCTTGAAATGTGTGCAGTAACAATTCAGACATGAAAATTGTGTGATTGCAGTGTAGCCATATTCTTTTTATCTTTTACACAGTTGTTTTCCTTTTGGGAGAACCTGCTAGAGACCAGCAGCAGATAACAGTGAACTTGAATCAGTTCATCACTGTTGTGACTTTTTTTTTTCATTTTCAACCTAGAATGATTTCCATGCCTTCTAGAATGAGTACAAACAACAATATATGAAGAGAAAATTTTATTGTTCATATTGTAAAGTTTCCAAATCACTCTTCCAAAAATAACAAAAAATGATCTGCCCTGAAAGTTAAGTACCTAGCTACTTGATTCTCAGTTCAGACTCTAATGTGTTTAACCTTTCCTCATAGGTCCATTTTTTCATCCCTTTAATCATTCCCGTTGCTCTCCTTGGACCATCTCTAGTTTCTCCATATTGTCCTTGAATTGTGGAGTCCCAAACTGGATATTGTTCTCCAATAAGGGCCTGACTAATGCCAAGTATAGTGGGAGGATTACTTCCCAGTTCTTGCATGTTTTGCATCTATTACATGGAGTCCAAGAAAATCTGAACTAATACGGAGTTGTTTAATAATTGATTGCAATTTGCTGACTCTGTAAGTCACTTTCAGGTAGAATACTGACATGTTCTTTTAAATTTTATTTTGTTCGTTTGTATTTGGCAGTTAACTGGTATTTATAATAGCTAGTCAAGTATTTAAATAAAGCAAGTTTTTTAACCAAAAATGTTAACAATTATTACCAATATCAAATTATGTTTTAAGCATCTATATAAGACATTAGATTGCAATTACAGTATTACCACTTATTTCCCTTTATTTTATATATTGAGTTATTAGTCAGTATATGAAAATTTAGTTCCTGAATACTAATATTTTGAAGTATGCTTTCAGGGGAAAATAAAAATTCTTTTAGTATATTATGATGAGGCAAGTTAACTTTTTATAATTTTTAGCAAAATATAAATATCAATTGCAATTCTCTGGATTTTTTTCATTATGTAGTTGGAATGGTAACAAAACCAGCAAATGAGCAATCCCAGGACTTCTCAATACACAACGAAGATTTTCCAGCATTACCTGGTTCCAACTATAAAGATCCAACATCAAGTAATGATGACAGTAAATCTGTAAGTAAACTGAGTATAACGTATGTGAGTGATGTAGTTTCCCTTTCAGATTTCTCTTATATTAATAGTTTGATAGACTGTGTTAAGGATTTACTAAATAATATTACAAAATTGTTTTTCTTGAATATTTGTAATCTACATAACTTCTGGAGAATGTGGAAACCTTTATAACTTAGAAGATAGCCTATTTTTTTCCTATTTCATATAGGTTTGCAAATTTCTGTTGAACTTCTCAGAGTTAATTTAGACTTTTATTGTAGTCCCTGTCAGCTGGATCCCATGAAGTTTGATATTATAGCCTCCTAAGGAGCTGTGTTTTTCTTGAGTAAGTTTTCTCCTTGAAGAATCTTTATACACATTTTTATTCCTGTGTTGATTCAGCCAACTCAGCTTCTTCTTTCTGGCTTAACAAATATGTTTATTTCTTCCACATTTTATTGAAAATAGCTTTTTTTGTGATGGGAGTTTTTATAGTGTTAAATAATTGATGAAGAATATTGGGTAAGAATATAAATGAATACCAATTTTAAAAGTGTGTATGTTTTAACTTAGCTTGAAAAGTTTCATGGTTATATTTTAGGTATTTAGTTTCGCTTCTAAATGAAAGTATTGAAGAGTTACAATTTCAAGTGTATCTGGAGACATAAAGTCCTGAGATAGTTAATATATATTATCTGTGACTGAAAATCTGAGATACAAATGGATATTTTCCCATACATTCTTTGTCCTTTAAATGTTCAAATATATATAACTCAGGATTTATTTGTAGAGCATGGGACAGTTGTAGAAGTAAAAAAATTTCACATAGAACTTGAAAAACAGGTAATAATTTACTGCCAATTTTAGTATAACAAAGAATAAATAGAAAGGTACTAATATGTGATTTGAAATTTTTACAGTTAACAAATTTTAATGTCACTTTTTTTTTTTATGGTAGAATTTGAATACATCTGGCAAGACAACTTCAAGTACAGATGGACCCAAATTTCCTGGAGATAAAAGTTCAACAACACAAAATAATAACCAGCAGAAAAAAGGGATCCAGGTGTTACCTGATGGTGGGACTCCATAAAATATGTCAATGATATTATAGAATTCATTTTCTTTACTTTTTCATCAAAAATAAAAATGCCTATTTTCTTCTTATTCAGGTCGGGTTACTAACATTCCTCAAGGGATGGTAACGGACCAATTTGGAATGATTGGCCTGTTAACATTTATCAGGGCAGCAGAGACAGACCCAGGGATGGTACATCTTGCATTAGGAAGTGATTTAACAACATTAGGCCTCAATCTGAACTCTCCTGAGTAAGTTTTTTTCTTTTCTTTCACATTTATATGTAAAACCTCCCTATAGACTTTCAGTTTTTAATTCCATGTCATCAAATTGTATCACCAGCTGCCACTGATTATTGCTGTTATCTATTGATTCTTGAGTTGTTCCTTCATATTAGCTCCTGTATCACTGTCAGTTTACAATATTATTCCACTTATAACTTGGGAGTTTCAATACATATATGATTCTTCCAAATCCTGAAATCTTGGCTCTTTCGATTTTTCTACGCTAGAACTCTTACCCTCTACTTATACCTCATCTACTCCTCTTTTAGTCATCCTTTTGACGTTGCCATTACTGGTGACTAATTCCTCTATAATTTTAAGTCTGTGCTCCAATGTTGCTTTCTGTTTTCTCTGTCTCTTCCCCTAGCACTGGCTCCTTTAATCGTTTGACTTTATTGGGACTTGGAATCCATTCTTTTACCTTTTTATTGTTCCTCAATATCCCTCTCTCTCTTTCCCTGCAATGAACTAACTTCTTATCCAGTTAAATTCTATGGTCAATCGTACTGCTCATCTACATAAACCTTTGGCTGCTTTGGCCCTCTCCTGCTTTGTCATACTTGCATGGCAAAATCTACAACCCTGACTGTATCTCTGCCTATTCTGTTATTTGACTTGTGCTATTGAGCCTGGCTAAAGAAAAACACACAATTTCATTGCCTGGTTACACTTTAAATTTATGGCCAGAAACGTCAAAAATAGGACCTTAATTCTGCCATCCATTATCATAACTGGTATGCCTAGTCCTCTCATTCTTTTTTCTCTCCTGTTCTACACTCACCTATTCAAACCCCAATACCTTGTCCCCTGTCCTTACTCTCTGATGATGACCTTGTTTTTTCTTGTTTGTTTCTACTTTTTTAAGAAAGATGGAAGTAATCAGAAGAAAATATCAGCATGGTCCTTTCACCAAATCTTAACCTTTTACTACCATCTGTATCCCCTTTACTCCTATTTTCCACACATTATAATCGATCAGTTTCCTCAGAATTTTTTGCGCTTTGTTGGATTATTTCTATCAGCATACAGATATGCTGTTACTTCTTTTTTTTTATAAGTGTTTTTTTAAATTTTTTTGAATCTTTTATTTATTTATCTTTAGAGGAGAAGGGAAGGAGAGAGGGAGAGAAATATCACTGTATGGTTGCCTCTCATGCATCCCTGCTGGGAACTGGCCCGCAACCCAGGCATGTGCCCTGACTGGGAATCGAACCACGATTGTGTGGTTCGCAGGCCCGCGCTCAATCCACTGAGCTACGCCAGCCAGGGCTGCTGTTACTTCTTTCATGTCACTTTTGATACTTTTTCTTGATCTGATTAATGCTCCCTCCCCCCCATTTTTCTATTTCCCTTTGAAGCACAGTTCTTCAGAAGAGCCATCTCTGTAAATCCCATTTGTCTTTTTCTATTCTCTGTTAAAACCTTTTCAGTTAGGATTTTGTCCCCAGTACACTAAAACTGCTCTTGTTAAGGTCATCAAATGACCATTATGTTATTAAATTCAGTGATCAGTTCTAGGAACTTACCCTTTTTGTCCTCTCAGCAATGTATGACATTGTGAAATCATTGCTACATTGCTTCTCACTGCTTAACTGCTACCACCTGGTTTGAATCACCATCCTCTCTTGCTTGGAATACTCACTCTGTTAGCCAGTCATTATGTATCTCTCATTCTCCCTGTGTCCCTTTCTTCTTCCTATAGCAGCTAGGACAATTTCTTTGGTTAAGTTAACCTTTTGCTCAACACCCAGTGAGGGTTTAGTTTCATTATGATTAAAAACCCAGAATCTCTACAGGCCTGATTTGTGTCTCTCCAACAGCTTCTTCTTTGTTCACTCTATCCCAGCTTCACCCACCTTCTTGCCATACCTCAGACATGTCAGTCATATCACTGCTTTGGTTACTGCAGCAGTTTGCTTAGATTAGAATAGTCTTTACTAGAAAAATAATATGGCTAATTGCCTTACATTCTTTAAATTTTTGTCAAATCTGACCTTGTGAGACCTAACCTCACTACCCTATTTAATTATGCAACTAATCTCCCCTCCATACCCCTCTCTACAGTGGAATATTTATTACGCAAATTGTTTTTGTCTTCCTCTACCAGTCCACCATCCCAAACCAGAAAATAAGTTTCATTTTGTCAGTGATCTTTGCTTTGTTCACTGTTGTATCCCAAGTACCTATAATAGTTCCAGGCATATAATAAGCACTCAGCAAATACTTGATGAATTTGAACTTTTGCTTTTAATAAGTACTAATTTTTTCTGTCCATATAAATGGGAAAGTAATTTTACTTGGGGGCAAAGTATTAATGAAATTGATGCACAGATGTAGAGATTTATAGGTACCTATAGATGCAGAGGTGGACAAAAGTAGGTTTACAGTTCTTCATATGGAAAAAGACAAGAAGGTTATTGTTATTACAGTAGCTTTATTAATTCAAAACAGTGTCACATTTGCCCTCCCCTGTATATATGGTATAAAACTTGGGTTTAGTTTGCTGTGTATATAAGTCATAGTAAACCCAAGAAAGGAAATTAGAAGTAAAAAGTTACTGGTTTTGAAGTTACTGTTTTTCCTGATTTCCTGAACTAGAATTAGAAATCTTTTTTTCTGCCCTGGATTTCAGAATGTTTTTTCCCCCCTTTATTCAGAAATCTCTACCCCAAATTTGCATCACCCTGGGCATCTTCACCTTGTCGACCTCAAGACATAGGTAGGAGACTATATTTGTGTTCAGACCTTTTAAAAATATATTTGTAACTGAGAATCAGTTAATAAGGCTTTTTTTATTTTATTATCTAGACTTCCATGTTCCATCTGAGTACTTAACGAACATTCACATTAGGGATAAGGTGAGTGTAGTTTATTATTCTACTCAGTCAGCATGAATTTATTTTTCAGGTGCTGTTTTTCAGTTTAGACAGCATAATATTTTGAAATAATTAGCAGTGGTCTCAGGGGTATGCTTTTGTAAGTTTATTCAGTTATATAACAATTTTATTTCTATATTTGTTAGTACTCAATGTTTTGATGAGATTCTAGTCTATATTTTCTAAATATTTAAAAAAGGAAACAATGTTAGAACTGGTAAAATATTTCTTACAGTTATTAATAACAGGGTGCAACTATAACCATAGTTGATGGGAATAAAGTAACTTGGAAAACTTATTTTTTTACAAATATTACAGATACAGTGTTTTTAATGGAACCATGTGTTGTAATATTTTAAAACTGTTTATGACTTTTGGCTTTCTTCTGTATTTTTTCCTATTTTTGAATATCTAAAATTCTGGTTAGAAAGTAACTTAACAGCTTGCAGCTTTAATCTCCATTTTTTTCTAATCAAAGGAATAAAGTGGTAAACGCTTACTTCAGGGAGTATAACTAAGACCATGTTTTTCTTAGAAATGCTATCTAGTTTTTGGCCTTGTGAAAGGATTTAATTTATTAAAATCAAATATTTTTGTTATTCACATGTGTATAAATGTCTGACTGACAGTGTTCTGCATCTGTACCATGTAGTTGTGTAGTCAAATCGATGTTGATGTTGTGGATCAGCAATTAAAGACCTGTTTCTCAACATGTCTTAACTGGAATAGGTGAAAGATAAGTACGAGACAGAGCCGACTTTTTATTTTTGGGTTGTGTGATTTGCTGTCACTTCCAGTATAGGGCAAGTGTTCCAGAACCATTTCTAATGCCAGTTTAAGAAATACTAATTTTAAGAGGATTTGACACATTTAGTACTGCTACCTGAGTGGGAATAGTATGAATAGAGAGAAAGATTATATTCAGAGAATGTGTAACAGTTAAGTAAACATTTATATACAGGATTAAGTAGAGAGATAAAAGTATTTACATTTTGGTGAGAATTTAATGTATTTAATATGTTAATGTGAGAATTTGAGACTATTGAACTTACTTGTGCTTTATAATTTGATAAGTATCATGCTTGTATTTTGTGGAGGGACATGTGAAGCAGTCATTTTTAGTAATCCATTTAAATGAAATAAAGAGCAGTCTCTGTATGATACTTGTACTTACTAATATGAATGATTTGCCAAAAATATATAACCAGCTGATTTGTGAATCACTGTCAGATACAGGGTCAATAACATTTCCTGTAAGTCTTCTATGTATCAGACATTACAAGGTGTGTTCACTTACAGTCACTAATTTGATTTCATTTTCATTCTCAGTATCCTTGTAATTGAAGTTTAGAGACATAAATAACTTAGACATGGTATATTAGTCAGTGATGGAACTGGGCCTTGACTGTAAGTCCTGCATCTTGGAGCACAGTGTTTCACTGTTATTCTCATATTGGTTAATGAATATCTCAAGTCAGATGTTCTGCATTTGAACTTGCTTGAAAGTTTTTATTTAGCTTTTTCCCCTATTATCACATAAAATAGATATACCAGAAAAATGGTTAAATAACTTCAGTCATTTCAATGATGAAATGACCTTAAATGATGAAATCCCCCTTTAGAATTATAATTTCTTATGTAATTATATAATAACAGTTACCTGCTATAAAGTTTCTGTTTCTCTTTCTACTTTTACTTTAGTGGTAGCAATTATATGTTAGCATTTTCATACTTGTTTTACATTTCAGAATAATTTACTTTTCTTTTCCAGCTGGCTGCAATAAAACTTGGCCGATATGGAGAAGACCTTCTCTTCTATCTCTATTACATGAATGGAGGAGATGTGTTACAACTTTTAGCTGCAGTAGAGCTGTATGTTCAAAGTATTTTTAGACACTTTTGTATTATAGTGGATCTTGTGTATACTGAAAGCTACTTTCTTTTTTAAAAAAAACAATGATGGCTATAATTTTCATCTTTTATTTTTAAAGTGGAAATCAAGAAATTAAATTTCTTAAATCAAGAAATTTAAGATATTTATACATTTAGTAAAATAACGTTAATTTAGATTGAAACCTTAGATAAGCATGGCTTCATAATCACCCTACACATAAAAGAAGAATTTTAAACTTAACCCTAAATTTGTAAGAAGACAGAATCAACTTGAATCATGGATTTGGTGAACCTAATTTTTATAAATATGTCACATATAAGACATGATTTGTAACTATGGCTTATCTTGCTCCTTGTGGAACTACAAATGCTAATGACAGTGAATTTCATAATTTAATAAGCATCTGTTAATTATTATATGGGCAGTTCACTGTGTAAGTCTATATACGTTCTCAGGACCCTGCTGGCCAATTTAAATTAGTGTTCAGAAGCTGGTCCATTGGATGTGTTTTTTCCTGATGTCCTAAGAATAAAAATGTTGTATCATTTCTCATATGTCCAATTGGTAATATACTTTATTACCAATATACTATTTGACTAATCGTGTTTACTGTAGAGTGAGTTGCTAAAAATTTCTGGTGTTAGGATTAGGAAACCTTTCTACATATTTAAGTATTTTTATAATATTCCTTATACCATTTCTATAACTGGTCTTGGGTCAGATATTCAAATATTTAAATTCTCTGTGTTCGTAATAAGTTGTTTTTTATTTTTCAATTGAAAATTTTTTTTCTCATGTTCTTTTTACAATTTTATAAGATAGTAACTGCTACCTATTTTTAATTTATTTATAATAAATTTATTCATCCATCTCTCCATCACTGGCAGTTTTGTCTCATACCTTATTTATATAATCTAAAAATTACCTCATAGTATCGGTAGGAAGGTGTATGTTTACACGGAGGTTTTATGTGATTTAAATAGTTAATTCAAGTAGATACTGTATTTAATTCAATACAAAGTAATGTGAATAGTTGGGGTTTTGTTTGTTTCAATAGATATCTCATTTTCTATTGATTAAGAAGAACAACAAGAAAGGAGTGAAGTTTCTGGAACACAGTGTACCTTTATTTGGTCTCCCTACATTTTTACCACATCATCGCTCATAGAGCTTTTAAGATCTTGTTCTGTTTACATAAAAAATTCTTAAGTAAAGGTGTGTGTATTAATTAAAGTGGGTTTTGGACAAGTTAAGAAATTATTTTCCTATATTTATTTCACTAGAGTTGTATTTAATAACAATAAAAGTCAGGATGAAGAAGCATTTATATCCATGTGTTTTTATGTGTAATTATTTTCTGAGAAAAGTTTTATAAAATGTGAAGGTGCAGGAAAAAATAAATTTCTCCTTTTCTCTTAAAATTGAAGTTTTAACCGTGATTGGAGATACCACAAAGAAGAACGAGTATGGATTACCAGGGCACCAGGCATGGAGCCAACGATGAAAACCAATACATACGAGAGGGGAACTTACTACTTCTTTGACTGTCTTAACTGGAGGAAAGTAGCTAAGGTATATTTTTTTCCATGTGCAAATGTGTAAATGTAAAGGTTCATAAAGGTCCAGTTTAAAATCTGGATTTTAAAAAGAAGTGGCCTCTTTTTTCTCTTTATGTACCAATGCATTCATTCAGATAATGTGCTATATATTTGCTCAGTCTTTTGTGTCTGCCTCCTTAGCTTGATTTAACTCTAGGAGAGTATGCAGAAACCGTTCATGTTATCCTCAGAAAAATGATTGACTTGGAAAGAAATTTTCTAATTTTTCAAAAGCTTTGGTAACATTTCAAATATTTTTGTTTCTACTCAGTTGTAAAATAAAGATACCCATGTACAATCCCAGACATGTATTCTTAATTATTACTTTTAATTAAGCAAGTATGAGATTTTCCTAAAATCAGTATATAAACAGACATAGGCTATTTTTAAGTTTTATTTACTTTATTTTTTGTTTTACATTTTGTAAATGAATATATTACTTTATAGTTGAGTTTATTGGGGTGATATTGGTTAGTAAAATTGTATAGGTTTTACGGATGTAATTCTGTAATACATCATCTTGTATATTGTGTGTTTATAGACAATAGGCTTTTTTTTTAAGATTTTATTTATCTTTAGAGGGGAAGGGAGGGAGAGGGAGAAATATCAATGTATGGTTGCCTCTTCTGTGTCCCCTGCTGGGAACTGGCCTGCAACCCAGGCACGGGCCCTGACTGGGAATCGAACTGCGATCGTCTGGTTCGCAGACCCGCGCGCTCAATCCACTGAGCTACTCCAGCCAGGGTGATAATAGGCTTTTTAAAACACTTGCACTCATTGAAGAAAAGATGCTTGAGTTTTGAAACAGAAGAAAAATATTTATTGACAGTTCATTGGATGATTTTATAGTTGTTGGTTTGGGGCTTTTTTTTTCTCTTAAGTCAGCTTTAGTAAACTGATAAAAAAGGTAAAACATTTTAAAAAGATAGTGTAAAATGCTTATCACAGATATTTATCACAAGAAAAGTTTATAATATTTCATAGAAAAATTGAAAAAATGAAATAGATTACAATTTATTATTATTATTTTTGGGCATTTCTCAGTGGTAGATGTCATTACATTTCAGACCAAGTCCATATACTACTGTACACTGTATTTGAGTTATTTCAACAAATCTATTATGTATATCTTGATTACAAAAGGTAGGTCCATGCCCTTACCATTTAGTTAAGTAGAAATAATTCTATTCATTACAAATAGTGCATGAGACATCGTGTATGTTACCTGTTCTTTAAGATATATAGTGTAATAGAAAGCCATAGTCTTTTTGTGTCATGGGTTTGAATTTAACTCCTGTTTCTATTATTTATACTTTCACCTTGTGCAAGTTTCTTTATCTTTTAAATCGAAATACTTGCTTCTGTATTGTCATGAAATTTAAATGAGATTACATTCAAACACCTTTATTCTAGGTACAGTGCTTGGCAAATATTGGGTATTTGCTATATGAGAGTAATTGTGGTAGTTTGTTACTGCTGTTTCTAATCATTATTGTTGTTACAGCTTATTCTTTTTCTAAAGATGGAAAAATTGCATTTGATTGTTTTTAGGTTAGGTCAGTGGTTCTCAAATTTGAGCTTACATCAGAATTACCTGGAAACCTTTATACAAATTACTTGGCCATACCTCTGTTGTTTCTGATTAAATAAGTCTGTAATGGGACCTGAGAATTTGCATTTCTGACAAGTTCCCAGGTAATGCCAGTGATGATAACTGGACCTAGTTGGGAGCCATATTCAAGAAATTCGAAGTTAATTGATTCTACAAGAGAGAAAAACTATCCTTAGAGGAAGAAAAATGCTATTGGGAAGTAACTGAAGTTTTTTCCATTCATTTGAAGTATTTTGCTCAATATCGTTGCAAATTAATCCAAATTTAGTATATCCAAAAAGGAATGGATGTTTGAAGAGGAGAGAGACATAATTTTAGATAAATTTTAGTTTAATATACGTGAAGATATCAACTTACACAGACAAAACTCAGCTTTTTAAAATAGAACTAAGTTCTCCCCGTAAAGTCAAATATTCAGAAACCAACCTATACATTAATAGGGCCCTTTATTCTCTCTCAAAAGAAGTTCCCTAGTCAGGTAAATGTCATTTTAAAGGATGTGTGTGTGCGCACATGCACACACAAAATAATTTTACCTAATTTTATTTCATCTCTCCTGTATAGCTGAGGTTTTGTTTTAACCTGTACCTTTACAATTTTTAGCAGTTAAGTAAGAAAATAAAATTTGGGAAATATCATTAAAGTACTTCCTAAGTAATCTCTCTTGAGGTAATTGCTGGACACTTGCACTCATACTCTTAAAATTGTTTTTATAATGATGAAAGCAAGCAGAATGATTGGTTTCCATCAAATAGTAATACAGGTTCATAAACGTAAAGCTTTTAAGTTGTATTCACAGAATAAACTTTTTATACTGACACTTTTATTAAGGCTGTTTTCAATGTTTTCCTAGAAGCTGGATTAGGAACTAAGAAATTTTATTTTATTCATTATTATTAACATATTTCATTATACTACAGAATGCCCATTAAAATGCCATGTCCCAAACTAATTTCAAAGTCCCCATCTGCAAAGTAGGTTTGGCTTACAGGTAAAGAACATGCATTAAATGGCTACAACTTGTTTTAAGAAGCCTGCAGTTTGAATTATTATTATAAATAATAACTTGATGTTACCATGGTATCATGAGAAGTAGTTGTTGGACCATAATCAGGTCCCTGTTCAGAATATCTTGTATATGAAGTTCTTCCTTTCTGTTTAGCAGATCACTGAGTATTTTTAGAGAGATGAAGAGTTGTAACATTAAGTGAAGGATTAGATGACTTACATCAGAAGTATTTCTTATCCCCTAAAAATTTGACTCTGAATTCTAGGATGAGACCCGTTATTTAAGGAATTTGCTATATGTCAAGAATATATGTACAGGAAAATTTTGTCACTGTATCTGCTTATTCTCCCCTTTTAGATATTTTTGACTTGTCAGCAGGGAATGTGGTCTGTCCTTGTGAATTGGCTGGAATTAGTATCCCACTAACTTAAAATTTGTGGTAATTCAGATGGTATATGTAATCTTTTTCAAATTTTTAATTTTTTAATTGACTTTAGAGAGAGAAACATTGATTTGTTGTTCCACTTATTTATGCATTCATTCATTAATTGCTTCTTTTATGTGCCCTGACCTGGGATTGGACCTGCAGCCGTGGCATATCGGGACAGCACTCCAACCAACTGAGCTACCTGGCCAGGGCTGATAGTGTATGTAATCTTAATGAGTAAAAATTTTTCAGTAATTTCATCCATGGGGACTTTTTAGGTGGTGGAGGCTTCCCAATTATCAATAGCTTTCTCAAACTAAAGCCTTACAAATTTAAGTATTCTTTCTGCCTGACTTCACCTTTTAGGTCCAGCACTGAATAGAATTTTCAGTGCTTAGGATTTTTTATCATTTCATACCCTGATATAAATGTGGTTTTTTTCCCCCATTAACTGTACTGGTCTGGTACACTTTAGTGCTTTTTTTATACTTTAATCAGTAATATATGCTTTTTTTTTTTTCAAAATAAAAAATTTCTAATAACTAGATTTAAGATAGTGCTACTTTCTAAAGTTTAATAAGGATTGATCATAATTAAGAAAAGGCTGGTGTTTTGAGGATTTTAGAAGACATTCCTGTAATTTGTTTCTCTGGGAAATTTGATCAGTAATAATTTTACTTGATCACCTGAGTCAAGTGAAAGTATTCCAATTCTGCTTCATAGTAACCTTTTGAGAATATGTAACCTAATTATATTAATAGAAAAACTAAGACTTTGAAACTTATTTTTAACAAGTACATAAAATTCTCCCTACTCTTTTAAATCATTATATTGTAATCCAAAAATCTCTTTTCCTGCTCTGATAAGTGTGGTTCAGTTGGTTGAAGCTTTGTCCCATAAGCCAAAAGATTTGTTTTGGGGGTTCCATTACCAGTCAGGGCCATATACCTAGGTTGCAGGTTCAGTTCCTGGTTAGGGTGCATATGGAAGACAACCACGTGATGCTTTTCCCTCACATTGATGTTTCTTTCTGTCTCTTCCTCTGTGTATAAAATTAGTAAACATTTAAAAAAATCTTTTTTTCATTGAAGCAAATATATACATAAATCTTCTAATAATACCTTATCTTGGAATACTTCAAAAATTAAATGTTCTGTTTGTAAGAGCATTGAAGAAAACGGGTGTTTATTAATTCATCAGCCATTAATTACACACCTGCTAGGGGCTTGGTACTATTCTAGATAGTAGGTAATGGTATACAAAACAAGATACCCTTCTTGCCCCTACAGATTATAATTATACAAAGGTATTACATATGTGTTGTATGTGTGCATATAACATAAACATGTAAAAGAGATGTAATCAGCAATCAAAGTTAGGGAACAAAAAGATACCAATGTATTGCAAGCTTTATGTATTTTAAGAATAAAAGTACATAGAAAAAAGATTTAAAAAATGAAGACAAAATTTGACCTAATTTCTAAATCTGATATATAAGGTCTTTGAGAGTTTCTTAATTATCATACAAAAATATTTGTTTCTTAGGTTTAAACTGACCTCTTTCTTATAACACCTAGGAAAATATATGTTCATTGATGAAGTTACTGTAGTTTAAATTCTAGTAATAAGATTGTAGTTCGCCAAAATACAATGACCAGGGACAGAATAAATGAACAAAATTTTAATTTTTATATCTTAGGGTAGTGGATTGAATGTTATGATTTGTCACAGTTACAAATAGACTTTTTATCCTATAACTACACTTAATGTAAAACTAAAATGCTAATTTTCATTTCTAAAGAATGATAGATAGAACAACTTTCTTTCTTAACTTGGAAATACATTTCTTTTAAAGCCTGGACAGGTAGGAAGAGAGTGGTGTTTACACAGTGCACTGGGGAGAGCTGTGGTGATTATGATGGTTGGTGATCCTGGCATTTGCTAGTTTTTACTGATAAGCAAATAATCACTGCTTTAGTTACTCAACCCACCCTGTGAAATAACACCTTTTTAGATAAGTCATCACAGGCACCTTCTTTATAAACATTTATCAATGGACTAAATTTTTTCCACATTTTTTGTGGATAAGGGAATGTAATAAAGTGATTATAGTTTGGATCTTGGGCTAAAAATATTAAAAATAATGTGTTGTACTAGAAAAGTTACGGGCTTTGGTGTTACATGGGTCTGGATTCTAATCCTAGACCTGATATTCATTGTATGACTTGGGTTAGTAACTTTTGAGCTTCATTTTCCTCAGGTGCAGAATGAAGGGTAATGACACCAACATTGTTGTCATGAGTTAGAATAAAATTAGCTGTCTCTCTAGTTCTGACAAATAATAGGCTTTCAGTAAGTTACACCTGCTATTTTTGTAATTGTTCATGTAACATCCTTGAATTTTAAATACTTGGTTTGGTATCTCAATTTAATCATATCCTAGGTTTTCATTTTAAATTATTTGTGAAATTTCCCCTTAATAATGGAAACATTCATTATGGAATCATTTCAGAACAAAATAGATGAGGTAAAATATGGTGACCCATAGCACTAATGTTACTTAATTGTCTTTCTTTGATACATACTAAGGTTCATAATTTTTTAAATGGGATTGGTTGAGAGAGTTTGTGCTCATTGAATCCAGGTTGTAGAATTAGTGATTTTTATCTAGAACCTCTTGCTCTTTGGCTTTGCAAACGTATGTCTTTTAATGTACAAAATTATATTCTTTATCTGTTTTTTGATCTTGAGGAAGCATGAAAAATGGCTTCAAAATTCTTAAATTATAAAATTCATGAAGCTAATATAGTATTTTGAAAATTTAATTGAAGTGGACTATGCAGTTCGCTGTCAGATGTGCCTACATCCACCACTGTCTAGTTTTGCATGGCAGTTGCATCTTTTCAGGGTTTTGGGTTTGTGAAATGGGAAATCTCAAGACATGTGAGTTTTAATTTCATTGTTTTCTTGAAATTTTAAAGAGGTTAGAAGAACTTTGTATTTTTTAATAAGACAAATTGGAAAATTATTTTTCAGCTTTTTTCATGAAAGAATAAATTTTTAGGTTTTATAGTTTGTTGAAGGAAGCTTTACTTTTCTTTATTTTTAAAATTTTTTAAAGATGTTATTTATTTATCTTTAGAAGGGAAGGGAAGGAGAGAAGGAGAGAAATAACAGTGTATGGTTGCTTCTCATGCATCCCGTGCTGGGAACTGGTCTGCAACTCAGGCATGTGCCCTGATTGGGAATCGAACTGCGGTCGTGTGGTTCACAGGCCCATGCTCAATCCACTGAGCTACACCAGCCAGGGGAAGCTTTACTTTTAAATATTCTATAATTTTCAGTGGTTTCCATTAGTTATACAGTAATTGTCCCATTAAGTTTCTTTTTTCTTTTCTTTTTTTTTTTTTTGCAAAAATTCCATAGAATTTGTTCCATAAAATATTCATGAGATGTCTCGGACTTTTATCCACCAAGTCTCTTATTTTATGTTTATCAAATAGAAACTACAGCACATTTTTATTTAAGCTATATTTTACTTAAGGGAAAATGTTGATATATCTGTATCTGTGATCATTCTCATAGATGCAGTTATTCTGTTTATATAGTAATATATGTTTTTACAAAACTTTGAGAACAAAGGGAAAAGAAATCATCTAAATTCTTAAATTTGGTTTTATAGGAGTTCCATCTGGAATATGACAAGTTAGAAGAACGGCCTCACCTGCCATCCACCTTCAACTACAACCCTGCTCAGCAAGCCTTCTAAAAAAAAAAAAAGACTTCCCTTTTCTTGGGGTATGGCTGTCTCAGCACAATACTCAACATAACTGCAGAACTGATGTGGCTCAGGCACCCTGGTTTTAATTCCTTGAGGATCTGGCAATTGGCTTATGCAAACGGTCACCATTTGAGATCCTGCCTTACTAATTATGTGCTGCCCAACAACTAAATTTGTAATTTGTTTTTCTCTAGTTTGAGCAGGGTCTGGATTTTTTCATTTATTTTCCTTTTTGCCAGCAGACAGACTTGGGTCTATAAAGACAAGCAAATACACTGACAGAGATTTACCGTTCAGTTTCTAAAATGTAAAAAAGAAAACCCACAAAAGACTCAACAGAATTAGACCACAAAATTTGCATTGTTCATTGTAGCACTATTGGTAATAAAATAACAAATGTTTGTGCATTTTTATGTGAAGATCCTTCTCGTATTTCATTTGGAAAGATGAGCAAGGTCTGCTTCCCTTGTTTTACTTCCCCTCCTGTTTTTGAAAGGCAGTTTCGCCAACCTTTAAAGCAAGAATATCTGACTGTCCTAGAAGAAAGATATTGCCACAATCTCTGGATGGTTTCCAGGGTTGTGTTATTACTGAGCTTCATCTTTCCAGAATGAGCAAAACACTGTCCAGTCTTTGTTACGATTTTGTAATAAATGTGTACATTTTTTTTAAATTTTTGGACATCACATGAATAAAGGTATGTATGTACGAATGTGTATATATTATATATATGACATCTATTTTGGAAAATGTTTGCCCTGCTGTACCTCATTTTTAGGAGGTGTGCATGGATGCAATATATGAAAATGGGACATTCTGGAACTGCTGGTCAGGGGACTTTGTCGCCCTGTGCACTAAAGGGCCAGATTTTCAGCAGCCAAGGACATCCATACCCAAGTGAATGTGATGGGACTTAAAGAAGTGAACTGAGACAATTCACTCTGGCTGTTTGAACAGCAGCGTTTCATAGGAAGAGAAAAAAAGATCAATCTTGTATTTTCTGACCACATAAAGGCTTCTTCTCTTTGTAATAAAGTAGAAAAGCTCTCCTCACTGCAGTGTTGGCTTTGATTTCAAACTGTGAAATTATTTCTTCAACATGTGAAAGATGGAGGGGGAAAAATACCTGAAGTTTTACAAATATCAAAATGAATGGTGTGACTAAACAATTTGAAATGTAGTTTTCTTTCAGCTTTCAACAAGTAGTTTAATGAAACCATATATCATTTCACTTATAGGTTAAAATGTAGACATTCTTAGTATTAACCAAGTTCAAAACAAAAAACTATTAAGTAGAGTATAACAGTATCAGAAATAAAACTTTCTGATTATTCTTGGGACCCAATCAGAATACTTCTGTGTGGAATTTGTGAGAAGTTTCTTGATAGACCTTTGATATTTATGAAGTAATACTCAAATTAAGGTGAGCCAAAAGCCGTGGCAGGGCAGACTTTACCTTCAGTTTGCTGACCTGGGTATTTCACATTTACAAGATGATAGATTCTTTCCCATCTAAAGAAAGACAGGTACTGTATTTAAAAATGTCTGAAGACTGAAGCTATGAAAGGAGAACTAAAAATAGTAAAAAGGGGGGGGGACATGAGTTTGATCTTTAAATTTTTATCTTTAAACTATTTTTCTATAAAGAGTGAAAGTTTGTTGACATTGACCAAATAATGTTTGAAAATGAAACATTTATGACATTGCTAAGTTTGTGTATCAGGAATATAAAACAAGATTTACCTTTTTCTATGTATTTTGAAATATGAGCAACTGACATAAAAATAACAGGATTTTTTAACCTTTCAGATTTAAACCAAATCATCTCTTCTATAGGAAAGAGGGCATTTATAAAATTATAGTTTTATTGTTTTGAAAAAAACCTTCACAGAATACATACCATATTTGACATAAACCAGGGTCAAATCCTAGAAATCACCATCTTTAAGAAGAATTACATTTTTTCACAATAAATTTACCGAGGAAAATGTAACTTTTCCTACGTAACCATGAGAAGTAGGAGAAAAAAGTGGAAGGGGGTCTTTATTCTTATGAGTACAAACATAACAATATAGAGTGTCGCCATAATCGTGATTGGTACTGTGTGATGATTCAGAAAATCAAAACAGCTAACATCAGTTTGTTCCCTTGGCTTGAGTTGTTTAAGTGCATATACGAATTTTAAGAGCACCTTTTTCAGTTTTCTGAGTTCCTTTTACCCTGAATCATTAAAATGGGAAAACTCTTGCATGTAAACCAACTTTTTATAACTTGTTTATATCAGAAATTACTATGCTTTTGACTTGAGATCCAAGTTTTAAAATTCTATTGAAATCTTTAAAAGACTATTATTAAAGTCTTTAATATAACACATTGTTAATATTCCTTGGTTTTATAACCTGTGGTTATACATGTACAGAAATTATCTAAACTAGTATTTCACATTTTCTTCCTTAGCTTTAAATTTTCTTAATTTTTTCCCTATATAACTAGTGACATAAGTGTATACATTATGTTAAATAATTTTTTTAAAGATTTTATTTATTTATTTATCTTTAGAGGGGAAGGAGAGAGGGAGAGAAACATCAATGTATGGTTGCCTTTTGTGCGTCCCCTGCTGGGAATTGACCTGCAGGGAACTGGACTACAACCCAGGCATGTGCTCTGACTGGGAATCGAACCGCGATCCTCTGGTTCGCAGGCCCGCGCTCAATCCACTGAGCTACACCAGCCAGGGCTTATGTTAAATAATTTTTGTGATTATACTGTAATTTGCTTTCTGGAACCACAAGCTATTTAGTTACAAATAGCTCATGGAAAATCAGTTACTTAGTTTCAAATATATATTCTATGTTTCTTGTGGTGATACTATAATTAATATGAAAAACTCCATTTTCAGGGATTCTTCACCTATAACTTTCTTTTGATACAACAAATTTTAATTAAGAACTGAAAGTTTATTTAAATTTTTTACACTATATATAAAGCCAACCATTTATCTGATCTTTTCCTTTTTGCCACCGAACTTGGAACACAAGAGGTGCTTCATAAATACATGTTCATTGACTGTTATAAAGGGATATTTCAATGTGAAAATTAAAATGTACAAGTCAAAGCATTGGACTTTCAAATAATTTACTATTTTTATTGTAATTTTATTTTCAGAAGAAACTATTGAAACATTTCCCATTGACTTTCTAAGCTATTTAAATTTCTCCCACTCTACCCTTTCTAATTGACCTTTCCTGTGAATCCTCTTTCATTCATAAACCATAGATCTTCCATTTTGTTAACTATTGTGTTCTATATAACCCATTGGTTAAATATGTGGCATCTGAGAATGGCTCCAAAGGAAGACTCATTTCATTTCACTTAGATTTGCTTAATGGCATCAGTTTTGCAAGAAAAGTTATTGAAAACCTATACACATGGCTTGTGTGTAAAAGAACACGGGTGTTTATATTTAACGTCAACAGTGGTTTGTCTGTGTAGTTAATAAAAAAGACACAGAAATACCTACTAAATGGTTCCATTAAGACAATCTCTGGAGAATGAGATAAGCCAGATTTCAATGTCTTTAAAGCTAGATCCCAATGGCATGTCCCAGAGTTTGCTCTCTTTTTGCCACTAGCATTGTCCATGAATTAGATCACTTCATTAAATGACAGGTCTAGGAGATGAAGCAAATGAACACAGAGTCAAAACAGATCTGAATCAGTTTTGTGTTTTGTGTTGCATCAAGTAGGATCTATTGAATCAGGACAATGACTTCGTTTTGCATTTTGGTTGCTAAAATGAAAGGATAGAGAAATACAACTTGTGGTTCATGTGTCGATCAATGTAAATTGAATCTACTGCAAAAATTCATCTTGGCTGCATTAGGAAAAGTATACTGTTCAGAACAAGGTAGGAAGTTGGCTGTATTTTAAGAGCAGCTGTGACTGGGAAAGGCAGAAGAGTATGTGGCATATGACTTGCAGTTGCAAATAAATGCACTGTTTTAATAAGTTTCTTGTGTCCTGTCTTCAGCATGAGGCAGGTTTTAGTATCCCCATTTTATGTTAAATTAAAAATATATATCCCCCCACAAAACTCACACAGAAAGTAGGAATGTTGAGCAATGGGGAATAAACTTTGGAAACATGGCCTCTGTCTTCCAAGTATCAAATTCAAGAGCTGTTGAAAGATGAAATCATTTGTATGGCTGAAGAGCAGAACCAGTAAGGTTTCAATGCAATATTAAAATGGAACAGGTAATTAGGATTTTGAAATGAGTGGCTTTATAAGGTATTAGATTCAGCCTCATAGAAGATAACAAGGGAGACTCACTCCATGGAAAGTGTTCCGTGCATAAGGTAAGCTAAGGAACTAAAATTATTTTTAAGTATAATTTGTTGGTTATGCGATTACAGTTGTCCCATTTTTTCTCCTCTTTATTCCCCTCTGCCCTGCCTCTACCCCACCAGCATTCTACCCCCCTTATTCATGTCCATGGGTCATACATATAAGTACTTTGGCTTCTCCATTTCCCATATTATTATTAACCTCCTTGTTTTGTACCTACCATTTGTGGTTCTTATTTCCTGCACCTTTTCTTCCATTCTCCCACCCCCCTGTCCCACTCCCTACTGATAAACCCTCCATGTGATCTCTTCTGTGATTCTGTCCCTGTTATAGTTGTTTGCTTAATTTGTTTTTGTTTAGGTTTGGTTGTTAATAACTGAGTTTGTTGTCATTTTACTGTTCATATTTTTTACCTTTTTCTTAGATAAGTCCCGTTAACATTTCATATAATAAGGGCTTGGTGATGATGAACTCTTCCATTCTAAACAGTAGCTTTGCTGGGTAGAGTAATCTTGGATGTAGGTTCTTGCCTTTCCTGACTTTGAATACTTCTTTCCAATTTCCTCCTTGCCTGCAAGGTTTCTTTTAAGAAATCAGCTAATGTCTTACGGGAACTCCTTTGTTGGTAACTGTCTTCTTTTCTCTTGCTGCTTTTAAGATTCTCTCCTCCTCTTTAATCTTGGGTAATGTAATTATGATGTGCCTTGGTGTGTGCTTCCTTGGGTCCAACTACTTTGGGATTCTGAGCTTCCTGGAAGTCCATTTCCATTAGGTTGAGGAAGTTCTTTTTTTTTTTTTTTTCAAGAAAGTTTTCAACTTCTTGCTCTTCCTCTTTTCCTTCTGGCACCCCTGTGATGCAGATATTGGAACGTGTATAGTTGTCCTGGAGGTACCCTAAGCCTCTCATATTTTTGAATTTTTGTTTCTTCATTCTGTTCTGGTTGAATGTTTATTTCTTCCTTCTCCAAATCATTTATTTAAGTCCTGGTTTCCTTCCCTTCGCTATTGGTTCCCTGTGTATTCTTATCTCACTTTGTATAGCCTTCATTTTTTCCATTATTTTGCAGCTGTACTCACATCTGTGAGCATCCTGATTACCAGTGTTTTGAACTCTGCATCTGATAGGTTGGTTATCTCCTCAACGCTTTGATCTGTTCTTTCGGTTTGGCCATATTTTTTGTCACAGTGCACCTGTTACATTGTAAGGGGTGGAGCCTTAGGTATTCACCAGGGTGGCAACTCAGGTCACTGCCTTGTGGTGTTGTGTGGGGGAGAGGTCCAAGAGGGAACAGTGCCATTTGCTTGACTCTCAGCGGGCTTTCAGTCACTTCCACTGCTAATTGCAAGTAAATTGGACCCTTCTGGTACTGATTCCCTGGGTGGGTGAGTTTGTGTATGTTCTAGGACGCTGTGGGTCTTCCCAACGAACTCGCCTGTGAGGCTGGGAGTTTCTCCCACTGCTGCAATTCCCACAGGTTTTTAGCCAGAAGTTTTGAGGCTTTTATTTCCCCACACTGGCATCCTGAGTTGTGCAGTCTGTCTCGCTCACCAGTTCCTCACAGTTTACCCAGCAGCTGGTGTCTTTCTTGCCCAGTCCTATGGGTGTTGCCTTGCCCCCTGTCTGCCCTGCCTACCGGTCCAGATGAATGTTTCTTCTTTAACTCCTTGGTTGTCTGACTTCCATACGGTTTGGTTTTTCTGGCAGTTCTGGTGTTTTTTTGTTTTTAAATTTGTTGTCCTTATTTTCGTTGTGCAAGGAGGCAAAGCTTATCTACCTACACCTCCATCTTGGCTGGAAGTCTACATTGAATGATATTAAATGTCATATTAAAAAAGTGTTGAAGTGGAGTAATTACTGTACTTCAGCAAACCTAATTGCCTGCCCACATTCGTAAGGTACATCATCATTTTGTGTGCCTCTAAAGGAAGAAGTAGCTCAAACTAGAACAAGTCACCGGTTAGAAAGTGCATACCAGTTTCAAAGACACCATGCATGGAAAGAATATGCATCTTGGAATTGATGAGATAGACACTTGGGAGAGGAGACAGCTAAGTAAGACATGACAGCTGCCTTCAAATATATGAAGGACTTAAGGAAGACAGCAAGTCCTAACCCAGCAGCTGGAGGAAGTTCAGTGAGACAGATTTTGGTTCTGTATGTTAAGGTGCTCTCCCACAGTACCAACTGCTTTATGAAGTGAGCATTCCAACTGCAAAAATGTTGACACAGTGGAAGGCTCAAATCTCTATAGAGATGGTTGCCTTTTTGACTAAAAACTTGGATTTGACTAATTTACAGGCCACCTTTCATTTCTGAAAGATGTTGGTACCCTTGATTAGAAGCTGAGGGCTAAAAGTATACGCTTAAAGCATTAACCTAGTGTAAAATAAAATGGGCTTTTCTGTGAGTCATAGCTAAGGTTTACTTAAATTTATTGCTGTATCTTTGGAAAGAAATTTAATGAAAAAAGTTAGAGGGCAACTTCATTAGACTCTTTCTCCCTTAAAGTTTAGTAATGAGATACTACCAAAGCACAACAAATAGTAAAGCCTATGTATGTGTATATTCACCTGATTAATTTATTCTTAAACAAGGGAAGACAGTTTTTGATAAGTTTTGAGGTAAATATTTAGCCTGAAATTGAACCTTGCATTAGTGTCCACTCTCTTGTTTTCTGCTACAGGTCACCACAAAAATCATATTAAGCAGTAATCCAATTATTTAAAAAGAAAGCTGATCATTAAATTTGATGTATAAAACTCATTTTGGATTGAGATTGCTGCGGGAACTGCTAAAGTCAAGTTTACCCTCTACTAATTTTCAAGCTCACTGAACCTGGGGAATGTTAAAAATGTTCGTTTTAGGCCTCATACTTGGATATTCTGACTTTCAAATGTCTAAAGAGAGGCATAGGTGGAAACACTGTGCCTCCTCACACCACCAAGTTTAAAGACAACAAAGTTATAGTAATAAAAATGCAACCAAAACGCAAAATTGAACTGTGCATAAGTCCACCAACAAACCATTCACCAGACCGGTAAGAGGGGCGGAATCGGTGGCTGGTGGAGTGGAGTCATGCAGGAAAAAGCCACAGGACAGACCCAGGTGCTCTCCGGCAGCAGTTGGCAGATCCCAGGTGTGGGGTGGCAATGGGCAGACCCAGTGAGGGTGCAAGGCGGCTGGCTGACTGAGCAGACAAACCAAGCAAAGGAGCAAGCAGTGAGACCACTCAGGCTAGTGCCCTAATGCCAGGAATTAGAGCCTGAAAGCACCAATTGGAAAGACTTTCGGAGTCAAGGTGACAGGAGAGACTGCCAGGCTCAAAGAATTTGTTGGAGAGGCCCACACACCCAGGAGCTGGCACCAGGGGGGGGGGCAGGTTTGCTTGTGGGAAGCAGCAGAGGGGACTGAAATCCGAGAGAGAGCAGAGCAAGCCTCATAGCCCCTATCTGACCCCGCCCCCACATACAGCCTCACAACCCAGCCACTGGGTTGCCCCACCCTGGTGAACACCTAAGGCTCCACCCCTCATACATAACAGGCACAAACAGACCAAAACATTATGGCTCAAGAACAGCTCAAAGCCCCAGAGCCAGTAATTCTAAGCGACCAAGAGATAGCCAGCCTATCAGATGCACAGTTCATAACACTGGTGATCACAGAACTCGTTGATTTTAGTCACAAATTAGAGGAACAAATGAAGGCTAAACTAAGTGAAATGAAGGGGAATGCACAGGAAACCAATAGTGATGGAAAGGAAACTGGGACTCAGATCAAGGGAGTGGACCAGAAAGAAGAAAAAAATGACCAAACAAAAGAAAGAAGAAACAAGAATTCAAAAATAGGAGAGGCTTAGGAACCTCCAGGACACCTTTAAACATCCAAATTATAGGGGTACCAGAAGGGGAAGAGGAAGAGCAACAAGTCGAAAACTTATCTGAACAAATAATAAAGGAGAACTTCCCCAATCTGGCAAAGGAAATAGACTTCCAGGAAATCCAGGAAGCTCAGAGAGTCCCAAAGAAGTTGGACCCAAGAAGGAACACACCAAGGCACATCATAATTACATTAGCCAAGATTAAAATGAAGGAGAGAATCCTAGAAGCAGCAAGAGATAAGGGGACAGTCACCTACAAAGGAGTTCCCATCAGACTGTCAGCTGATTTCTCAAAAGAAACCTTACAGGCAAGAAGGGGCTGGAAAGAAGTATTCCAAGTCATGAAATCCAAAGACCTACAGCCAAGATTGCTTTATCCAGCAAAGCTTTCATTTAGAATGGAAGGACAGATAAAGTGCTTCTCAGATAAGGTCAAGTTCAAGGAGTTCATCATCACCAAGCCCTTATTATATGAAATGCTAAAGGGACTTATATAAGAAAAAGAAGATGAAAAATATTAACAGTGAAAGGACAGCAAACTCACAGTTATTAACAACCACACCTAAAACAAAAGCAAACCAAGAGGACAGCTAGATCAGGAGTGGAACCATAGAAATGAAGAACACATGGAGGGTTAGCAACGGGGGAGTGGGAGGAGGAGAAGGGGGGAGAAGGTACAGAGAATAAGTAGCATAGACGGTAGGTAGAAAATAGGGAGGAGAGCCAGAATAGTATGGGAAATACAGAATGTAAAGAACTGGTGACACATGGACATAAACCAAAGGAGGGGAATGCTGGGGGAGGGGTGTGCAGGGTGGAGGGGAATGAAGGGGGGGGGAATGGGACAACTGTAATGGCATAATCAATAAAATATGTTTTGTTTTTTTTTAAGAGAGGCCAGGACGACATACTTTAGTAAATACCACAGGTCACTTCTGAAGTGAACTACCAATTAACACTTAAACTGTATGTTGGTTGCCTATTGTACAAGTACTAACTAAAATAAAATCTATACAGTAATTTTTTTTTTTTACATTTTGCTGTAATCCAACCAAGTTAATTTGGGAATACTGTACTCCTATGTAGTGAGCATTCATTTACTTTTTTTGCATCCAGTGTTCTAGCACAGAAACCACATTATTTCAACAGTATTTATTAGAGCAGAATATGAGGAACCCTAAATTCATTCCCAAGTATAAAGCAACAAGATGCTTTAAAAAAAAAAACTTAGCTATTTCCTGGGGTTATTTATGATAGATCTTAGATTTCCACTTCAGTTTGTGTGCATAAAAACTGCTAAGGGCAACTATGTGCATTATCAGTTCTATGTACATCAACTGAATTATTTTTATCTAGTCATCCTGTTGTATAAATGCTATAAATCTTGACTTGGACAAGATTTTAATGATATATTTCTTTATCATAAGAATGCATTTTTCAGCTTACAAAGCTAATCCATTACAGATGTTTGCCATCATTTTCCCATAATTATTTAAGTGATTTCTTGAACATATCATAAAATTCACAAAAATAGTCTTTATTGTTTTGTTATGATTTCCTAACTGTTGAAAACTCAAATTCTTGTATAACCCAGTAGCTTACAATACTAGGTTGACACATGCCAAAATACTTTATTTTGGATAGTTAATAAACTATCTTCTAAGGGCAAAATTAATTTTTCATGAGATTTTATCTTTATTTTCATTTTCATGACTTGATAGGCATCTACCACACCACAAATATGTTACTGACATTTTTGATAGAGAAGGTAAGACAAAGTTTTTGTGTCAAAAGTGGTAGTTCCTTTAACAATAATAATTAAGGATACTAGCTGTGGAAAACAGAACCTTCCAGTGTGAATCTGAGCTAGTTTCGAATTTTTATAAGATAATTTGCATTTGTGTGGCTTAGTGGATTGAGCACAGGCCTGTGAACCAAAAGGTCACCAGTTCGATTCCCAGTCAGGGCACAGGCCTGGGTTGTGGGCCAGGTCCCTGGTGCGGTGCAAGTGAGGCAACTGAACGATGTATCTCTCACACACTCTCTCCCCCTCTCTTTAAAATAGCAATTAAGTCTTTAAAAAGAACTTCTAACAAGTGATGTTTTTCTTCCAGGCTAATCTATTCTCTAGTATATACTAAAGATTAGCATTAACACCTGAGAGATCTTTAATCATTTTGGGAGAAATGCATCACATTTCAAGAGTGGTATGATGTCAATAAATGGCAGCATTTGCCATTTATTCTTTATTCTTTATTCTTAAGGATCAGCCTTATTGATACTCATTTATAATAAAAATTAAAACACTGATTATTTTTCAAAAACATACAGCTCAGAAAAGATTACATGTGTCAGTGACATAAATAGTTTCATCTTCTGCATAAAAATAAAGATTTGGGGCAGCCAGCATATTTGGAAGCTACCTTTAAATCTGTTACATTGTGAACATTTATTTTAAGATGTAGTTTTAATTATCATATGTAACAGTTGCATGAAAAGTAAGGCTGTCTTAAAATTTGAGCTGTTAAATATTTCCCCTCTTAAGAGTCAGACATGTTTGATTTTTTATTTTGACTGTTTTTAAATAATTTATTATCTTCAAATTGTTAATATTCTTCAAATATAAAACAGGTTATTGTGAACAATTAAAAATACATGGAACATATCCATGTTCTAACATTCTTAGTAATGGAGAATTACAGAAAGTGAAAGAATAAGAATTATATATATATATATATGTATTATACACACATACACCTTTTCTGAATGAAAATGACACTTTAGTTTTTAAAAGTGCAAGTCATGTTACTCTTCAAAGAAAAGTTATTTCCAGATTTCTCCTTTTAATCTCAAGTTTTATGTCACTTCTGTATTTCACTCTAAAGGGTTTAATATTTGAGTATTAAAGTAGTTGACTGGCACCTTACTATTTGGAGTCCAAATTCAGTCTAATTGTGAGCCAAAATCACATTCCCAGCTTCTCTCTCCATTTGCAATGGCTTACCTAATATGAGCAACAAAATGCAACTTCCTAGATGTACTTGTGTGTTGAATAACATGGAACAGAAAGCTACAGACTTGGCTTAGATCATTTAGAATGGGGTATCCTTTCCATCTTTGAATTCTGTTTTCCTTAGCATTGTGATCAGGATACGACCTTAGTTTTCTCACCCCTATCAAAAGAGAATACTGAAGAAAAGGAAGACTAAGCAGAATAAGGCCTGGGAGGGATGTGATAGCTGTCTTGCCCCCCTGGAGTCTCGTTTATCCTACACAAAATCAGAGGGCACGGTAACAGACGAAAGCAAAACTATTGGAAGTATTAGGTGACTTCCTGGAACTGTGTATTGACTTGTTTTATTAACGCTTGGTACTCCTTGTGTTGACTTCTACTTTGAATTTACTTTGAATTTCTAAAAGCCTCTCTGAAACCGAAATACTATACTTACTTTCTCTCTCTTACATGAAACTACTAATATTTGCTATGCATCTAAAACGGAGCTATTTTCAACACAAGTGATTCAGAGTAAAATTAAGCAGGAGGACCAGATCATATCATTAGCTAATTCCTCTCCTTTACCCACAGTCCCCCATTCATAGCCAGGTTTCATTCATCTTTATGATAAACTCATAAAGATGAATTTATCAAGCCTAACTATACTTAAATATAAGTATATAAGCACATTTTAAATCCATTTGTATTACCTACACTTCTTTTTTTTTAAATATTTTATTTATTTTCTTTAGAAGGGGAGGAGAGAGGAAGAGAAATGTCAATGTATGGTTGCTTCTTGTGCATCCCCTGCTGGGAACTAGCCCCTGCTGGGAACTGGCCTGCAACCCAGGCATGTGCCCTGACTGGGCACATGACCGCAATCATGTGGTTCGCAGGCCCGGGCTCAACCCACTGAGCTACACCAGCCAGGTTACCTACACTTCTTATTTACTAAATGCATTTGTTAGACATTGCATAGTACCACAGAAAAAAAGTGGGTATTATAATGTCACTGTCAGTATGTGTGCAGCCTTAGAAAAGTTGCTGGATATCTCATTCCCTCTTCATCTCATGAGAACAATAAATTAGGGTATTTGTTTATATTAGGTGTTCAGGTCAATTTCACCACACACACACTCTCCCTGTCAGCCATTGTACCAGGAAGTGCTCTCCATATCTGAGAATTATTTAAAGGCCTTTAACTGGACTAGGTGCTCTTGGGTAGTAGTAATACACAAGTTTTGGAAGAACATGGCAAGAACAAAAATCAACTTGGAGTAAAAGTCCTGGAATATTAAAACTATCTTTTTGTCCAATCCTCTTGTATGAGGAGGAAACAATCTAAGAACTTCAATTATTTGTCTTGTATTAAACTATTTATTGTTAATGCTCAGACCAAAACCTCTTAGCTTCTTGCTTTCTAATTCCAAAGCTGATATCCCTTTTACTAGATGTGTGTACATGTGGCATGTGTACGTGTCTTCCATAGAGGTTCACTTCCATGAACATGAAAGACTAACCTAACAGGTGGTGAGAATTTAGGAAATATAGCCAGCCCCAGTATTAATGAATTTAGTAATAAGAAGTGATTACCTCTGCTTTCTGCTTTTCTTTCTCAATTGTAAACATAAAGGCTGTATGCAAAACAAATCTGAATATGTATTCCCATTTGAGGACATGTTCATTGATTTTTTTAGAGAGAGAGGAAGGGAGAGAGAAATACATCGATGTGAGAGAAAAAACATTGCACGGTTGCGTCCTATACGCACCCCAACTGAGGGGTCAAACCTGCAATGTAGGTACATGGGGATCGGGGATCGAACCCCCCACCAAGGGAATCAAACTGGTGGCCTTTTGGTGTAACAATCAATGCTCCAACTAACTGAGCCACATAAAAAACTAAATATTTTTATTAATCATTCTTCACAATTTCAAAAAAAGACTTTAGAAACTTCCTTTCCTGCTTAAATTGGAGATAGGTGATATTTAAGATCCCTTTCTCTTTTGATTATAAATATCTAGAAATAGTAAGTGTTCTTATTAATAATTATGTACTCAATGTAATAAGGTATATGGACAGAAAAAATTTTAATTAGAAGAAATACTGGCCATATAGGACATTTATTTCCAATTCAAAATTCTGAGACTAATAACATTTAACATTTACAATGAAGCATGACAAGAAAGTTAATTTTCTGATATCACTAAAGTGGAAATGATTTAGTACAACTGTAAACAGTTTGAAGTTAAGGCCAAATGAAAAGGAAATTTAATTTTGTGACAGCTACAAAACCTATAATTACATAAACAGTGAAAAAGAAAAGACTGACATTTTTCTATAAGGTTTTCTTTGTTGAATCACTCATGCTTTCATTTATTTTTATCTCAGGAGTCTGGTTGCAAATGTCTAAAATCTATCCAGAATGTAAATTCCAATCAGAAAAGGTGATGAAACAATATTAATTTTCTCCCTTATGTATTTTAGCTATTGAAGTGTACAGTAGCAGATTGTTATTGAAAAACTTCACAATGTGCCAGTTTTTAGAAGTGTATAAACATTTTCCCAATGTGTTCTAAATTCTCTTCTAAGGTTACCAAAGTCCTCCTTATGATAATCCTTTTTAGAATTCTTTTATGAGGGTTTATATACATATGAAATTGTATAATATATTGCAACTTTAACATCAGTCACAGGACTTGTGAAGAATATTGATCATGAAAACAAATTATAAATAACAATGGTTTTAATGTTCTTGCTTAGATGGGTCTTTTTCTTTTTAAAAAATTTTCAAAAACTTGATTTTAAAGAGAAAGGAAGGGAGAGAGAAACACTGATTTGTTGTTTCACTTATTTATGCATTCATTGGTTGCTTCCTGTATGTGCCCTGACAGGGGAATTGAACTCACATCCTTGGCATATCAGGACAATGCTCTAACCAAGCTACCCAGCCAGGGTTAGAGAGGTCTTTTTCTTTTAAAAAGAATTCCATCAAGGCGTGGCCATGATTCTCCTGAAAACATTGTTACGCACAGTGATGTACATCAAATAATCAGTCTGGTTCTGAGTATTACATTTTTCATTTGCGGAAAATTATACAAAGGACTGTGTGTGTGTGTGTGTGTGCGCGCTGCCTCTGCCCTCCACAGGAAACAAGATGCTAAAAGTCTTTAGAGAGAAGATCCCTGGGATTCTTACTACTATTTTAACTTAATTAATGGTGACCTGTTTCAGAAACTGAGGGGCTGACATACTCAATCTTCCTAGGCTGTGTGATAAAGTAGCCCCACCTCAAGTAAATGAAGCTAATAACAAACACGGTGTTGTATTAAGGTAAAATAAAAACTGACCTAATTTGGGAAGTCTTTTGATATGTTTGACTTTCAGTAAGAAAGATGATAATGATAATGAAAGAGTTTAGAAGATAAGCCAGCTAATTTAAAAATAGGAAATAAGAAAAGGAAATGTTTAAAGAACAGAAGACTAGATGACAACAGTTTCTTCAAATACTTTAGGAATCATTATAAGGAAGGAAAGTAAAGAAGAACTCAAAAAATGGATTTGAAAAGCCCTTGAATACTTAGGTTAAATTAAGACAGAATTTTTCTGGTTTTTTTTTTAGACTTAGAAAACCATCTTTGATAAAGAGGGTTCATTCACAGAATCCTTCAGGCTCTGAAATCAGTGAAAAATTAATCATATTCACTGAATTATTTTTAGACATACCCCATCCCTGTGTTTTATGAGCACTAATAGTACTTAACTTTGCCTCAATGTTAAGTTACTCAGTATAGCAAGCTAGAGTAATCAGACCTCACCACTTCCTCATATCCAGACTGGCTTTAGCCTTCTTAAAAAGGGAGATCATTATAACCTGCAGTAAGAAAGAGATTCAGACTGCAGAAATATCTCAGGTTAAGCTGTTTCAACTATTAAACTCACCTTTCAGGTAACATAATCATTAATAAATTGTCTTTATGCCAACAGAAAGGGAATAGAATGATATAATCCCTAGGTAAAAAAAGAAGGAAACCTACTCTCAAAATATGAAAGGTATTAAGGTAAAAAATTTTACTGATTTGAAAAATTTCTAAACCCCGCATCTTCTTAATTTATAGAGAAGAAACACTTAGGGTCTTCCTGTAATTAAATCTTCTTTGCCCCTTGTTTGGAAATACTGTTACCTACCACATAGAGCAGTGATTTTCAACCAGTACGCCACAAGAATTTTTAAACATGCAACACCTATTTGGTCAGGGACACTGACCTCTTTTCCCTTAGATTGTCAAATAAATAAAATGACAACAGTAAATACAATAGCTGTCCAGTGTGAATGCATCAAAATATACCTGTTTTTTGTCAGATCGGCAAAAAATGTATATTTCGTGTCCTGCAGAATTTTAGTAATTAGTTTGTGTACCCTGAAACAAAAAAAGGTTGAAAATTGCTGTAATACGGAAATGTAGAAGTAACAGAACTGCAACTGAAAGGTACTGAACACCAGTTAAGTAACATTTGAAATCCAAGGAAGAAGGGTCAAGTTTTCCATGATTGGGTGTTTCCATACTCATCAGGGACATAACTGATTCAAGAGTATATTAATTTAGGCCTTGCAAATCAAGAAAAAGATTATGTTTGTATATTTTGCAAGGAAGTGAACATTTTAACTCTTTTAAACGTAGGTCGAAAAAGTTCTCGAGTTTGATATTAGGATAGAAGTGTGGTTAGGGAAAAAAATTTTTTTTAAGTCATGAATATTGGCCGCTGGTAGGCACGGGGAGTTAGGGGGGCGAGGGATGCAATGAGAAGAATTAAGAGCAAAACGCAGCTGTAGGTAGAAACGGTACCTGTCCCAAAGTGGGTCTGCACGCCGCTAACGCCTTGCACATTGCTCGTGGAAAGCTCATCTACAAGTCCCAGGGTGGGCCAAGAGTGGCAAAAAAAAAAACAACAAAAAACAAAAAAACCCTCCTAAGGAGGGAAACAGAATTGGAAAGGGTTCTGTTCTCCGGAGTCCCGGAGCGAGGGGGAAGGTCCTAATGGGGAAAGTAGTGTTTCCTTCTAGGGCTTCCAAGCTTCTTCACCAGTTTTCCTCCGTCCGGAATCAGTCAGTCCCAGCCTTGGGGCAAATCGAGCTGGGGTTGACCAGCTGCGGGAGACCTAAGTTCCTGCGAGTACACCCAGGTGGCGTTGCCAGTCGTAGGCCCTTGCCCCTACGCGGGTAGCCTGCACAGCAAACCCTGCCTGATTGAGCCTCTTCCACTCCGATCTTGCAGCCCGTGGGGCCGCGGGGGCACCGGCTTCCGGCCCCGACGGTTAGGAGCTGCAGGACCCTGCAGCTGGACCGTTACCGCGCTCGCTGAGGGGGTGTGGGATGGGCAGGGAGGAGGGGTGCAGCGAGGTCACGCCCCTCACCCCGCCGCGTGCCCGCTAGTAGCACGGGTACTGGTGGCAGAGTCTTCGCCCCTGCGCGCCCCAGAGCGTGCCGCTCGCGGGGTCCTCAACCCCAGTCTTCCGGTCCCGGCTGCCGGTTCCCCTGTCAGTGCCCGCTGCTTGGCCGCTGGCTCACTCTCTCGGTTGGATGACCATCCCGATTTGGAGTTCAAGATTCCCGCTGCTCCGCTCGCACTACGCCTTCTCACTGTTTGCTTTCTTTTTTAGCTTAAAAAAAAAATAACTTTCGCTCCAGTTATGCTACATTGAACCTAGGCTTCTTCTCGGACGTCCCTCCAAGGGGATTTAACGAGGATCCCAGCACCTGCCGCGATCGTCGGTGTTCGCCCCGCTTACCCGTTTAGCCCAACCGAGACGCCCCGGGCGGGGCGGGGCAGGAGGGCTGGGTCCGGGGTGGGAGGGGCTGGGCGGAGCCGCCTCTGGTTCCGGGGTTAACCCCGGCTCGCTGCAGCCCAGCCGCTGCAGCCTTCTGGGCAGGTGCCGGGCGAGTTCGCGGAAAAGCGGCACCCGGGCGATGGAGACAGGGAGACTCTGGGCGAGAGGAGGCTGGGTGGGGGAGGCGGAGAAAGCGCGCGGGCGGAGGCTGGCAGGGGGCGCTGGAGGCAGGAGCCGCCGGCGCGCTCCTCGCGCCCGAGGGTGCAGGAGGCAGTGAGCCGCGGCAGCACCCCGAGCCTCAGGGGCAAGGGCGCCGGCGGGGCTAGGGGGTGGGGGCGCTGCCGCCTCCCGGGGTGTCACCGGCCTCCGCCCCTTTGTTCTCGCGCGCTCCCCCAGGCCGCCCACTCCCCTGCTGTCGCGCGGCGGCGGTGGCGGCGGCTCCTCCCGCCCGAGGCAGTGGGGCTCGGCGCCGGGGGCGGGGGTGGGCGGGAGGAGCGCGCCAGCCTCTGGGAGTGGGGGGCGATGGCGAAGCTCCGGGTGGCTTACGAGTACACGGAAGCCGAGGACAAAAGCATCCGGCTCGGTTTGTTTCTCATCATCTCCGGTGTCGTGTTGCTCTTTATCTTCGGCTTTTGCTGGCTCAGCCCCGCGCTGCAGGATCTGCAAGCCACGGCGGCCAACTGCACGGTGCTGTCGGTGCAGCAGATCGGCGAGGTGTTCGAGTGCACCTTCACCTGTGGCGCCGACTGTAGGGGCACATCGCAATACCCCTGCGTCCAGGTCTACGTGAACAACTCGGAGTCCAACTCCAGGGCGCTGCTGCACAGCGACGAGCACCAGCTCCTGACCAACCCCAAGGTAAGGACGCCCGGCGAAGGATGCTGCGCTCCCGCGGAGGTCTTGAGGATAGAGGAGCCTCGGTGGTAGACCCCGCGCTGGCTGGGCTGGGAGTATGCTAGGGTTACTAGGAGGAGACAAGGCGTCAGAGGCTGTATGCAAACCTGCAGAAAGTACTTTGGGGATCATCGGGCCGGTCCTTTAGGTGAATTCGTGTGCGGAGACCCGTTACGCCCTGAGGATTTCTTTACACACTTGTTTTGCCTGACCTCAGATTTTGAGGCCTTGGCCCAGGTCTGGTCCGATGCATACGGGATGGGCTTTGGAGAAATTCAAGGAGCGTAGAGTTAACTTTTCCTGCGATCAGAGCCAGTTTCGTAGCAGAGATCCACCTACTCTGGTCAAGGTCCGAGCAGCCCCTTGAAAGGTGTTAGGAGGGCTCCTTACCTTTTAACTCCAGACAAACGTTTTTAAGTTGGGGTCCAAACATGAGCTTTTGGAGGTTGACAAATGATGTAAAATAAAATCTGAAATTCTGCGTAGGTCCTTTGGGACAGAGGATTCTCAGTTTTCATGAAATAGCTTCCCAAAAAGGTCTAGGAGACTAATGACTTAATGTATCTGGGGGACAATTGGGAGCCGTTTGGAGAGCGGTAAATTTTACTGGAAAAAAAAAAAAAGAAAGAAACCCCTCCGTAAAATGCACCAATATTCCTTTCCTGGCCACTTTTTTCGTTCTCTCAAGGAAAAAAATAAAAATAAAAAACCAACCTGGTTAGGACCCGAGGGAGGGAGAGCAGAGAGAGGAAGGCTCAGAAAACGGTTCCCAGTGGAGAAAAAAAACTTATAAAAAGCAGTGTCCTCAGTGTGTGAACTAATTGAGCTTTGTGGTACACCTGGCTCTGTGAGAAGGACCTTCTTTCTTCTTAGTCTCACTATTCTTGTTGCTTACCTATCAAAGTGAAGGTGTGCTTCTTCTTGAAAGTTACTGATGTTTTCCGCCAGTAACTGTGCTTCAAGATCAAGGGGGGCCCCCACAACTGGGGGCTGTGCTTCAAGATCAAGGAGGAAAGAGTCGAAAAAGGAATCAATGTTGTGTACACAGGAGAACTTTGCAAAATGTGACAAGAATAATTATATCAACCCAAAAGAAAAAATGTCCACATTAATACTGTTGAAGTATTTAAAATAAGTTTACCATTTCCCTACAGCAGAACTCCTGATCTTGGGTTCTAAACAGTAAATTCTTAAATTTGAGAAATGTTTTTAAAAAGAGTTCTTTTTAAAAAAATTATAACTCATCTTTGAAAAAGAAGATGCTCCTGCTGACAAATAAATATTCATTTACTTTAAAAAATGAAGATAATATATAAGCAGTAAACATACACACAATCTAGATAAAGTATAATGTTCAAAGTCTTGAAGAAACAATAATGTTTCAAAGACAAGTGTAAGTTAATCTACTTAATGCTTAGGAATTTCAAAAGAAACATCAGGGTTTTAGAAACATCACCCTTTTAAAAAAAGATTTAACCATTAATATAAAAGAAAGCTGCCAAGAAGTAATGATGACTTAGAAATTAAATGGTAGTATATCATTTAGGAGGTGGTATTAAAAATTGATGAAACATTGCTAATTTAAGATAGTGGTTCAGTCACTAATAAACTGCAGGCACGTATATGAGTAAATGGCTCATCTCTAATCAAGACATTGAAAAGTCAGAATTTACTTCCAAAAGGCTGTTTCCCAGTTTTGAAGGATCTGGCAGGGGAAGTAAATTGGGATCATTAGATATAGATTTTCAAGTGATTTGGATGCAGTCATAATGCTTTATGTAATACTCCAATTTTCTTTATTACTTTTTGTTACAAAAAATCTGTTTTTTTCCAGTGCCAGTTCAGATCCTAGCAACCATTGTTTTGAAGACATATCTGGACAAAATAACATGCTATAAAGTTATTCAAGAAAAGACAGAACTGAAGAAAGATCTGTTTTTGTTACTGGAAATAATGAATAACATCCCAGTTTAGCCAAGGTTCCCTCAGCCAAAGCAGTATATATCTGTTTATCCAAATTGTAATTGCTTTGTAGCATTTATAGAATGTAAGTTTGTTCTTTTACAGTAATCATTCTACTTTTGGGCAATTTAAATGCTCAATTTGGAAATTCTCATAAGCATTAGTGATGGAAATATTCAATGTGACTAAAACACTGTGTCGGAATCCAGTATGTAAGCAGAATGTTTCCATAGTGCCTGTGCTGTGAGGCAATACCCATCGCCCATCCCTCTTGCATTTTGGCTGCCTACTTGTCTTTTTTTCTTACCTTACCTCTTTATTGAAGGCGCATTTCTCACCCATTCCCTTGTTATGGAATGTCTGGGTTCCCTACATGCATGGATCCTAATCACCCAACGTTCTCTTCTTCATGACCCACTACCACAAGAAACTGTAGGAAATCACTTCACAGAAAAAGGAGAACAAGGATTTTCTCCCCCCTTTGATTTTGCTGTTTTTAATTACAGTGCAAGACAGGGAAAGGGGGAAATGTTGCAATATACTTGTATAACTTCTTAAGCCATAGACTACTAAAGAAGGTAGTGTGTCTGAATTTGATCTTTGACTAATAATTTCTTTAAGATATCTTTGAGTCCTGTTCAACCTGTTTATGTTTTGAATCATATTCTTAGTATCTAGTAATCACTATATCCAGTCATGTAATATAGTATTCAAGTCAACTAATTAGACACAAGGCAATGATGTGCTCCGTGAAGTCACCATAGTAGGTCTAAGTTTGGCATCAGCCTCCTCTTGCTGCTATTCCCATCACGGCATTACTTCTTTGTGACTTGTAGACTTTGATCCTTAACTCTAACTGCACTTTAGAATCACTGGGGGAAATTTAAAGAGAAATTCTCTTGCCTGGGTCCAGCCCTCAGAGATTGAGACTTGGTCTCGAGTGGGTTGGGGGCATTCATGTTTTTTAAACAGTTCTGGAAGTGATTTTATGTGTAGAAGGAGTCAAAATCACTGGCTTAGAAAATGTACTTACCTATTTTGCAAGAAAAGTAAAATAACCAAAAGGATTCATCATGATTAATGTTTGTGTTTTTAGGTCAAAAGATGTTACCAATGCTACTGAATAGAATAAAAGGAGGGACTCGAAATTCTAAAGGACTAGAGAAAGTCACTTAAAATTACAGTTCATTCTTGAACAGCACGGTTCAAAATGAATGGGTCCATTTACGTGTGGATTTTTTTCAATAAATATAGTAATTGTATTTTCTCTTCCTTATGATTTTCATAATAACATTTTCTTTTCTCTAGCTTACTTTCTTGCAAGAATACAGTACACATAATCAAGTGTTTATGTTACTGGTAAGGCTTCCAGTCAACAGCAGGCTAGTAGTCAAGTTTTGGGGGAGTCAAATGTTATACATAGATTTCCCTTTTTAATTTTCAAGAGATTGTGGAAGACAGTAACAAAGGGGCATGCGCCAAAAATCCACACCCAGGGACATGCTCATTAATTTTAGAGAGAGAGGAAGGGAGAGAGAGTGTGAGAGAGACACATCTATGGGAAACGTCAATAGGTTGCCTCCCATATGTGCCCTGATCAAAGATCAAACCTGCAATCTAACTAGGTGCCCTGACTGGCAATCGAACCTACAGCCTTTTTTTGGTGTACAGGACGGTGCTCCAAACCAACTGAGCCACCCAGCCAGGGCTATACCCGGATTTTTGACTATGCAGAGTGTTGGTGCCCCAATCCCATGTTATTGAAAGATCAAGTGTAGTGTAGAAATGATAGTTTTGTTTTTATTTTTTTAATATTTTATTTATTTTTAGAGAGGGGAAGGGAGGGAGAACGAGAGGGAGAGAAACATCAACGTGTGGTTGCCTGTCATGCACTCCCTACTGGGGACCTGGCCCACAACCCAGGCATGTGCTCCAACTGGGAATCGAACCAGCGACCCTTTGGTTAGCAGGCCGACAACACTCAATCCACTGAGCTACACCAGCCAGGGCTAGAAATGGTAATTTTAAATTGATTAAGTATAAATTAAATGAACTTAACGCAGTTCCAGACATTTGCTTTTGCATCAATATATACATTTGGTGGCAAAGGAAAGGTGAATTTTTAAAACCAGCCTCTTATATGTGGAACGAAGGAGAGTGGATGATTAGAAACTATATATTTCATTTTTTGCTTTGAGTCTTTGCTTTCTCTGATGTGAAAGACCTAGAAACAAAGGACAAAAGTCTGTCTGAGGAACCAGTACTATAAAAGTGAGAGAAGTGCATTGATGAGAAGGAAAACTTGGGGGGAATTAGCAGAGGCTTTAAACTTTAAGCATAGCCACTGACTTGGTGTACCCAGCTGGAGGGCATTGCGGTTTGCGGGCAGCTTTTTGGTGTTCTTCCATCCATGTGGGAGTGTCCCGCCCCTCCCTGCCACAGACAGTCCCGGGATGGACGGTGTATCCCAGTACGGTTCATGGTTCATTTCGTAACTCCATCCTTGAAGCAAATGCTCAGTGCGATACGCTTTGAGCTCTGTGGGAGTCTGCCATCTCGAAACTAAGTAGTAAAAGGCTAAGCTGAATCATGACAACTTCTCTACAGTCTTTGTTTCTCCGTGAAAACATGGCTTTTATAGTTTTTCCTCGGATGACGACATTAAGTAGTTTTTAGTAAGTAAATAAAATTCAATTCTTACACATCTATTATGATCAAAGAACTGGGCAAGAAACAGGAGGACATACAAAAATGAGTTCCGTCACTAACAAATACGTGTTGGATACCTACTCTGTGAAATGAATGCTTCTAGGTTCAGGCACTGGGATAGAGATCAATAGAAAGCCTCTCCATCATGCAGTTCACATTTCGGTGCAGGGTGACAGACAAGAAGTAGGTTTATAACGTAATGTCATGTAAGGATACATATGTAAAGCAAATTCAAGCAGCATAAGGGTATAGACAATGATGGAAGAAGCAAGGACTGCTGTTTGCATTGGTTGGGCAGGGAAGCTGTCTCTGATGGAGTGACATTTGCACAGAGACCTAAGGAACCTAAGGAGATGAGCAGAGCTCTAAAGAACCTGAAGGAATGAGTCATGAGGATGAGTTCCACAGGCTGAGGGAACAGCCAGTGCAAAGGCCCTGAGGCAAGTGACTGCCAGGCTTGTGTGAGGAACTGTGAAGTAGGACCACAGGGAGCAAACTGGAAATTAGGGCCTTACAAAATATGTTGGCAAACTAACATTAAGCAGGATGGAGATATAGTTGGACTTAGATTTTAAAAATATATACTGTATTTTTTGGACTATAAGACGCACCCCCCCCCACCCATTATTCCTCCCCTGCCCTAATTTGGGAGGAATAATGGTTGTTAATGCCGCTGTTGAGTTCTATTTACATTTACATTGGTGAAATATCATGTTATTTATGTTATTAAATATTTTACCACATTTTTTGCTTCAAATTTTTCCCATTTTCCTCCTCTAAAACCCAGATGCATCTTATGGTCTGAAAAATACAGTAAATGATTCCTCTGGCTGCTGAGTTGAGAACAGAATTTGTGTATGTATGCATGTAATGCACATATGTTCACACATGAGTATGTGCACATGTCACTTGTGCAGGTGAGAGATGCAGAGGCAAGACTGGCAACAGGGAGTCCGGAAGCACCGGGAAAAGATGACGGTGAGTTAGATCGGGGGTAGTCGGTGAAGTTCACTAATGGATTACATGTAAGGAATGAAGCTAAGAGGAGGTGGCGATGAGTCCTAAGGCCTGTGACAAGCACAGCTTGGTGAAGGGAGGTGTTTTTGCTGGATGGGAAAACTAGAGGAGAGTAGGTTTGGAGGCGCATGGCTGGAAAGTAAGCATTGGGGTTTAGGTATGCCTAATGTACCTACAAGTGTGGGTGAATTCATGAGGTTCCTCCCTCGTGAGATCACTATATAACATATAGGAAACACAGATAACCATCAAACAAGGTACAATGTCAAGTTCTACAGGCAGGTACGAAGAGTATGATATGCACATCTAGACAGGAAATGTTAGGGGTCCAGACAGCTTCATGAGGAATGAAACATTTGCATGGTTTTGAGAATGAGCAGAATTTTCATCTTGGCAGGAAAAGTGGGGGGGGGTGGGTAGGAAGAGAACATCGAGGAAGAGGAAATGCCAGAAGTGAAGCTGTGGTCTTTGTGAGGATGGGGTGTTTGGCGGGGGCGGGGGGGGGGGATCAGCAGGTAAGACTGGTGTGGGCACAAAGAGCAGAGTTTGGGGGGTAAGGCAGGAGGGTGAATTGCAGTCAATAGTGCAGAAGCCCTCGACAGCCAGGATGGGTTTGGTGGGCACTGCGAAGCCGCGGTGGGAAGAATAAGGTTCTCCTGCCTCCTGCCTCCTGCCTGCTGCCCAAGGTGTTTACATCCTAATCACCGGAACCTGTGACAAGGCTATGTGGCAAAGGGGAATTAAAGTTGCCCATGGAGTTAAGGTTGCTAATCAGTTGATGTTAAATTAGGGACATTATCCTGGTGGGTCCAGTGTAATCACAAGGCTCCTTAAATGTGCCAGAGAAGAGTCGTGTGATTTGAGAAAGACTCAGTGGGCCATTGCTAGTTTTGAATACAGAGGGGGCCGTGAGCCAGCAGTGCAGGCAGCTGCCATTTCTAAGGAAGCCAGAAAAGGCAAGAAAATGGGTTCTCCCTTGCAGCCCCCAGAAAAGAATGCAGTCCGGCTGGGGGTGGTTTTAGCCTCGTGAGGCCCACTTACGTCTGAGTTCTTACCCCCAGAATTTGAAATAATAAATCTGTATTGTTTTAAGCCACTAAGTTTGTTGCAGCAGCAATAGGAAATCGTAGGGAAGCCATGAAAGATTTTGAGAAAGTGAGTAATATGATTGGGTATCTCAGGACTCGGTCAGAATGTGTTAATGATCCGTCGGTACTTATCCGTCGGTATTACGGCTCTTCAGACACAGTCGGATCTGCAGACTTCGGAGGCCCTCCTGTCTGAGGTCACTCATCACTGTCCTCCCTGACCTCCATCTGACCTCCCTTTGTGGATATCATTTCTGAAGGTCTCAATTATTTGTAAGATACCTTCAAATCATGTGTTTTAAACGCTAACCAGACACTTTTTACTTTGACAGAAGTGATTTGTGATGTTACGATATATTTTAGCAAGAATTTGGAGAAAATGCATTTATTTTATCATGGACTTGTTCTGAACCGCTCATCTGACTGACGCCGTGGACCTCCTGGACTTCCAAACCTAGTGTGATGTCCACTCATTGGTTACAGTCTAACTGTGACAGCCGCAGATAGTGACATTGTATCTCATTAGAGAAAATTAACTCCTAAATCCTAAAAGTTTAATCCACTTTTTTCTTTGTAATAAATATATTTATATAATTGTTTATATCAGGACAACAGTATTTTAAAACAGTTTTTGAGAACAGAAAACCAAACAATAATACTGCTCAGTGGAAGCTAAATCTTTGATTCTGATCATAATTACCTAATGTTTTCTCTATTACAAGGGTAAAAATGACAACCCAATTCATCTTTATGTCTCCAAAACATGCTTCTACTCTGGAATCTTTTGTTTCTATCGATGATACCATCATTCTCTCATATTACTACTTTTTTTAAAGTTTCACTGCCACTATCCTAGTCCAGGCCATTATTTTTCGCTTCAATTATTACAGTATGATTTTGCTAATCTCCTTATATCTGGTCTATTTCTTCCTCTAAGAGAGTAGTTCTCAAAGTGCACTCACTGGACCAGCAGCATCGGTGTCATCTGTGAACTTGTTAGAAATGCATGTTCTCAAGTCCCACGTTAGACCCACCAGATCAGAAGCTCCACTCCAGTTTCTGAGTTAGAAGTTCTTTCTTGGAGTTCAAGAATATAAACAGTAAAAGTGTATAACTACCAAGCTAATACAGCCAGAAAAAAAAAAGGCCATCCAAAAAACAAAAAAAGGCAAAAAAATAGAGAGAAAGGAATGTAGACAGATAGAACAAATAAAAAATACTAATAAGATAAATTTAAACCCAGATTTTGAAGTAATTATATTAAGTGTAAATGGACTAACTCTTCTATTTAGAAGGTAGAGATTGCAGACTGGGGAAAAAAACACAAACCCAAATGCATGTTGTTTTCAAGAGTCGCACATAAAACATAGGACAGATAAAGGTTGAAAGTTAAAAGATTAAAAAAATGCACACTGTGCAAATGCTATCAAAAATACATTAAAAAGAAAGAAAAGCTGTAGTACCTGTGTTATATGAAACACAATAGACTTTGAAGTAAAAAAAGTGTGTTACTAAAGATAAAAAGGGATATTTCATAACTATAAAAAAGTTAATTCAGCAGAGTATCACAATTCTATATTGATATGTACCTAAAAAATGGAACCTTAAAATATGTAAAAAAAATTAAAGCAGCTCAAAGGAGAAATATATAAGTTTATCAGGATGAGAGAGTTTAACACACTTCTATTGGAGATTGATATACAGTCGTACAAGAGTAATGGCAGTACATACCTAACAGAACTGAATAACATATTTAACAACTGACCCAGCTGACATGTATAAATTAGGTGCCCAGGTAACATTTACAAAAACTGATCATGTTCTGAGCCACAAGGCAAATCTCAACAAATTTCAAAGTGGTGAAATAATAAAGATTATATCCTCAGTGAAATTACAATAGAAATTATTAAATTTTACTGAAAGACAAGATACAGGAAATTCATCAAGGAAAGAATTAACTTTTGAATAAATGGTGCTTGAAGGATTATTTCTTCGTAAAAAATAAATTTGATACTTTACATTCATAACAATAAATTCCAAATGGAAAAGAAACCTAAGTGTGAAAAGGGAACTGTGAAACTTGTAGGAGACAGCACATTCTTATGACATAGGCTTAAGAAATATTTTCTTAAATGAGGCTTAAGGAACAAATCATAACAGGAAAAAGACTGATACCTTTGAGTACATTAAAGTAACAATCTCTATATGAATGAAATTATTGTAAACAGTGGAAATGTAAGCCACAGAGTAATACAAGATAGTGGCAAAATAAGTAATCAACAAACAATTATTCAGCATTTATGAAAATGTCTACAAATTCTTGTGAAAATGACATGATATAATGGGGAAATGAGCAAAGGATGTGTACAAGCAATTCCTAAGAGAAACTCAAATGGCTAATAAATGTGAAGTGACACTCAATCCCAACAATCTCAGGGGAATTGAAGTGACAACAATAATGGAATACTATTCACAACCATTCACAACTATTCACAACCATTAGTGGCAAAACTTAATATGTTTCATGAGACCAAGTGTGGGTAAAGATTCAAGGAATGGTAAGGCTGACTCTGCCGCAAGATTCGTTCACCCCCTTAGGAAAATAATCAAACACACTGTGTGTAACTGAAGCTGTGCCACCTGGCAACTGAGTGATTTCAATATGGGTACCCTAAACAAACCTCTTACACATGTCCAAGGATACATGAGAATTTTTATTGCAGAACTGTTTGTAGCAGTGAAAAGTACAAATGACCTAATAGATTTGATTAAAACCCTGGATGGGATGCTTTAACAGGAACCTGATAACAGTGACCTAACCAGAGCAGGTACTAGTTTTATTTTTTTCCTTTCATAAATGCCTGAGCTTGTAAGCAGTTTGCAGAGCTGTGCCATTCTGACTAGGAAGGTCATCCAAAGACCCACGTTCCTGCTGCCTTGTTGCTTTACCATCCCTTAACGTGTTTTTCCTAAGTTGATCATGTCTGTATTTTAGGTGGTAGGGAGGGGGAAAGGAGAACACAGAAGGCAGGTAGCTTCCTTTTATAAAAAAGAAAATACTGAGAGATCATTCACATATACAGTTTTCCTTTTAACATGCATATTTTTAGTACATTCACAATGTTTTACAATCATTGTCTGATTCCAGAATATTTTTGTCACTCCCGAGAGAAATATCATGTATTACTAGTACTCACTCCACACTCCTTCAACTTGGTTGTGGTATATAATACTTTTTGTATGTTCCTAGGTTTGGTTTACTAGCATTTTGGTGGGGATTTTTACATCTGTGTTCATAGGTATGTTGGTTTGTAGTTTTCTTATGGTATCTTTGTTTTGGGGATCACGGTAATAACATAAGTTGGGAAGTGTTCCCCCCCTCTTTCTTATACCATGATTGAAAGGGATGTATTCCAGGAATGGAAGGTTAGTTCAAATGCTAAAATCAATCAATGCAATACATCATGTGACTAGACTAAAACACAGAATCATATGGTTATCTCAGTGGATGCAGAAAAAATATTTGACAAAATCTTTTCATGATTTTAAAAAAATCAATACTCTAGGAATAGAAGGGAACTTTCTCAACCTGAAAGAGGGCAACTGTGAAAAACCCACAGCTAGTATTATACTTAATGATGACAGACTGAAAGCTTTCCCCCTAAAATTAGGCACAAGATGAGGATACCTGCTCTGGCCACTCTCATTCAACATTGTACTGGAGGTTATAAATAGGGCAATTAGGCAAAGAAAAAAAAGAGAGAGAGAGAGAGAGAGGGAGGAGAGCCAAATTGGAAGAGAGAAATAAAGCTATTCTTGTTCACAAATAACGTGATCCTGTATGTAGAAACTTCTAAAGAATACAGCCCCCAGAAAAACCCCCACCTATCAGAGTTAACACTTTCAGCAAAGGTTGCAGAATACAAGATCAACATAAAAAATTATTGTATTTTATACACTAGCAATAAACGATCATATTAAGAACACAATTCTACTTGCAAGAGTATCAAAAAATAAAATATTTAGGAATAAATTTCACAAATTTAACCAAAGAGCATAAGACTTATAACCTGAAAACTATAAAACACTATTAAAAGAAATTTTAAAAACCTAAATAAGTGAGAAGATATTCTTTGTGGATTAGAAGTCTTCGACTGCAAATATGGCCAACACAACCCAAACTGATCTACAGATTCTTCTTTTTTTATGCAGAGGTAGGTTATTTTTTAAAAAAATTATTGATTGATTTTAGAGAGAGAGGAAGGGAGAGAAATAGAGAAACATCAATTTGCCATTCTTGATGAATGCACTCATTTGTGCGTTCATCAGTTGATTCGTGTATGTGCCCTGACCAGGGATCAAACCCACAATCTTGGTGTATTGAGAAGACACTAACCAACTGAGGTGCCTGGCTAAGGCAGATCTACAGATTCTTTATAATTCCCATCAAAAACTCAAAAGGTTTTTTTTGCAGAAATTGACAAGCAGACCCTGAAATTCATACAGAAATGCAAAAGACCCATGATAGCCAAAACAATATTGAAAAAAGAGAACAAAATTGGAAGACATACTTTCCAATTTTAAAACTTACTAGAAAGCCACAGTAGTAAAGACTGAGAGGTACTGGCATACGGATACACATAACAGTCTATGGAACAGAATTGAGAGTCCAGAAATAAGCCGATAATGCTTGAAAAGCTATATTCAAATGCGAAGAATGAAATTGGACTTCTACTTCATGCTGTATACAAAAACTAACTCAAAATGGATCAGAAAGCTAAATATAAATATAAGAGCTAAAACTATAAAGCTCTCGGAATAAACATAGATGTAAATTTTTATAACTTTGAATTAGACACAGTTTCTTAACTAGGACATAAAAACAAGCAACCAAAGGAAAAATAAGCAAGTGGACTTAAAACTTAAAAACAAATTTGTGCTTCAAAGAACACAATCAAGATAGTGACAAGACAACCACAGAATGAGAGAAAATATTTTCAAATATACCTGACGAGGGTAAAATATCTAGACTATATAAAGAATTTTTATAATTCAACAACAATAATAACAAAAATGCAAATAACCCAATTCAGAAATAAGCAAAAGGTGGGAATAGATATATTTCCACAGAAGGCAGACAAGTAGCCAATAAGCACATGAAAATATGTTCAAAATTATTAGTCAATAGGGAAATACAAATCAAAACCAAAATTAGGTACCACTTCCAACCCATTGGAATGACTAGTTTAAAAAAAAAGAAGACTGTAACAAGTGTTGAAAATGTGGAGAAACTGGAACCACATACATTGCTGGTGAAAATGTGGAAGATGCAGCCACTTTGGAGAACCATGAACAGCTTCTTTAACGGTTGGATGCAACAGCATGAACAGCAGTTCAATGAAGAATGACAACAAACTAGACACATGAAAAATATATACAACCTCACTAGTATCCAAAGAAATATTAATGAATGTAAAATTGAGATACTCTTCCTGCCTGTCAAGTAGAGAAATACTACACTGGGAAAGACAGGAGGTCCTGGGCCATCTCATGCACTGCTGGTGGGAGCGGATTGTCAGGGAACAACCGGAAGTACATACCAAAATCCTGAAAAATACATATATTATTTTGCTGGAGCTGCTGTAACCAAATGCTATAAATTGGGTGGCTTATTTAAGTCAAGAAAAATTGTGGTTTTTTTACAGTTCTGAAGAATGGAAGTTTAAAATCAAGGAGTCAGAGGGGCCATTCTTCTCCTAAAGGCTCTAGAAAAAACTCTTGCCTCTTTCTGGGCAACAGTGGTTGCGTGTGATCCCTGGCTTTCCTGAATTGGGGGCTGCATCGCTCCAATTTCTTCCTCCTTCATGTGGCCAATATTTTAGATACTATTGTCAGCCTTTGATGGAATATGAGGACTTAGCTCTCTTACAACATTTTAATCCATCCCATTTTTATGTCTGTGTGTTCTTTGCATTTCCCTCTCCTCGTATAAAGGCAGCAGTCACTGGATTTAGGGTCCACCCAAATCTACGGTGACCTCGTCTTAACTAATCATATCTATAAAGACCCTATTTTCAAATGAGGCCATATTCTGAGGTCCTGAGTAGACATGAATTGGGGGGAAGACGTTATTTGTCCTGGCACAATATTGTGGGGGTGACTTTCCTCGCAAGTCCCCCCAGCCGCTGCAGATGAAACTAATCATGACCGAGATATGATGTGATCTGTTGGGAGGAGAAGTGGCCATTTTCCCAGAGGAAAAAGGCTATGAGCAGTGTCCAGTTTCTCAGGGGAAAAAGGCCAGCTGCGGCCAGTTTCTCCAAGGAGAAAAAGGCCTCGAGCCCCCACTTCCAGGGCTTTTATTGGGTTCTAATATAGAGGAATACAGGGCAGCAAGGATCAAACAGTAGATAACATTTCAAAGAAATCTGAGGGTTTAGTATGAGTCAGAGTCTGTCAGGAACAGAGTTTTAGGGTCTCTTGCTTGAACCCTTAACCTATGAATGAAAGCACTCTTAGCAGAGCAGATTTCACAGGTTTATCAGGAAGTCTTTGTTGTGCCAGATTTCCCCCCAAGGACAGCTCTAGCAAGGCAAAGAGCTGCACTCCTCCCCAACAGGTATTCGGGCTTAAGGGCATTAGAGCCAGGAAGCACTTCTCCCAGAGAACATGGGGACTCGGCAATGTCAAAGAGTCCATTGCTCTTTGTTGCAGCCCCCCCACCCTGCCGTCCTTCCATGAAGGCCTCCCAAGTGATCTAGTCTGGCTTAGGTTGTCCCCCCCACTCCCCGCTGTGAGGGGTCTTACCCATCATTGACTTCTGACCAAGCTTTGGGGGCAGGGAGAGGAAACTGAGGCAGCCTTTGCTACCAGAGACAAGCTTTGTCTCAGCTCGCATTCCAGAGGTCGTCCCTTGCCCTTAGCCACAAGGGGTCAAGATACAATTCCTAAAACCAGGCAGAGCGGTCTGCAACACAATATGCATACTCTTAGTCAGAAAAACTATTTTTGGTAAGACATCATAGGAAAAAATGATGGAATTGTTGGAAGATGTGGCTATAAATGTATTACTTGCAACACCATTAAAAGTTCCAAACTATCTGAGACAACCTAAATGTTTAATTATATAGTACTGGTTGAAGGAATTGACATCAACATACATTTATATGATGAAATATTATGTTAAATTATATTGTGTATTTTTTGACAAAAAGGATGTTTCGGCTTTCTTATTGACAAAAAGTAGGTTACAAAACAGTATGATTTCATATTGAAATAATGAAAAGTGTTTTGTATTTATGTAGTATATATCTACATGCATGCACCACTAATTTTTTAAATCAAATGTATTGGAGTATAATGGTCAATAGGGTTATGTAAGTTTCAAGCGTACGTTTCAATGATACATGATCTGTACATTGCATTGTGCGCTCACCACCCAGAGTCAGATGTTCCGTCACCATCTATTTATAACCCCCTTTACCTTTTACTATCTTCTCAGCCCTCTTCCCTCTAGTAACCATCATAGTGTTGTCTCTCTATGAGTTTCAGTTTTATTTCCCACACGAGTGAAATCATAGGGCTCTTGACTTATTTTGCTTAGCATGACATTCTCAAGATCCGTCCATGCTGTCGCAAATGGCAGTACTTCATCCTTCTCGTGGCTGAGTGGTGCTGCACTCTATGCATGTACCGCTTCTGTATTCATCCTCGTCTGAAGGCCGCTCCGGTCGTTGCCATGTCTTGGCCACTGAATAATGCTGCAGTGAATGTACATAGGGGCCCATATGTTTTTCATTTTTTTCAGGTAGATACCCAGAAGAGGGGTCTCTGGGTCATATGTTAACACTTAATTTTTTGAGGAGCCTCCACCCTGGCTTCCAGTTTATTTTTCCAGTAAAGATGGCTTACTTTTGTAATGAGAGAAAACCCAGAAAGGTCACTTTAAACTAAATCATCTGTGTAACTTACGGGGAAAGACTGAACAATACAGCTTAGACGATCAGCGTTTTGAAGATGAAGCTACCTCCTCGGTCTGCTGAGCTTCGTTTCAGCCGGCTTTGTCTCCCACGCCCACGTGATGTACTCAATGTCTGTCTTCCAGTTAATGTCAAACACTTTGACCTTCTGTGTGTTTTAACAGATATTTATTTGCTTTTGCAGAGCAGGAAGGGTAGAAAATTAAGAACACAAAGTTATGGCCTTAAAATATTGCCGTTTCAAAATTCCCCCTGGAGATATGCCGAGCATTTTCTAGGAGTGAAGGATTGTTTTTCTTTCTTTCTCCCCGCCCCCCAGAAACATAAGGTCAGATATGAGTCCTCAGCAAGTTTAGCTACCAAAGAAATGCTCTTCAAAAATACAAACTTAGAAGTAACAATGAGAAAATATACAGATAAAGTTAAAATAATTTCGAGCGAATACTTTTATCAATACTGTGCCAATAAATTTGAGACTGTTGGATGAAATGATGATGCCATAGAATAATACAAACTTCCAAACTAAATATAGTAGAGATTTTTAAATAGACCAATTACCATAGAGGAAGTGGAGAAAGTTCTCAGTAGAACTACTATTGGGACTCCTTTGTCCCAACCCCTTTTGCCACCTATAGACAAATGTTTTTAACTATTTTGAGTTTTTTCCTCTAGTATTTACCACCATGTTTCTAAACAGTGGGCTCCCTGGTCTATATATTTCAGATACTATTGTCAGCCTTTGGTGGAATATGAGGATTTAGCTTTCTCACAACATTCCAATCCACCCCAGTTTTCCTCCCTTCATCCTGTTAATATGGGCCTGTCATTATTTTTGGCTAAATTAACATTGAGTACTTAGCTTATTTTAACTATTGCTAATCTCTTATAACTTTTCATTTTTCTTGATCTAGTAATCATCCCCTTTTCATATTTTACTTTCCTATGTACTTTTATTTTTCCGAAATTGTCCCACAGAATTGTGAAATTCCTTTGTATACTGCTTTCCATATAGTTGTTTATAATAGGTAACCATTTTCTTGTACTTTTTCTCTTTAAAAAAATTTTCCTGGGACGTCCTGTCTTGGCTCCTTCGGCCGATTGGCCACGGAACTGGTTATGCCTTAGGCCTGCTGCGTTTTCTCCTCTTGTGTCCTCTTTCTTTGACCCCATGCCTTCCTCTTTCTTGGTTTATACCAGAAGTTTTCAACTGTTGTGCTGTAAGGATTTTTAAAACATGCAATACTTAGTCAGGGCACTGACCTCTTTTCGTTAGATTGTCAAATAAAAAAATGACACAGCCAACGGAATAGCCATCCAATGTGAATGAATCAAAGTTACATCTATTTTTTTGTCAGATTGGCAAAAAAATACTGTATTTTTTGGTGTGCTTCAGCATTTTAGTAATTAGTTTATGTGTGCCATGGGATGAGAAAGGTTGAAATTCGCTGGTTTATACCTGTGGTTTTTTTTCTGGAGTACATCCTCCAGTAGCTTCCTGAGAAAGAGTGCATGGGAAAGACAGCTTAGATCTTATGTATTGATTAGAGTTCTGTTTTTCAGAACAGAAACACACTATAATAGTTTAATCAAAATGCAATTTATTATTTGGTAGCGAGTGCCTATACATCAGTAAGGTCTATACCTCCAACATCATTCCTTATAAGAAAAATAAACAATCAGAAATTTTGTTCAAAGTTATATTCACTGAACTCAATATTTTTCATCTGCCAAAACTGGTCATAGGTTTCAAGTATCCCCAAGCACACTGCAGAATACTCTGGAGGGGTGGGTATCCTAGGATGAGAAAAACAGGCCTAGATTAGCAGCTGTGTATGAGGACAAGTTGGGGAAGGCGAAGGTGCATTGGGAGTGTGAATCATTTGCGAATGAAACTTATTTGCGTGTGGGGCCTGCTTCAGCCCATTAAACCCGCCATCATGTCTGAGTGGGTCAAGTAGCCCAGTACACAATGAATAATAGGGTCACTTGATGTTCCATGTACAGGCTCTCAGACCTCACTGGTGTTCAGTAACAAACCAGTGGTTTTTCAAAATGACAATAGTTTATTTGCTAAAGAAAGCATGGGTTTGCTTTATGCTATTGGGGCTCTCTGTGGGTACCCTGTGTCCTCCGATATGGCACAGACCCTTGGATGCTATTGGAGGCACTGGGCCACAGAGGTGAACCCAGAGCGCTTTCTGTAGCCTGGAGCGGCTGGAGCAGATTCTGCTGCTCGGGCTGCCACTGGAAGCTGGTAGTGTGAGTCACTAAATGATGGGTCAGAATAGCAGTCCCAAATATTGCTATATACTGGTGAAGCCATCTTTGGAAAATACACTCTGCCGCAAATAGGAAGTATCCATATTTATCATCACTACCTATCAGTCCTGGTTCTAGGGGACTTAGGGACAGAGTTTATTGGCCTCATACAGAGATGATGGTTGTAATATTTCATTGAATATGTATACATACACGCACACATTGGATTTATGTATCTTACAGTGCATAATACAATGCACAAAAAATATCCAAGTACATGCATGAGCATTTAACAAGCTCATTTTATTTCAGGTTCTATATGGCTATGAGAGGATTGAGATGGCCAATCCTCTCATGACCATATAGAGTTTACATTATGATTATAAGCCACCGAGCAAATTTTAATGTGTACTGTACTGCCACACTTGTTACAAATAATAACTATTGAGCTTCTTCCAGATTTAAACTTCTGGTTTTGGTCCGACTTCTGTTTAGAATTGACCTTTACATTTGGTAAAACAGTGTATTTTTATTTTGTAACTCTAAAGCTGGATGAACTATTTTCTCTTGAAAGTGGAATGTCATTTCAAACTTTTCTTGGCTTTAATGATATCACCAGCCTTTGGGGTCTGCTCAGATCCAGAAGGTAAGTGAATATTACTAACCTAACAAAATGCAGATGCAGTATTCACACACGTTAACACATTAGGACTAAAAGAGCACTGGCGGGTGGGTGGCAGGCTCCGCAGGAGGCAGTGAGCAGCTTCTCGGAGCAGCATGTAAGAGGAGAAGAACAGTGCTTTGGGGAGTGGTTTTGGGGAGTGGTAGTGGGGTAGTTTGGGCACTTTCCATCACCAGCCCATGGCCCCTGTGCCCTGGCACATTAGCGGACTCATTCTTTTAGGGCATATGTGCACGGAGCCTGTACACGGAGCCTCTGCACGTTGCGTTTCTTCTCAGAATATTGCTTTCCAAACCCATTCACTGAGAAGTGAACTCCACGAAGACACAAATCCCAAGTCATCTCTTCTGTGAGGTCTCTCAACTCCAAACTCCAAAGCCAAAATCTTCATTTCCTCTTTTGTAATCACAAAGCTCTTTGTGAATATGTCGCCATTCCTGCACTGCGTGCTCCTGGGAAGGGAGGAGGGAAAGCGGTAAGCAGCGAGTGATGGCTGGTCTTGTTTCCTGTCCAGTACTCACCAGTGGAGAGTGGTTTGTTGCCCAGATTATCATTTGTAAAAACCTGCCGTTCTAAGGGAAGAGAGCCATTAAACATGCAGATTCCTAGTCCTACTGAGTCAGACTGTCAGAGGTGGAGCTTTCTGACCAGCAACCCACTGGGGTTGCTGACCCACTGGGGTGCTCAGCCCAGGGAGCTCTCAGAAGAGCCCACTGTAGCTTCTCCTCTTCTTAGTTTTGCTCTTCATATTTTCTAGGCCATTTACTGTACCTTCAAATTCTACCACAAGATTATTTTCGTTTATCTTTCAGATATGGATATACATTCTGGGACCACCTGCCCTAGAACTTCTTTAGCTGATGTATAATTTCATAGTGTTTGTTCAATTAACCTCCATTCATAGGCTGTGTGTGTATACACGCCTATGTATGCAATTAAAGAAGTCTTGAAGCATGTGAGAAACATTGTGGAGTTTATAAATGGCTCAGTTACACAACCTATTCCACAGTGCTTTTCTGAAAAAACTGGAATTATCTTCTGGCAGGAGGGCCCCTTGTAGTACAGGCTTCCTCTGCTAGACGGGTGTTCTAGGGAAGCATCTGTAGCAGTGTACCAGCTGGCATCATTGTGAGAGGTTGTGTTTAGCTTCAGTAAATTTTTTGGAGGACTCTTTCAATGCTATTGCCCATTTCATGATGGGTGATATATGAGTGCACCTGCCCACACTGTGCTGAGTGTTCAGCAGTCTTTGACCAAAAAATGGCATGACCCCTGTGCCCCACTCTCCATACGCACCTGGTCTTGCCTGGTGCAACTTTTGCTTTGTTTTGTTTTCCTGGATAAAAAAAAGTCCTCAAAAGGCAATGTTTTGCTGATGTGGAAGAGGTGAAACAAGAAAAAAACAGCAGAAGCACTAAAAGGCATCAAAACTGATGAGTTCAAAAACTGTTTTGAGCAGTGGAAAAAATGTCTCAGTAGGTGTATTGCATCAAATGGAGAGTACTTTGAAGGTGACTGGAGTTTAAACATGTAAGAATAAATACAGTTATTTATAAATAGATTCCATTTTTTCTAAGTTACAAATGTAGCTGACAGGGAGATGTCTTACAGGATTTCAGAAAATGGAGGGATTTTGGTATAAAATGTAATTAGAACTATGTCCTAGTAGGTAATGTTTTAGGAACTCATTTTCTAACCAATTTTATTTTGGAAATTACTTCATCAGCCAACCCCCTTCAAATACTGTGTCTTTTGTTACTTTGCTTCCTATCCAAGTGAAGTCAAGAAAGAAACCGAAAAAAAAAAAGCCAGTTTCTCATTCTTGTATCTTAGATAATGCCTATCATAGAACCCGGTCCCCAGTGTTTAGTTAAATGGATCATGTGTTTTGTGCAGTGGTTTTTAAAAATGACTCAGGAAAGGAAGAAAGTGAATTCTGCCTACTCTACCCACATGATTGAAACGCAGTCCTCAAGACACTTATCACACAAAGACCCCACACAAGAAGAGTTCTGTTAAAATAGAAATCCACAGTGGTGGGGTGAAAAAGCATGCTATTATAAATCTTGACAAAACCTAAAATAAGATAATGGAAAATGAGTAATAACAAGTATGTAATCAAATATTCCACATCCTGTGGTGATAGTGACTTCCCTTCATAAACTCACTAGAAGCCTTGGCCTTAATATGTTCAGAATGGCCCAGCTGATCCCATCAACGTCACTCAGGAATGCAAAAGACCATTTTTTGCCCTGGCTGGTGTAGCTCAGTGGATTGTGCGTGGGCCTGCGAACCACACGATCGCGGTTCCATTCCCAGTCAGGGCACATGCCTGGGTTGCAGGCCAGTTCCCAGCAGGGGACTCATGGAGGCAACCATACATTGATACTTCTCTCCTTCCCTTCCCCTCTAAGGATAAATAAATTAAATCTTTAAAAAAAAAGACCATTTTCCCCCTAAAAGGTAGACATTAAACAAATATGTCACATGCCTTTTTTCCTCCTGACTTTTTACAGAAAGTCATTTCATGCAAGTTTAGGCAGCAAATGACACCAATTCTGGCAAAGATTATTTGGGCAGTGGTGACTTTAGAAGTTAGAAAATGCTGCCTTTGCAAGTGAAAAACAGGAAAGGTCAGAACTGAATGAAGTTTCTCCAAGGGAACGCTCGTTGTCCCACCTGACCAAAGACATTGTGTTTGTAAATTCACCCAGGTGAAATTATGTCCATGTCACAAAAACCAACCCTGGAGCCAAACTGAGACCGGAGGGAACAATCGGAGACATACAGTGTGCATTTCCTCGAGGGCAACAGAGGACTACGTGAGACTGCTTTGGCCCATGAGTCCTCAGGAGGACCGTACCAGTTTCATTCCCGAAGACTCATTACGCCAGTTCTCCGAGAGAGGGGTGCAAAAGTCGGCTCTTCTCCCTTACCTCCAAGTCAGGGAACTCCAAAGAGAAAACTGGGAAGCCCCCAAAGAGAGAGACCCGGGAGGCAGTGTTGTGCCATGGTTAAGAACACTCTGCAGTCTGAGTCACAGTTTTCTTAAACACCCCCTGCCCTCCATCTTCTCATCTATAGAATGAGGAAGATAATATTTATCCATCTGGATTAAATGAGAGTTGGATTAATGCTTGACATATCAGTGTCAGCCATGATAATGATGATGATGGTGATATGTTGTACCTTCTTTGTGCCCCCATCTGGAAGATGGAGCTATTACTGCATTTGGAAAACCATCAGCTTGGACCACCTGGAAAGGAAAGAAGTTTCTATGGGTGGATTTTTCTTTTTCATTTTTTTCCTAGAATACTGCTTTAAAATTTCATTTATAGCTTATTCTAAAATTTTAAAAATCTACACTCATCCACTTAGGCAGAATTGAGAAGAGATCTAGGGAGAGTCTGAGTTTGGCTTCACAGAAATTTCAAAGAAAAACTAACTGGAGAATCAAGATAGGAGAAAATGGACAATAATGATTTTAAGAACATAAAGTTTAGCTTTCAACATATTTCCCTTTCAAGGTGAGACCAGCTTTAAAAGTTGCTAGACTGTTATCAGTTCATTAGTTGATCTGATACTCTGGGAAGAATGCAGTCCATGAGAAGAATACTTAGACTTTGATCTCAGGTCATTTTCCCCAATGAAAAAAGTGCTTTGCTTCCAAAAGTTCGTTCACACTGACTCAAAGTTTCTTGCAGGAAAAACCATTTCTTTTATCCCACGTAAAACCAGAACATACCTGATTCAGGCTAGACATACCTGGTGGAAGCTTTTGTCTGACTTTTTCAGGGACATGTGGGTGTGAGTCTCCCGGTCACATCACGGAGTGACTGTCCTTTAGAAGAGGACTCAACTTGCAAAAATTTTTAAATCTGCTTTAATTATACTCGGTTGTTAGTTGTTAGTCTCTAAAATGTTCACCTGTGTGTGGAGTACACCCAGTGGGGAAGGGCTCCGATGCATTTTTAGGGTTTCACGCCCCACAGCTTCTGCCTCCAAACTGAGAAATGTCTCCTTCCTACGAAGAGCACGATCGGTCGGCACCTATTCTCCCTTTATAAACTCATTTACCATGATGTGGGAGAGAAAAACTTAGTAGAAAGAAAGGAAATGTCTAGCACATTTCCATACTGGAAATCAGCAATAGAAAAATCAGGGTGCCCTTCGGAACATTTCCTTGATGCGAGGTACAGGCCCCCAGGAGAGGACCCCCACGAATGGCTTTTTTTCTGACTGGAACGGTGACTCAGTCCAGCTTCCCGGCCATGTCCCCAGTGGGCAGGATCTCTTCTGGGAAAAATACTGCCGTTGTGTTTGCAGCCCTGCTGTCTGCTGGAAACTTTCTTGGAGTACCTCCAAGAAGAGAATCATGGAAATGCAGAGCTGGAAATTATTCGGGAGACTGTACACATTAGAAAAAAGTGAAATCTAGAAGAAGGACGTTATTTACTCAAGCCCAAACGCCTGACGAATGATAGGACTGGAGCCCTATCCGATCGTCACCGTTGCTTCTAAGCCCCCTGCTTTATGTTTTGGAAGAATTCAGAATGCATAATTTTACAGGAACTTTGACCTGTATATTACTGTAATGAATAGAAGTGGGACTCTAGATGCAGCAGATAGATATGCAGTGACTCAGTCATTAAGCTACTGTTTATATAACGTGAACTTGCTATTCAGGGTTGTGCAAACTTTTGGTGTCTCGGGGACACACACTGAAAATATTGTGACACGTAACCATAAAAAAGTCTCATAATGTTTTAAGTAAATTTACAGTTTTGTGCTGGGCCGTATTCACAGCCACCCTGAGCCACATGCAGCCTCCAGGCTGCAGGTTGGACACCCCCGCAATTGACCAAATTGACTAAAATTTAAAATGTGTTTACATTGTTTATTTTTAAAAATGTTTAATAACTTTGAAAATAGCTTTATTATCTGAATAAAAATATATCTAGGCATGTTATTATTTATTTTAGTATAGTTGCTATACATTAGTTATAATAGTTTCGGGTGTACAATATAGCGATTCAACATTTTTATGCCTTACAGTGTGATCACCCCACTAATTCGAGTCATCACCTATCACCGTGCAAACTCATCACAGTATTATTGACTGTGTTCCCCTTCACCTTTTAACAGCCCCCCACCCCCTTACTTCTGGGAACTATCTCTTTGGTCTTTGTTTCTATGAGTTTGTTTTTGTTTTGATTTGTTTTGTTTGTTCATATTTTGTTTTTGTAAATTCCACATATAAATCAGACCATACAGTATTTGTCTTTCTCTGCCTGACTTATTTCACTTAGAATAATATCCTCTGGATCCATCCATGTTTTTGCAAATGTCAGTATTTCATTTTTTATTGCTGCTGTGTACTATTCCATTTCGTGTGTTTATCTGTAATATATATGTACATGGGTGTGTATATGTGTGTGCCTCTCTATATGTGTGTGTGTGTGCATCCCATCTTCTTTATCCACTCATCTACCCATGGACACCTGAGTTGCTTCCATATCTTGGCTATTATAAATAATGCCGCAGTGAACATAGGGATGCCTATATTTTTTCAATTAGTGTTTTTGGTTTCTTCGGATAAATACCCAGAAGTAAAATTGCTGTGTCATCAAGTGTGTTGCTATTAATTAGTTCTACCAACATTTTGAAACTTCATTATTTTCAGGTGTAGGTGTAAGTGTGAAGATTCAGAAAAGAAAAAATAATAGCCCTTGTTCCAGCCATTCAGACAGGTATGATCCTGTGTGATTCTGGCTGTGATGGTGAGGGGTACCACACTTCAGGCCACACAAATGAGGGGGGCTTAACTGCAGAATAAGAAGTAGAAGCCTCCCCCAAACAGGTCACATCAGAACTGCATCCTGAAAGAAGGGAACTAAGGAAAAGGCATTAAAAGGAGAAGGAGCAGCACGTGACAGACAGGAAACTGTGACAGTTTGTGGCAGATTTGGGGAGCAAGAGCTTCTATGTGGCTGCATCCCAGGCTTAATTGAGGACAAGGACAGGCAGGGATCAGATGAGCTTTTTATGTCATGCTAACACATTTGTATTTTACCAGAAAATAACAGGAAGTTTTTGATACAATATGCGCTCTAAAATAATATGACTCAAATTATACTATGAGGCTAAAAGATTTTTTTATTTTGCTCCTTAAGACCAGAAACCTTGGTAAAACATCTGAGAATACAATACGATAAAATCACCAGAATCTAATTCCAATTATAGAGCTGACAGAAGTCTCAGTATCCTCATCTGTAACATGGAGATCGCTATAGGCTTGTTGTAAGAAGTGCACAAGTCATAGCCTTAGAGCATTTATCGGAGTGTCTGGCACATTGTAACCACTCAGTAACTAAGCAGGCATTGCCTTCATCGTGATCATCATCATTAGAAAAGACTGAATTGGGGAAAATGGATGAGAATACTAAGGACTAATTTTAACATCTAAAGTTAAGAGTAATTTTCTGATTCTGCTGAATCTATATTGCTTAGAGTAAGAGTCCCTTCAGAGTGAACTACTTTGTCAGAGGCATGGCAGGAAAAGGCATTGGTTAGCAAAATGCACTGATTATGTGCTTGAGAGGAACTTTTCTGCGGATTTTGTTGTCCAAGAGAATGTAAAAAAAGAAAACCAGACTTTGGATTTTTGAGAGCAGAATCTGGGAAGAGTATGTGCTTGATTTGTTCAAGCGGGAAGAGGAAGATGTTCATGTCTGTAGAAAGAAACTGGAGATGAAACTAACTTTTTATTTTGTTTCACTGTTGGTTGGCAGGCTCTCAAAAGGGGAAAGTATGCTTTTAGTTTGCTATTAGATTGTAAGTAGCTGCTTATAAGATATCTTTATACTGTGAGAACTGTAGGTTATTCTTTCACTGTATTTTGTTATCAGAATATTTTTTTGTAATTGTGTCAAATTGGAAATTTGAAATGTGCAGCAGGTCCTCGAGTAATGTTTCATTCAGTGTTGTTTCATTGTAATGTTGCTGAGATGTCATGGGGACTTAGCTCTTGTTTATATCAATTAACCTATGGTAAACTTAGTGTTGTTATATGTGGTTTGGTAGGATTCCAAGAACCTATTAATAATATTAAGTGGGGACTTAGTATAGTTTAGCTATTTAAATTTTGGATTCACAACCATCAGCTGTTGTATTGAATGGAAGTCTGACAACTACGGAATTAAAGAAACCATATCCATCCAGACTGGTAGGAGGGGTGCAGACACAGAACAGACTGGTGCCACATCCATGTGCAGTGGATAAAAATTTGGGAGGTATATCTTGGGAGTGAAGAGTCCTATCCTCATACCAGGCACCCCAGCCCAGGCTTCTAGTGCCAGGAAGATTAGTCCCCATAACTTGTGGCTGCAAAAACCAGCAGGGACTGAGTGGAAGAAACTTCTGGAGTCCCAAGGAGTTTTCCTTAAAGAACCCACACATGTACTTACTCAGACTCACTCCTTCTGAGCTCCAGCAAGGGGGTAGCAGCTTGAAAGGCATCAGTGGAAAACAGGGAAGAATTGAAGTATCTGGCATCAAGGAAAGGCTGGGGGACAGCTTTCTCCCAGACAGAAAGGCAGACAGAGGCCATTGTTCTTTTTCTGAGCCCTCCCCAAACAGAACCTCAGAGCTGACAGGTGGTTGCCATATCTGAGATTCCATCAACCTAGCTTACACTTTTTACCCTGCCCTGGAGATCCCCTGAGACTCCATCCCACCCAACTTATGGGCCCACCCAAACTGTTAATCATGACTTTTCTATATGAATGGCTGGTCTTGACTATGCTTCACAACTTCCTAAATACTCTCAAACAAGCAACAACTGGCTTCAGTGAGCCCCCACTCCCAGGCCCAGCACTAGCAGGAGCCAGACTAGATTCAGAGCTTGGCTTCACCTAAAAACCTCCAAGCTCTACACAAGTAGCAGCCATCTCAGATTGCTTTATATTCATGCAGGGTGGCCCCAGGCAGAACACAAGTGGGGCCTGACCTTGACATGAACCACCCAGGAAACTCCAAGGCCAGTGCACCCAGTGGACGGCTACAGACAGCATTAGAGCACCACCACCCTGCATCTGCATAGCTGAGGGCAGAGGACAGAGGTTGGTGGTCAGTGGTCATAGCCAGTCCTTGCAACTTGAATGGCCAGGGTAAATGCTTCTCATTGACCTGCCATCAGCAATCAAGGCTCAACTATAAGAGGAGGGTATACTCAGCACACTTGGAAGGCACACCTCAGTACCCAGCTTGGGTGATAGCAGAGGCTGTGCCACTGAACCACCTACAGGACCCTACAGGACACCTACTACATTAAGCCATCCTATCGAGACAGGAAGTCATAGCAACTCTATCTAATACATAAAAACGAATACAAGGAGGCTGCCAAAATGAGGAGACAAGGATATGTGGACCAAATGAAAGAAGAGACCATAAGTCCAGAAAAAGAACTAAATAAAATGGAGATAAGCAATCTTTCAGATGCAGAGTTCAAAACACTGGTTAAAAGGATGCTCAAGGAACTTAGTGAGTTCCCCAACAGCATAAAAAAGATCCAGGATACATTAATTGAAATGAAGAATAATATTAAGGGAAACAACAGTGAAGGGGATGAAACCAAGAACCAAATCAATGTTTGGAACATAAGGAAGTGAAAAACAGCTAATCAGAGCCACAAGAAGAAAAAAGAATCCAAAAATAAAAAATAAAAAGACCAGGATAGTGTGGGCAATCTCTGGACCAACTTCAAGTGTCCCAACATTTGCATCATAGGGGTGCCAGAAAGAGACGAGAAAGGGCAAGAAATTGAAAATCTATTTGAAAAAATAATGAAAGAAAACTTACCTAATTTGATGAAGGAAATAGACATGCAACTCCAGGAAACTCAGGGAGTCCCAAACAAGATGGATATAAGGAGGCCCACTCCAAGATACATCATAATTAAAATGCCAAACAAAGGTTAAAGCTAAACAGAGAATCTTAAAAGCAGCAACAGGAAAGCAGTTACTTCCCTACAGGGGAGTTTCTGTAAGACTGTTAACTGAGTTCTCAAAGGATCGCTCTTCTCAGCAAACCTATCATTTAGAACTGAAAGGCAGATAAAGAACTTCTCAGACAAGAAAGAACTGAAAGACTTCATCATGAGCAAACCATTACTATATGAAATATTAAAGGGACTTATTTAAGAAAAAGAAGAAGATCAAATCTATGAACAATAAAATGATAATAAACCATATCTATCAACAATTGAATCTAAAGAACAAAGGAAGCAAGAAAAACAGAGATAGAATCATGAATATGGAGAGTATTTTGATAGTTGCCAGATGAGAGAAAGGTGTGGGAGAATGGGTGAAGAGGTGAGAGGATTAAGAAGTACAAATCGGTAGTTACAGAATAGCCATGGGAATGAATGTAAGGAAATGGAGTAGCCAAAGAACTTAACATGCATGGCCCATAGACATAAACAATGGTGTGGGGATTGCCTGAGGAAGTGGGTGTGCTGGGTGGAGGTGCAAAGGGGGGGAGGGGGAATTATAACAACTGTAGTAGCATAATCCGTAGAATATAATTAAAAAACAAAAAATAAAAGGATACATTTTATGATATATGAATTGCATGTCAATAAAAATATTCAAAGTCTCAAAAAATTAAATTTGGCTGTATTAAAAGTTAGGTAAGTCAGAAAGATTTACTATCTGCATAATGCCATCTCTTTATAAAAAAGGACTATACTTCCATGTTCTATAGAATAATAAGTTTACTTTTTGTTGTTCTATTTTGTTAGTGCTCCTATATTCCTCCCTGTAAGAGAGAAAATCAGAAGAACTTGGAAAGTGTCATGAATTGGCAACAGTACTGGAAAGATGAGATTGGTTCCCAGCCATTTACTTGCTATTTTAATCAATTCCAAAGGTAAGCCAATATTTACATGTATTTAGTCTTTGTAGACTACATTTACATGTAGTCTTTGTAGTTTTACATTATGTAGGATTACATTAATAAATCATAGGTTGTACTTTCTTGAAAAATATACAACATGGAGATTTCTTTCCAGCATGTAGTTAGGGAAGCCCCATCTTACTCTATAGATGGAAAGAATGTTAAGAATCTGCAGGTGGAGAGAGAGAACTTCTGTCATAGAACGGACCCTCTAAGGGTTGTCTCTCGATACACTAAGAAAGTGCCTTTAGGTAGAATCATTGTGTATTAGTAGTGTTGCCTGCTAATTACAGATTAGTTAACATAAGGTGAACAACTTTAAGGTTCAAGTTTGTCAGAGCATTTTTGACTGCATCAGATATCTTTCCATTTCTTTTCTGATCAAGTATGAATGAAGCAAGCCCGTACCATTAAAACTGTATTTGACTTAGAAATCAAGTTATGCCATATGGTTACTGCTCCCTGGACTGCAGCACTTCAGTCCCCACCCAGATTAGTCACCGTGATTTATTCACCAGACGTTGAGTATTTACACCACCTTGCTGCACATCTCCATTCTGATGTTGTACGTTTATGTCAGACTTTCTTTTCCTCCAGTGATCCCTCTCCTAGAAAATAGAACTATCATCCACTCGTTTACCCAGACTAGAGCTCTTTTGAGTGATTCTTAATTCACTTTTCTTTTTTATCCTTTATAACCTGTGTTCACTGTTGATCGTACTTCTGTGGTGGCTGTTCTGTGCCTGCCCTGTCCCACTGTCTTAGTTTGGATTTACATTATTTCTCAGCTCCATTAATGCACTAGTGTTCTGTCAAGTCCTTCCATCTCCACCCTGCCCCCACTGCAAACCATTCTGCATGCCGCTGTCCAGGTAATCTTTCCAAAACCTCAGGCTAATCAGGTTGTTCCTTCTTGTTTTTGAGTAAAGTCCAAATATCTTGGCGTGGCCTATGTATCAGGTACCTATGGCTGTCTAAAAAAGCACCCTAAATGTAACAGCTTACTACAACAATGATTTATTATTTCTTACGATTTTGTGGGTTGGCTGAGAGGTTCATGTATTGGTCTCTCGTGGGCTCGAGAGCAGTCAGATGCTGGCCGGAACAGCTGCATGGCCCGTAGGCCCTCTTCCGTCATGTGCCCAGCAGGGGGTGCTGGCTCAGATGGAGGGCCTCAGTTCCTCTTCACCTGACCTCATCCCCTAGTAGGTCATCTTCCTATAATATGGTAGCTCCATATATATTATGTGAGATATATTTATATATTTGTATTAGATACATATATACCCCGTATTTGTATGCCTAATGTACTATTGATATGTTATAAATGTTTCTAGTGAACCAAAGCTCAATGTGTATGGGACTTTAGGTTTAGAGGATATATAGTAGGGAGTGGTGAATTTGTAAACTAGAAAATAGCATGGGGTTAGATTTCTGAAAGGTCATAAATGCCATACTAAGGAGATGGTCTTTGCCATACAGACAATGAAAATTGGTAAAAAATTGTGTTTTCTTTACACCAAAGACAGACGTGAACTAGACCTCTGATTTAAAAAGTAACGGGTGTGAGTGCTAATGTGCAGTGGGAAGGAAGTAGAAATGAAAGGCAGGGAGCCCTCGCTCAGGGATGGGGAAGTATGGAGAGTACTGAGTGAGAAAAACAACATTTTTGAGTGGCTCTAATGTGCCAATCAGTGCGAATAACGTTTTGGTTGTAACACCGAATTTCTTACAGGAATTCAAAATACTAGCCCCATTTAACAGATGAGGAAACTGAGTCCCAAAGAAGTTAAGAACTTGTCCAATGCACACAGCTATTAATCAAAAAAAATGGAATCCACTTAGTCTGATTCCCAAAGCCCCTCTGTTAACCATCTGCTGGTCCGGAAAAAGCATCCTGAGAGCCTAAGCAGGAGCAGTGGATGTGGAGGGATGTAAAAGGGCGTGTGCCAGCAAGACATTTTAGAGTCACGGTCAACAAACCTGAATGACGATGTAAGTGGTGAGGACAAGAAAGGTGTTAAATTGGTGTGTGAGAAAAAGACGGCCCCGCTCTGACTATGGTGAACTTGAGGGACTCAGAAGATATCCAGAAGCTGCTTGAAAGAGTTAGAAGTGTAGACTTTTAGTTCAGGAGCAAAAGGTCAGGACCATTGTTAATGCAGATCTGGGGTCGTTGGCACACAAGCTATAGTTGAAGCGCAGAAAAATAATGCATATTGGAAACACAGAGAAGAGGAATATGATGGCATCTTGAGATCATCCACACTTAGGTATTGGGAGAGAAGCTGGAGAAAGTGGTCAGGTGGCGAGAGGCAGGCAAAACAGAATACTATCTTGGGAAAATTTTAAGTTTTTTTTTATTGTTGTTCAGTTACAGCGGTCCCACTTTTTCCCCATTGCCCCCCTACCCTGAACTCCCCCAGCACCCCCGTAGACGCCCCCCCCCCCCGCATTGTCTATGCCCATGAGTCCTCTGTTAGTGTTCCTTTGCTTGTCCTTTCCCCTTCTAAGGAGAAAATCGTAATCTAAAGGGACTCTTGAGCAGCCACAGTTAGAAGTCTGGTGGCAATCATGGTGAAAGCTTAAGTGCAGTCCTGGGACACAGGGTTGGAAATCATTTTATATTTTTCTCAGGTGAGAATGTGAAGGCGTAAGTGCAGAGTACTCTTTCAAGAAGCTTTCCATGGCCAGAAAAAAGAGCATGTGGAGGAGGTGAGGAAGTGAGAGGGAAGGAGGAATGGATACAGAGAAGTGAGCCTGCTACAGACTAATACTGCTGAGAAAGAGAGAAGCGTTGCACATAGGTATAAACAAGGCAAAATGGAACCCACCCCGAAAACAATGACATAGGATGAAATTGAAAGGTTAAGAAGTAGGGGTATTTTTTTTCTGTGAGCCAGGAGCCGACCAACAGAATAAGTGCCCCCCCACAGTCAGGAGGACAGTTGGCTATCGAACCCGTGACTGTCTGAGTTGGGGAATCCCTGTGCTTCCGCCCCGTGACCAGGGACCGGTGGCAGAATGCAGGTGAGCTTGACTTTTCAGATGGAAGCAAACAGGGTGCGCCTTGCCATGGGCTGTCCTGACTAACAGGGCTGGGTCTTCTTTTTGTATTTTAAGATTTTATTTATTTATTTTTAGAGAGAGGGAAAGGGAGGGAGAAATAGAGGGAGAAAAACGTGTCTGTGAGAGATGTCAATTGCTTGCCTATCACAAGCACCTAACTGGTCCCGGCCTGCAACCCAGGCTTGTGCCCCGACTGGGAATGGAAGCAGTGACATTTTGCTTTGCAGGACAACACCCAGCCAAGGCACATGGGTCGGGGCTGGTCTTGGTCTTCCTTATAAACTTCCCCTCCCATTCAGGTGCCGAGTTCCCCAAAGGCTGCCTCCCGAGACAGGGTTGCCTCCTGTGAGGGCACACAGTCTGAATATCCTCAGCACCCACTCAAGGACTGTTCCTCCAGAATAACTGAAAAGTGCTAACCCTTCATTCTACACCATCTCTGTTAAGTTTGGTAACAGTAAAGTTAAGCCCGTCATACCTCCCTCAGAATGGATACTCATTCCCTACCCATCACTTCCTGTCTCATCCCCAAACTGTCAGGATGTAGATAGACTGGGGGTGGTCTGTCACAACCCAGCAGCTCTCGAGACATGGTTTGAAGTGACTCCAGGAGAACAGACGATGGGAGTTTGGCTCCTGTACCCTGACATATGCAAGAGGAAACAAGGGTGCTGGTTGGAGGGGTGGAAAATGGCAGCTTCCTGGCGCCATCTTCTCTCCATAGACTTTTCACTACTGCTAAATTGCTAAATGTGAGACAAAGATAGACTTACTGTAGAGACTCCCAGATGCTCTCAATAAGATGAACTTTATATTTAAAGTAACCTTTAGATTTCACTCACATGCAGGAAATTAGGGAGAATAGTTGACAGGTAGTTTCCATTTTTAAGAGAAGGATATTTTAAAAGTTGAAGACAGATAGTGGAGTCTTAGCTTTCCACTGTTTAAGCCTCATTTAGGAGAGCCACCTCGGGAGTAGAAGCTGCAGTGGCCAGAGCCACCGCCCGCCAGCAGCTCTGCCTGCCATGCGAGGCCAGTCCCCATGTGGCCGTCCCGCTGCCGCTCCCAGGGAGGCTGCCAGGGCTTGGTGGGGCCGGTGCTGGCTGCTTCTGTCCCTTGCTTTCTCATGTAACCATTCAGCTCTTTGTCTCCTTCAATCTTGGGCTCTTAGTCTCCTCCTTAATGTGCAGATTTATATTTTACACATTTTCACATGGGTGAGGTCACACTTACCCCCTCTCTGCCATTTTTGTCTTTTATCCTTTCCCAGGCTTTTTTTCTCAGCAAAACCCGAATTATACCCCATTACTAAGCATGTTTTGAAATCTTCATTCCAGTGCTAGAAAACTTCTCTGTAGCCTGTCTTCTCGCACAATGCTCCTCTTCGTCTTTGCCTTAAATGGCTTCCCCTTGAAGGGCAGTTGCCCCTGGAAAATGGTTACTCTTCAATTCCTTTTGGATCTAAGGGCCAGGAGGAGTGATGAGTCTTTATTTTTTGAACTTTTCCACTAATGGGGAAATTTCCACTAATAGTGTTTTTCTATATAGATTTACTTTTAAAAAGAATTTATTTATTTATTTCTAGAGGGGGGGGAAGGGAAGGAGAAAATCACCAATGTGTGGTTACCTCATGCCTGCCCCCTACTGGGGACCCTGGCCCACAACCCAGGCATGTGCCCTGATCAGGGAATGGAACCGACAATCTTTCGTTTCCCAGGCTGGTACTCAATCCACTGATCCGTACCAGCCAGGGCGAGATTTACTTGGTTAAGTAAAAATTTTACTTTTTAATTTTATCCTCCTGAGCTCACAGAGTGCCCAGAGCAGGCACACACACTCTCTGGACGCACAAACCCAGCCACACCACCAGTGAAGTCTTGAATTCATCCCTGGGTTCAGGTTCTTACTATTTATTTCTCATCCAGGTTGTTGAAGTGATCTTCAACTTGTCTTTCACCTTTGGTCTTTCTCTTGTCTGTCACCCACACTATACTAGATTTTGTTTTGCTTTATTTAAGCCTCTCTTTGATTTTGACACAATCCTGATTCAATATTTCTACCTGCTTATTGTCCATAGGATAAAGAGCATGCCCTTCTGATTCCAGCTTCAACTTCTGCCATTTCAGTATGTGCCAGTCATGGGGAAACAAACAAAAAGTGCAGAAAAAAACCCAGACACGATCCTTGCCTTCACCGAGTTTATAGTCTCTCATTGCACCATTAGATGGATACTTACAGTGTAGGGTAAATGCTATGAAGGAAAATCTGAGGATACAACTCTGAGATATTAAATACTGTGGGGAATTTCAGAGGCCTGTCTGAGTAAATTATACTTAGGTAGAGACCAGAGGATGCCTCTGAGAGTTAGGAAAAAGTGAGGGGAAGAGTATTCTAGAACAAGGCCACGCCATGCGCAAAGGTTCTGAGCTGGCTGGATTTGAGGAGCTGGAAGGCTAGCGGGGGCGGGAGAGCTGTGAGTGAAGGGGTGGTATGAACGTTGCCATTGGAGAGAGTAGGCAGGACTTTGATTTCTTGTAAATGCAGTAAGCGGCCAATGATAGGTTTTAGGTAGAGGGGTGGTGACATCTGATTTAAATGTTTAAATTTTTGGTCTGGCTGTTCCAGTGGCTTCGGATTACTGTCTGTTTTTCATGTGCATTGATGCCTTTGCTCCTGCCCCTCTCCTCTTCCTTCACCTGGGGACACCTTCGTCTTTTTCCCACCTAGGAATTAGCATGCCACAGTGGTGATAGAAGGAATCCTGGAACCAGCCACCCTCTGCTGTGTGTGTGGTCTTGGGAGCATTGCTTTAACCTATCTGTGCCTCAGTTCTCTCTCTGGACAAGGAGAAAGTAATAAGGGTATTGTGAGGTTATCAGTGAGACGGTGTGTGCCTAACCTACAGTAATTTCCATAAAACTGTTTGCTATCATTTCATTACTGTTAATAAGATTTGCCTCAAATGTTGCTGTGTAACCTTCTCTTGCCTTTTCAGGTGAAATTAATTACTTCCTCTTCGGTGCTCCCACACTTTGCTGGTTGCTTTTGATGCTGTTACAGAGATAGCCGATCACGTTCCTTTCTCCTTTTCTAGACTATGAATTCCCTGGGGGCAGGCATGTGACTGCAGGTGTATGGGTTCACATCTCTCCTGTACCACTGATTAACTCTATGACCTTGGGTAAATTTCCCAAGGAAATTGATTTTGGTTTCATCCATAAAATGAAGCTACTGTTATCTAACTTAAGGGATTTGGGGGCTAAGGATCATACGTGCACAGTAGTGAGTACTTAGTAAATGTATGTTTGTTCCCTTGTTCTCTAAATTTCTAACAACTAGGGCAGAAATAACTAATCAGTGAATAGCCAGGTTATTCACTGATTGGAGGCTAAGTGAGGTATTGAATTAATAGATAATAGGGATTTTATTAATGAGCAAAGCAGTAGAACACGCACAAATAACTAAAAGGAAGAGGTTCTATTGAGAAATATGTTGTCCTTCTGATACTGAGCAGATATGTTCTAATTTTTAAGTTCTTTCAAATTATGTTTGTCTCGAATGTATTTTTTTAAATTAAATTTACCTGTAGCATTTTAGAAAAAGATGAACACGATGGCCTGAGCTAAAATTGAATTGAGTGCAGAACACAATTTGAATGCTATTAAAATAAAAAAGAGTAAAAGCAATCAATTAGAAAAGGATTACTCACTCAGGGCTTAGTTTTCTTATCTGTAAAATTTGATAGACTGATTAAATGATCTCTAAGATTCCTTTACACACTCAAGTTCTATGGTTTTGTGATTCTCTGACTCTGAAGGCTTATGCAAGTACAACGGCTTCAGATACTAGATAAAGTCCTGGTGGAGGAAGAGAAAGAAAATTAGCAAGGAACTAAATGGTTTACAATGTGCAGCCGTTCGACAGAAGAGCAGACAGCCTTCCTCCCTCAGCAGCTGGAGTTTCAGATGATGACACTGAGTCATCAAAAAAGGTTAGATTTGGTTCAGCTCACACTCCTTAAAAGGCAAGGAAATGTGTAATGCATTTTTAGAAAGATTTTTATCAATAATATTTTAGCAGTTTATTAGTTTTCATTCAATTCAAAACGTCAAACTTCCATTATTTGGGAAATTCACTTATGCAATGAACTATTTCCTCTTCTTGAAATAAGCAATCTCAGTTGAGGTGCTGTACAGTTCTTCCTGCCACAAAATAGCTCGTCACTCTCCTACTATGGTGTTACCTTTTTTGCTGTCCTAGATTTCACCCGTAAAATTATAACCATGTCAGTCATTTCCTCTTTCATTTATTCAACAAGCATTTGTTAATCACCTGCTACGGACCAGACAGCAGTGGTCAAAGATAACATGACTTTGTACGGAACTCACTGCCCAGTGTGGAAGACGAGTGTGTAACTAAGTGATTGGGGTGCAATATCTTAAGTGCCAGAGTGTACACAGACACACACAGAGTGTAGTACCTCGACCTACTCGGTGGAGATTAGTGGTGGAAAGAGAAGAGCCTTTCCAGGGGGGAAATGTAAGAAGGGTGTGACTCAGTCGGTTGGGCATTGTCCCGCAAACCAAAAGCTCACAGATTGGATTTCTGGTTAGGGCCGATGCCTGGGTTGTGGCCTTTGTCCCAGCCAGGGTGCACGTGAGAGGCAACTGATTGATGTTTCTCTCCCCCTCGTCCTCCCTTCCTTTCCCCTCTCTGAAAAAATAAATAAAATCTTTTTTTAAAAAGAAAAAACAATAGCATATACACAGACATTGAGATTAGAACTATTATGGGCAACTGGGAAAAAGTAAGAAGCTTTGTATGCTCAGCAAGTAAATTTAGGGGAAAGGTGTTAGACGAACCTAAAGTGGCTAAATCAGGTAATATGTGCCTTTATGCCGTGCTATTGGATTAAGACTTTATCGTCTGTGCAATGAGCAGTGACAGTTGTGTTCGTCTTTCAGAAAAACCAGCCTGGCAGTTAGACTAGATATAAGCCAGAGTTGGAGGTAAGGTGGGCATTGGAGATTATTGCAGCAGTTTAGACAAGGGATGAAAAGAGCCTGGGCCAAGGCAGAATTAGTGAAGGAGGAAAGGAGACATTAAGGACGTGGGGTCCACAGACTTAGAGATTCCCATAATGCATGACAGTAGAGAAGAAGGACCTGGATTGCCTGGCTTCCTGTTTGGGGTGATTGCACTAGAGGCAGCATGAAGGGGGGGGGTGGCGGGAACACGGTTTCTGGGAAAGCATTAGCTTTCTGATTTAAGTCCCACCACCTTCTGTTTCCACTACCTCTGTCTTGGTAGAAAAGTGGATCAATGTGGCTTGTTGCCGGAAATGCAAGAGCATTTGAGGTGATAAGCGTAAGGATGAACATCCACATGGTTTAGAAGAGTAGAGCAAGAAGATACAAGGAACCAGCTTCCTGGCACTGGCATTGAGCAGCTGCCCCTGCTCTGCCTGCCTACCTCTGGATTTCGTATTGTGCAAGGCAGACACCACTCACACACCTCTGGGTACAACCAATACAAGGAAAAGAAATGGACCATTGTAATTGGTTATTGCAGTGTCTTTGCATTTATTTTTTCATATGAAACCCTAGCAACATATTTATTTTAATATATCTATATGTTGAATTTAATTGTTCCATTGGCTTCTAAGTTTTTCTTTCTGTTTTTACGGAACAAATTACAAAATAAAACACCTTGTCTTTACCTCTTAGGATACAAATGGGGAAAATTGTGCGTATAAAGATGGGAACTGCCCTGGCTGGTGTGGCTGAGTGGATTGAGTGCGGGCCTGCAGACCAGGGGTCACTAGTCGGATTCGCGGTTGGGACACATGCCTGGACTGGGGGTGGGTCCCCGATGCGGGGCGTGCTGGAGACAACCACACATTGATGTTTCTCACCCTCTCTTTCTCCCTCCCTTCCCCTCTCTAAAAATAAATAAATAAACTCTTTTAAAAAAGGGAACTGATATTTTGAATAAATTCCATAGGGAAATTTTATTGACTTTTAAATTAATTAATAGATACTATATTTGATATTTGGTAAAAATGTAATATTTAATGGAGCTTTTTACTTTTGTTTTCTATTTATTCTGAAAAATTATTTCTTATAATCTCATTAAAGAAGAGCCTGGTTCTGTAGTTATTTTTGAAAGGAACATACATGGTGGCTTTCTCTTTAGACATTGAGTCCAATCATATACCTAGAGTCTTAAAATAACAAAAGTGTGTATCTAGAATCTTACTCGGATTGAGTCTTTTCCATATACATTTGTGTCTGGTTCCCTATTTAGAGAGATTACATCAGAACTGAAGGCTCTCTTTGGTCTCAAGCTCTGTACTCTAAAAAAAAAAAGCAGCGATTGTGGCTTCTGCAGTATGCCATGGAGTGTGCATGGAATCCATTCCAGGGTACTTTTGAAGTCTGACGTTCATAAATTCTGCAAATGTTGTTAATATAAATGTAAGGATCTGTTTTCTGATTATTATTGCATATTTTTATGCGTGCAGAATACAGCTTTTCTCTTCATGGCAATAAAGACAAGAATTTGATGTTATTCATCACTTCTCATTGAGGATAACCTATGCAGCCATCAGACAAAGCTCCGAGGGCATCTGGGGGGAAGCTGTAAGAGCTGGAGGACAAGTAGGTCGCAGAGTGCAGCGCCGTTAGATGATGGAATGCAGGGCAGGGCCGAGCATCAGGAGACTTCAGTTCTATCCATAGCTCTCTTCATGACTCAGTCTATGACCTTGGGCTACTTCCTCACCAGCTCTCGCCTCAGTTTCATCTCAGATGAAATGGGGCCAGGACTAGCCTGTAGCACATATCGGAGTGGATTGTGGAGTTCCTCTTCTCACAGACTCTCACGTCTGGGAGGCATCTTCTAGTCATTTATTCCAACCCGGAGTGAATCCTCTTCGCAGCGAAGAGTGTTTTGTCCACTCTTTAACGACTCTGGTGACAGTGGACATCACCTCCCCCTGAAGAAGCCCATTCCACTTCCAGACATTCTTAGTTTTCAGTGATTCATCTTGGGAAATAGCTAAGACAGGTGCATTCATAGAGTCAGAAAGTCAATTAGAGGTTAACAGGGACAGGGGGAGGGGGGCACAGAAATGGGCAGTCCTGCTTGTGGTTCTAGGGTTTCCAGTGGGGGTGATTACAAACTTTTGGAAATAATAATGGTAATTTTTGCACAACATTGTGAATGTAATTAATACCACTAAATTGTATACCTAAAATGGCTAACATGGCAGATTCAATATTATATATAGTTTACCGCAATAAAAAATTTCATCTTGGTTAGAGCTCTGGTCTCAACGTGAAGGTAGGTCATATTATCCGAGTTCTGCAGAACAGAAAACAGTCTTTAAGGTCACATGATCAGGGGGGAGGAGGGCGAGGATCTGAACCCACATCCTCAACCCTCAGACCAAGGTGCCCTGAGTCCACCCTGCTGCCACTGTTGGGAATAGACTTGTTCTCACCGTTGGTGATACTCTTCTCGCTGTGTCTTGACCTGGCCTGTGCAGGGAGGGGAAGAACATTGTTGCCACCAGTGTCCAGTCTAGAGACTAAAACTCGGTTAATGAGGCACGGCATGGCGTTGACTTTGTTGGCAGCCTCAACACGCAGTTGATTCATCCAGAGCTTATAGTTAATAAACTTACTCCTGCCACACCTGTTTTCTACTTGCTACTCTTCAGGCAGGTTCCCCTCCATCCTTCAATTTCCCTGAATTGTTCTAGTTTTAAATGCAGACATTTACCATTTATGTATATAGTAAATGTATATTGTTGCTTTTTCACTGATTGTTCCATGCTCTTATGATTATTTTGAATCTTGATTGAGGCGTGTATCATCTTTGTTATTTCTTCCATCATAAAATGTTATCCTAATTGTAAATGGAAAGGACTTCAATCCCCTTATCCAAGTTATTGATAAAAATGCCGTAAAGGACTAGGTCGTATGTATGGAGACCTGACTATTTCACTGGAGCCTTTTCTCTGGCCTCCCCCCATAACCAACACCTTCATGTGAAAAAGGGTTTAAGTACTTTATGTTTTGAACTGAATCTCATTGAATCATTGTTGTCATAATGTTCATTTTATACACCAGGGAACGAGCACAGAGAGGGTGAGCCAGAAAGTGGCAGAAACAGGACTCAGACCCATGTGCTCTGCCTCCGGAGTCCGTGTTCACAGACACCAGGTCGTGTTGCCACGGACACTGGCCCGAATTCCAGCCGGTACTGGGAGAGGATAACAGGAGAGACTCCGCTGAATCTAGTCAGTGGGATTGCTGTTAGATTTTTAAATGTCCTGTTGCTGGGGAAATAATCTGAAATGCCAGGCCAAAGCGTGTGTCCCCTGATATGTGCTGTGTTTTCCCTCCCAGAAACTCGGGCTCCACACTCCTCTTGTTTTATGTCTGCTCAGAGATAATTCCTTTTGGTTTACTCAGGCACACTCAAGTCCTCCTTCTCTTTTATTAGCTCTGCACTCTGTACAAATGTTTACTGCCTTTCTAAAAAAGATTTTATTTATTTATTTTTTAGAGAAATGGGAAGGGAGGGGGAAAGAGGGAGAGAAACTTCAATGTGTGGTTGCCTGTCATGCACCCTCTACTGGGGACCTGGCCCACAACCCAGGCTTGTGCCTTGACTGGGAATTGAACCCGTGACCTATTGGTTTGTGGGCTGGCACTCAGTCCACTGAGCCACACCAGCCAGGGTTCACTGCCTTTTAAAATTTATTTCAGCAGACAACAAACTCTTCCTGAGCACCTAAAGCCTGTGCCTGGGATTGTACTGGGTGATGGGAACACAGGTTGGAGCAGACACTGTTTGTGTCCTCACGCTGACAGCTGGCGGGCCCGAGCCAACGCCAGACAGCCCCGGTGCTGGCCACACTGCTGCTGTTCTGCAGATATGGTCAAAAGGCTGAGTGGAAGAGAATCGTGTACCAAGAAAAGTCCTTCTAAACTCAAATGTGAATCTGTAAACTGTTTTTTGTACTTTGGATTAAGAGAGGACTAATTTTGAGCATCATGGCTGTTTACTCAGGGAAATCGTAGTGTTCACAGCCTGTACCTGTGCATTTGGCTCAGCTGAGGTTAAATCGTGCTGTGGTGAAAACCTGAAAGTCTCATCTCAGTAGCTCCTGAGAGTGAGAGTGTATTTCTGATTATAGTACAGGTCTGTCTTGGGTCATAGATGCCTGGTCCCATGCCGTCATCACTGCAGGACCCCTGGAGTGGCTCCTGTCGGGTACATTAGTACTAGTCTTAGGTCAGAGGAAAAGAAAACAAATTTCCCGAAGAATCCTCTTGCCTATAGTGTTTGGTGACTTTCAAATTATCATGTTTAGTCCAAATATCAGATGGCTATTTACATGTATTTTCTTGCATTTGGAATATCACATGCTACCAGAGTAAAAGTGAAGTTACTGGCATATCCAAGAGAAACTTCCAGATTGACTGATAAGGTCTTTTTAATGGCTCAAGTTTTACAAATTCTATTATTGTACCATAACTCATCACTTTAATTGCTAAACATATTTTTCTTTAGACATTTGTTCTCCAAACATATACTTGTAAGCAATTCATCAGTTAAGGAAAAAGCTTTGCAATTAATGTAACTAATTTTATTGTGCAGAAGTATTTCAATATCTGTTCAGTGCATTTATACCAAGAGAAATAACTGCTTAATGGACTAAAAGAAAACTGTAAGCTGTTACTCATGTAGTCTTTACGGTATAATTTAGGGGGCAGGATGAATGATTCATTACTAGCCTAGACAGAAATGCTAGCTTATTTCTTTTTTCCTTCGTGCAGCAGCAAAGCATATGTGATCTGTTAATTATTCCATTAACCCTGACCAGTGTGGCTTAGTTGGCTGGGCATTGTCCTGCAAAGTGAAAGGTCACCAGTTCGATTCCTAATCAGGGCACATGCCTGGGTTGCAGGTTTGGTTCCTGGCCGGGGTGTGTACAAGAGGCAACCAGTCTATGTTTCTCTCTCACATCAGTGTTTCTCTCCCTCTCTTTCTCCCTACCTTCCCCTCTCTCTAAATAAATAACTGTTTGGTGCATAATACATTTTAATGAAACGGGTTTTTAACAACTGAGAAGCTTCTAGAATGACAATATTACAGTAGGAGGCATCCCTGTTTTCTTCAAGTTTTCATAATAATTAAATAGATATGCAACTGATTCTCTTTGCCTCCACCCAGAATGGGTTGTTCAGATCCTTTCTCCAGAGTTGCCAAAAGAATGGAGCCATACTGACAGGGGAGGTATAGAGAATACTAAATTGTGTTGTCTGGCTGACTTTCTTTCTTGAGAACCTAATTATAGAGAATTGGACTTAACCTAATCATACGTGAATGGTGATTTCCTGAGAGTAAGTTGTGGAATGAATTACTGTGGACTGAGTTACAGGATCTTTTCAGAGCTTTGGAAGAAAAAAGAAAGTCTGTTGGCCTGCCTGGGCTCACTTGGTTTGGGCTTACCTGGGTGCTGGCAGCATTTCCTAGCGTGCTGGGTCCACAACAGCGGCCTGCACAGGTGTCGGCAGGCAGTTTCGGAGGGGAAGGCACCTTGGCAGGGGCAGGGCTGGTGAGCTGAAGGAACGGGAGCCGTGAGAAATGGTTGTCATGTGCACGTGGGTTGGTTGGCCAGGCTAGAGATAGGTTTTAAAAAAACTACGCAGGAAAAAAAGAAAATAAATTCTGTAATGACAAAAAGGAATAGTAAACATGACCACTTTCTCTTGAAAATTATCTGAAAATAGTTGGCACAATATGTAAAAACACATGACTGTTTATGCAACTACACCCCTGATATTTAGCATTCCGAACAAATACATGTAGACTTTGAAAGAATTCACATGAAGTCTGAGATCCTACTCCCCCACCCCCATCCTTTGCCTAACTGAAACTCGGTGGCACTGGATTTTCATTCCTGCCTATTCCACTAACATTCACTGAGCTCGCACTTCGCGCTTAGCACAGTGTGATGCTCTTTTTGGTGTGGGAACCGCTGGAAAAACTGCAGGCTTTGTGGAGCTGGGCAGACCTGCCGAGACCTCTGTTCCACGTGGGGACATGTGCATGTGAGCCATGGGTTGGTGAGCGAACCCTTGTGGCTTTGCTCCTACTTCTATTTTACTAGTTAAGGAATCTCTGCCACGTTGATGTTATGTCAAAAATTGTGGGGAAAATGTTTCTCGGCCTCATTTTAAATGCTACTTTTCATCTGCACACAATATGGCCACTATTGTTCAGATGGTAAGAAGATAGATACATTGACATTTGGGGGGAATCCTTATCCACTTCATTTCCTTAAGAACCAAATTCCGAAGCTCTTGCCAGCCTTGCCGACGCCCAATGGAATCCCCGCTTATATGCATATTTTGGGAGCATCAATATGTTTGTCATTTTCTCCCTGGAAACGGTTTCTCACACCCACGTTGCAAGTGTGTGATCTGTGATTCTATCTCCTGCGAGTTTCTGCATCCCCTTTGCCTCCAGGGAGGGCTGAGAACGTGATTTAGTTTGGGGAAATGCAAAACGTGGTTGTTAAAGTGACCTTTCAAAGGAGTCTTTTTTATGTGCGTAGTTCCTATCCTGACTCCATTCACCTGAAACACTGCAGCAGGTTTCAACACTAGGATCGCAGAATCATGGGCCCAGAAGACACTGGTTCTGTTTTAAGTCTTTGGATATCATCTTATTTCTTTTTAAAGGGAGCCTCTACCCCATTTTCGAAGATTTTGAGAAAAAGGCACGTAATAATTTTTGCTCAGTGATTAACCAGTCAGTATGTGCAGCCTTTTATAGGAGAACTTCTCTTTCCACTTTGGTATTTTGCTTCACAAAGTAAATAAGGGTCCTGTTGTTTGTCTTAATCAGTGAGAGGGTAGTGGGGTATCCTGATTGAAGTAGTACTGTTGTTCCCAGTCCCTTCCAGCCACCGGCTCTTTTGGGAGTCCCTTTTTGTCACCATATTCTCAGACATGTTAGATCACAAGCACCTTTTGATGCTTAAGATTTAATTCCTCCCCATAAGAAATGGAAAAAAGAAGGATATTTGAAGCATTAACGTTCCAAGTCAACATTTCCACTTGCTGAGATAGTTTCTCCAGGAGCAAACGTTACTCCATTGATGGAAAGTGGGTTCTGAGGGACTTCTCTTGGGAACATGAGGGCGCACCCATAAACATCCCCATTTTTGACTAAAATCTCATTTAATGATAGTGTTCATTTTGAAGAGAAAAATATAAATATATGGAAGAATGAAGGTTGTTAGTAGAATGGCTTGGGTAGAAATGGTAAAACTTTTTTCATAAAACAATAAGTAAAAGGATCATAAATCAGCAGTATTTGACATGAAGATCTGATGAAGCACACACTACATCTGAGTTTCTCTGCGTGAAAATTTTGCCTCATTTTTTAGAATATTTTTTTATTTATTTTTATTTTGTAAGTATATTTTATTGATTATGTTATTAGTGTTGTCCCAATTTTTTCCCTTTTCCCCCCTGCCCCCAGTATCCCTCTTCCCTCCAGCAATGCCCCACCTTAGTTCATGACCATGGGTCGTAAATATAAGTTGTTTGGCTTCTCCATTTCCTATACTATTCTTAACATCCCCCTGTCTATTTTGTTCCTACCAATTATGCTTTTTAATCCCTGCATATTTTCTCTATTCTCTCCCTTCCCCCTCCCAGCTGATAACCCTCCATGTGATCTCCATACTTAGGATTCTATTCCTGTTCTGGTTTGCTTAGTTTTGTTTTGTTTTTTTTGATTCAGTTGTTGATCATTGTGAATTTGTTGTCTTTTTAATATTCATATTTTGTTCTTTTTCTTAAATAAATCCCTTTAACATTTCATGTAATAGTGGCTTGGTGATGATGAACTCCTTTAGCTTTACCTTGTCTGGGAAGCACTTTATCTGTCCTTCCATTCTAAATGATAGCCTTAATGGACAGGGTAATCTAGGTTGTAGGTCCTTGCTTTTCGTCACTTTGAATACTTGTTGCCAGGTCCTTTTTGCCTGCAAAGTTTCTTTTGAGAAGTTTGCTGATAGTCTGTGGGACTTCCTTTGTAGGGAACTATCTGCTTTTCACTTGCTGCTTTTAAGATTCTCTCTTTATCTTTAAGTTTTGGCATTTTAATTATGATGTATCTTGGTGTGGTCCTCTTTGGGTCCAATTTGTTTGGGACTATGTGCTTCCTAAAGTTGTATGCTTATTGTTTTTCACCAAATTAGGGAAGCTTTCTTTCATCATGTTTTCAAATAAGTTTTCAATTTTTTTTGCTTCCTCTCCTCCTTGTAGCATCCCTATGATTCAGATGTTGGCACATCTGGAGATCTCATAGAGGCTTATACTATCCTCATTTCTTTTGGAATTCTTATTTCTTCTTTTTGTTCTGATTCAATGTTTATTTCTTCCTTATGTTCCAAATTGTTGATTTGAACCCCGGCTTCCTTCCCTTCACTGTTGGTTCCGTACAGAGTTTTCTTTATTTCACTAAGTATAACCTTCATTTCTTTCTTCATGTTGTTTCTGTATTCAATGAGTTCTTTGAGCATCTTGATCACCAGTGTTTTGAACTCTGCATGTGATAAGTTGGCTATCTCTGTTTTGCTTAGTTCCTTTTCTGGGGTTTTGTTCTATTCTTTCTTTTGGGCCATATTTCTTTGTCTCCTCAATTTGGCAGCCTCTTTGAGTTTGTTTCTGCGTATAAGGTAGAGCTGCTTTGACTCCCTGTGAAAGGCACTTGTAAACTGTGTGGGACAGATCCTTAGGTAATCACCAGGGTAGGGCAACCCACTTCACTGCTTTGTGGCTCTTTGTGGGGTGAGGACTTGGAGACGGGACTGTGCTGCCACCTGGCTTTTTGGGGTTTGCCTGGCACTTGCCTCACTTCCAGTCACATCACCCACTCTGTATATGTAACTGGTACCCTTCCAGCTGTTGCCCTGGTGTTGAATCCCAGAGTAGGTGGATTTGTGCATGTTTTAAGACTGTGTGGCCCTTTAAGCTGAGTTTCCTGAAAATCCAGCAGTTTCTTTCTCTGCCCTAACTTCCACTGGTTTTTTAAGCCAGAAGTTATGGGGATTTATCTTTGTGGTGCTGGAACACTGGGGCTGTGTGGTCTTGTCTGGAGCTGGGATTGCTTGCTCCCAAGGTTTCTCTCCCAATTTTTATCCAACACACATTAATGTGGGACCATCCACACCCGTCCTGCCACTACTGCTGCTGCCTCTCCATGCCACACCCCGTCTCCTCACCTGTCTGCCTTGTCTCTGCATCTCCTCCCCTCCCACCTGCCATGATGAATGGATGTGGCTTTTTTAAATCCTTGGTTGTCAGACTTCCATGCAGGAAGTCAGTGTCAATTTTCTGACAGTTCTGAGTGCTATTTGTTTTGAGATTTAGTTGTAATTCTTTTTGTGGTTGCGTGAAGAGGCAGTGTGTCTACCTACACCTCCATCTTGACTAAAAGTCTATTTAGTTATTTTTAGAGAGAGGGAAAGACAGGCAGAAATAGAGGGAGAGAAACATTGATTGGTTGCTTCTCTTACAGTAGCCCCCAACCAGGGACTGAGCCCACAACCCAGGCAACCCAGGCATGTGCCCTGACTGGAATCAAAGCAGTGACCTTTTGCTTTGCAGGATGACGTCCAACTAACTGAACCATACCAGTCAGGGCTCTACCTCAGTTTTTAAATTTAGAATTTTTTTAAAAGATTTGAATAAAAGTTAGTGGAGAAAAAGTTCATGATGTGGCATAAGATTGTGGTTAAAATTAATGGAGAATTACTAGTGACATATTAGATCATGAAAGCTATGAGTAAAGAAGAAACACTTTGGAAACACTTGATGAGGAATAAAATTGAAAAGGAAATAGCAAAGATGTATTGCTAATACAAAAAGGAAATCCTATAGAAAATGAGCAGGTAATTCTTCTGTTATCCTGTCCTCTAAATCACTAATTCAGTCCTCTGCTTCATCTAACCTCTGTTGATTCCTTCTAATGTATTCTTCATTTCAGATATCATACTCTTCATTTCTGACTGCTTCTTTTTTATGGTTTCTATATGCTTTTTAATGCTTATTATCTCTTTGTTTAAGCTCTCACTGAGATTGTCCATTCTTTCTCTAAGGTTCTTGAGCATCTTTATAACCACTGTTTTAAGCTCTGAATCTGGTATCTTGGTTGCTTCCATTTGGGGGGATTTCTTTTGTTCTTTCATTCGGGGTATATTTATTTGTCTCCCCATTCTGTCTGCATTTTCGTGTTTGTCTTTGTGTTTTAGGTAAGTCACCTGGACTTGTGCTGGCGGCTTTATGATGTAGGGTCTCCGTGGTGCCATCTTCCAGATCACCTGGGCTAGGTGCTCCAGGACCATCTCTTGTGTGGGTTATGTGTGCCCTACTGTTGTAGTTGAGTCTTTAAGGCTGTGGGCCCCTTTGTGGGTGGAGTTAACCCCTCAAGCTGGCTGACTATCAGGATAGACCTTGATCACAGTCTATGAGTGATAGACTGTGCCAGGGCTGCCCCCACCCCCACCAAGACAGAGTTGTTCCCAGCAGGCTCTGGTGCCTGCCAGAATCCCCCTTTGGGTGTGCCACTATTGTGAAGCCCACCATTGGTTGTGTTGGTTCTGGGTCCACGTGGGCAGGGCTGATGCAGGTTGATGTCAGGCGTTGTGTGTAACTGGCCCTGCGCTCCCTGTCTGGGGCTACCACGCTACTCACTGTTTGTGGCTGCATCTATTGTGCCTGTGTGCGCGTGGGATGGGCCAAACTGTCAGCTTCCTCCAGCTCTGAGCTGGGGTCAGATCAGTAAAGGGTCCAAGGTTCCCTGAGGTTCACCTCCACCTGTCAGCTACTCTGCCACCCCTTGAGATTGCCTGCTCTTTCTCTAGAGCATTCGAAAGAAAAACTGTAGAGTGGTCCTAGGCTAATTGCACCTCCCAGACCTTTCCATAAGGCACTAGCTTGGTATGGTGGGGCAACCAGAGTCGGGAGGATGGGACTAGTGGGTCTCCTGCTTGAGGCCAGCTGGTCAGGCACTCAGTTGGGGGAAGTGGCCGCTATCTCTGAGCCATACCACTTGGTCTCTGCCAGAGTTTCCAACCCTAATTCCCCAGGAGGCGTGCACTGCAGGTTCAGGCTGGATACAACCAGCAGGCCCCACTGCAGAAGCAAGCTCAGCAGGGCGAAGCCACCAGGACTCAGGAGGGCAGATCAGAACAGTCTTCTGATGTGGGTAGTGTCAGCTTAACCTGCGGGAGGGGAGCAAGACTGGCCCCTATTCCAAAGCCACACAGATTAATGGCACTCCAAGTGTGTACGTAGAGCTTCTCCAGAACAAGAGCACACCAAAAGTCCCTGCTGGGTGCAGCCAACATCTCTCTGCAGGACTCGAGCTTGGCAGGGTGATGTCACCAGTACTTGGTGTCCTGGCTTAGTGACTTCCCGAGGCTGAGGGCAGCATGGGACAGTGACTCAGGATAGAGGCCTCAGTGGCTGACCCTCCATAGGTCTCTTTGTGGCCACCCTACCCAGATCTTCTCTTTATGACTATTGAATGACCTGAGTCAACTTCCCTCTTCCAGATCCCCAGATGAGTTACCAAGAGCAAGATCCTGTGCATTGGCCCTTTAAGAGAGCACCTGGGTTTCTAGCAGACGCCCTCCTCTTCCAGATAGACAGAGGCCTGGCTGATTTTCACAGCCAGATGCTGCATAGGCTCCTCTTCCTGGATCTGGGTTGGGTATCCCGCCATGGGGTTGAGACTATACGCTCCTCCTGGGGTCCTTTTTGCAGCCAAGGTGCCCCTCTGTCTTCTCAGCCACTGCACGTGTGTGCCAGGGCCAGCCCTCTTCACGTCTCTGCCCTTTCTAGCAGTCTCAATATGGCTTCTTGTAGAAATCCTTGATTAGAATACTCCTCTTCATCTGCCCTTCAGTTGGCTATTCAGGTTGATTGCTCTGTGGTTTAGCTGTGAATCCAGTTTGGTGCCGAGAGCAGGTGAGTGTAGTAGCTTCGACCTACTCCACAGCTGTCTTCACTTTCAATGATGGTTATTCCCTTTGAGCCAGAAAGTAAGTTGGGCTCTGGGTTGCAAAGAGTCTTCAATACCAAACCAAGGCTGTTGACCACTTCCTTTTCTATTTTTGACTATTCCCAGACCGGATGATGTGCTCCTGCATCGAACACACGATGAGATTGTCCTCCTGCACTGCTTCCTCTGGCCCCTGGTGACATTTGTGGTAGGCGTTCTCATTGTGGTCCTGACCATCTGTGCCAAGAGCCTGGCAGTCAAGGCAGAGGCCATGAAGAAGCGCAAGTTCTCGTAGAGGGGAGTAAACACGTGGAAAGCAAAGCACAGAAGCCGCACCCGTGGGCACACATCTACCTGCAGAGCCTGCTTCCGGCGCAGGAGGTGGAAGCGGCCGTGGGAGGCTCAGGGACACTCCTCCCTCCATGGCAGCAGCAACAGGCACAAGTGGGAGACTTGGAACCTCGTAGGTTGTATTCTATGTGTCGTAGGGATGGCTAAAGGGTCAAGCTCTTAGCTGTAGGGCGTAAGTTTCAGAAAATCCAATCAAATGTTAGTTTTCTTTGGAAAGTAGCAGTATATAATTGTACAGTGTAGTATACAAATCATTATGATTTATGGTATTTAAAAATATTAAAAGAGAGTGGTCTGTGTTCTTTTCTATTTCCTTTTTTATTCTTAAAACACCAGGGTTGAAAATAAAGGTCTTTTGGGTTTCACTGACTCTGCCAGACTATACTCTGACTTGGAGACGAGGCTTCCTGCACAAGTTGTGGCCTCACTACGTACCCCCAGTTTCCATGACTAGAGCATTGTTGGACTCCTGCTTGAAAAAGGAACATGGCGCTGTTCACTCGGTCTCCAGTCACTTTTGTGACTCCTCAACCCGGGACGCTCAAAGATGGGGAAACATACCCTCCAACACTGGGCTCTGCCTGCCCATTCTTTTTTACCAGATTATCTGAGAACTGATTCCTAACCAGGCCCTGGCTCTGAGAGCACTGCCCCTCCTTCTTCACCTCTTCATGTTTATTTTGGGTGGATTCTGTCCTTGTGCAACAGAATGTACAGGATGTGAAGGTCACCTTTCAGCTCAGCCAAATGCTGTTTTCATCTTTTTCTTTAAGTTAGAAAACATACTCCAGATCTGTTCAAATATTGCATTTTGATTTTCTTTGTCCTTGCCTTGATGTTCCCAGAATTTAAACAAGAATATTGCTGATTCTGTTCAGTTTGCTTGGACAAACCTGGAGACGTCACCCAGCTCACATCATGGCTGAACTTTCTACGCCTTTATCGAAAGTTTGTTGAAGAGACCAGGCCTCTCTGAGTCTGTTCATAAACTCAAATTCCAATGACCGATTATAGGCCTCAGTGAATATCAAACCTACCCTATTTATCCACCAGGTAAAATCAAATCTTAGTTTGGATGAAATGTATATATTTAATGGAGGAATACTAAGAGTATTCTCCTAATACTCTTCAGACATGCTTCTAGTAGAATAAAGGCAAAGTAGAATTTAAGGACAAGCTCCCCTCAGTTATTTGCTCAGGGTCCTAATAAACACCCATTAGTGGAATGATAATTTCCTGACTTTTAATCCAGAGACTACTATTTTCTTAATTTTATTATTATTTAAAAATCCTTACCTAAGGATACATTTATTGATTTTTTAGAAACAGGGGAAGGGAGAGGAGTGGAGAGAGAGAGAGAAAAAAAAACATGGATGTGAGAGAGAAACATCAATCAGTTGCCTCCTAGACACACCCCAACTGGGAATTGAACCTACAACCCAGGTATATGCCATGACTGGTAATGGAACCTGCAGCCTCTTGGTGTATGGGACAATGCTCCAACCAACTGAGCTACCTGGCCAAGGCTGTTTTGTTAATTTAAAAATGCAAGTAACTGAGAGCTCTAGCCTTTGGTGGAAGGGTGCTGGATGACTATGATAATTTTTTTCTACTTCAAGTGTTACAGGTTGCACTGAGGAGCAGCCCTTGAACACGCTAGTTAAGACATCCTTTGAGGCAGCTCCGGTGCCTTGACTTCAGTCCCAGTTTTCTGTGGCAGCATCCCTGTTGTCTTAGCAACACAGCGAACCATTCTGAAGCCGAGCCATGTGAAAATGGGAATTAGAAAATCATCATCTTTGAATCACCTTGTGAGACCCGAAGTGTACTTTATTCATTTATCTTAATCCACTAATCTATGATTAATTGATTACAGAGACTAGATAAAAATAGCACTTGGACATATACTAAGTGTTGGAAAAAGGGACAATGGCTATATATAGATCTGAGCTTTCATTTATATTAACAAAATGCCTATATTTAGGCCCAAAGAATATACATTCTATACTGTTTTCACAGCCCAACGAATTATAACTGATTATGACTGTTTTATGTAGGTTGGGTTTTGAAAAAGAGGAAAAGCCCACTGAATTCATGAGGTCACATATAGTTAAATTGCAGCCAGTTAAATTAGAGACTAATTAAAGATAAAATCTAAAGGAACAAGGGGAGGGCATTTTAAAGATCATAAAAGGAAAAGAAGCTTAACTTAATATTTTAATTCTCTTTTTTTGTATGTGAGAAGATATTTTAATTCTCTTTATTTGGATAAATGAGAAAAAGACCTAAGACCCCAGAATGTGACCCCTCACATAGGACAATTTCTCTTGCCCTCCCATAACCACCCAGAATTAGGTGAGAAGTGTAGGGCAACTGTGTTTCACAAGGTAACCGGGGGTCCCAGCACTCATCTACCTGCTGTTCTCTCGATCCCAAGGGTAATAATGGTCAAAGCTGGCTCAAAGGAGCACATCCACAGTGCAGCCTATAGAAAGAGAGGAAGCTGGGAGCAATCTGTTTTCTGTTAAGGAAGTTTTAGTCATCATTTTTGCTCAGTCCATAACTACTTCCTACATAGCTGTACCAACCTCGAGGGAAGCTGAGATATGTCCAGCTGGAAGGGCATATGTCCTCCTCAAACTCCAGGGTAAAGTTTCTATTACTAAAAGGAAAAAGGCAAGAATGAAGACTCAACTAAAAGGCAGGAATGTGTATAGCCATCGATGGCCCATGCCATGAGGAGACTGAACAGGGCTAACAGAGATCCCTTGCCGTCTGCTGTCTGGGAAAAGCTCTCTCGCCTTTGTCCTCTGTGGCCTGTAGTTCTACTTTTCAGAAATGGTTTCTTGTCAGACACAGCCACATCTGCATCTTGGAGGAAGGGAGGAGGGATGCTTCCCAGCTTTCACAGGCCCTTGAGGCTGGCGCAGACTCGTAGATGTAGATTTCCTTAGGAATCAAACAAGCATAGGCTTCTATGGACGGAATTATAATTCATTGGGCTGTGATGAAGATGCCAACCCCATTTTGATGTTTGCTGAGAGTTTTCAAGCTTCATCATTCCCCTTTCCTTTCCCCTCATCTCACCTGGGCAAGGGTGTTAGAAAGCCTGGGCGCCTCCTTCTTTGGCCTGGGTGGGAAGTTCAAAGCGCAAAAGCTCTGGCCTGTGTGCAGGAGCCCTTCCCCCAGCCTCACACCCTGAGGACCATAAAAGCCAAGCCAGTCAAGTCATTTGGGAATCTGCCTGGGGACTTGCCCTGCTCTCCCCAGAAAGTCTCATTATGTGAATAATAAACCTTTTCATACCCTCTCCGTCTGTGTGTGGTTCTTGGTCCAAACATCCAAACCAAATTATGGGGTAGGGGAGTCCATCTGCGGGGTGCCCATACATTGCTGATAAAATTTCACCAAAATCACAGCGGGTTTTTGCTCTATTAGCTTTCAGTTAGTTCACGAGGAAATAAGCACAGCCAAAGGGTAATACGCACCATCCTTAAGCCAGCAGCACCTTATTAGTCTGTGCTTGGCTCATGCCCCCATCCTTCAATCTAATGATGCCCACCTCCAAGCCTCTGGAACAATAAGTTTAAGTAGGGAAGCAACACCCTTTATCTTATCTTTTCTGCTGAGCTGACTCCTATTGTCTCACGGATAGTGCTTAAGGAGACTCTTGAGAAAGACTCTGAATAACCGTCTCCTGGTGTTTGCAGGACAGAGCAGTACAGCTGCAGAACACAGACACAGACCAAGCTGTGTTACCTCCTTGCAAACTCCTGGTAGTTCTTGTCTCACCTCAACCATTGTTCATAATCCTTTACCAAAGAACAGCCAAGAGTAGCCCGTGCCGTCAACACTCTGGTTTTTTTCCACCCACCTTCTTCATCGCTACAGGTCTACCCTCCAGGTTGTGGCTGGTGACAGGTTTACCTCATGGTTAGTCAAAGCATAACAAGGGTGTGTAGTTTTCCATCCTGAAATATCTGTTTCCTCACTGCTGGCTGCCCTGGCTACAATGCCAAAGCCACGTAGTTCAGATTTGTGTTGTGACAAAGATATCACTTCCACTGCCTTTCTCTGAATGGGCTCAGCTGGTGATGCGCAAGTCTGTGGGCCTCACCTGCTCCGTGCTCTGGATGTGTACTGCAGTAGCTTGGGTGCACTCTTAGGTCTTCATCTGAAGCTGAGCGATAGGCAGACAACGCAGTGACAGAATAAATAATGGGGCAAAATGTTATGAGGCAATATGAATGGGGAACCATTTACTAGCTCAGGTAGTTTACTCTTCTGACAAATTACTGAACTATATCAAACCACTTAACTATTTTATTTTCTAATTCTCACTGAGGATGTGTTTATTAATTTGAGAGAGAGAGAGAGACATTGATGTGAGAAAGAAATATCAATCAGTTGCCTCCCATACACACCCCAACCAGGTATCAAACCCACAAATCTGGTATGTGCCCTGACTGGGAATTGATTGAGTGAACGAAAAAGGTGCTCTGAGTGGGAAACAAGTACCCACTTAGCCATTTACTCTTAAATGCACAAGTTGAAATTTCTTTACGTATTTAATGACAGCTTTGCAATTTTTTTTAAAACATGCTTTATATTTTTAAAGATTTCATTTATTTATAGACATAGGAGAAGGGAGCAAGAAAGAAGGGGAGAGAAATGTCAATGTGTGGTTGCCTCTCTCACACCCCCTACTGGGGACCTGGCCTGCAACCCAGGCATGTGCCCTGAGTGGGAATCAAACTGGTGACCCTTTGGTTTGCAGGCCAGTGCTCAATCCACTGAGCCACACCAGCCAGGGTGCAGATTTTTTTGATAGTAGCCTCTACAATACCAACCTTAAAACCTGGCACTGTTATATTGTTACAGAACCCCACCTATGTTCTTCTGGAACAGCTGTGGGTTTCGATTGCTTGCCGCCAAGAAGCGTGACTCTGGATACAAGAATTTAGTGAAAAAGAAAAGGTGTTGTTTATTTAAAGATTATACAGATTCAGAATAATGGCAGAATTCTGCTGTTAAACCCCACTTCCTTTAAAACATCCAAAAATACAGAGTCCTGCTTCCTTTTGCCAACCCAGGCCGGGTTCAGGATATGCCAGTTGAAGGTACCGTCTTTCAGCACAGCAGAGGTCCACGGGGCAGCATTTCCCGTCACAGCTGAGCATTCCGGGCGTCCCCCCCACGAATCCATGCTTGATTGGGCAGGTAATTCCCAGCACCGTCAGCCGTGCTGCCCGTGTTCTCCAGGCAGGTTTCCCAGCGGCCTCCTCTTTCTCACCCCAGGTCTTAATCCAAAACCACGTGGCAACTCCTTGCACACCAGACCTCATGGTGGACGTGGGTGGAGGGCCCTCTACAACTTTCAAGTTGGATGCATGGCTGCACCCTCATGGCTGGCCCCCTTCTTGGCTGCTCACCCTTATTTTTAACGCTCCCCAAGAGCTTCCTACGTGACCTCATACTCGGCACTATACTTTCTGAAAGTCACCTAACCTTTCGCTGGGTGGCAGCACAGCTTCCCTTCAGGAGAGACTTGCCACAGTGATGCACAGTATCTTAAACACCGTATTGTCGCTCTCTCTTCTCCCATCTCCCAACCATGGGCCATGGAGGATCTCTCCTATAATTTTAGGACCCTTGCCCTGCACCCCATTTCAATATCACTTCTCCCTTAGGTTCAACAAACTATTTCTATGGCAGGCAGCTCTGCTAATAATCCCAAGGCACTTTCCAGACCCCAGCCCATAACTTTCACCCTTGGACTTTAACCAAGGAACATTTTTTCATCCTTGGTGACACTATGCTTGCTAACTTAATTTGGAGGGATCTCTTGTGCAAAAGAGTGTGTGAGGTTAATGTGGCCCTGGCTGGTAGCTTAGCTGGTTAGAGTGTCATTCTGATACACCAAGGTTGCAGGTTCGATCCCTGGTAAGGGCACATATAAAAAACAACCAATGACTGCATAATCAAGTGGCACAAAAAATCTTTCTCTCCCCACCTCTCTCAAATCAATTCAAAAAAGTATTAATGCTCCTCTGAAGACCTCTTTCTTGAGAGCCCCAAACACTCCCCTATTCAAACTCAGGCTAAAATTAATTTGGCAGCTAATTTACTGGTGTTCTTGTGCCTAAATCAAACCCACATCAAAGATCTTCATGACATACCAGATTCCTTATGGACTGAAAATTCTACCTACATTAGAGAATTTTTTTGGACTGAATACATCAAGGTTCATGTTGACACATTCAAATGCTATTCAGGGTTGCACAATAACCTCTAAAAATAGTAGACAAAGGACTAAAACCAAGAGTTCAAAGCCTAATTAAAAAACCATCATAACCGCAGCAGTCCTTGTACTCTGTCTTCCTAGTGAAGGAACACCATGGGTGGGGATGTAGATTTGTTCAGGACCTCAAGGTCAAAAATGAAATAGCCATCTGTACTTCCCTTCGATACCAGACCTAAATATTATCTCATCATGGGGCCACACATTCTATCTAGATTCACTCATTAGTGCCACGCTTTCTCTAGCAGTTCCTAGGTTACATTGAGATCCCTAATTCTGATTGTGCCTTCCTGGGAAAGTCAACTCTATGCCTAGCGAACTCTATGCCTAGCCAAGTTACACTTCAGCAAATTTTAATGAAATGACCTCCTACATTTTTTCACAAGTCCCTGAAAGTATAGACCTGAAATTTCCCTGAAATTCTAAAGTTTTACACAATATTTAGATGGCCTCTTATTAATTTTAAAAAATGAGTTAAGCTTTCTTGGTTTCATCTATCTTCTCAACAGTTTTAACTCAGAAAGAACTTCAAGTTCTTTCTTGGGACAAGATTTGCCCCAAGTATGTAAACCCCTCACTTTGAACAGACTAAAGGTCATTCAAAAATTTCCCAGGCCAGCCCTGGCTGGTGTAGCTCAGTGGATTGAATGTGGGCCTGCAAACCTAGAGGATCACAGTTTGATTCCCAGTCAGGGCACATGCCTGGGTTGCAGGCCAGTTCCCAGTGGGGGATGCAAGAAAGGCAAGCATACATTGATATTTCTCTCCCTCTCTCCTTCCCTTCCCCTCTAAAGCTAAAAAAATAAAATCTTAAAAAGTTTTTCCCAGGCCAGTCATTCAGACACTTTGGACTCAAGAAGATGCTGGGTCTTACAGCTACTGCAGGCAGTTAGTTCCCAACCATTTTAAAATCCCCATGACTGTGGTCCTGGCCAGTAGCTCAGTTGGTTAGAGCATCGTCCTGATACACCAACGTGTGGGTTCAGTCTTCAGTCAGGGCACATACAAGAATCAACCAATGATGCATAAATAAGTGGAACAGCAAACTGTTATCTGCCTTTCTCTCTCAAGTCAATTTTTTTAAAAAAAGATAATATTCCCATGCCTTTTTGTGATTGAACCAAGTTATCAGTGATCAGAACTCTTCCTTGGGAAATTAAACATGAGCTGACATTTTTTTAATTTAAAATGAGCTTTTTAACATCTTCTTACTCTAGGTCAACTTAAGTATCTTAAAACTTTCTCCCTATTCATACATAAACAATCTGAATAAGCCCTTGGTCTTTTGACTTGGTTGTATGGTATTTATCAGAGAAAAAGTTGCTACAGCTTTTCTCTTGATCTGGTGGCTAACGTCCACCTTCCTAGTCTCAAGGTAACTCCTAACTGCAACTGAATCACTGAAGGCTCCTGCTAACTAGGATCTCCCTCTCACTGTGGACCCTCATGATTATCACTCACTGAAAAGACACCGTATTCTTAGCAGGTAGCCTTCCCTCTCAGGCAGGTCTATTACTTTCTTCTCCCTTGCACATTTCCTCCTCTGTAGCAATGCATTAAATCCTGCTGCGTTCCTTCTTCTACCAGAGGGGGAACTCAGGACTTTCTAACCTCTGTCCAAGAATGGCCCCGGGCCCGGTGCAACTATGTTAGAAACTCCTCCAGAATACCCAGAGTTAACCTTGTTTGTTGATGGGTCATGTTTTAAGACAAAAACAGGCCATTATCAGGCCGGGATATTTCAAAACAGATCTCAAGTCACTCCTAGAATAATGATCTGGGAGCCAGTCACCCAGGAGGCAGAACCCATTGTATTCACCAGGATTTCTCAACTGTGGCAAGAGGTGAGGAGTGTTTTGGAAATAACTAAGGATCCTGATTGATCTCTGCAGGAAATAAAACAAACGAAAATGGTCAAAATCTGTAAAACTCTTAAGTGTTCTAGTGTTTCTTGAGGAGGTTGAATGCCATACAGAAAGAATAGCAGGAGGGTCAAACGAAATAAACTTGGTGATGGTGACAGGCAACTGATTAGAACCTGTTTCCACAATGCCCCAGGGGGTCAACGCTTTAGAGAAGTTCAAAGACTCTATTACAAAATACCAGGATTTGCCCCAAAATACGGGGTGGGGTGAGGGGGGGAAGCTCATTTATTAAGGACAACAGTAAATGAGGATTTACCTCGTGACCTTAACCTCACCACTTCACTAATTCTCAACCATTGTCTTATGAACTTGGCTCAGTCCCAATAAGTTTTGTGCCTTAAAAAGCCCTGGAAAAAAAAAAAGACAGCCCTGAGACACTTGAGTTCAAATCCTGAAACCCTGCAAGTATCTTTCCTTACTCTCTCTAAGAGACTTCCCAAACTGTCAAGACAGTCTCCTCTGGTGTCACAAATTTAACCAACTTGGCTTTACTTGTCCAACAGTTTTATCTGGGATCTCCCACAAAATTCATCCTGTTGGCTCCATGAAGCAGTATTTGCTTTCTTTAAAGCTGATTTACTATTATTAACCAGATTATCCAAATCTCTCTCTTGGAAGTGTGTAAAGGCACTTTGAGAAGAGTATTTACTCTTCTGGGCCTTTTAGTTATAGTAATTGGTAAGATAATGTATGGAAAAATAATATATGCAAAATGCTTGATTCTTAATAGAGTTCCTGGCACCATACAGGTGTTTGATGAATGTGAGCGGTATTACAACTTGCTGACTCCCCAGTCTCTCCTTTCCTGGGCCTCCGGCCGTTCTGCAAACTCCAGGTTATTTGTGTCTGCATTCGGAGATCCAGTTGCTAGGTCATCCCTGGTTTCTCATCTAGAGTAACTGATGGGAACCATGAGCTCCTCTTCCTCCCTCCAGCACTTTTGCTTGGTTCCCCTTTAGTTCCACAGCAAGCTGAGGGAAGAATTCAGTTCTGCACATTTGTCCTCCTTAGTCCCCTTAAGGTGACTTTTTCTTGGGGAGGACTGATGGAGTGGAGAGCCTCTGTGCAGTGACATTTGATTTTAATAACAAGAAGAGAAAAATAGTTGCCCCTCATAACTGAGATTTCCTTTTCTGCCACTTTCCCCAATGAACAAAGCTAACAACCTGTTAAAAGCGTTTAGGGTGGGCTTGTGTTGAAGGATGGGAATCTTAGGTTATCAGATTCATACAATTGGAAGAGCAAACCTTGGTGTAATCGCAGGGCACCAGGACCATGGATGTCAAAGGTCACTTAGGAATGGGGGACACCAGAGGAGGGTTTCCAAAACGCCTCACACCTCAGAGACCCAGAGACGCCCAAAACACCGCAGTACCTGCATCCGTTCTTAACATCCTCCTTTCTGAGACAGCATATCTAAAATGCCAACTCTGTGTTATAAAATTCAAATCTACTCTGAAATTTAAAGAGGAAACAGATGAAGTATAAATGTGTGAATAAAATCTTCCAAGTCAAAATAAAAGTGCTTAGGCGAGAGGAAAAAAACCCCTTCAGAGATATTTACCGTGCCCTTTATCGTTATTGGATGAAATGACGAGGTGGGTGACTTCCCTCCTTGATGGGTGAGCGGGGTGCGGTGTTTGTGTATGTTTAGGGGTGCGAGGCGGAAAGGTTTGCTGATGGGAAATTGTGTGCTGGTAAATGTTTGACACGCAGCGAGGGGTGGGAGGGGTGCCCTGAACTCACAGCGTTTGCTGGTTTCCGTGGGGCAAATCTAGCCCCGCGGCTGATTTCCAGGCACCAGTGTGACCTCGGCCAACTCCAAGTCGGGGCGAGACGCGCAGTAACGCGCCGCCCTGCGGCCCTTTGGCCCCTGCGGAGGAGTCCAGAAGCAGCCTCGGGAGCAGACAGTAGTAAACGTGGTGCAATGATTAGGAAGTGATGAGTTGTGAGTAATTAGGACAGATCTTTTTCATATAATTTGTAAAGTGGTAAGTTTATATCTTGTAATAATGGCTGTGTTTAACAACCGACTCGGAAAAGGGAACGTCTGGCTCTCGTGGGCAGCTGTAAAACGCCGCTGGGAGAGCAGAGTGAGTTCCTCTAGCTCTGCCTCGTAGCCATGACGCATCTGCGGTTCCTACTGGCCTTGTGGGCTGTTTCCGACCTGAACGTGCAGTCTCGCGCCCCTTCTCCCCATCGAAGACCCCGTCTCTGATCTGTGGCTCCGCTGAATCTCAGATTCAGGCAACAATTTCTCTCTCTGCATGGGTGGGATAAGGGGGCCCGGTGGACTCTCACGTTGAGCATTCTTCAAAGGGGCATTGTTCCCCGCAGGGTCTGAGAGCCGGGTGGGAAGGGAAGGAGGAGGCCTCAGCTACCACTGCTCTAACCGAGTGTCAGGACTGTTTGGAGATGATCCGTGTAGGGACGGAGTAATGCACTTCTCTCAGAGCCGTGCGGACCAGGTTGCTTAATTAAATTAATGTTCCACTTCAAATGACTCATTTTGTAGGAAGAGCCAATTCGTCAATATAAGAAAACTATTACCTCACGTTTTTTAAAACTCAAAAAGTACTGCTTAAATTTTATGAGTTATAAATCCCATTTTGGCAAAAGACATTTGAAGTGCACAAAGGTGGGGCGGAGCCTTATGAGCACTGTGTGTGACCGACTTGCCCTGTTTCCCAGGATGGTTGGGGGACCTCTTCCTAGCTAACTACACTGCGGCGACCCTGTTCCCAGGTAAGGTCACAGTCTGGGGGTCATTATGAATGGCTCAGCAGGTGGAAGGTGTAGGCAGAGAATATTTACATCAGCAAAAGGAAGCACTATCTCTCGGAGATGTCTGAATGTGGAATGGGGTGCTGTTCCCAATGTGCCATCAAGCACTTGGTGAGGACAGCCGTGGTGCAGAGCAGATTCAAACATCCCCAAACTGCTTGGAAAAGATTAGCTTTAAGATGTCCTTTTAACCCGGATGGGCTTTCCGTATAATCAGCTTCAGAAAGCTGCATCAGTCCTCAGAGATTTACAAGCATGAAACCAGCCTGTCTAACGTATACCCTCAGAGGAGCTCACTCTGTGGGGATCAGCAGCGTTCCTGGGGAAATTTACCCTGGGATATCACGGCAGACCGTGATGCAGTCACAACCCAGAAAGTCACAAGTTGTAGAAGAAGGCACCTCAAAGCTCCTGTTAATTGTAATTCATGGGGGATCAGTTATTGTTTGAAGATGCTGGTTCTGGATTATACCTAAGGGTATATCTGGTATTCCACGTAGGTGACAAATTACACGCATTTCCAGGCAAAGCCCCAACTTGTAGCAAATACAAAAGAAATCCAGATTTAGGTAAGAAGAGACTTTATATGAAAGGATGATTGCAAACAGGATGGTGGGGGAGTGATTTTTATGGGGTAAGGAGACCACTGCAAGGGGACAATGCTCCAGTCTTGAGATCTGCAAGCATCCCAGAGATCAGGCAGAAAGGGGCTGCTCTTTTCTGGAGGGAAATAAACAGGCTCCAGGGAACTGGCTGTGGGGAAGTGGGCTGAGCTGGTGGTGGTGGAATCAGCTGATCAGGGGATGTTTTGTCCTGAGCTCAGCCTATTCTTAGGAGAGATGTTTTGGAGGGGATGAGTCAGCAACTTCAGCAGGTTATTTATTTCACTGGACCTGTTTCCACACTGTAAAGTAGGTGCAAATATCGAGCTTGTCAGAGGGGGTTTCTGAACCCAGATCTGTCTGACTCAGATCTCCCAGAAAAAAGATCAATTACAAATGAGAACTCAAGTCTTTACAAAGTCCTCTTTAAAGCTGGTTTCTTTGAAGAAGGTACTAACTTATATTCTGAAAAATGGTTACATATTTAATTTGATTAAATCACCATCAAAGAATTTGATTAAATAACTTTTAAAATTTTGCTTCATTATTATTTTTTTAAACAGTGCAGCATAATACAAATCTACTGATCTAGAAACTGTATGCATGGGGCCCACAGTCCGTGTTTCAATAGCAAGCTCTCCAGGTGATTCTGGTACCTGGTACCTGGTACCTGCCGAGGACCCTCACCCACACTTGATTGAGCACACCTGCTTTGATGTCAAATTGCCTGCAGTTGAATCCTAGCTCTGACATTTATTGGCTGTGACCTCTTAGGTCTCAGTTTCCCATCTCACAATTTTTGAGATGAGGATTGTGGTTTGGGAAGGACTGAGTCAATGAAAATATGTTACAATGCAATGAATGGCGTTGGGCACTTTCTCTGTTAGTATTGTATACTACTGTATCATTATCGCAACATCTAGAATCAGTCTCCAGTTTGTGTGCTTGGTGCCTTGGAGGACCTGTTCTCAATCAGCTCACAGTCTAGTACGGAAATCAGAACAAATAACTTTTTTAAAACATTTTATTTATTTATCTTTAGAGGGGAAGGGAAGGAGAGAGGGAGAGAAACATCAATGTATGGTTGCTTCTCATGCATCCCCTGCTGGGAACTGGCCCCTGCTGGGAACTGGCCTGCAACCCAGGCATGTGCCCTGACTGGGAATCGAACCGCGATCGTGTGGTTCGCAGGCCCACGCTCAATCCACTGAGCTACACCAGCCAGGGCCAGAACAAATAATTTTAATGTAATATGCCATGGGCATTGAAAAAGTCTCTACAGATGCAGAAGTAACGGTGGGGAGGAAGACAAGTTTGGGACCTGGCCAGCGACAGTCTCAGAGGACAAGAGGGAGTTCACTTCCATATCTTTGAGGCCTCTAATATAATAAAAACTAAACTTTAAATTAAAAAGTGTCTGGCATGGAGGTTATGCAATCATATTTTGAATTCAGAAGGATTAGACGCTGACCTTTGGCACTGTGTGGACTTTGGCAAACTGCTTGTCTCTCTGAGCTTTGGTTTTCGTATCTCCACGCAAGTCTAATAACCAGGGTGTGTGAGGGACTAAATCAGATGATAAATATCAAACCTTTAGTACACAGCACTTAACACGCGTTAGCTCCTGATCCTACTCTTCTGCTGAGTTTTGAGCACTGCCTTGGTCTTCTCGGTGCCTCTACTTCCGTATCTACAGCAGGGACATCCACTGATCTGTATTGTACGGCAGTTGAAGGCATGCAAAGAGACAATAGCCTTGGATGCTTTTCAAAAGTAAAAAGCACTGTCTAAACGGGGGGTGTCCAACCTGCGGCCCATGGGCCACATGCCGCCCAGGATGGCTGGAAACGTAGCCCAACACAAAAGCATAAATTTCTTACAACATTATGAATTTTTTTGTGATTATGTGTCACAACATATTTAATATGTGGTCCGAGACAACTCTTCTTTTCCCACTGTGGCCCAGAGATGCCAAATGTTACAACTTTTAGGGACCATCCTAAAGATTAATCATGCATTACCCTTCTGTATAGCTCTTTGTGCAGGACTTAGAATGTCTTCTTCTTAGGTTCAATGGGGACGTCGCTACTGCAAGGGATGGGAGACTCTCCGCAGCCCCTACGGATTCTAGCTCTCAACTTTCATTTTTATTGCCCCACTGTCTTCTCCTCACAGTCTTCCACCAAAGCAGGTCCTTCATTTCATGCCTCTTCTGTCACAGTTCAGCTTTATTTACTGCCGACACGTTGTTTTTGCCATTAGACCGTTGTCCCCTTCCCTAGCCGTCTGTCATGAGCAGGAAAGGAACATCTACTGCTTGGGTGAAGACTGGGTTGGGGTCATTGGAAAGTTCTTTAGGAATGAAATATGGCTTAAAACTTTAATTTATACCGCTTTAATAGTATTTTCTGATTGAAGTTGAATTCAGGAATGTTCCCTGGTTTTTGAACTTTGCCACTCTTAATTCCCTTTGTTTCTATAGTTGTATTGCCAGTGTTTTGTTGTTGATTTTTGCTATTATTGTTCTTGGCCTTAGCTCCTTGGCAAGCCATAGGACATAGCAACTTCTTGGCCACCAAAGGCTTGTAGCAGGGCAGCAGAGACGGGGAACATATTTTGTGGCTAGCTCTTTCTTAAAGGCTAAAATAATACAAAATTATTTTAGGGGGTCAAGAACTCCAAAGCAGAGGAAATAAATTCAATTAACATAATTTACTTGGAGGTTCTTGCATCATTACAATAAACCACAGGGAAAAAAGCTCTACCCAAGTTCTCCTCAGATCAATCATTCTCTACAATAATGGTATCCCTAAAATTTTCCTTGGAAGATACTGGGTTGGGGAGATAGTTTAGGAAGAGTGACCTTGTTGAGATGGTAAATGCTCGTTAATGCCTACACAGGATCAACTCTTCCTGCATGGTTTTCCCTATTACTCCAGCTTGAATTTTGCTAGTTAGATTTTACCCTTCAGTTATGAAAGCTCTTTTTATTGTCAACATCAAATGCCTTGTCCATTTTTTCAAAATCTAGTTGTAGAACCTCTTCCAGATTTTAGTTGGTTTGGTTTCATTAACTTTAAGAATATTTTATAATAGTATTATGTTAGAAAATCATGTTCTCTCCTTTTCTATTCAGTAATATTTCAGCTTTAACATTGTGATGACTTTTGCTAAGGCCTGACTCTAAAATTCACTCTGGCCCTGGCTGGTGTAGCTCAGTGGATTGAGCCCGGGCTGCAAATCAAAGGGTCGCCAGTTTGATTCCCAGTCACGGCACATGCCGGGTTGCAGGCTAGGTCCCCAGTGAGGGCCACATGAGAGGCAATCACACATTGATGTTTTTCTCCCTTTCTTTCTCTCTCCCTTCCCACTCTCTAAAAAAAAAATTAATTAAAATAAAATATAAAATTCACTCTGATATTTGCTTAACAAGTGCATGTTTTCAGACGTGCAACATGCAAAAATAAGAGGGATACCATAATCACACCAAATGCTGAAAGTTCTACTGAGGGTTCTATCTCTGGGAGGGAGATGGCTGTTGCATTCACTGGCTTCTGAGCAGCTTTCATATTTGTCTGTGTTTAGATGCAGACAGGTCCTTCTGGTGAATAATAGGGAGACCAGGTGAAATTCCAGCACTGTCCTATTGTGCTACATTACTCTTAAACTTGGGCTTTGGTTTTTTTTCATTGTTCATCCCCGCAGTGACCCTTCCAGCTCTAACATTTTATGATTGTGAAGGATGTATCAGCAAAATTACTACGTGATTACTTCAAATTGCAGTATTTTATTAAACAAATTTTAAATTGATTTTAGAGAGCAGAATGGGGAAGAAAGAGAGAGAGAGAAATATGGCTTTGTTTTTCCACTTATGTATGTATTCACTGGTTAGTTCTTGTGTGAGCCCTGACCGGGGATCAAACCCACAATCTTGGTGTATCAGAAGGACGCTCTAACCAGCTGAGCTACCTGGCCAGGGCTCTTATTCTTGAAGAGGAAATCCCGTGAAACAAACCACTACTTTGGAAAAACAAAGTCTAGCCTCAGAGGTCAAATTGTTAACCTAATTATTTGAATTCAGAAACTATTAAAAAAGATTGCTTTGATTGAATATGTAACTCTATTATTGTACTTAGAAAATAAATAAATCTGTAAGCGGTAGAAAATGAAGTACTGAAGTTGTGAAGGGCAGTGGTTTTTCAACTGAAATATGAAAAAGGCAAAAGGGCGAGACAGTAATCCCAGAAGTTGGCACAGCAGCTCTTTAAGGAACGTCACGCCACCCACCAGGCTCACGGTGATTGGCGGGGCAGCGCCCCTGAGAATACACGGGCGCTGTGAGGAATCGATGACAGTGTAGTTGCTAATGAACTGAAGAACCAAAACCAAGAATTCAGTTGACCTGAGAGTCTATTCTATGTACATAAAGTCCTAGGTAGCCAACTCAGCACTCACAGGAATAAAGGTTGACAACTGTGTTCTTTATAATAACGACCTAGAAAATTTTTCTCATTTAAAAACAGTCAGTTTTTGACCTTTCTCCTGAGCAGAAGGATGGCAGAAATTGATAAATGAGGAACAAGTGAACAGAAGACAGGACCCTTTCCTTGAATAAAAAGCGATTTATTCCTGTACTGCTGAGAAGGTTTGCAAGATACCATATAGAATCTTTGACCACAGTTACAAATATGAAAATATATTAAGCAAATACATAATTTAAATAGAAAGGCTAATGAATTTCTTTGTTCAAATAGAGTTGGTTAGAAACACAACATTGTGGGGGAGGCACTATAGTATGAAAAAATAGAATCACCTACTGCCATTTTAAATAAGCAGATTTGCAGAGGAAGCATACATGATATTAAAACCATAAAAGTGCTGTATATTAGAACATAATAAGTTCAGTTACTGGATTTTTTACCTTACTTATTTAAGCTTCACACACACCAAGGAACAGTCAGATGAACGTCCATGGGCAATAGTGTTACCAGATACTGACTACTTAGCACCCAAAGTATTGGGCCAGGAGCAATTTCCACTCAACAAGTATATGTTCTTTATCTATGAGCTGTTCACTAATTTCTACAAGGTAGGAGGAGAGATTAAAGGTTTTGTCTTTGTCCCTGCAGAATTGATAAGCCTGATGAGTCTCTCTGGAAGAGCAGAGATCAAGAACTCTTCAGGCAAGAATATCGGTGCACCTGGTTGTCGGCGTGGCGGACTAGGAAATTGCACGCAGGCCAGTGCAGTCTCTGCCTCTAGTTTACAGATGGATTACTGTCCAACTCTACTGCAGGCTCCTAAAGCCACAATTGCACATGTTCCTTGCTTGTTGAGATGCTTATCTACTTACTCAGCCATTAAAATACAACATCTCTAACATAAAGGAAAGTTAACTCTTAGGGTAAAAATAGTATTTCTTAAAAGAAATTACTTAAGGCAGAAAACAGCCATAACTAACCTTTCTTGTGAATATTCTAGAAAGGACACATTACATTTGTCGGACATTATTCACAGTTTTGAACAACTTATTTTGGTATCTAATATAAGGTCATGTACATTGGCACATAAATTATAAAAATAATCGTTGGTAAATTTGTTAAGTGATTTATTTTATTTCCATGACCTAAAGCTCCATTCTAGGAACATTCACCAACAGTTTCCTTATTTTATGAATGTATCTATATAGACAACCTTTGGAACAACAAAATGCCTTCTTATTTATATTGCATGTATTTATTCCGGGAGGGGCCTCCCTACGAGCGAAGTGTATTCTTTGGGTCATAAATATTTCCATTGCTAGAAACATTTTCAGGGCAGAACAGTTTTGTGCTGTTGTGTCTGCATCAAATGAGACACTGCACTGTAAGTAAAAGGGCCAAACGTTTTCAAAGGCCGCATCCACCCCCAAAATCTAAACCAATGTGTTCAGAATTACAAAGCCAATCAATTGAGTCAAACACCTGGTCAATTTACAAAGCTAAAGGAATCAATTCAACAGTTTAGTCAGGTAAATCATCTGGCCAACGCGATCAAAGTGAATTCATTTCCCAAAGGGTAACAGGCCCTAACAGAGATGCGGGAGGTTTTCACACAACAGCCTGGACGCACAGAACAGCTGCCGTTTTCTCTTTCTGATGATGTCTTGTCTGGTTAGATCTTTGCAACTATTTCCCCCACTTTGCATCATGTCACTTGTATTTGGCAGTCACCGTTTACAGATTTTCCTTTTACGTGAAACATTCTTTGGACACCTGACGTGATTTGAAGTCTTGGGTCAAGAAGAGTCAGAAGCTTGGGGGAGGTGGGCTGAGAGGAGCCTTCTCGGCTCTCACTCTTCAGAAATGAGGGAGGGTTGCGGCCTTGCTCACGGCCACCTTCTCACCACTCTGTTCCTGCTGATCATTTCCTCAGTGAAAAGGAACCTGGCAAGTTCTTGAACTGCTACCTCAATCAAGTAGTTCATTACCTGTTGTTTTTTACCAGGTCAAGTTCGCTCTGGCTCATGTGTGTGATTGTGTGAACCTGAGTTTGGAGGACTCCAGAGTTGGGGCGCAGACCCTACCACTCACTGTCAGATCTGGCAGGTTATGGTTTCAGGATTCCAACCTCAAACACCCAGAAAGTCCAGTGAATGCGGACTTAGTATGTAGCGGTTAATCTTCTTGCGAAAGGTAAGAAGAATGTTTAATAAGGAGCTGCTTCCTGAGACACTAAGGCAAGAGAATCAGCTGGTGAAGTATTAACATATGAGGCCTATTTTTGTGTTGCTGGACACCTGCTCAGCAGTTTTACATTATTTTCACATGTCATTTTGGGCTTTCTTCCAAGAGATAATGAAAAATTAATTAAAGGTCCTCCCAAATAAAACTGGACCCCAAATGTCTGTGCTATGGTCATTTTAGTGTTTATAAGTGGTCTTGGATGGAGCCTGAAAAGACTACAAAATACTAATGAATATGTGGAGATAAAATGAACACACTGGGAAAGCAAACATGTTCAAAAGGAAGCAGGGACCAAATAGTAAAAACTAGGACCTCACCATCTCTAAGGAACATTAAATTACTCAGGACAAGTACATGCAGGCCCAGAGGGGGAGGTAAGTCTTTTTTAAAAATCTGACTTAAGAGCTGAAACATTGGCTGCTGTCCAGAGAACAACTGAATGATAAAACAAAATTGACTTAATGAGTAGAGATTAAAGGAGTTAAAGAACCTGGATAAATAATTATTAAGATGCAAGCCGGGCCTCTCTCGAGAGTCGATAACTCCGAAGCACTTTGAAGGCGGATGATTAAAGTGCACCTCACAGGTGCACAGTCCGGATGCCCAGCATGACAGGAAGTGGAGTGTTTACTGAGATATAACCTAGGATGGAATTAAATTAAAATACAGCCAATTGGGCTGAATGTTTTCCCCCTTCCTAAATTTAATAGATAGACTAGATTATGTATTTAGTCTTTGGTGGTGGCAGGAGGGAAGTTCGTGAAATAATTCTTGCTGAGGAAATTTAAAATTAGGTGGAGGGTAAGAATAAGTATTTTCTGGATTAGACCAAAAGGACGTAGAGTTTTCCCTGTCATGTCCATTTCCACAACTCTGATTCCACCCTAGATACACCAGGGTGCGTGAGTGTTATCTACTGCTACAGGTGTGCAGGTTGTTACCGTTTCAATTCTTGCTTTGTGCAATGAATTGATCTCTTTCCTAGATGCAGCGGTTTGCTGTGGAAATAGCATGGACACTTACTTGCCAGTGTGGCCCCTGGAAGGCTGCCCTGGCCTGGCTTGGCTCTCTCCCTGTCTCTCTGAGGCTTAACTGAAAATGGTCACAGGAACCCTAACTTGGTTATTGTGAAGCATTCTTTATGTCAGCAGAAACATCTAGTTTCTAGACACTACCTAGCAGGTTGCAGGCACTCAGTGAAAGTTTTCTGGATGAAGAAAAAGCCAACATGAATTTGTCTCTCTGTGGATTCATGTGTTTCGTGTCGAGCAACATTAGTCTAAAATTCTGCTTATTTTTCCTCTTGCTTTTACCTTTCAATGTAGGCAAAGTTATTCCCTTATTCCAAATAGACTCCACATGCCATAAATCTCTGACCTGTATTTCCTCCCCGTTGGTATGGCTGCCACACTTACATTCATGTTGTTCCTTTTCATTTCTAGAAGACCTACCGAAACAGAATCAAAGCCTAACACTGTCATTTCACGAAGGTGCTGACCACAGTGAAACTGGGGAGACCCGCAATCCTCTTAGTACTCTCCCTATTCATTCCTACAAAGTTTTTCCCTGTTTTTATAAATCTCAAATAAACCTGGAAACTTTCCTGGTTTGGGTGCGGCTTTCCATAACTATAAATAACTAGTTTAGATATGTTTAATGATTTTCATTGCACCCATTATAGTACTTATGGAACTTTACGGTGTGTGGCAAAAACATATACTTTGCAAATGAAGCTGTGAAGTCACCCAACTTGATCTCTAATTCTTAGTTTATGACACAGAAATTTGTATTGAGGAAAAGGCCAACATTCCTGGCTCATCTCTCAGGTAGCCATGAGAATTCCATCCAGATGCCTCTCAACTTTTCCCCAGGAAGACCCTTGGGACTGGACCTTGATGAGGGCAATGCCCACTTTTTGACTCACTGGAATTTATTGTAGTCAAAATAGGCACAAATCCTGAAGATGAACTTGGTAGAACATGTAGTGACTTTTGACCTCAATGATTTACTAAAAGGATCCTTTGGAAAATTTTATACTAAGCACCACTGAGCTTTCTTTTTTTATTTTTAAATTAATTGAATGAGATCTTTGTGAACATTTCTATAAAAATGTTGGTGTTGGGTCCTTTGATCAGGAGTATAATCTGCCACTATAATCTTCTGATAGAAAAACCAGTATGACCGGCATGATTTTGACTTTTCCAGGAGTACGCCCACTGGAAACGAGACAAAGACCAGTGTGCATACTTCTACCAACACATCCATTACTGTCAGGGCATGTGCCGTGCCCTCCACCCCACAATGCCGTGACATCATCTCCTGTCACTGTGGATGGTGCTTTGCATGTTGACTATATTTCCAGTCAGGGTTCCAGGTGGCATTCTCCTTGATGTAAGGAATGAGCCCCTGTTGTCTGCATCCCTCTCTACTGCCACCCTCCACCCTGCAGCCTGGACTCACACTGCAGGCCCCAGGCTTGACCCCTGGCAGGAAGAAGGGAGAGAGCAACTACTTCAGGCTCAACCACCTCCTTCACCTTTTGTGCTACTCAGTCCCTTCCTCCTCCTCCCAGTCTTTTCTGTGACTGTCCTGTTTGTCCAAGCAGCGTTCGGATCATCTTTGGAGCCCAAGATTCACAGGACTGCAAGCAGCGAAGCCAGCACACTACATGCTCTCTCCAGCCCTATCCTTTGTCCTGTTCAGTGAATATCAACACCGGTAAAAAGCATGGCCCCAGGAGTCGCCTCTGCGGCTACCCCACCCCCTAGTACAGCAGTCCTGTCATACAGGTTGGATTTGTTTATGTAGAACAACCCGGGAACACTTTAGTGTGGAAAATAGCATTATATAAAGCTTAATATTAAACATTATGAAAAAATACATATTTACAGAAGAAACTACAAAATACAACTATGTACAATAATATCTGTTACTTTTAAATTACATAAATTCTTTAAAATTCTCCAGATTAATAAATTATACATAGTATCAATAGAAATAGCTGGCACCTCTGTAGAGCATAAAGTGAGTTTAAAAAACAAATCACACGGTGAATAGCTTTTATCCAGGATATCTTCGGGCACATTCTCAATGCCTTGAATAGCCCACATCTGAAAGGAAGGACATTGTGATTAGGCACTGTACCGGGTGTGCCCCACTTGCTTGTTCTGTGTATGAAAATTACACATGGGAAAGACTAGTGAAAATGACTAAAACTCAGTATAGTTTACGATGAGATGACCCCTTTGGGGGGCTTGGTCATTCCATTCAGAACCATCTAGAATTGTAAAGGCCTAGTGATTCCGGTCCAAACCCTGGGGTTTCACAGACACAGACGAGCCTGCCGGCCCAGAGAGGCAGCAGAGACCATTCAGGATCACACAACTGAATCCCAGTTAGTTCTACAGCCTGACCTGAATCCTAACTTTCAGACGCCTGAAGTTAACTATACCACCATCAGGTTCCTTCAGAAGCAACCAGGATTATTCCTGGGGGAAAAAAAGACTCTCAAACAAGTCAAAACAAGACAAAGGATCTGACATGCAAAACCTCAATTTACTATACAGATGAATTAAGGAGTAATTATTTACAAAAGGTTTATCTGATATACAAAGGACTCCTTTAAATAGCTGTCGTCTTCTGTATTTGTGCTTTACAACTTACCAACACTTTACCACTACATACTGACTAGGTGAGTGGGTACAGATGTGCAGAGAACTAAATAAAATCAAAGATCTTTTAGAAATGGAGATAAAATAGTTCTGAAATAATTTTTGTCCAGAAAAAGGTGGCCCAATGTACACATGGCTATGGGTCCCTGTGGCAAGGAACTGAGCCTCTGCCAGCAGCTGCGGGAGCAAGCGCCCTGGCAGTGAGCCCTCCGGCCCCAGCCGCACCTGCAGAGGCAGGCGGACATGGCCGCTGTCTGGACCGCAAGCTCGTGAGAGGCCCTGGGCCAGAACCACCTTGCTAAGCCCCTTCCAAATTCCTGATCACAGAAACTGTGAGCTAATAAATGTTGAGTTAAACTGCTGAGTTTTGGGATGATTTGCTAGGTGGCAATAAATAACTAATGGAATGTAACTTCAAATTTACAAGCCTGTGTGTCAAGTAAATATTGTCTCATCAGAGCAGTGCCTTATAAAGTTTATGTATTTTTTCCTCCTGAATTTTTTATTTAAAAAACGTTGCAGGCTTGCTCTAGAAAATTTAAAGAAACACATAAAATGAAAGAAAAATTATGTGTTATTTTATTGTTCAGAAAAATTTGTTTTACTATTATGGTGTATTTCTTTCCAGTCTTCCCCATCCACCACCACATGTTGTTTTTATTTGTTTTACATTCTGCTTTTCTTAATTATTTTTAAGGATATCCATGTTTATTATAATATCCCCAAAATATCATTTTTAATGACTGCATTGTATTCTATACAGTGGATATGCCATCGTATACCTAGTCCTCCACCCTAAATGTTAAACATTTAGGGTTTTTCACTCGACATTTTAACTATGAAAAGCTTCAAGCATAAAGTTTTTCAGTACTTAAGGTGGTTGTAGAAATACTAGGTGACCAGATAAGAACACATTAAAGACCCTGGTACACACGGATTTTACACAAAGGGAGTTTGTAATTTGAACTCCCAGCTGTGATTTCAAAGCATCCTCCCTGGCACTGAGCCTGAGCGTTTAGACGAGAAATGCGAAGCAAAGTTTGTGATAGAGGACATCCTGGGCCGGGCAGGAAGAGAGAGCAGTGAAGTCGTGCTTAACGGTGGGCGTCCCCTCCCCACACCGTCTCCCTGCCCCATTGCCACCCGCCGAGGGCCCATCCCTCAAGCCTTCGGGTAGAGGGAGAAACAGAGAGTGCACGCTGGAAGAGCTGGGGTCCCTTAATGGTTTCCACATCAATCACATCTTGATAAATTAACGTGTGAGTTAGTGAAGTAAGCTCCTACCTCTGTGATACTCTGGATTCACATTTTCGTAGATTGGAAACAAGGGGTTTTCTTGTTCACTGCGTAGCTTCCTTGCTCTGAGGACGTCTCTCACACACTGATGCAGGTATACGTACTGACACTACGGAAAGGCAGAACGCATGTCAGGGGAGGGCAAGTGCTCAAGTACAAAAAAGGTGAAGATTCTCACAAAACAACAGTGAGACGCTATGTCATCAACACATTTCTTCCATCCAAGTACTAACCAGGCCCGACCCTGCTTAGCTTCCGAGATCAGACGAGATCAGGCGCGTTCAGGGTGGTATGGCCGTAGACTCGGCACGTTTCTTGATCATCACTTCACTAGTGGTCTCTAGTACACAGAAGAGTGACTGCTTTGTATTACCACTGAGACCAAATGGCGGTAATGGGCAGAGAGGTGGTGTTTATTCATTCTTTCGTAGGTGCACACGTAGTTATACAGTATGTTTTGTGAGGACCCACTACTGTCTCTGGCATATAGTATGTCCTCCACGGATATTTATTAAATAGATGGATGAATGCCAAAGACTGTCCTATGCATTTTATGTAAATTATTTCATTTGATTATTTTGATAACCTTGTGAAGTAGATATAATCATACATCTAAGTGAAGTAAATTCTCCAAGGTCACACAGCTAAGAAATGGAACCCTAGGATTTCATCCTGAATGTGTGACCTCAAATGTTTTTCCACTATACCAGTTTTCTTAGGTAAATCTTACTTGCATTGCATTATTGAATGACAAAATCCTTTCACCATGTATTCTGCTGCTTTATTTCCTTTCTTTTGGGAGTATAGAGAGAAAAAGGAGATGTGTACAATAAATGTCACTGGACTATTGGTTCTTTGAGGGGAAGTTCAGTGTCTTATCCATCTCGATTCTCTCAGCATTCGATTCTGGCTCATAGGAGAATCTCAGAGACATTGGCTGACGCAGAGAACTACAGAGGGTTGCACAATGGCGACAGACCCACCTGTCAACTCTGAGAACTACCAACTTTGAAAATGGAAACAAGTGTAGATGAGTCAGTGTTTGGTGGTTATGAGGACACCACAAAGCCCTCCACAGACAACAGAAGCTCAGTCACAGGAGGCTCAACTTGTTCACTGGCCCCATTTCTGACCGCCAGCTGAGCTCTGTAATAGGGTAATGTATGTCCCTGTCCCTGTAAACTTAGTGCTTGGCCTTGTGCAAACCCTTTTTTTTTGGTAAAATTTTTATTTATTTATTTGTAGAGAGGGGGGAAGGGAGGGAGAAAGAGAGGGAGAGAAACATGGATTGGTCACCTTTTGCACAACCACCAACTGGGGTCCTGGATGCAATCCAGGCATGTGCCCTGATGGGGAATCAAACTAGTGACCTTTCAGTTTTCAGGCTGGTACTCAATCCACTGATCCACACCAGCCAGGGCTTGTGCACTTGTAATGACACAGCGACTGCTCCATGGAGAGATGAAGTTGGGAAGAAAGCACACACCATGTGAGGGGCGCTGGGCTCTCAGCCTCATCTCAACTGAGTCATGAGGCTTCTGAGGATCTTGGTTTCTCCACCTATCAAACTAGGGGGCAAAGATCTCCTCTACAGCTGACATCCTTTACCTTTATTCCCCAAAAGGGTATAAAACTTTGTGTTGCTGTCAACTAGATGGACCCCTATGATCAAGGTAGTCCACCTTACAGTATTTCAAAGGTTTGAGACACAAGGTGAAACCATAAGATAATCTGTCACCAGCTATCTTTAAAAGTGAACAAGTATTGTTCACAAGGTGCTGCTCCCGACTGGATGCTAGCTCAGTCATCTACTCCTGGGACTTCATCATGCAGGTCTGGTGAAATCACCAGCACCGTTTGAAGAAACAAAACAATCATAAATGAGTCCCGCATTAATATGAACGATTCTCTGCCTTTTTGCTCACGATTCTTGCGCACACATTATGAGGGTTTTATGCTATCTCCGTCTTGAAAACCAGGGAGGCTACCACCTTGAAAATGGTTGTTAGTACAGGCAGGGTCCTTCCTTTTCTCATCTTGAAAAGATGAGTCCATCAGATTATAGATGGACGCCTTCTTGCTTCCTCCCATCCAGAGCACGATCCACATTTCAATTCTCCGGATATTAAACAATTTTGGCACCTAGTGTTCAGTGGTGAATGAGCTCTAATACCTCTATGTTAAGAAATTCTTCAACAATGATCCACCATGGGCTTTGAAACCAGTTAATATTTATTAATTTGCCTTGTCTTAAATAGAGATTCTTCTTTTCCCAATAGAATGTTCTTTGGAAAATGATTACTACTAAGACCTTCAGGTTGTTAATGGGCCTCTCACTTCATTCACAAAAAGTAGACAGAGTCTAATACATGAACCTCAGTCACAAAAGATCCTTTTTTGCTCTGCTTAGCTAACTGGTGAAGGCTTAGTTCCATTCAACTTTGCTAAAAGTTGTAATATTAGGTAATTTTTATAGAATTATATTTAAGGCCTTTTCATGGTTCATGAGTACAGAACTTAGCAAAGGGGTAGATATGTGAGCAAACACCTATAAAGTGATAAATGTAAGAGAGAATTGTGTAGAAAGCTGCCTACATAAGAAGTGATCAGATTCTCTTCTGGGGGTGGCAAGTATCAAGCTAAAGAGAAAAGGAGATATTTGCATGAGTTTGGGCAAAGAAGTAGGACATTCCAAAGGTCGTAAATAGCATGAAGGTGCACCTATATTCTGGAAACTGAATGATCCAGTGAACTCTACAATAAAATGTAGAGTTCGTGGGTCATGGGAAACCCCCAAGACAATACCCCACGTGGGCACTGAGATCCCCAGTCCTACACCATCCCACTCTTTCCTTCTTGAGGAGAGCAGATTAGATCCACAGACTGGCTATCAGCTGTTGTTCTTCAACGAGTTACTGCCCCATCTGAACATCTCTCTAGAGTCAGTCTGCCCCAAGGTAGGCTAAAAGAAGGAGGGGCACACTGGCAAATCCTTTTAATACCTCTTTGTTTAAAAATCCTTCTTCTTTGATATATTTATTCGGACCTGGAAGACCTGCATCCCTTTGAATCCCAAATAAGGTAGAGTAAAGTAGAGGTTAACCACCTCCATGGACCCAGAAACATAACCCAAGGGGTCAGAATATCCTTCTTCCTTTGCCGCAACGGTCACCCCCAGGGGCTCAGCTGTGGGTCATACCCCTCCACACGCACTGCCTGCACCCAGTGAGCCCTGCTGCGCCGGGGCCAGGGCTTTGAAGACTGTAGGAACAGCCTGCCCTCAGCAGAGTCTCAGAGGGAGACAGATAGTAGCTGGGTTTGTTTGGGGTTTCATTTGCTGCAGGAAAAAAGAGGAGAGAGAAAATTTCTATCTTCTTGCAATGTTTATTTCATCATGAACGGAAGAATCACAGTTGATTCTGCCCCGGGGAGAGAAATGACCATGGGGTGGGTGGTGCTATGACTTGAAAGTGGAGAGGTGGGCCCAGTGACAGACTTGCACACAAGAATGAGAGTTTGAACTTCATTTTACAAGTGATGGAGACTTTCTAAGATTCGTATGCCAGGAGCTGACACAGTTGTGGGTGACAGTGGTGATGAAGAGTTGTCAGGACAAGGACTGAAGACAAGAGACCCACTGAGAGCTGAGGAAGGGCTGGGCAAGGGCGCTGGCAGTGCAGTGAATAACTGGAACAGAGAGAAGGACGGCGGGTAGAACTGACGGGACTTGGCAGCTGCTTGAACATGGAACTACTGAGAAGAAGCCAGACCCCTCGCTTGGGCAATCAGATGGATGGCAAGGTGGGTGGGAAGATTGTTACCCGAAACTGGAGGGAGCCAGAGCCGTAGTGCTCTTGCTGTTACTACTGTTGTTTATTTTTTTCAAAGACAGATTATGAGTTTTTTGAGTCTGAAATGACTGTAGGGCTTCCAGATGGAACTTTCTGATTGGCAGGTACATAGCTGAATGCTGGGAAAGGGGAGTGTGATTTGGGAAACATGGGCGCGTACCTGGTTCTCAAAGCCATGGGAGTGGGGGGCATCACAGAATAAAGGCAGAGGCAGAAGAGCGGTGCCTTGAGCACAGAATCTTGAGGAAATCAAACAGTGAAAAGGCAGCCTGAGGAACAAGGGCCACAGAGTCCTCAGAGGAGAAGAAGAGAGCAGGGGAAAAAAGGAGCTATGTCCACAGAGAAGGAGGGAGGCATAGTCAAAGCACATTCCCCTGCCCTGGAAGTCACCCAGTGGTATTTACAATAGGGCGTAGCCTGCTCATCATCAAAATGTGTCTTCAGAGCTCTGGGCAGGTGTATGGAAGTAACCCATAGGCCAAGAAGCCTCTGACAATAACTAGGGAGCCTGAGCGCGCGCGCACACACACACACACACACGCACACACACACACACACACACAGTAGTTATCAATGGCTGCTGCAGCCCTTAAACAAACAACTTATGGGTTACGTGATAGTGGATGGTCAGTGTCAATTTCATCAGCACTGAGAGAGAGACACGCAGACAGGAAGTACCTCCTGATGTGCCACAACAGGAAGTGCTCAGCACCATCCATGAAACACCATGGTGGTAAAAAGGGACCAGAATTTAACTGAGCCTCACATTGGCAGAAAAAGCTATAGGGACCAGAAGAGAGATTATCACTGTGAAAAAGCTGTCAGTCACATCCACAATGTGGGAAAATCTACACAACAAATAAATTGATTTCTTTAACAAACATGTAGTATGGAAAACAAATTAGAGGGAGTATTATTATAGACTTTTATAGATTAAAGGAGACCTCAGCCAAATGCAATGTGTGGACTTGGTATTCAAATGTAAACCAAGTATGAAAAGTTATCTTTGAGGTAATTAATGATATTTAATGCAGACTGAATATTAGATGATATTAAGAAATTATTATTAAAATGTTAAGTATGATAATGATACTGTAGTCATAATTTTAAAATGAGTTCCTATTTGTAATTTGCACATTCACACACATGGTATTTAAAGATGAAATGATGTGATACCTAGAATTTTCTTTAAAATATTCCACTGAGGTCATGGAAACAGTGACCTGTGGGATGTGGATGAAAAACAAAGACAGAATACTGGCAATTGCAGAAGGCTGAGTTTGGATAGAAGGAATGTTATAACACCATTTTCCCCAGCTTTATGTATTTTTAAGAAATTTCAAAATAAAACAATGGCTGTAGTGGAAGTGCTCCCAGCACAGGATGGTGGTGGCAACACAGCCTGCAGGAGGCGGTGACACTGGTGTCCCCCCAAGTGTGTTACAGAATCTGAGCTCTGTGTAACATTAACATGTGCTGCCCAAGGAAAAAAACGGGGCCAAGGTGGTTTTCGGAATAGCGGGTTTGAAACAGCTCAGGGGGGCTTTGCTGCAGAAGGCCCGGCTGTGAGGCACGGCCTCCTAAGCAGCGTGCGCACGCGCGGTGACTGTAAGGAGGAGGCAGGAGCAGGTAGGACTCTCCATTTTTTTGACCATGGGAATTACATTTTAAACAGAGGATGCTGGTGCAACTCTATGTTCACTGCAGCATTAATTTACCATAGCCAAGATATGGAAGCAACCTCAGCATCCATTGATAAATGAGTGGATTAAGAGAAAGTGGTACCTATATACAATGTTTGGCCATAAAAATGAATGAAATCTTACCATTTGTGACAGCATGGATGGATCAGGAAGGTATTGTGTTCAGTGAGTCAGATAGAGAAAGGTAAATACAATATGGTTTCACTTATTTGTGGAATCTAAAGAACAAATCAAATGAACAAACAAAACACAAACAGACTCACAGACAGGGAGAACAGACTGATGGGGGGTTGGTGGACTGGGTACAAAAGGTGAAGGGATTAGGAAGTACACATTGGTAGTGACAGAACAGTCATGGGGATGTAAAGTACAGCACAGGGAATATAGTCAGTAATAGTGCAGTAACTCTGAATGGTGTCAGATGGATATGAGACATAGGGAGATCACTCTGTAAGTTATATAAATGTTTAACCACTGTGCTGCACACCTGAAACTAACATAATATATAATGTCATTGAAAAAGAAGAAAATTTAATTAAATAGAGGATTTTGCACTTACATGAGAAACACAAGGGTAAGAGAGCTTGTACCATGCAAGGCAAAAATACAGAGAATGGCAGGCATGGTGCATGTGGGGACACAGACCTGTCCCAGGAGCTGTGGGGCAGTGAACTTGATCCTTAGCACCTCAGAGTCTCTAGAACAGGTTCAAGTGCCAGTTTGGCCATTTCACGGATATTTAAAGTCCTTCAGCCTCTGAACCTCAGTTTTCTAGCCTGGAAATGGGGAGTAACAACTCTCTTATCTGATTATTGTGAAAATCTAGGGAGTTAACATGTTAAAAGAGTGCTCTGCAAATGCCAAAGGACTATACAAATGGATGCATTTGTCCTTTGCGATCAATGTACCATCCTTTGGTCTCTCCAAGCTGGGGGTGCAGCTGGAGTGGGCTGGAGGAGAGAAGAGATTAGAATCTGTTTCCTCTTCACTTATTGAAGTTCTTGTGCTCACCCACCAGCCTATCTAAAAATGATCTCCGAGATGGTCTGCCCTTGGACTTTCTCCCATGTATAATGCATTGATTTAAAAAATCTATCTTCCTACTCACCCACCTGCAGAAGATAGGCAACCAGCTCAACAAAGATAAGGGTACACACCATCCTCAAAGGTCACTGAGATTTGTTTTAAAATAAAAAGTCCTAGAAAAATTGTATATTCAGTGCTCTTCTCTTCCTCATGAGTCATAGTTGTTTTCCCAACTCAGACTGAAACCCTGGGCAGTTGGGAGGTTTGAAGGAGGAGGCACGGAGAGCAGCCTCTGTCCTTTAGCCTGTGATTCTTACCTCAGTCTGGACCATGTGAACCCTGTGAAGTCTTAGGTCATGCACTGCTCCATAAATGTCCACAGAGTCTTTGGAGTCTAATTGCTGGAGGATTCGGTCCAACGCGATAAAGGTTCCAGTCCTACCCACGCCGGCACTAGAACAGATATTGAAGGGAGACTGAGACTCTGTATTATATTGGCCTTTCAAGATTACATCCAGAGACTTTAGCAAAATCTTTCTTTCCCTTTCCAAGTTATGGGAGGATATAGGAATACTTCCTTCTCTCCACAAGCTCAAAGAAATATAACCTACAGCTCCAGCCTCTACCTTTCATTCATCTCCCCCACTCCACTAGGAGTAAGCACTGCTCTGCACTTGGTATGTGTCATTTCCATGCATTTTAAAACACACTTTTCTGGGGCTTCCAGCCAAGATGAAGGTGTAGGTAGATGCCCTCCTCGCACAACCAAAGGAAGGACAACAACAAATTTAAAAACAAAAAGTAACCAGAACTGCCAGAAAATTGAACTGTATGGAAGTCCGACAACCAAGAAGTTAGAGAAGAAACATCCATCCAGACCAGTAGGAGGGGTGGAGGCAGGTAGCCAGGGTGGATAGGACTCCTGTCAGAGCAGCAGCTGGAGGGCCCAGTGGTCCCACATTTGCATGTGGATAAACAAGGAGGAATAATGGGGGAACAAGACAGACCGTGCAACCCAGGGTTCCAATGAGGGGAAATAAAGCCTCAGAACCTCTGACTAACAAAACCTGTGGGGGTTCAGGTGGTAGGAGAAACTTCCAGCCTCACAGGAGAATTTGTTGGATTGACCCACAGGGTCCTAGAACGTACACAAACCCACCCACATGGGAATCAGCACCAGAAGGGCCCGATTTACTTGTGGGTACCAGAGTAAGTGGCTGAAAGCCAGCTGAGAGCTGAGCAAGCAGCATTGTTTCCTCTTGGACCTTTCCCCCACATACAGGGCCACAATGCAGTGACTTGGGTTGCTCCTCCCTGGTAGATACCTAAGGCTCTGCTCCTTACTGCTAGCTGGTGCACTGAGACAAAAAACAAAACAAAGCAAAACAAAACATGGACGACCCGAAAGAATAGATCGAAGCTCCAAAAACAGAACTAAGCAATAAGAAGATAGCCAATTTATCGGATGCACAGTTCAAAACACTAGTTATCAGGATGCTCACAGAAATGGTTGAGTACGGTTTCAAAATAAAGGAAAAAGTAAAGGTTATGAAATGTGAAATAAAGGGAACCAATAGTGAAAGGAAGGAAACCAGGACTCAAATCAATGGTTTGGAGGAGAAGGAAAAAATAAACATTCAATTAGAACAGAATGAAGAAACAAGATTTCAAAAAAAAAATGAGAAGAGGCTTAGGAACCTCTGGGATAACATTAAATGTTTCAACATCTGAATCATAGTAGTGTGAGAAGGAGAAGAGGAAGACCAAGAAGTTGAACACTTACTTGAAAAAATAATGAAGGAGAACTGCCCAAGCTGTCAAAGGAAATAGACGTCCAGGAAGCTCAGAGAGTCCCAAAGAAATTGAACCCAAGGAAGCACACCAAAGCATGTCATAATTACATCACATAAGATTAAAGATAAACAGATAATCCTAAAAGCAGCAAGAGAAAAGGAGACAGTTATCTACAAAAAAAGTTCCCATAAGACTCTCAGCTGATTTCTCTAAAGAAACCTTGCAGGCAAGGAGGGACTAGAAAGAAGTATTCAAAGTCATGAAAGGCAAGGATCTACATCCAAGTTTTCTCCACTCAGCAAAGCTATCATTTACAATAGAAGGTCAGATAAAGAGCTTCCCAGATATGGTCTCGTTAAAGGAGTTCATTATCACCAAGCCCTCATTATATGAAATGTTAAAGGGGCTTATCTAAGAAAAAGAAGATCAAAACTACAAACAGTAAATGACAACAAACTCACAACTATCAATAACCAAACCCAAAAAAACAAAAACAGAAAGAAACTAAGCAAACAACTAGAACAGGAACAGATTCACAGAATTAGAGATTACATGGAGGGTTATCAGTGGGGACAGGGAGGAGGGAGAATTGGGGAAAAGGTACAAGGAATAAGAAGCATAAATGGTAGGTACAAAATAGGCAGGGGGAGGTCAAGAATAATATGGGAAATGGAGAAGCCAATGAACTTATACGTACAACCCATGGACATGAACTAAGGTGGGGTAATGATGACGGGGGGTACATGGCAGAGGGGAATAAAGGGGAGAGAAATGGGATAACTATAATAGCATAATCAATAAAATATATTTAAAATAAATTAAATAAAATAAAAAACTTTCCCCATATCCATGTAAATTCATGAACAATAATTCATCTTCTATATTTCAAAAATTCACTAAAACGGTAACATGTTTCATGTACTCTTCTGGCAACTTTTCTACTCGTATTGTGTTTCGAGATTTACCCATGTTGTTGCACATACATAATTTTCTAACCTTCTCGATAGAATTATAAACCACTGCTAATCCATCCACTGCTAATCTATTCCCTATTGATAGACAGCAAGATCACTTTCAGGTTTCTTTGTTAAAAATTGTGTTGCAGCAAACATCCTTTACATGTGCGGGCAGTTCCCTAGGGCTGATATGTAGAAGCAGGACTGCGAATCATGGGGTGTAAACACCTTCAACTTCACTAGGGATGGGCAAGTTGCTCCCCAAAGTGTCTGTTTAACCTGAGGATTTTTGCTGCATATATTTATAAGAAAAGGAGAAACCGTTCTGGGGTCCTGGGTAAAAACGCCTGCCATTCTTCAGAAAGCAGGAAGCTCCTGAGTACCTCACATTCCTATTAAAAGCACCAGGGTTCCAGTGACATATAAAAGCAGAGCTCCTAGGGTGCTGGGCTGATTGGGAGAGAATGAGTGCATTTGACATTTCTTACTCTAGCCGTTCTCTGCTCCATATTTATTAATGCCATTTAGTTAGGACTATCAAAGTGTTGCTGCAAACATTAATTAGCTAAGCACCAGGCTCCCCCCAGAGAAAGAGAGGGAGAGAGAGAGAGAGGTACGGATTGCTTGTTAGGTTGATTTTATGGATACACAGTCTGAGGCCAAGAAAATTCAAAAGAGAACATAAATTTAAGAGTTAAATTGGGTGCTACAGATGGCTGGTCTGCCTAGAGGGAGGGCTAGTGCAGGGATCTGGAAGGAGAGTTAAGGTTTTTATAGATGGAGGAGAGTGATAAGGCCATTCTAAAGAGAAAGAACAGAGAGAGGCAGACATAAGTGTGTACAGTCTCCACCCAGGCTAGAGTGGGAGAGGGTTTCTGGGAACTTGGATGGGGGTAAAATGGGAGGCTTAGAAGTCAAATAAGGATATTGCATTTTGTATGGTGGGAAAATGAGCAAGAGGGAGATAGAAGGCTGTATCATCAAGGTGAGAGAGAGGAGGGGTGTAAAAGAAAGCAGAAAAGGAGAAGTCAGTGAAAAGAAATGCAGCTGGGGAAATGGGAGAAGTAAACGTAACAACACCCTCTGGCCCAGACAAACCCTCCATCCCCAGGTTCCCACCCTTTTTCCAGACTCAAGGTCGTCATTTTATTGGCTCCCAGCGGCCGAGTACCTGCAGTGCACCACGGTGGGCCCAGCACCAGGCGTCCTGTTGATGTAGTCCCTGACAGTTCTCACAAACTGGATCAGGGACTGGGTGGTCTCCGGGACTCCATGGTCTGGCCACACCGTGTAGTGAAAGTGGCGGATGAGTCTGTGTGCGTCAAGCTGTTCCTCCTGTAAGAGCAGAGAGAGGGTAGTAAGAACAACCCAAGGCAAACCTTCAAGTTTGATAGCTGTGCCCATGCAGCAATGCCTGTGGGCTGAGATGCCAGGAGGAGCCAGCAAAAATGGGCTTCCCAGCTGACCTTCTCCTTTCCAAGCTGCCTTATTAAATGGCAACAGACAAAGTAACGTACGCTGCATATCCTAAACTCCCGGATGGTCCACTCGGGCAGCACGGACTCTGAGAGCACCTGCAGGATGAGGTCCCCATAGTAGAGGGACTCCTGGTCCGCTGGCCAGTAATGGTCACATTTTACCTAGAGGAAAACAGAAAAAACGTGAGTCCGGAAACGTGACTCCTCTGTGAACCTGAACTTTCCCTCCTCGAAAGGTCTTCCTGAGTTGGCATTCAGGATCTGCTGCTGAAGCAATTTGACCATCTGCTCCGTGTTAACCTGCTCACAGCCAGCACTGGGCCTGAGCTGCTGCTGCAAGTGCAGGAGAGACACTCTGCTGAGGAGCAAACCCCCAACCTCTGGGTGCCTTTATCTTCAGACAGCGTCTCATGGTTAAGTTTTTTAAAATTTCCTTAGCACCCTGGCTGGTGTAGCTCAGTGGATTGAGCGTGGGCCTGCGAACCAAGCGATTGCGGTCCGATTCCCAGTCCGGGCACATGCCTGGGTTGCAGGCCAGTTCCCGGCAGGGGCCAGTTCCCAGCAAGGGATGCATGAGAAGCAACCATACATTGATGTTTCTCTTCCTCTCTCCTTCTCTTCCCCTCTAAAGATAAATAAATAAATATTAAAAAAAAATTTCCTTAGCATTTCAGTTCCACCAGCAGATAAAACATCCTTTACCATTTTCTTTCTTTCTTTTTTTTTTTTAAGAGATCTAGCTGGGCAGAGGAAGGCACTGTCTTTCAGGCTCTGTTTTGTTTATATTCTGTATCACTGTCCTAACCTGGACCAAGTGTCATGTGCCAAATGATATTTGAAAAGTCAGAACATTTAGCTAGACTTAAAATTATATACAGAAAGACAGGAGAAAAAGGATTATGAACATATATTATTGACTACAGGTACTGGGCACGTTACATGAAAACTCTTTTAATCCTCAAGTAACCATATAAGATAGAGTTTATAAGTGTATTACAAGAGGTTTGCCTAATTTGTCCAGTTAACTATCTTACTTTGTGTCTGCAGACACAGCCTAAAGTTCACATCTCCTTCTTTCCTAAAAGTAGGGGCAGAGCCAGTGACTCTGGCAAGGCATGTCCTCTTACCATGCACTGCAGGACGGAGCCGACCAGTGGCCAGTTCATCTTTCTGCTCATGGGCACTTCTCATAATCCTAGTCCTAAATGGAAACACCTTGGAACCTCCAGACCCAGAATCCAAACTGGGCCTTTTGTAACTGAGCAGCTTTAGTCACTAACAGCGTTCTCAGGCAATCCTTACTTAGCTTTTGCAGGGGTTAACTTTTGATGGTGGAGAAGAATTCCCGCCACCCTCCAGGTGGCGGAAAGCAAAGTTTGGAAGTCAGGAAGACTGTTTACTCACTCGACCCTTCTCCACACACTGGGTCACCATGACAATGTTGTGGACATTCTGTTCCCACGCCATTTTCCAGAAGTCATCCTTAGTGCCAGGAAGAGGTCCCTGAGTAGCAATGTATTCTCTTCTGAAGTTGTTGCCCTGCGATGAATTTACAATATGGGGAGTCAGAAACAATAGGGCTCTTCAGAACTATAAACAAAGAGCGCTTCAGATTAGATGATATGTAGGTCTTTGCCAGGCCCCTGACTTGAAAGAAAGATACTAACACAAGTATCAAGGCTGGGGAGCAGGAAGGACAAAGGCCGGAACATGGAGCTATTGTTAAGAGCTAAATTCCCTTTTATTAGGCTGGGTCTATTCAAAAAGGCAATGGAGGACTCAGGCGATAATCTAGAAAACATTCCTCTGCAAGTGTGTGCAAGTGTGTGCATGTGTGTGCGCATGAGTCTGAGGGACTGATTTAATTAGGCTCTATCCCTTGTTAACACAGAAGCTTGTAGTCATTGTGGATAATTGACATTAGAATGTTGGGGAGAGATGTCATGCAATGGAAAAAAGGAGAAAGGGAACCACTGTTCATTGAGCACCTACCATTGAACATGCTAGGGACCAGGGCTTTCCCAGATTTTACTTGATGTTCACCGCAACTCCGCGAGCTACGGTATTTTCACCCACTCGTTCTGTACTCCAGCAAAACAGAATTCCTTGCAGATCTTAGTCAAAGCTCTTTCCTTTCTTCCCCCCAGGGCCTCTGCATGATGTCACCACTGCCACTCCCACGCCCTGCCCACCCAAATACGGCCTCTCATCTGCTGTTCCTGATTTATCTTCCAAGTCTCGTTGTGTTTTCCTCCAAATCTCACCGCTGAGCTTTCCTTTATCTTTCTGTCTGCTGGGGGATGTTCCCCTCCTGTGGTTGCCTCTAACCTCTTGCTACACAGAGTGGTCCTTGGGTCACCAGCATGGGGCTTCCCTAAGGGCTGGTTAGAAGTGCAGGACCCCAGGTCCCGCCCAGGCCCTGCTGTATCAGCAGCTGTGTTTTAATGAGGCCCCCAGATGTGGATATGTGTTCCTCGTGGTGTGGCCTTGGCATTTCCTGATGCCCCAGCTCTGCGGAGAGTTCCTTGGAGGTCCGATTCTGTCTTACACTCTCCCTGTACAGAGCTCAGCATTTGCCTTACACCTAGCACTCCACAAGTGTTTACTGAGTGACAGAATGATTATTGGAGATAAATATGTTCATCCTCATTGTTTAGGAAAGAAAACGGAGGTTCCTAGAAGAGACATAACTTGTCCGAGGTCACAGAGTCCAGCCAGGTGGGACCCAACAGATCTTCAATCTGTCTGACGTTAAAGGTTTTCCCAGTGCAGTGTGCTGTGGCAAGCTGGCAAGATGCTAGCCAGAATCTGAGCCCGGAGGTTTGACACAACCTTAGAGCTGTGTCTGATTTTTGTTTTCAAAAATCTAAATAACTTTAAATCAGGCAACCTTAGTAGGGGAGGTCCAGGTTATTCAGGGAGTGCTGACCTTGGCTAAGAGCTGCAGTGAGAAAACAACCTGTGAAAAGGCATCCTGGGCTCACTGTAGTCTCTTGCGACTATAGCCATTGTGAAAATGGACCTTAACAGTGATTCAATTAAACACTCCATGTGTTATGGTACTGAGGCATGGTCTTGTCTTCCAACACCTCTATGTTTCCAGACCTGAGAACAGTAATAGCATGTAGGAGGAGAGGTATGTTCAGTGTGGTCACTCATCAGAGCTTCCTCCGGGCGCTGCAGCCCAGTGGCACACTTACAGGGATGTAGCTGGCATTGATGTAGTCAGAGCACGGGTCGTCATCCACATTGGACAGCTTCACTCGAGAGGCATCATCTGGAAGGAAGTTCATTGAGACAGATTTGTCATTGAGTTTTGGGGTGATCTTTCTATAGTCTATAGAATGCTTGGTTTCTGATGTGCATTAGCTCTGATCCCCACAAGGGCGCCCAAGGGCAAATCCTCATTTCCATTTTGCAGATGAGGCTCAGACAGGATAACTAGCTTGGCCCAGTTGCATGGATGGCTCATAAACACACAAACGACCAAGTGGGTTTTGAAGGCCCCTCTGTGTTTTCCTTTGTATACATTTGTAACACTATGACATCTGCCCAAGGGGTGGCCAGCTCCCTCTCACTGCTGGAATGAATGTGATCCAGAAAACTTACCCTCTACTGCTTCACCTGACAGGGTAAGGATAATGAAAATGTACAATGATTATTTAATAATAATTGCTAATGGGAGACTTTGTTAAGTACATGTCGTTTGGCCTTTGCTGTTAACCTCTACTGCTCCAAGGCCTCCAAGGAGAAGCAGTAGGACCACACAGTGAAACGCCAACGGCATGAGAAGCCTCTCAGGGCATTGACAGACCTCTGGTCCGTCAGGACCAGGACTGAAGCTGGCTGTGCCCATCCGCAGGGAAGGGTAATAACGTACAAGTCATTCCTTTCTCAAAGCATTCAGATCTTCCAAACCCAGCTAGGCCGTATTTCCTTAGCTCACTTCATTCTGGGAAGAGGAGAAACAGCTAGAGGAAGACAGTATTACAAATTTCAACACAAAACTCACAGGGCAATATATTGTTGTATCGATTTTTCCCTCTATTCTCCGGCAAGAGTGCAATGTCACATGGTTGGTTTCGACCCACGTCTTTTAAGTCCTATTAGATCAAAAATAAGTTTCCAAGTAGAGAATATGACATAGATGGTGACAATCATACAGTCCTTGAGATAGATAATAGTACGGGAATATATGTACACTACTGTTTAAGGCATGCTTAATATTGTGCATGTGTTAGCTCTGATTCCCACAATGGCCTCACAGGGGGTATTTTTCTACTCATTTTACAGATAAGGCTCAGACAAGACAAGTAACTTGTCCAGGGTCACAAGGGTAGCAAAGCTGAGAATAGAATCCAAAGCTTGAGCACTTTTCACCAAAGCGCGTTGTTTCCCAGTCAAGCAAATGGCCACGGGTTAAGTAACAGACAGTGTGCGGTTTGCATTTTCACTTTGTTAATTCTCTCTCTTACCACCCAGGCAGCACTTTGCGATGCTGATCTGAAGAGGAAATGGGCTGTGAAACTAGGTGGTATGTTGTGCAGGGAAGAGACTCAGGCCCAAAAGAGCACTCAGCTGAGATCCTACGTGTCATCCAAATTCTTGAGCGCAGTTAGCCCGTGATTCCACAGTACAGATTGGGAGGGAAATTCTGCTAAGGACCAGCGTGCTAAAGCATCCCTACGTCTGAGATGTACCTCGTACTCCTTGGACAGAAGGTAGTTGGAGTCAGCCTGCAGCTTCATGAAGTGCCCTTCAAACTGATTTACTTTTATTGGGCTATCGTTAAAATACAAGAGAAGGAAAAGAAAATTACTGAAGGGAAAATGCCACAACCTGTTAGAGCTGTATTTTAAAAGCAGATAATATAAGAATTAATGAGTTTTCTTTCTTACCAAGAAGTTTTCCGGTTACTGTGAAAGGAAGTCAAAGAAGAAAGACCTCATTAGTAAACCTCACATAATACAATCAACTCATCTTGCAGTAAATCAGGTGAAGGAAGACGCGGTGCTCACCCTTTCTGGCCCAGGTTCAAGTGGACGGTTAATGGTCGATCCCGGCGGATGCTCAGGTGGGCAGAGGGTCTTTCTCGACCACGGCTGTAACATAAGAGACAGGCTGTATATTCTGATTATGAAACTGGACTTAACACATTTTTCCACATATGGTAAGGCTGTGCGTGTTTGTGCATATATGGATGTTTCAGTATTCGTGTAGACTTATACCCAGCCAACGTCTCTTTGAGGGAGGGAAAGAGGAAGAGCATAAAGAAGAAATAGATTTTTCTCACTCAGAAACGGATCTCTGCAATAGCTGGAGATTTGTCTCCTGGTTTTTGGCTACAGGTCACAATCACTTCCCACACTCTCAATAAAACTTTCCTTAAAAAAACCCCCAGTAAACCTTAGATGCAAGACATGACTTCAAGAGAGATCACAGTATGCCAAATAAAAGAAATTCCCTGACAGAAGACAGTGTGGTATTGCGACCACATGCTTTAGTTCTGTTTGGTCTCTCCTTAAATTAGCATAGCAGATATGAGCCATAAAATGGTGATGTCAACCCCACTTTTCAGCATATTTCAGACAAATGCTTGGGCACACTATTTGCAGACATCTCTGTCTTCATGAAGAGAGAGAACCACACACATCTTTTTTTTTTTTTTTTGCTGTGCAAAAGGTGTTATCTCACATTCAGATAAGGCTATGCACAGCCCCGAAGTCATTTGGGAAGGGCAAAACTCCTCAGGGGTGTGTGGAGAGGCTAAAACGTGTGAATCATGGGGCCAGGGTTTGGCTTTTGTTTTTCTTGAGACACAAAGGTGATTTAACGGAGAAATTAAATTATTTTCCCTCCTCACTGTTCAGACTAAAGGGCATTTTCAGTTGCATTTTTAAAGTTGTGGGTTTGTACTCACCTCGCTTTCTGTCTGCAGATGAATAAGGCAACAACAGCCACCAGCATGCCAATTAAGAACAGACCAGCACTCACACCTTCAATAACTCCGAACAAAGGCTCTGTAATAACCCAGAGGGAAACAACAGACCCAGGTGGGCATATCAGTGCTAACACACCGGTGGGGGAGCTAGAAGCTCTACCTCCCCGGGAACATAATTATGAAGAAGAATTCAAATGACACCCACACTGAGGCATGTACTATCTACAGTATGGGAGTACACAGCCGAGAACATGAAACACTGGCCACTACCCTGTAATGGGCAGGTTGGCCATTATATGTTTGAAGTTAATGGTGTTTAGCTTTTAAAGGAATGTTGGACTTGTTTGTGCTTCTATGTAGAGCTTGGGACCCTTGAGATAAATGCTAGCGATTTGTAACCAAAATAAAAATGCTATTTCATTTGCATAAAACAAGATAGAGCATCTGGGACTGTAACAATTCCAGTGAATTGCTGAGAGTTATTTTAACAAAATCTTAGTTTTGTTTTCTGGTATAACACTGCCACTGGGAGTTTATAAACAGGTAAGAGTAGCCCGTTTTGAAAAATATTTTTATTGACCTATAATTCACATACTATATCCTTCACCAGTTTAAATGGCATAATTCAATAATTTTTAGTGTGGTCTCAGGGTTTTGCAAACATCACCATAAATGTATCACATTTTCATCATTCCTTCCAAAGCAACCCCCTGCCCTCAGCTGCCGTTCTTTATTCTCCCCTCCTTCCAGCTTTTGGCAAGTCTAATCTTTGTCTTCATAGATTTGCCTATTCTGGACATTTCACATAAACTGAATCATAAATAAGTGGTCTTCTGTGATTGGCTTCTTTCACTTAGCATAATGTTTTCAAGGTTCAGCCACATTATAGCATTGGTCAGTATTCCATTTTTTTCCTATGGCTCAATAATATTCCATTGAATGAACATAACATTTTTTACCCAGTCATTTATTAATGGATATTTCAGTTATTTCTATTTTTGGTTATTATGAATTATGCTGCTATGAACTGGTTTGTTTTTTTTTAAAGATTTTATTTATTTATGTTCAGAGGGGAAGGGAGGGAGAGAAGGAGAGAAATATCAATGTGTGGTTGCTTCTCATGGGTCCCCCGCTGGGAACTGGCCTGCAACCCAGGCATGTGCCCTGACTGGGAATCGAACCTTGATCCTTTAGTTCACAGGCCCATGCTCAATCCACTGAGCTACACTAGCCAGGGCTGAGTTTACAAGTTTTTGTGTAGGTGTAAGTTTCCATTTCTTTTGGGTATATACTTAGGAGTGGAATTGCTGGGTTAGATGGTAACTCTAGGTTTAACATTTTGAGAAACTGGAAAACTGTTTTCCAAAGCAGCTATACCATTTTTCATCCTCACAAGCAAAGCATGTACTTTCCAGTTTCTTTTTTAAAAATACTTTATTTATTTATTTTTTAGAGTGAGGGGAAAGGAGGGAGAAAGAAGGGGAGAGAAACATCAGTGTGTGGTTGCCTCTCAGGAACCCCCAACTGGGGACCTGGCCCACAAATGAGGCATGTGCCCTGATTGGGAATCGAACTGGGAAACTTTTGGTTCACAGGCCAGCACTCAATCCACTGGGCCACACCAGTGGGGGCTCCACTTTCTTTTTGCCCTTGCTAACACTCACTATTGTCTTTTGGATTATACCAATAGTTACTCTACTGGGTGTGAAGTAGTGTCTTGTTGTGGTTTTCGTTTGCATTTCCTTAATGAATAATGATGTCGAGTGTCTTCATGTGCTTATTGGATATTTGTACATCTTCTTTCTTCTTTGGAGAAATGTCTATTCACATTTTTTGTTATTTGCCTTTTTATTATTGAGCTATAAGTTAAGAGTTCTTTACATATTCAGAATACTGGAACCTTATTAGATGTACCATTGGCAAATAGTCTCTTCTGTTCTGTGGGTTACCTTTTCACTTTCTCATTGACTCCTCTGAAGGACAAAAGTTTTAAATTTTGACTTAGTCCCATTTATCTGTATTTTTACTTTTATTGCTTGTATTTTGGTGTCATATTTAAGTAACCATTTCCTAACTGAAGGTCACAAAGATGTACTCCTATGTTTTCTTTTAAAAGTCTTATTGTTTTAGTGTGTGCATTTAGGGCTGTGGACTAGCCCACTTTTGAAGTTCAATTTTAAGCCCTTGGATTTCTTTGTTCAATGTTGCATTTCAAGACTCATCAAATCAACACAATCATCTTTCTTTTAGATGAGATCGGGCACGTTCAGGGTGGTATGGCCGTAGACTCATCTTTCTTTTAATTGTGGTTAATATTCTCTTTTTAAAATATATGTTTACTATCTTTCTTTACTGGATTATATACACTTTTTATTGTATAACAATATTTCAAAGGGGAAGGAATTGTGTTTACAAAGCCTCCACTTAACATTAAATTGTAAGTAAACATGTTGAAGTCATCTTAACTGTGTTCTGATCTGGTTTTGGTTTGAGAAGTGGGGGGAGTATCCTTATATTTGGCATAAATAGATGGGAGTGTTTGGGGGCCAAGTCAGTTCCGTCATACAGCGGGACAGACTGAGCTCTGAAGAACTTCTTGAGACCAAGCATTGTGAAACTCCAGCTTCAGGGAAAGTCTGGGACAGATGAAGTAACAAAGAAAAACGTGCTGAAACGTGCTGCTGTTCTCAGCCTATGAAAATATTTCAAGGCAGTGCAGTGCACAGGTTAAGGATTCAGGAAGAAAGTGCCAGAGTACCAGCTCTCATGTCTTTCTCAGCTCTGTTTGGCTTTATTCAGCATGGTCACTGGAAGTCTCCTTGGTAAGGGGATATCTGCACAGAAATCTGAGTTACTTAAACCCTTGGTGCTTCAGGTCCTTACCTTTAATGTGGGGGGTGATAACAGTATCTATCTCAAAAGGTTGTAATCAGTATTGAATAAATTAGTGTACCTACAATGCTTAGAACTTCCTCCTTAGAGAGGGTGACCAGGAAATATTAGCTGCTGCTATTACTCACGTTTGCCTTCTAACACACAGGAGAAGTTTCTTGAATAAATTTATGTAAAGCCTTTTAAGTTAACATTTTGATTGTGTACAACACCATATAATAAGCAAAAGGAAAAAGGTCACCTACAATCCTAGTACTTTGAGATATTTGTTAATATGTTGGTATTTTTTCTTCTAGGTTTTCCTATACATTTCTATGTATCTGCATGTATACTTTCAAAAGCATTTTTATATCTATTTATATTTTGACCTGTGCAAGCTCTTTATTTGAATATATTTTTACTCACTATTAAAAATTCATCTTTAAAAAAATCTGGTAACTTCTGCCTTTTTCTAGATTAACCTCCCTTCTGTCCACTCTCCTGCAGAAGTCCTGTGATTCCTCTAATCCACACAAACCATAATCACATGAAGATTAAGTTCCAAGTAAAAATAAATGTTCCCCCCACCATCAGCCAGATTAACAGGTCTCCTCACTAGAGGTCTTTGTAGGTCACTTGGAGGTTGGCAGAATATGTGGGTAGATGGAAAGGTTAGCCTTACCTGACTCAGTGGTGATAGGCAAAGAGAAAAATGTGTCTGAATAGAGTGGCTTTGTGAATTCCTTTTGGTTTTCATCAAACAACTGTGTAAAAGCTCGAATACTGATCCTGAAAAGAAAACAGATTTGTTTAAGTACAGATTAGTGGCTGACCACAGTAGGGCTGACTGAAGAACGTGCTCAAGGAGAAATGGGGTGGGTACCTGTCAATATGTATGTAAAGTAGCATATGAATTATGGAATCAGACAGACCTGGGTTCATTTGTTCATTCATTCATTCATCAAATATCTATGGGGGCCCTACTGTGTGCCAGTCCCTGTTCTAGGAGCTGGAGATACTACAAGAACAAAAATAAGTCCCTACCATTCCAGCGCTTACATTTTTATGGAAGAAGTCAGATAATAAACACACAAATATACTATGCCAAGTTGTGATATGTACCATGGAAAAGAAAAAAGCAGAGTAAGGAAGATGGAAAGCAATGGGTACAGGGCATGTGGGACTACTTTATTCAGCATGGTCGACAAAGGTCTCCTTGATAAGAGGATATATGCACAGAAATCTGAGCAAGGGGAGGGAGGGAGCCATGGCTGCATTCCAGACAGGTGCAAGGCTCTGAGGCAGGAACATGCTTTACTCCGAGGAGGCCACCAGGGCTGAAGCACAGTATAGGAATGAAGGAGTATTAGTGGGTGAGAGCAAAAATCTAGATGGGGCCAGACCATGAAAGACCCGGAAGGTCATGGTGAAGATTTTGGCTTTTGTTCTGAGAGACACAGAAAGCCAGTAGATAGAGGGTATTGTCTGGATCACCCTGGTTGCTGCAGCCGATAGATCAGACAGAAGGGCAATGGTAGAAGAAGAGAAACTCATCAGTAGGGGCTTGCAACCGTCCAGGTGGGAGATGCTGGCTTGAATCAGAACACAGAAGAACTGGCAGTGAGAAGTGCTGGCTACTTCAAAGGAAGAACTGGAAGATTTGCTGATGGATGTGCAGTGTGAAAGGATGGAATCAAGGATGACTCCACATGGCAGAGGAGCAGCTGGGAGAACGGAAGTGCCGTTACTAACATCAAGGAAGACCATGGAGGAGAACATGAGGGGTTTGGGAGGATATAGAGTTCATCTGTGGGGGCGGTAATTCTGAGGTGCCTGTTAGGGCAGTCGAATGGGTTAAATATCAATATCTCAGTATTATTAGTACTATTGCCATTGTTGCTATTTTTTAAAAAATAATTACATATATGAATAGAATTTTACATTAAACGTTACATTACAGATAAAATTACATATCTTCTCATCTTTTTGACACTAGTTATTTTCTAAAGAGTCTTGTATCTAACAATATTTTAATTTCATTGTCATTGTTATAAGATTTATTTAATGTCTTCTTATGTCTAACTGCTGAAGTTACAAAAAGATACATATGTGGTCACTACTCTTGAAAACTGACCCTAGATGCAATAAGCAAGCAACGTGCAGCTCCAAAAATACGGAATTACAGCCTCAGGCTGGATGAAAAGCCTATGGTACCCATGATCGGCCCTAAAGCTCATGCTCTCTGGGGAGTCAGGTCTAGTCCGGAGGGCTGCACCCCAGTTCTGGGGACATGTTTTAGGAAACATTAGGGATCATTTGAGGTGACTGACCAGCACGATGACAGAGACGACTTAGTGGAGCATGTTAGTTGACTTCAGATCTACAGAAGACTGCCAGGCAGAAGAGGAAACAGGTGCATTGTTTCCCTCTGTGGACACAGAACTCAGCCCGGGAGGCTGAAGTCACAGAGGTGGAGCTGAGCAACACAACGTCACTCTCTGACGTCTAGACCAGGAGCCACAAAGGTGGTGAAGGGCTTTTGCTTACCGAAGGGCTTTAAGCAGAGGCGGGAGGAAAGCGAGCTCTCAGGGCCTTGAAGAGGAGGACTGCCCCAGTAAGCTAAGGACTGGCTGGGGCCACCTCTTGAGTTCTGTCTACCTCGAGACTCTCAGGCTGGAGGCTTACTGATAGAGGATCAGGTTTGGTTTATAAGGGAAAACTTTTTCTACAATCAACTAAAACCCTTTGAAAGTGAATGAAAAGACTCCTTTTTTCCTTTTTAAAAAAAGTCTGGGTTTGTTGAACCCGAAAGTATCTGGGCATGTCCTGTCATGATGCTGACGTAGTGATAGGCCGGGAAAAATCGTTCTGACCCCCCCATCCTCTCCTTGTATCTCATGCCTGGGTCTTTGTCTGATCTTATGATATAAACCAGATGATATAGTTCAACCACATTTATGATTTCTGCCTCTAAAAGATACTTTCAAGTCAAAAGTTGTACTTCTAGGAAAAACAGACTGCTGATGCAGTCTGATGAGCTATCCCCAGAGTGAAACCGACAGTTAATGTCTGTCAAATGAGAAGGTGCGGAGTTGGTGTGTGTTACTGATGTCCTGTACATTTGGAAATTTAAAGGAGTCTATTTGATTATAAGGGTTTTTCAATATTTGTACAGTAATTTATAAGTATAGAAGAACTTTTACAAGTGTGGTTCTATACGATCATCTCCAACCTCTCCAATATAAGGAATCTTATATAAGGAATTGTATTACTTTAGAAGTTTGGAACTTGAAGGAACTTAGAGAGAGTCCATGTGTCATCCAGGATCACAGAAAAATCTGGTGCAAGAAATCCAAACTCCATATTTTTAAACTCCTGATCTCAATCTCTTTCTCTTATTTCCTCCTGGTTTAATGTTGTTTTTTTCAGGAATGACCTCCATGGGAGGGAAGGTTAAAAGGGCCCATGCCAGGAGGCAGAGGGTCTGTGACCTAGCTCTTATTCTGCTGCTGATTAGCTGAATTGTCCCTAAAGTTTTATAGGCCTCAGTTTCCTCATTTGTAAAATAAAAGCCTTGGATATAAGAACCTTGATATGTTCTATTCTGAAATTCTAGGATCCACAGGTGCAAGTGCAAAGTATGAAGTGGATCCAGATGAATAGAGACCTTTAGGAACCAAAGAAAAACATAATGACCTAGAATAGGTTCAGCGTAAAATTAGTGGGTCATCAAGAACTCTGCCCTTAAAATTCTTTCCACAAATGGACATCACCACCACATTTCCCGGACCAGCACTCAGCAATCATCCAGAACCCTGTCTCCTCCTGTCCTCCGGTCTTGCCTTTCCCATGACCTCTTTCCATGCCCTCCCCCAGCCCCACCTGAAACTGGACTATTTGCTCTTCTTTAAACAGTTTGTGTGTTTCTGCATCTGCGCCTTTACATATTTTCAAATCCTTCCCTATTTTTATAATGCCCAGCAAAAAAGACACCTCTTTCAAGAAACCTTTTGAACCTTCACACCATTTATTTACCTTCACCTCTCTTTTTTCCTTTAATTTTTCCGCTCTCACTACATTATAAATTCCTTGAAGGCAGGAATTCCATCTTACTGATCTTTCTATCCCCTACAGCACCTGGCCCAGTGCCTTTCACAGAGGGAGCACATGTATTGAATATATTACCAGCACGATAAATTTAATAATACGAATAAGATTATTTTAATGAATAGATATCCGATAGTAATTCTTTCAAGCGTAGCTGTGTCTGGAATCAGAAAATTCCATACCACAAAGTCATAGATCATATAGTTCAGTTTCCTTAGTTTGAGGAAAACGAGGTCAAGGGAAGCTGACTACCTGAGTGTGGTCACATTGCTATTTTATTTAGAATAGAAACAAAACCAGTTCAGCACTTTCCTAACCTCCAAACTGCCTCGGCCATCATGCTCTACCTTTTCTCTTCCTGTATGAAACAATACTAACTATACAACCAAATAATAGGAACCCAGTGATGAATGGGAACACATTACATTCATTGACCTAATAAACTTGCATATCAGGTAAACCTTGCATTTTCCAATTTTTCTTTATTCCTTGTTTTTCTTTTTCCATGTTCCCTCCTCTCTGGAAAAAAGATGTCTGACAGCACTGAGGATCACCGTGGTGACTGTCGCCTTGAGACAGGCAGAGTGCTGACTTCCCTGAGCCAGGGCTTAACAGCCACGGCACGGAAGGCCACTGAGCATGAGGTTCTCCCGTGTGCTCTGAAAGGCTATGTCTTCTCTCATTAAACACTGTCTGCCTGGCATGCTTCTCAGAAATGTATATTGGAGAAATAGAGAAAAGCTGTGTTCTAGAAAACAAACATGCATGGCATAAGTTGATTATGCTATAATAAGAATGTGTAACTTTTCATAGAGTACTTGGCTCATACACATGTTTTGTGCCTGGTACTTGCCATATTGTTTTATCACCAATATCACATGTGTCTCCTCTATTAGACTGTGAGCTCTCTCAGTGTAGCGAAGAGGGTAGGTGATTAAACAAAGGGTTAAAAGTCACTGGTAAATGGAGGATTAGAAGAATGTAGGGACTGGGTGCTGTGGAAATATAGCTGAGGGTCCAGCTGCCCAGCTGTGTATTGACAAGGGTGGCTTGGGCCTAGTTCAGAGTTGAGCTGGCTTTTGAACTGTCTGAAGGAAGGCACTAGCCAGACAAGGGAGTGGCAGGCATTGCAAATAGGGTGAAAAGAACATGCAAAGGTGCTGGGAGCTGCCCTGCCTGATTTCAGAAACTGTAACCCCTCGTGGCTAAGGCTTAGTAGAAAGACCTTGGGACCATAAGCCACTTAGGACACAAAGCTTATCTTCCTTGTAGGGCACCACCTCTGCCCCTTTTCTCTTCACCCTGCTTGGTCCCAGGTGGATGGCTGGTTAGCCAATGACAGGTAAGATTCCACAAAGGAGGGACAACCTAAGGTAGGCATAGTCGTGAAGGGGCCCTCAGGGAAGGACTTGGGGGGCTATAGAAAAAGGGGCTGATGGACCCTCACCCCTCACTTTTGACATAGCCTGGGTCCTTATTATGTCTGCAAGAAGTCTCTTAATCTCTTAGCTGCCTTACTTTTGCTGCCTGACTTAAACCTGAAATAATGCTGGAGGTGGGTGCGGCCCTGTACTGGAAAGGGTGGGTTCCCTAGGGTGATCAGGCCTAAGAAAGAATACATAAAATTCTATGAAATCCACTTTGCTAATACCCTCAATTTAAATAATAAGGGTCCAAACATGAAGTGAGTTTTTCCCCCAAAGTTTTATGGCCTTTTAACTACCTGATCCTGACTCAGAATAAGCCCTCAGAATTCTTTGAATGGTATCTATTGTTCAATCATTTCTGCCTGACAATGACTGATGGGCTTTACATATACACCCTGTATTTCTATGCAAATTAAACTCAATAAAAGTCTGTCCAGGCAAGGGTCAGGGCACTCCCCTCTTGAGAGAGTCCTTTTCCTCCATAGGACTTCAGTGGTCCATGTGAATATGTCTTGTCTCATCCACAATGCCTCAGACACGGTGAGTCAGTGTCCACATCACAAAGGCTCAGACATAAAAGACACTATGTCATATTCAAGGGAACTCTGAAGAGTGAAGAGTGAATAGTAGCAACAGGGCAAGGTGTACTTGGGCAAGTGGTGGGAGACTAAGCTGGTGAGGAAGGTGCAGAGAGAAGGTGAGGGCTTTGTGTGTCCTGCTCTGGAATTTCCACTTGCTCCTAGAAGTGAACGGGAATCAAATCACTGGAGGGCCTTAATCTAGAGGGGGCATGACAAGATTTGATCTTTTGCCCAGGACAACTCTAATGCTTTGCAAATGAGAAAAATTAGGATCAGAGAACCGAAATGCTGTTTATAAGGTGAATGCCCCCAAAATGGCACTGCTGGGACTCAAATGGAGGGGCTCTTACTAGGACCTGAGCCGCTGTGGTGGACAGGAAGAAATGTGCTGGGAGCCCGCTAGATCATGGTCTGGATATGAACTATCTATAGCTTCTAATTCTCTCTTTCTGAAATGTAGTGATGAGTTATCTTCTCTCCTTTCTCAAAAAAGCAAGCAAGCAAGCAAGCAAGCAAGCAATCAAGCAAGCAAACAAACAAAAACAGCCTCGACTTTTGAACTCACAAAGATAAAATAGCCCTAGGGAGACTTTTGCTCAAGTTTCCTTGAGCCCAAGTGACTATGGAGCGGAGGCATCTCCTGATTCCAGCAGTCGGTTCTCCCTATGTCTCTCTTTTGCCCTGCCTGAGATCTCACTTCCTTCAGGCAAATAATGGTCTCTTCTTGAAGTAAACATTTACTTCTTGAAGTAAACCAGTAAGTTTGCATATGGTTTTTTTTTAATACACACTCATTTTAATTTATTTTTATTTTTAAAATATTTTATTTATTTATTTTTTAGAGAGAGGGGAAGGGAGGGAGAAGGAGAAGGAGAAAAACATCAACGTGTAGTTGCCTTTCATGCACCGCCCCCCAATGGAGACCTTACCTGAAACCCAGGCATGTGCCTTGACCAGGAATCAAACTGGCAACCCTCTGGTTTACAGCCCGGCACTCAGTCCACTGAGCCACATCAGCCAGGACTAAGTTTGTATGTGTTTACTCTGGAGGTGCAAACCTTGGATGGGGTGGCAAAAGCATCTTTGTGGTGCATCCTGGGGCAGAGGTAACTAACTACACAGATTCCTGCTCAAAGCGAGCGCTCTGTTTTAGGAGAACCACTGGCCTTCCTTCGTTGAAGTGAGGGAGGAGCTAAGAGGGCTCTCAAGTGTGATGTCAGGTCACTGTCTCCTTTTGGAGCTGACTCAGGGAGTCAATAAACCTGGGCAGTGAGCACCAAGAATACACACTGGCCCACAGAGAACCTGATTGGCTGCCATATTGGCTATTTAGCCAATAAATATGTTGTATGTCTCTGAGGACATACAACAAAGAAAGTACATCCTTAGCAGAAGCACCAATCTTGAATGCCTATATCTTTACAGGCAAGATGGCAACACAGGTTCTCCTCTTGAGGGCCCTGGTTTGGGATGCTGTGTGCTTTTGCCAGTTCCCACAGCTGGGGGTGCGTGCTGGCTGCAAGAAATGCTTCTTGGGATCAAACCAAACAGCTGCACCTTTCCATCTGCCCTCTTGGAGTGAGGAAGGGATGCCCCTGTTCACTTAAGGGCCTCACTCTCCAAGAGTTCTGTCTGGACCAAAGAGTACGCTCATCATTTTATGTTTTAGAAGGTAAATACATACTGTAATTTGAGTCCTTACTAAAAGTGGAAGATAAAATATACTTCTTGGGATTCCCCAACTCAGTTTTTCTACTTAGGCATTTTAATAATCATGGACCTGGGATTTGATTTGTCTTGTGTGAAAGAAGTTTTAGGAGAAAAGAATAATAGAACCTTCACTTCTTCACATCATGAATTAGAGATTTTGCACAGTGCTCAAGGTCCTTTTTACACATTACCTGTGAATGGAGGCAGGGACACAACTTTTATAAATTACCTAGTAAAATGCAGGGCACTCTTGTAATGTGGGTGATTAATCTACGGGAGCACGTGCGCATCAGATGCCCAGACAGCTGAGCGCCTAGTAACGTGGCATGCCCCTTCCAGTAAAAGGATGGCAACACATCTAACCTGTAGGCAGTACGCGGCTTCAGCGGTCCATCACAGAATTTTTGCTCATTGGGATCGCATTTTCCACCCAGACTGTCCATCTCTGCTCCAAGCTTAATGTTAAAACTCCTGGAGTTGCTGTCAGGACTCTCGGCACATTTGCTGGCAAAATAATTGGTCTGATACACTCGAATGGAGGCATTGTGCCTGTATTCCAGGTAGGAGGGCAGAGGGTGTTGTTGTTCTGGCTTCAGCTCATCACTGCCTGGAGGGAGAAAACCCACAGTGAGACTGACTTTCTTGTGACGTTAGGTTTCCTTTCCTTTCCTTTCCTTTCCTTTCCTTTCCTTTCCTTTCCTTTCCTTTCCTTTCCTTTCCTTTCCTTTCCTTTCCTTTCTTTTCCTTTCCTCTTTTCCTTCCTTCCTTCCTTCCTTCCTCTGTTTCTCTCTTTCAACATTTTATATATTTTCTCTCTCTTTCTTTCAAGATTTTATTTATTTTTTAGAGAGAAGGGAAGAGAGGGAGAAGGAGGGGGAGAGAAATACCCATGTGTGAGAGAAATATCAATTCGTTGCCTCTCATACACCCGCAACCCAGGACCTGAAACCTAGGCCTGTGCCCTGACTGGGAATCGGACCAGTGACCTTTTGGTTTGCAGGCCAGCACTCAACCCACTGAGCCACACCAGCCAGGGATCTACCTAGGTTTCTAAGGTTGACTCCTCACTATCTCTGGGCATTCTCAGAGTGCAGAATTTGTGACCTTGAAGGGTGCTGTGAAATTCTCCCAATAAAATTAATTTTAATTCATTTTTCTAAAATAAAAATAAATAAAATGCATATAAACAAAAGTATACACAGATATACATATATACCATAATTTTGTGTGAGAGGATATCACAACTCCAGAAAGTGAAACACTCACTGTGAGTCAACCCACTCAATGAGCTCTCTACCTTGCCAATAATCATTGTAGCTAAGCTCATAAGGAAATCCCTATGACCTGGGAAATAGGGAAAAGATAAGAGAAATCAAGTCCCAGGCCAGAGCAGTCGCCCCACCAGCACGTTCCATGTGCCACACCCGGTGTGATTACCGCTCCAGTACAGGACTGTTATCTTGAGTACAATTTAATCCTGGCTTGAATTTGGCCCCTCATGCAGAACACTTCCCAGAACTCTTCCCCTGTCCACCCAGCCTGCTATGTGTTTTGGCACTGTGAAGCTGTTTTGATGGCAGCTGGAGGAAAGCATAATTAGGCAGATAAATATTACGGAGGTCGAATACCATTTACAATGAACTCCGAGAAGCGGTGTGGTAGGGGTTCATCGCATCATGAACTCCTGTTTAACAACATTTGCTCAGAATGAGTGGACCTTGGAAATCTTACTTTCTTGGCCGTCGTTGAAAAGGAATGTAGCCTTGAGGATGAGGGTGGATGCGATAAATGCCATTTATATGAGATGGACTGTCATCTCAGATCACCGAGGAGCACAGCCCATCTCCACGAACACCAATAATTGAAACCCGTCTTATTTCTGGGGTATGACTTCTTTTTGGTCACTGCCTTACATCCGTGGAGTAAAACGTTTTCTTCACGGTCCACAGTTCAATTTGTCTCCAGTTATGAGGTGTGAAGAAATCTGGGACGCACCACTGACCCTTGGAATTATTTAATTAATTATTCATACCCAGTTTTAGTGTGGCTATATAAGATGTAAGAGCACATAGGCTGTTATATACCTAAACAGGGTGCTCGCTTTGAGACTAAAATACTCTCTCGCTCCAATGTTTGGTCAGGTTTAAAGCTTCCCTTTGCCCCCAAAATGGGTTAAAATAGTCAAGGATTTTTTAAGAAGCTCATGGGTAGCATCTCCAACAATTTTGAAAAATTTAAGACATGCAGAAAAACATATCAATGGCATTCCAGACACAAACATTTTGGAGAAAAAATAGTGGCAAATGCATGTATGGACATGTGTGCACCAAGATACAACCCTGCTGTGTTTTGACAAATGTTGATGCATGTAATGATCTCTACAGATCACACTCAGTGGTTGCGTGGAATGTTGTTAATAACGTAGTGTTTGCCTGATCCATAGAAATCAAGAAGACACTGAATAATTTGAGAACAAAATAACTAGAGAATAAGACATACTATTGAACATGCAGTAGAGAACACAGGAATGCTTTTTATGATCATATTTTCCCTCCCTTAAGCTTTTGAATATTTTTGTGAATTGATGGGTAGTTTGGGAGCATGTGATTTGTTGAGGTATCTCAGACAGGGACGGGGGAAGACAGCTGAAGCATGTCGCCGCTTATTGGATGACCCGAAGAGCACTGAACAGGACTGAAGGAGCAGTAAAGGAGACTGAATGAGTCAGTACACGCAATGCATTTCCAACAGTGCCTGACGTGTAGTACGGGCTCAATAAGTGATGATTATTGCTATTACTGTTGTGGTTGCTATAATTATTGTTATTCACCCATTTCATAATTATACCCGGCAGATAATAGGCTTTGTTGTTGAAAGAGCCTTCGGGCAGTTTTCTGTTAATCTCCCTGCATCTGGCAGAGATAGAGAGAACAACAGAAAAATTAAGTTTTTCTTTTGCATTTAAGAGCTGTCAAAGAAGGATGCCCCAAAATGACCTTTGAGAAAGAAATCCTGCAGCTTACAGAGGAGTGAATTCACTTACCATCGGCCTCTCGCACCACCACTGTGAAGTATTTCACAGCACCATTGGTGTCGCTGAACCAGCTGCAGTTGAAAGTAAAGTTGATGGAAGATTGGCTAATTAGCACGTCCTTTATGTTCACACGGATATGTGGAGGGGGGGGAGGAGGGCCTGGGGAAGTAACCAAGAAGGGTCACAGCTCTGCTTTTACATGTGAACAGTCAGCAAAACGAAGGGCGCCACCCATCCACGTTCATATTCTCTCTTTCTCTCTCATTCTCTCTGTGTATGTAATCAAGAAACCATCCTCCTCTCCTGAGGAGAAGCAGGGCGAGGAAGTGACCTGACAGTGACACATTACACCTACTACTGAAAGAGGCAGCTCCTCAGCAGGATTTCCTGGACTTTGTAGCATCAAATTGCTTAAAAGCTCCATTACGGCTCCAACTGTATCAAGCAAAGTGATGTATTTAAATACTAACTCATTTGATACTTTAAGATCTTTTAACTTGTTTGCTGCACGGTTACTTTACACAGAGAAATGTTTCCATTTCCCAGAGTGTTTCAAGTCCTCTTCTCTCAGTGACACAAGACATGATAACGTGGAAGCGAGTGGTATACAAGCGGGTAGCAGTGATGGACACGGCAGAGGAAGGCGCACACCGGGAGTACACCGCCGGGGACACTTACGGTCTATCATTGTGATGGTGCTGTCTTCCACCACCTCGCTGGTCATGCCAGCCGACTGCACCTTGATGGACACAAGGTATCTCTTATGGGGCACTAGCATCATAATATTGAGCAGAGATTTTTCCTTCTCCAGCTTTCTGGAAAACTCAACTTCTTGAGTGTCCATTTTCCGGCATTCAATGCTATACCCATCGAAGTCAGAATCAGGAGGGATCCAAGAACAGGCAATGGCCGTGGAGTTCTGAGGCCGGCAATGCAGGTTTTGTATCTTGTCTGGCTCTAAAATAAAGAGAGGAAGGGGCACTTTTAACAACTCTGTGAGACACTTTTTTTTTTCAGCTCCTTTGAGTCCAACTGGTTCAGAGATCTAAATAAATAATTCCCAAACTTAATTTGGCTTGTTTTCTGAGGAAAAAATTCTCATAGCTCTCCAAGGTAATATACGTCTGCCTGCCTGCCAGATTCTATTTTGAGAAATATTTAAAGTCAAAATGCTGTCCCTTGAGAAAATCACCAGGTGCCAACATTACTGGAAACATAAATGCATACATGGGCACTGAAATCAAGTGGCAGAAGTCAGATAGAAGGTAAGGCAGAGGAAACTAGAAGTCAAGAGTGCAGCTCAGCCTGCCTGACTTTAAATTCTGTTTAGCAGCTACGCACTCTTGGGGAAGTTACTTAACATATCCACGCCCCTTCTGTGAAGTGGGGAAATTCAGATAACCAATCATCATATGGTTACTGTGATTATTCGACAAGTCAAAACTTGCACGGCCACCTCAGAACAGTTGCTGGTGTAGAGATTGCTCAATAAGTGCTAGCTTTTATAATGAGAAAATTAAGAAATGGCATTGTTGACTTGTTACCCTCTGGGCCCTGGCTTTTGCCCCCCTTTTCCATTTTTTTTGCCTGCTCCTCCCTGCCCACACTCCATGGCTCCCCACATAGACCACACTGGTCTATGCCCCCCTTCTTAAGGTCACTCAGCTTCTCCTGTCTGACAGACTGCCTGACCCAGGAAGGACTCAGTGGATGGTAGCTGATCTTATTGGTTGTGAATGACAAAACAACGAGTAAAAGATTCAGTCTGAAAGAAAAGCACTCTTGTCACTGCATTGGTTAATAAGAAACTCTGTGGGCTGCCCCAACCAGCCACATGCCTACCATTTATAACTATTTACATATCTACAGAGCGAAATTGTACAATTTAAATAAGCTTTTTTAAATTTTAATTTTAGCACCTGAACCATTTAAAAAAGAAAAGTTCTGCACTGGCCAGGAGTGTCAGTTCATTAGAGCATTGTCCCAATACACCAAGGTTGTGGGTTCAATCCCTAATCAGGGCACATACAAGAATCAAGCAATGAATGCACCAGTGAGTAGAATGACAAATCAGTGTTTCTCTCACTCTCTCTCTCTCTAAAAGAAAAACATTCAATCAAGAAATAAAACATTCTCAGTTCCCCAATATGTAAAATCAAAGTTATTCTGGTCTGTGTTATAAATGTGCATTGAGGTCAGGGGTGCTGCGCTGGCGTGATCTCCCTAAGACCTGTCTTGCTGTATTCCAGGATTTTCCAAGGACCTTTCCGGCTCTGGAATGGAACTTGAAGGCTAGCTCTAGACCACCTTATTTCATTCCAGGAGTCAAAGGCTTCATACACGTTAAATGGTAAATGCCTAACCCCTTGTTCTATGGACCACAGCACAGAATACAGCAACAATCCTCAGATGGCAATAATCAATGGCATCAATCCATCAGAAAGGCTCACAAAAGAACTGGCATCTGAGACAAGCAGTGATCATGTCTTTTCAAACATTAACGGTTTGTTAAACTTTTGAACTCCTTTCCAGCCAAGTCAGAGCTGAGACCCAAACACACCTTCCTTTTCAGCCTTGAAGAAAGTCTTTGAAGACACCCCATCTAATTCATAATTCTGATGGTCCACACAAAAAATCATACGTAAACTTGCTTCCACCTCTTCCTGTAGTTCTTTCTCTCTCCTCCGTTTCACCTCTAAATCCCACCGGCCTTCCAAGTCTCTGGTCCCATCCCCATTCACTAAGAAGTGATTCCTACTGTGTGCAAGGTGCTCCCCTAGGGACTGTGAACACTAGAGAGGTGAATACATTAACCTTAACCTTTAGGAAGAGAAAAGACTCCAAAACAGCCATAATAGAAGGTGGAAAGGAGAATCTACCAGATGAAATGGGAAAAGAAGATGCTGGGTAGCATGACAGACACATTTTGTGCTGCTGGAACTAATGGTGAGCAGGGCTTAGCAGACATTTTCTGGCAAAGACAACACCTTGCCCAAGTATTAGGAAAGGCTTTTGAGGTAGGGAAACCAAGGGTGGGGCTGGGAGGAGTGGGGAGATGGAAGAGGCAGAACTCCAATTTACTATTCATCGTGGCTGGAGCTTTTTGAGAGTAATTGGCTACTGGAATGATTCTACATGAAAATTATAAACTTCTATTTTGTTTACTCCTTTTATTTTGGGTTGTCTATTACCCACGGCCAAACCCAACCCTAACTAATGCAATCTTCAAAGTTCCATCAGTCGTTCTTCATGACATTCAGCACCTCGACCCTCTGCATACTGGTTTCTGTCCTCTTGGGTGTGCCCCATTTGGTAAATGCCACTCTGAAACGCTAGCATCCGGGACTGAACACAATCCTCCAGACGTGATCTGACCAGCCCAGCCTCTACTGAACTCTTAAACCAAGCGCCTGTGATTCAATCACACATTCCACAATAAGCTGCTGAAAACCCACCCTGAGCTTGCTGTGGAACAAAAACTCTTAGTTCTTTTTCACATATTTATCTGGACACACGCCTATTTGATCCCCAACTATCTTCTGGTATAATATGGATCTCAGATTACAATTGTTATAGCATTGATGTTTGTTGAATAAACAAAACAACTACTGGCATAAATTTCTAATTTTCAGCTAGGTGTTTCATCAACAGCCACTATCTGATCTGAGAAGTGACATTTACTAGGTATTACTGAAAAATAAATATTTGGATTGAGGTGCTTCTTTGAGGTTTATTTATCAATTCCAAAATGTCTCTGAGAAGAAACTTATATATTTCATTGTTAAATATTTTTCTGTTTAGGATTTATTATAATATGTCCTAACTGATCCCTCTGCTTCTAGCTTGCCCCACTCAACTTATTTTTTACGCTGTACCCAAAATGACTTTCTAAAGTACAAATATGATTGTGATATTTTGGTGAAAAATCCTTCAGTGGATCCAATTGTTTGAAAATAAAGTTCAAAGTCGTCACCATGGCTCACAAGACATTTTGTAACCTGATTCTCCTCATCTGCACCTTTTATCCTCTGGACAACTAAACTCCTTTCTGTTCCCCTCTCCTTCCTGGTCTTGGAATATTTTATTCTCTCTACTTGGAATAGTTTCCACTTCTCCCAACTGCACCTGGTGAATCTACCTTTTCCTTAGGATTTGATTTGAACGTTTCTCCTTCCAGGAAGCTTCCTTTGCATTGGGTCAGAGGCCACGGCCATGGGTTTCTATAGCACCAAGTGCTGCCTTCATCTCACCCACGATGTAATTTTTTTTTGTGATTGTACTTCCCACTTGATTGTAAACTCGATGAAGGCAGAGATTATTTCTTTATTGTTCACTGCTGTTAGTATTGCATAAATGAACAGATCTATATAGACTTCTGCCTGAATTCAACCTAACCAATCATAAGTAAAAATGACTTAACCCAAACGTTATAGGAAGTGGATGTTGTAACACACACTTCTTCCTCACAACATCTGAGACCCAAAAGAAGCAAAACATGACATACTTGTCCTCACAGATCCAGAGATTGGTCTGCTGTAGGTTTTCCAGGAGTCACCACTGATGGTTTTGACACTGAATTGATAGGATCTCCCTGGACGAAGACCATACACGATGCGTCCTTCTGATTTTCTGTTGCTGTAGGGGTTGAAGACTGTGATGGCATCTCTGGGTAACCACTGCACCTCAAAGTCATCATAGTCTGTCCAGTCAGGTGGCCCCTTCCAGGTGATGGCCAAGGATGTGTTTGCAACATCAGTAAATGACATAAGACTAGGAGGGCTTGGGGCTATATGTAGGAGAAAGTGAAAAGCAACGTAAATACTTCTGTGATATAACATATACAAATAAGATAGCCGAGTAACATCAGGCATACTTTAAATGTACTGAGGGTGAGAGAATGTAATATAATCATAAGAGCTTGCATTTATGGTGTTTACTATGTGTCATACCCTGTCTTCAAGTGTTTTTATGTACATTTCCTTTAATTTGCATGACCACAGCTTCCTTACCAGGGTGCTGCAGAGTATGAATGTGCCAAGATATTGATTCCATCATATTTTGAGATGTGAGAGTTAAAGCCCACAGACTATGTCCATTTTCAGATGGTTTTGGCCATTGACCCTAGCATGGCACACACATGCATTAATGTTATCTGTGCATGCTCAAGAAATAGAAGAAATTTAGGAAGCACTGCTCACAACGACACTGTGATAATGTATGTGATTATACCCATTTTATAAACAAGAAAACTGAGGCTTACAGATGCTCAATGACCTGCCCAATTTCACTTAAATAAGTAGCAGAGCTAAGCCAAAAACCTAGATCATTTTAACTAAAATCTGTTTCCTTCATTCACTGTACCATTGTGCCTTCCCAAGTTTAGGGGGTGACACATGGCATATTATTATTGACTTTATTTCTTCTTATTAAAACCATAATTAAAATGTGTCTTTGGGAGCTACTTCCCACCAATACTTCGCCTTTGGCAACTGAGCTTCTTACCTGTTCGGCTCTCCCCGGTGGCCTGGTTGCTGAGATCGCCACTGTGGGTTACCACACACAAGGTGTACTTCCTTCCAGGAACAAGGCCATGAAAACCCCACTCTGTCAGGTCCTTTTCTTTCCAGTTTTCCTTCTTTGTGCCATTGGGATTATAGAGAATCAGCTCATAAAAGTCGAAGTCCCCAGGGGCTGGACTCCAGGTGAACCAGAGACTGTCTGTCATGTTCTGATTGGATCCCTTGAGATTACTCACAGAGGCTGGGACTGAAACAGAGGGTAAGCCTTTACTGAAAACAAAACAGAAGCAAAGGCACTTTGGCCAACAGGTGAAAATAGGAGCCTTGTTGGGCACATGGGTGAGTAGCTTCTACTGTAGAGTCAGATCTTGCCTACATCCCAGATCACGTAGGTGCAGGGGAATGTGGTGTAGAGATGTGGTACAAATGAAAAGAAAACAAAACACACTAGGTAGTGGCTTTGATATGCTTGCCACATGAGCTCTAACAAACATATAAAATAAAATCTTCAGAAATGATTGACTAAGACTGGCCAAATAGCTCCTACCTTAGCTCATGAAAAGCCCTAGGGTATTCATGAAAGGCTCCAGCCCCACGTAGTCAGGCACATCCACACTGGTGGCCACATCCCTCTCTGGGGCTCTTCACTTTCTCTCCAGCTTTTAGGTTCTCAGTTCTTTCATGCTCTTTCTTACCAAAATCTTCACTAACAGTCACTTCTACCTTTACATAAATTGGTTGCAATGGCTCCTGTCCAGTGAGTATTTGAGCATCACCATTCTTGGAAGAGTGAAGACTATTGTTCCTTGTTGGAGGGACTCCTAACATTGATGAGCAGATAAAAAATGTGCCAAGCGTGGCCTGCCCCAGAAGTGGTAACAGTAGGCCAGTCTATTCATGCTTTGGGCTTATCTGCTGCTCCTTCCCATTCCCTTCAAAAGACAAACTGAGGACTTCCATCGGGTGGCTGGAATGTGCTCTTCTTGTGGCTCCCCTTGGGTTGCAGCTGAAATGCCCTCTTCTGTCTAATGTAGTTTCCTTTCCTGCCAAGTTGCTCCCTGTCACAATGTACTATTTATTTCCTTCATAGACTAAGGTGTTCCCCAATCACCTCCCTTTAAAATCTGCTGTTCCTTGCCCCCTCTCCTTCCATGACTGCAGAGCTCTGTGAGGTCAGGGGTACCCTCTGTTCACTGTCATATTCCAGCCGTGAGCCCAGTGCCTGGGACACAAGAGCACTCACTCAAAAACTACTGCCCCTCACTCAAAAATTATGTCAAGTGGAAAAAACTGAATATAAAAATGAGGTAATGGGCTCAGATTGTGGAAGAAGAGTAGATCCAGTTTATTTGCAGTCAGGAGCGATGATTCTCCCTCTCGTTTTCTGAGGGTTCTTGTGCTCATTTCAGCCAGTGCTGTGGTTTTGATTCACAGCAGTCTGCTTGTTGGTTCCACGTGCAGTCACCCTTTCCCAGACCTGCCCTCCAGCCCATCTACTTCTTGTAGAAAGAATAAGGGCACGGCTTGAATGGAGCCACAATGGATTACAACCCTCTTGCAAGTAGAGGAGCCAGATTAATTTCTTTCATCAAACCTTATGAGGTAAACAAGTGGAGGCAACAGAGCAGAAGCCAGTGCAAAAACTATTCTGATATATAATCAAATGTCTGATCTAGGGTCAGAAAGGCCGAAGGTCACAAATTTCATATAAAGCTATACCCTGGATAGACTAGGAAAGTAAGGACAAATCAAGGAAAAGCCCATGACTATTGTGACAATTTCCCTGCTATTCATTAATGCTTGGGCCCCGGTCTTACCTGTTCTACCGAATATGAAAGACTCATTAGACAGCTCCCCACTGTGAGTTACAATCACCAGTTTGTACATTCGGCCTTGCAGTAAGTTCTGGAAAGAAAAGCTCTGGACTTGTGGGTCAACCTGAGCTCTCTCCCGCAGAGTTCGGTCTGGGTTGTACAAAAAGATGTTGTACCAGTTGAGCTCTCCCTCTGACGAAGTCCAGCTGAAGGACAGGTGTCTGGTGGAGTTCTCGGTGATCTGCAGATTGGTGACAGCGGCTGGGACTGAAAAAGTCAAGGAGCAAGAGGGTAAGGTTGAGTTCCGGCATGTCCCTGACACAGCCTAGGGTGATGCTATGCCTGCGTGGACTCACTCAAATGGCAGCTCAAAACATATGGTCCCTAAAACCGATGAATGAAGTAGAAACAGAGGCATGGACACATGGGATAGACTGACAGCTGTCAGATGGGAGTGGGGAGGGGACTGGATGAAAGAAGGTGAAAACATTAGCCAAAGATCATAGTGCATAACCCACAGACACAGACAAGAATGTGGTGATGGTCAGAGGGAAGGAGGGGCTGGGTGGAGGTAGGCAGAAAGGAAAATGGGGACTTTTCTAATAATGTCAACAATTAAAACAAAGTTAAAAAAAGACATGGTCTCTGCCTTTAAAAAACATTGGTTTCATGGAGACCCTAAAGCAAAGAAACCTAATTATTGATGCTAAAACTGTTCACTTAAAAAAACAAAACCACAAAGCATAACACTCTCTGGAACTCAATGAACAAAATAAATAAGTGAGCAAAATAGAACCAGAGACATGAAAATAAAGAACAAACTGACAGTGACCAGAAGGGAGTTTGGAGGAAGATAAAGGGGGAAAGAAGGGTAAAGGTCAAGTCAACAAACATGTATCAAAGACCCGTGGACAAGGACAAGGGGGTGGGGAGGATTGAATGTGTGAGAGGAGGGTGGGCAGGGCAGGGCAGGGGACAGCAAAGGGGGGAAAATGAGGACATCTGTAAGTGGGAAACAATACAAAATTAAAAAGTTAAAAAACAAAACCGCAAAAGAACAAGGGAAACCAGCCCTGGCTGGTGTAGCTCAGTGGATTGAGCACGGGCCTGTGAAGCAAAGGGTCTCCGGTTCAGTTCCCAGTCAGGGCACATGCCTGGGTTGCAGGCCAGGTCCCCAGTGGGGGACCCATGAGAGGCAACTACACATTGATGTTTCTCTCCCTCTCTTTCTCCTTCCTGTCTCCTCTCTCTAAAATAAATAAAATATTTTTTTTAAAAAAAGAACAAGGGAAACCAGTAATAAGAAAGTATCTTCAAAGATATTTTGCGGGAGACATATGAATGATAAATGCTAAATCTGACCTATGTGACTAAATGTTTTTCTGACTTGAAGAGCTATATTAGAGATCAAAATCTATCTCTGAATGCCATCTGAGAATAAATGACCATCAGAGGGAAGGAGAGAGTGGGTGGGAAAGAAAGGGAAAAGCAGACGGAAAGGGGAAATCAGATTCAGGGATACGAGAAAGAAAAGCAAGAGTAAAGCTAAAACCACGTTTAAAAAGTTTACATTAAGATTTTGCAACCCCCTCGGCCGTTAGTGCTACCCATTGGCAAAGTAATCAAATGCCAAGAGAAATCAGCTGCTTCGAAACAGTTGGTGCAGATGATTCCTGAGTGCACAGAGGTCTTGTGATGCAGGTGGAGACGGAACAGGACATCTGTCTTGCTCTCCTCTGCGTTCTTTTCCTCCACCGCAAACATTTCCTCAGGCCATTTTGCATTCTTTCTATCCTTAGGCCAGGCCTTAAAAGTTGGTATTTTTCATGGTTCCATCCTTTGTCCCTTCATATTCTTATAACACTAGCTGAGCAATCGATCTCATTCACTTTATGAGTTACCATAGTCTGATGTTAGTGTCCCTCCCATCCCCCAAATCCATATGTTGAAACCTAACCCCCAAGATAATGGTGTAAGGAGGCAGAGCCATCCGGAGGTGATTAGGACATGAAGGTGAAGCCCACATGGACAGGATTAACGCCCTAAAAAGAGGCTCTGGAGAGCAAAGCTCTCCCTTTCTTCCACCACGTGAGGACACCACGAGAAGGCACTGTCAATGAACCAGAAAATGGCCCTCACCTTGGATGTTACATGTGGCCTTACATATATGTATACATAATATATGTTACATCTGTATTATATGTAACATTTATTATAGATGAAGTATATGTATACATAATATATGTATAAATACATATATTTATCCTCACCTGAGGGCAGTTTTTCATAGCTTTTTAGAAAGGAAGGGAGGGAGAAAAAATGTCAGTGTGAGAGAGAAGCACTGATTTGTTGCCTTGAGATGGCAGCTTATTCTGGATTGTCTGGGTGGTGACAAACGTAACCACAAAAGCAAAAGATGGGTGGGGCGGGGCAGAAGAGTAAAGAGGGAGATGTGGAGACAGACGCAGAGGCTGGCGTATTCCCACTGCTGGATGGGAGCCGCGAGCCTAGGAACTTCAGTGACCTCCAGAAACAGGTAAGGGCAGAGAACAGATTCTCATCCTAAACTAAAGTCTCCAGATAAAACACCGCCCTACCTTGATTTTAGCCCCCTAAGGCCCATGTTCAGATTCCGACCTCCAGAACTATGAGATAATACATGAATGTTGGTTTAAGACACTACATTTATGGTAATTTATTATAACAGCCATAGAGAACCAAGAGAGCCAGTTTTGAGGAACAATCTAAATTGGACTATGGTGGGATGATGGTTGTGTCCATAGGCCAACTGACAGGGAAGTGGTGGATCATGGCGAATGTTCCTCCTGTGTCCAGAAATATACACGATCTCCCAGCTTTGCTCCATCCCTCTCAGCCTACTGTTCTCAAGGAATAGCAGACGAGGAGACACCTCCTACAAAACAGTAGGCTTGTGTGAATTACCTGTTCGGCCTTCAGTTTGGGCTTCTTTGCTAAAGAGGCCTCCGCTGACAGTTAGGATCTGTATCTTGTACTTCTTTCCTGGTGTTAGGTCTTCAAATTTGTGCTGCTTAGTCAAGGCTGGCTTTGATGTGTTACTCAGAAGGATCCCATTTTCGTTTAGAAGTAGGATGTCATATCTTTCTGCCACACCAACGGCTTTTTGCCAATTTACTACTAAGGAATGGCTGCTGTAAACATTGTCTGCAGTTATCCCCTGGACAGAGGCTGGGACTGCAAGGAAAGAGAAGAAGCAGGTCCTATCATTGACAGTAGAGTAGCCAGTTGAAAGAAACTCTGCTAAAGCAACTGCAGATAGAAGGGCTTGCCTCATTATTGCACGGACACTTTCTGGGCACCCTTAGGGGAAAACAGTCCTTGTCCTGAATTACTCATAGAATTGCTTTGAGTCTCCATTTTTTTTCTCTGAATTTAGACGGGATCTTGAAGTCAAATAAGCTAAAAAGTGCAGGAGTGACACTGATAACTATGCAGATTGATATGTATGTATTTTTGAGACAGTGGAAACGATGGTTATAGTTTGGAGTAGAGAGTCACTCATTTGGACAGCGCTTGTATTATGGCTCCTGATGTGAAAAGCAAAGTATTGTTTGTTAACAGTATTTTCTGTCCTAGGCTCATAGTTTTTTTTCATTCTACATAACCTCCTTAGGAGAACTTATCCACTTCCATGGTTTGAATTTTACCCACATGGTGATTGATGACTCTCAAATTTGAACTTTCAATTCAGATCTGTTTCTAGTTTTTGCAAATGACACCTCTCTCTCTGGATGTTCCACAGGTGCCCGACTCCCAAGATGACAAAATTGGACTCCTCATCTCCCTCCCATGACTTGCTTACTGTCCTTTCATTATGATCTTCTCAATGACAAGACTTTTGGGTCTCTCCACGTCTCTCCATCTCTACGACCACTAGCACTAGACCACATCCTCTCTCTCATACACTATTGCAAGTCTCTTGACCAGCACCCTTGACTGCTCACCTCTCAGTTTCAAACTACACATTGTACATGGAGGATTCTCAGTGTGCACATGCTGAAGACCCTTCAGCATCTCTTCATAATTCTAAACACCTTAACAAGGCATATGAGTCCCTTCATGATTTGATCCATCTGCTTACTTTGGCCACATGGCTCACATTCTTTATTCTAGCAAGTTAAGGAATACGTGGGTCCTCAATGTGCCAAGCTTTCATCTTGAGGCCTTTCCCTTTTTCTGCTGGGACCAAGTCAATATATGCTTTATCAGGATGATTTCTTAGCATTTGTTTAAACATTACTTTCTCCCGGAACCCTTCCCTGACTCTTTCTGTCTGCTTCTATAGCACCCATGATCATTTTTATTTTAGCACTTACCGTATTATACCTTAGTTTCCTCTTTACTTCTCTGTCTGCTTCATTAGATTATAAGTTTCTTGAGGTCAGGGGTGTTTTCTTGCTACTGAATTCTCATTTTCAAATGCACTAAGGCTTCCTTGAGTGTGGTTGGTAGGGTAATAACATGGGTGTAATAATTTACAGTTTTAATTTGATCATTTCACCTAAAATGTCACATGGTGTGCTTGAGTGTGATTTTGTTATGTTACAGAATTACAGGCTTATGATCTTGTAATAAATGGGGGTGTTATTTGTGCCAGACCCTGTATATATATGAAATGAAGACATAGCAGGACCCAGGCCTCACAATAAGTAAATGGTAATGAAAAAGAAAGGCATCTGATAAGTGATGTGTTACTGTAGAGAGAGCATGAGGTTTGGAGCCAGACAGATCTAGATTTAAATTATAGCTCTAGATCTTGATACATGTTTCCTAAATAATGTTTCATGAACTTTCTGAGTCTTACTCCCCTCATCTGTAAGATAATGATGTGATCCTAGCTGTAGTGTGACTAGAGATAATTTTAAATGCCTGGCAATGTAGCAGGTGCCTGTAGATTATTTTTGTTTTAAAAGTAATGTATTAATAGTGATAGTAATATAAATAAATGGATACATTATTCATTCATTTATTACTTGGTCTTTAACTATCACAGGTGAAGTAGATGGCATAAGTATATATGTTTTTCTTAATAAAGAATTTTGAGGGCCCTGGCTGGCGTAGCTCAGTGGATTGAGCACGGGCCTGCAAACCAGACGATCGCGGTTCGCTTCCCAGTCAGGGCACATGCCTGGGTTGCAGGCCGGTTCCTTGCAGGCTAACTACCAGCAGGGGACGCCCTAAAGGCAACCATACATTGATGTTTCTCTCCCTCTCTCCTTCCCCTCTAAAAATAAGTAAATAAAATCTTTTTAAAAAAAAGAATTTTGAGGAAGGGGTGAAATTTTGAAAAATGCATATTTTGTTGAAGTCTGCTTGTTAAAATTTTAAATCCTTTAGCAAGTTAAAAATTTATTCAAATCATTTGGTTCCTAATTACCTTTTATTTGTTTTGAAAATCTCTACTTAGAAAGAAAAATGCAAAGAAAAACATGAGAAAGGCTTTTGAAAACACATTGAATTGTACAAGGGGTTTGAATTGGGTATTTTTGATTTGTGATGGCTAAGCCCATTCAACGCCCTGTTCTAGAGAACAACTGGCCCTTCTCCAGGTGGGCACTTACCTGTGCGCCCGAGCACATCTATCTGGTTCCGCAGGGACCCGCTGACAGAGGAGATGACGATCTGGTACTGTTCCCCAGCCTCCAGCCTGTGGAATGTGTGCTTAGAGACGTCCTTGGAGATAGTCTGAGAGTCAACTTTTTGATTCTGCCTGAATGCAGACACTATGTAGGAGTCCACATCTCCCCCGCCAGGAGTCCAGTTCACTGTCAGGCTATCTGTTGCCCCATTGGGGGAAATGTGAATGTTTTTGACTGTGCTAGGAACTAAAAGAGAAAAAAAATTTAGAAGTCATCACTTAGAGAATGAACTGTGCAAATTTCAACCAAAGTTTTTGTGCTTCTTATGTCTTGGCATCTACTGAAAATATATACACATAGAAAAAACTGGTATCAATTTACCATCTTTCTCTGACTCTTTTGTCTGAACTGCAGTTAGTGGGGGAAGTTTGAGGGACATCACAGCCAGTGAGTAGAAGTGAATAATGCCAGTGATAAGAGCAAGAGGCTGTTTAAATTGCCTCAGTCCAAGTCTTGGTTTTCTCATTTATTATAGGAAAATTCCTTAACCTCTGTGAGTTTGTTTTGCCATCAGAAAAATGGTGATGATAATAATAGTGACCAGCCCACAGAGTTCAGAGAATTGAACAAAATGTATGTGTAAAGTGCTTTCCTGTGGGTCTCGTTCATGGTAAACTGTTAATAAACATTAACTATTATAGCGACACTACTAATAGAGTTCCAATGAAGTGATGCCCAACCAACAGATGTATTTATCCTTAAACTGTATCCTTCACAAGCACCAATCATTCTCATCAATTCAATACTATTTCTCAGTAAAGCCGTTTCTTTCTTCTTTTTATTTCCTGTACATCATACTTTTGTTCAGCTTGGACAATATTGCTATCACCATCGAGATAACTCTCTCCCCTTCTTGCCACCTTCCCTTTGTACTTCCAAGTCCTGAACCAAGACAATGCCTGGCTACCCAACCTGCTAAATACCACTGACCCTTGAACAAGGTGAGGGTTAGGGGCACTGTCACACCCCCCTCCTTTGTGCAGTTGAAATTGTGCATATAACTTTTGGCTTCCCCAAAACTTAACTGTTAGTAGCTGACCAGAGAAGCCTTACCAATAACATAAACAATTGATTGACTTATATTATGTGTTTTATGTATTATATGCTACATTATTACAATAAAGTAAGTTAAATGAAAAATGTCAGGTTCCGGAGAAGATGGATGTGTAGGTAGAAACCCTTCGCTTCCTTGCACAACCAAAAGGAGGACAACAACCAATCTAAAATCAATAAACAAGCAGAAGTGCCAGAAAATCAAATTGCGTGGAACTCTGACAACCAAGGAATTAAAGAAACAGTCAACCAGACTAACCAGACTGGTAAGATGGGTAAACAGAGAAAACCCTCGGCAAGGCAGGGGACCATGTGGGTGCGGGTGACTAAACGGGACACTGAGACTCAGGGCTGAGTGTGGACTACGGTGGTTGCCGCAGTGGGAGAAGCTCCCAGTCTCAAACAGTTTCTTGGAAAGTGGGTCTAGAATCAAGCAGGTGAGCTGCGCTGTTCCCTCTCTGGCCCCTCCCCCACAGACAGAGCCACAGCACAGCAAGGAGGGTTGCCCTTTCCAGGTGAACACCTAAGGCCCCACCCCCTTACAACCTATCAGGTGTTCCAGGACAAAGAAATATGGCCCAGATGAAAGAACAAAGCAAAGCTTCAGAAAGAGAACTAAGTAAGGAGGAGATTGCCAACACACCTGATGCAGAGTTTCAAACCCTGGTAATTAAAATGCTCACAGAACTGATTGAGCTTGGTCAAAAAATGAAACAACAGATGAAAGATACCCAAAGTAAAATAAAGCAAAATATTCAGGGAACCAACGATGACCAGAAGGAAACCAGGACTCAGATCAACAATTTGGAACAAAAGGAAGAAATAAACATTCACCCAGAACAGAATGAAAAATTCAAAAAAATAAAGAGAAGCTTAGGAACCTCTGGAACAACTTCAAACATATTAACCATAGGGGTGCCAGAAGGAGAACAAGAGCAAGAAATTGAAAACTTATTTGAACAAATAATGAAAAAAAACTTTCCCAATCTGGCAAAGGAAATAGACTTGCAGGAAGTCCAGGGAGCTCAGAGAGTCCCAAAGAAGTTGGGCCCAAGGAAGTGCACACTAAGGCACCTCATAATTACATTAGCCAAGATTAATAAGGAACCTTAAAAGCAGCAAGAGAAAAGGAGAGAGATACCTACAAAGGAGTTCCCATAAGACTGTCAGCTGATTTCTCTAAAGAAACCTTGCAGGCATGAAGGGGCTGGAAAGAAGTATTCCAAATAATGAAAGGCAAGGACCTACATCCAAGATTACTCTATCCAGCAAAGCTTTCACTCAGAATGGAAAGGCAGATAAAGTGCTTCCCTAATATGGTCAAGTTAAAGGAGTTCATCATCACCAAGTCCTTATTATATGAAATGTTAAAGGGACTTATCTAAGAAATTGAAGAAGATCAAAACTATGAACAGTAAAATGACAACAAACTCACAACTGTCAACAATTGAACCTAAAAGAAAAGAAAAACAATGAAAACAAAAACTAAGCAAACAACTAGAACAGGAACAGAATCTGAGAAGTGGACATCACATGGAGGGTTTTCAGTGGGGGAGGGGAGGGGAGGAATAGTGGGGGAAAAGTAGAGAGAAGAAGAATCATAATTGGTAGGCATAAAATAGATGGGGAGAGGTCAAAAATGGTATAGAAAACAGAGAATTCAAAGAACTTATATGTATAACCCATGGACACGAACTAATTGGAGGGGGATGCTGGAGGGTTGGGGGGTGCAGGGTGCAGGGGGGTAAAGGGAGAAAAATTGGGAAAACTGTAATAGCATAATTAATAAAATACACTTAAAAATGTCATTGAGAAGATCATAATGAAAGGAAAATACATTTATAGTACTGTACAGTATTTATTGATGCAGTAAGTTTATGTCATCTCTTTATAAGATGAATTGTCTGTCTGTCAGCATCTATATCAATATTGTCTTTTTTCTAAAGATTTTATTTATTTATCTTTAGAGGGGAAGGGAAGAAGAGAGGAAGAGAAATATCAATGTATGGTTGCCTCTCATATGTCCCCTGCTGGAAACTGGCCTGCAACCCAGGTATGTGCCCTGACTGGGAATCGAAACCATGGTTGTTTGGTTCATGGGCCTGTGCTCAATTCACTGAGCTACACAAACCAGGGTCAATATTGTCTTATATGATACAAAACACTATAGATGTTATACATGCTACTAACAATAGATATCAAATACAAAAAAAAGTGAAAAAATTATTCTTACTTACAGGTGCAATAATTCATGCATTAATGAAGAAGCAGAAATTTGATTGTTTTATGGTAGCCTAGTATAATAGATATGATTGCTTCATGGTAATAAAAAATCACCCCCAATTTTTCAATATATTTATCAAAAAAGTCTGCGTATACATGGACCCACGCAGTTCAAGCGTGTGCTATTGTTTAAGGGCCACCTGCACAACACTCTAACTAGTCGGAGTCAAGATCCATATTTCCAATTACCCGTGAAGCCCTCAATGAAGGCTGACTGCTGCACGTCTCCACTGATCGTCAGCACAAGAATTTTATACTGGCGCCCTGGTGTTAGGGAGGTGAATCGATACTCGGTTGCATTATTTACAAGATGAATAGAAGGAAATACTTTCATGTCGTTGTAGAGCAGTTGAATCTCATACTGGTCGACATCCCCGTTAGCTCGGGACCAAGTCACCTGAAGGTCTTCAGTGCTCCTATCCCTCAACGTTAGGTCCTTAACAGGCTCTGGGACTGGGGAGGGATATTAGAAGACACATCAGAAAAGTGACTGATCAGAGTTTACCTACACAATAATTTATAAATCACATTCAAGGAATTGGCAAACATCTCCTTTCTCCAGATAAACCGCTTGAATTACTTCGTGCATAATTGAACAATAAAAATGGAGAGCAACTGTTAATATTGTTAAAATTGTAATTTTTCTCCTGACGTAAACCTTATATGCTAAATGTTGGTAGAGTCTAATTATCAAATGAGTTATGACCTCAATCATAAAATAAAACAAAAAGTCCAGAACTTTAAATGTCACAAAGCAGGGGGACAGGGAGAAAAATGGCACGTGTAGCCTTCGGTTTGCGCACCATGCTTGCTTTTATGTCCCAATAAATATTCCATAATTATAAGCCATGTCTTGGCTAAATGATGTTAGCTCTGAGCGAGACGTACTGGGGATGTAATTTACTGATAACTACATAGGGAAAATTCAAAGTTCAGATAATTATTTACTTGATGGCATACAAGTCCCAACCGAACATCAAATTTTATTTTATTTTATCTTTTATTTTATCTTTCCACTTACTTGTTCTCCCATTCCCTTGTTCACTGGCTTCATACTGTCCACTTTTTGTACTAACAGTGACACTATACAAACGTCCAGGGACGAGCTGAACAAATACACACTCATTTTCGGACTTGGGGATGCTTTTGGTTTGAGTGAAGTTGTTTTTGTTTTTAATGGTGACTTCATAATGGTCGAAGTCTCCCGTGGCATGCACCCAGGACACCTTTAAGTAGTCGCTCCGGGCCGAGTTGCTTATACTGACCCCCTGGACCTTGTTGGGCACTGAAAGAGAGAGCAGAGAACAGCTAAAGAGTCTAGGTGAGCATTTGGTCACATATGACATCCTGGGACAACAACAAGTGAGTAGATTTTAAGGAAAGAAAAGAAAAGAAAAATCTTAGACTTTTAGATCACACATTTTTGAAGAGGAAAGATATTTATACAAATTGGAATGATTAAATAGATTTTTTTAACACAACCTGATGAATTGATGCTAATTCTGTCATTGGCCTACACAAAATATCATATACAAAATGGAACATTAAACTTGATAACTGATGATTAATAGGAATGATGGTGATGATGTTAATAATTCCAGCATACCAAGATAATGCAAGACACGATAAAAAGTCACCAAGAATAGAATAAACAATTCAAAACAAAAAGTAGAAGAAGAGAAAACACATACAGTTAATTAATACATGAAAAGATGTCTGACATCATTGGAGATCAAGGAAATGGAAGCTGGGGGCCTTGGCAAAACACCATTTAGCACATATTTGATTTGCAAAATTTAAAAACCTGACAAAACCAAGTGTGAGAGAGAATGCCCACCCACAGAAAATTAGATGAATGAACTGGTATATAGCAGTCATAATTAATTTCCTCTTAGCTCAAAACTTGAAAATACGTATTTCTTGGACTTAACACTAAAACACAAAATAGGGATGGATCTTACTGATATACTTATTAAGTGAAAAAAAGTCTATAAGCCCCAAAAGATTATATATTGCATAAAAGATACCTTTTTTATGTTAAAAGAACCAAAAATTTTAAAGCTCATAATTTTAGGACAACATAATAAAATATGCAAGGTGGAAGGCAAGAGAGATAAAAACTAGAGTCAAGTTGAGGGTGCCTTGCCATGGATTAGTGGGGTGGAAACCGTGTGATTTGACACAGATTATTGTCAAGTTCTTAGGTTTTATTTTGAATAGTGGTTTCTCAGGTACATATTAAATTATTAAAAATGGTTGTCTAAATTAAAATTAAATGCCTAGAAGTAAATAAAAGTAGCAACTGATGCATGGTTTTCTGGCCCAAGAATAATGATTAACTCAATTTTGTTTGCTTATGTAGTTATGAGGGAAACCTGAAATACATAAACAAACAAAAATCCTGTGTACCTATGTTTTTTTTCTCAATTGATAAATCAGTAAGTACTTCTGAACAGAAACACTTTAAAATAAGGCAATTCTGTATTTAGAGCATAATATTAATGGTATTCTAATTTTTATGTGGGGCTGTATTTCAATTCAACAGTAGGTCATAGATCCATTACTATTTAGTGAAAACTGGGTATTATAAATATATGAGAAAGCATCAGAAAGAGACATGAACTCAGATTCAAGATACTAAACTTGTTGAGTATCTTGTTTAGTATACTAACTAAATCAGACTCAAGATATTAAATGCTTGTATCCCAATGCTAGCATGTCTTTGGAGGCTGTTTGGCCTCAGGCTATGTTTGGTAAATCAGGAATCTCTCCTCTGGCCACATGCCAAACCTATGTCCAAGTCTTCTCTTCCACTTGCCCCCAAAACATGAAACAACAATATTTTGGCATGTAAGAAATGTCAATATTTTGGCATCTAAGGTACATTTTTCATGATGTTTCTCATACCTACAAGTTGCACTACTATCCTTTGTTAGCTTATGTGTACTGGTTAGATTTTGTATTGGAATAAATCTCACCACAGGTATGGCACAAGGACAGGTATGCTTTCTTCAAGATATTTACCTGGAACCAATTACAGTGTTGCCAGAACTTAGTCATTGCAGAGTTAAGGAGCAGAAATTCTGAAGTGACATATTCTTGGGGTAAGAAGGTCAATGATGCAAGCAACTTACTGAAGGCAAAGCAACTATCATAGAAAGAAAGACCAGGCTGATTACCATGCTAAGTCAATAAGGAGCTTCCTGGGTGGGACTGGAGGTAATTTGTAAGACTTGCCTTGCTGCATGGTGAGATGATGTGACACAGAATTAGAAATATTGATATTTTCTCCCAAAATGTAGAACAAGAAGATTAGAAAAGAGAAAGGGCAATGAGACAATCAGCCTGAATCAACAAGATGATAACTCAGACACGACTCTCCGGTTAAACTGATTTGTCAGGGGTAATGGTTGGCCTTGGTTAGTCATGCACCAAATCCAACTTTATGTTGGTGAAGAGTCATGAGGGTGCTTTGAAAAAAGGATCACTTTTCTTGCACTTAAAAACAATTTTAGCAAAAGGCCCTATGATGTGAAGGTCATGATGATAGGACACATTTGTGAGTCGACACAAAGGAGTTAGTAGTTGACATATCCTTTAGTTTCTGGTGATCTTTAGGCTTCACCTTGATCAACATAAGAGACTGACATAAGGCTGCTTTGCAAATGAAAATCTGCTTTTCAGGTTTACGTCATTATTGTGATTATCAGTACAGTTAGACTTTAAGTAATTTGAAGGTAGGGAATATCTCTATATCTTTGACTGGTGCTTTAAGGCATAGCAACATGTAATGGAAGTAGTATTGAACTTGACTGCTGGACAGCCATGTGACCATGGAGAAGCCAGTTTCTCTGGGACTTTACCTCCAAATGAGATGAAATTAGACTATTCTTCAAACACTTTCAGTGCTGGCATGTCATAACAATGTAAATCAGTGGTTTTTGAACCTTTCTGAGGTCACAGAAACTATGAGAATCTGGTAAAAACCATGCACTCCCTGTCCTCCGACTCCCCCAAGGGACATATTTCCCTATCCCCAACAGCTTCAGGCATAATTTCCAGATGACTACAATCTTAAAGTCTACCAATGGAGCACCAGGGGTAAATCCTTGATCTCCCTATGTGATTTCTGATTCACCAAAGACTTACTGAGTGCCCATTACGCCCAGATCTTCAAGGAAAAAGTTACATTTTTCAGTGTAAATATCAACTCATAGCTCAGCTGGAAAGATTTGACTAAATACTGATATCAACCGTAAGCAGAAATCTCAGATGTAAACCCCAGGAAACAGAAGTATTTTGGGGAAATGCTAAATGTCTAAATTTAGTTCTTTCCAGCACAGCAGACCTGGCAACATTTGCTTTTGCTAAGGTTTTTGCTCTTGGCCCCAGAACTACAAAGATTCACATTTCCACCTTGCGTGAAAAAGGATGAACAGTGGTCATGGCCAGCAGACATTTCGGGGAGCATTTCAGGGTGAAGAACCTAATAGGCTCTGGTGTCACTCAGACCTGGGTTTAAATCTCGGATTTGAAATGCACTGGCTATTCCACAAATTACTGTAAACAATGGGCAAGTGACTTCACATTGAATCTTGCTTTCCTGATCTCTAAGATGGGAATAATGGATAGCAACTACCTCAATAAGAAGTTTTTAAGGGTTAACGGAGTTAACATATGTAAAGCCACAGTCTACCCACCAAAAAGTACTCCTTAGACCAGAGGTGGCAAACACAAGGCCCCGGACGCAGAATCTGGGCCCCCCCACCTTGTTTTATCCGGCAGGCACCTTGTTTCTACCCGGTGGCAGTGCCGAGCTCTCACTTAACTGTTAAGGAGCAGTTTCATTTATACAGGCCTAAAATTACATTTGGCCCTTTGAAGGCAAATGCAAGGCTGATGTGGCCCTTGGTGAAAATAAGTTTGATACCCCTGTCCTACACAGACATACTTGTTATTACGTTTGAATATATTAAGAATTCTAGTCATGAAAGTGGTGCTCATCATACACTGAAGATAACATCTGCTCACATAAGGGGTTTCTTAGGTCAAAATATTTATATATTTTACCCCGTTACAGTTTTGTGACCTCAGTCACGGGCCTCTAATCCAAGCATTACAGAAATACTGCTGATGTAGGGTGGCTGAGCCACACAGTGAGCTGGCGCCTACAGAGCCCGTACCTCCTTGCAGGCTTACCTGTCTGATCTTGGCTGAGGGAATGGTTTTCATACTTGCCACTCCTTGTAGTTACAGTCACATCATAGAGGCGGCCTGGGGTGAGGGAGCTGAAGGAGCATTCGCTGACAGACTTGGCAATGACAAGGGACTGCACCACTTTGCCGTCATGAGAGAGTGTCACTACGTAGTTATCCACATCTCCAGGAGCTGGCAGCCAGGATACACTGAGATAGTCATTACGGCCAGAATTGTTTACCGTCACTCCACTCACACTGGAGGGGACTGTGATGTTAAACAGGGAGAGAATTTTTTAAAAAAGCACAATCAAAAGTTTGAGTCATTTATTTAAGATGAGTCATTTATTTAATAACAGTGTGGACTCAGGAGATCTAATCTGATCACCTTCCGGGTCGGTGAAGGAAATACTCTGGAAGCTGAGTGATTACTTCCGAAGGCTAACCAAAATACAAACGCCAGGGAGACTTCCTGATGCCTCCTAAATGCAAGGGGGCCCCTACTGCATTTTCATGGTGTAGCTGTTCATAAAGTATCTTAAGTGGAGGCATTTTTATGTAAATGTGTCAGGAAGTTTCTTAGGTAGGAAAGGGAGCAAGCATTCTAACAATCCAAAAGAATGGGTTTGAACCAAACTCATAGATAAAGATGTCTGAGCAAAAGAGTGAAGAATGCAATAGCTTTTCTAGATTTGGGAATAGCTTTGATCTTCTTGTGATGAAGTTATTTATTTATTCCTGGGAGTTTAATATCTAACAACCAGAAGTGTTTCTTGCTCTCTCTCCCTCTCTGCAAAGCATTTCCTGCCCTCTAGTGGCAAAAATAAACCTAAAAGTCTATCCTGGAAGCAGCAAGTCTGGTAATTGGTCCAAGTGTGGTCAGGAGCACTACTGTGGTGAAAATGGCCTTTCTGATGTCAGCTGTGACCACAGGCTTATTTGAATTGGAGTTTAGTACCACAGACATTCGTGGAGGGCCTATGACTCGCCATGCAGACAAAATGGAAAAGATGCAGATATTTTTAAGGAGCTCCTTGGCTAGAAGTAGCTTGTAAAGTAATCAATGTGGTATTGAGAAATAGTTGTATCACGTATCAGAAAAACGTACACAGTAAATAGTACTGCCAGAATAATAAAATCCTATAGTATATACAAACTGCACGACTGTTTTCATCATTAGTAAACTAACTTCAGCTAAAGAGTTTCCATATATTCATCAATATCAGCACATCATGCTTAATGGATGAGATTTAGCATGAAAAGACGATCATGTCACCGACAGAGTTTTTTTCTAGAAGTTGTGTCACACTATTGGAGACTTTAGAAAATTCAGAATTTATTGTCTCCTACACTCACCCACCTCCCAATTTCCATTCCTGAGAGGGCAACACGTACCTTCTGGATGGTACTGAAGGTCAGAGATTAACCTGTTTATCGAATGTTTTAAAAATGGAACTCTGGAGGTGCCAGAATTCTTGGATGTGCTGTTCTTACCTGTCCTTCCTTCCATCACAGCTTGTCGGGAAGAGATCCCTCCGCTCACAGTTGTCACCACCACGGAGTAGAGACTGCCTGACTTGAGGGAGTGGAAGTTGTATGTGCTGGCCTCACTGGAGATGTTTTCGTTTTTGATGACCACATTTTCATGAATGAGCAAGACTTGGTAGAACTCTACGTCTCCCATCGCCTGGGTCCAGTTAGTGAACAGGCTGCTGGTTGTCCCTTGGTTGGCCACATGCAAGCCAGTCACTTGGGCGGGGACTAAAACACAGTAGACAGACAGAAAGAAAAAACAGATGACACTTAGTCATCCGAAGGAAGTACAATAAAATTAAGTAAAAAATGAAGACAGTCTTGAAGATGCTAAATATACACGCATTGCCATAGACTCTGCTCATTTCCTGTGGCATATGGCAAACTACTCCTCTACAGAGACGCTACTATTATGAAAAAGCTGCCTCCATGGGAAGTCAAAGTTATTTTGGATCCAAGGAGGAGATGATGCATGCATATTAAATAATTCTGATGTAAAATTCTCAATAATGAAAGGCTGCTTCAAAAAACAACCTTGCTCACTCAATGTGATTTCATCTGTCCTCACCCCCTGAGACACAAAAGCACATCATCGCCTGAGCTGATGGCTGTCAGGACTGGTACTTTCTGCCTGACGATCAGCTTGTAGTCTGGAAAACTGGTCAGTTCTTTACTGGCACAGTCTCAAGGGAACTATTGTCATTATTATAAATGAAAACATTCCATAACAGAAATTATTTTATCTAATAATGATAATAATGCAACTACTGAGTGCCTCTTGCGTGCAGTTATGGGCTGTATGCTTTATAGGGATTATATTATTTGATACTTATTCAAAACTCCATAAAGTTCATTTTGTTATTCCCTTTACTGACGAGGAAACCCAAAATCATAAAACATAAGCAATTCAGCCTATGCCATAGTGCTAATGAGTCGTTAACCCGGGGTTCAAAGCCTGATCTTTCCAACCCGTGAGCCTGAGCCCTTTTCCTAACTAGTAACTGCTATGATTTCTAATCTCTCCATTGACAAACCTTTTGCACAAATCTCAAAGTTGGCACTTGATCAACGTACATCTTCTCTGTGTCTCTTCCCTGACCTCTGGTGATCAAAGAGATTGACCTTGGCACAACTCTCCTCAGAATACACTGATTTTGGATTCAGATACAAACATCGTCATTAAAATATTATTTTGGATGAAGATGGTCAAAAGGGATACATTTCCAGGTAAAAGATAAATATGTTGAGAGTAAATCCTATGAGTTCTCATCACAAGGAGAGCATATTTTTTTCTCATTTTTTTAATTGTATCTATGTGAGAAGATAGATGTTAGCTGAAACAATCGTGGTAACCACTTCATAATCTATGCGATTCATGCCATCACACTATATGCCTTAAACTTATAGTGATATGTATACATTATTTCTCAATAAAGCTGGAAAAATATTACTATGTGTGATTAGAAGATTCCATTTTAATTATAAACGTAATGTGTAATATCACAGGAATTAATATCCCCAAACAATTTTGAAAAAGACAGGAGGACTGATATCATCTAATTTGAAGACTTACTAGAGAGCAACAGCAATGAAGACCGTGCGGTACTAGCACACAGACCGACAGAACAGACGCGGAAGTCCAGAAGTAGGGCAACACACACACAGTCAGTCGATCTTTTACAGAGATTCAAGGGCAATGAAGTAGAGAAAGGATAGTTTGTTTTTTTAACAAATAGGGCTTGAATTATTAGATGTCTATATACAAAGAATTAAACCTTGACCCCTATCTGACACACATATAAAATTTAACTCAAAAGAAATTACGCACCCAAAGTTAAAACCTAAAAGCATAGAAACTTCTAGAAGAAAATCTTTGTGATATTATGTTAAACAAAAATTTCTTAGATATGACACCAAAGCATGATCCATGGAAAAAATTGATGAATTGGGACATCAAAATTAAAAATGTATGTTCTCCAAAATACACTAATAAGTTAATGAAAAGACGAAGCACAGGACATTTCAATACACATTTATGACCAAGAACTTATATCTGGAATAAAGAATTCTTTTTTTTAAGATTTTATTTATTTACTTTTTGAGAGAGGGAAAATGAGGGAGAGAGGGAGAGAAACATCAATATGTGGTTGATTCTCATGCATCCCCTCCTGGGGACCTGGCCTACAACCCAGGCATGTGCCCTGACTGGAAATTGAACCTGCGACTATTTCGTTTGCAGGTTGGTACTCAACCCACTGAGCCACACTGGCCAGGGCTGGAATAAAGAATTCCTAAAACTCAATGATAAGAAACAAACATGGGCAAAATGTTTGAAAACATCTCTTTTCTCAAAGAAGATAAACAGATGGTAAATAAGCAAATGAAAAGGTGCTCAAACCCATTAGTCATTAAGGAAATGCAAATTAAAAACACAGGAAATATCAATACCCACTTAGCAGAATGACTGATATTAAGAAAAAAACTGACAATACCAAGTGCCACTGAGGATATGGAGGAACTAGAAATCTTATACATTTTGGTGGGGATATAATATTTTACAGCCACATTGGAAACAAGTTGGTAGTTTCTAACAAAGTTAAACATACACTTACCATACAACCCAGCACGCTAAGTGGTGGGAATAAGGAAAATGATCTTAAGACTAAAACAATGTCTTGGACTTCCATCTCCAGTAGGGTGATGGGCTACCTACCATGAAAATCTCCCCAATAAACACAACTACATGTGTTGAATAAAACATAAAAATGCAAATGCATAAATGAATTGTTAAGAATGCAAGGAATTCTCAGAGGCCTAAAAGTAAGTGCTGGACAGGCAACTGAATTACTGAAACAGACCTTCATCCTGTAGGCATCTTTTAAACACACATTTACACTTTGATTTTATAGCTTTGCGGGATCTACAAAACAGGAGGTAAAGTGTAGGACTTTCCCAGGCTGAGGAACCTCGTAAGTAACCCCGTGTAACATTGGATCCTGAAATGTTATATTCTAAGTGTAAGTAAAATAAATATTCCCTTTTTACTCCCACATCACCTCAACCTCCTAGACAATGGGAGGAAGAGAAAAAATTTCCACTGGAATTTATAACCTCAACACAGCTCCAGTGAATTTGCAACTCAAGTTCATGAAATCTAGATGATCAAAAAACCCTCAAGGTGACAGTTTAGATTAAAATAGGTCTGGGTTAAAAGTAATCCTGTGCACCTGAAAGAATAAAGTGAAAAGAAAGTTCTTTTTGAAATCCACTTTCAAACAAGGCATCAAAGAATTCCCACAGAATAAAATCCCAACATATGTGAGTTCACAGTAAAAAGTTATAAACATTTAAAGAAGTATAAGCATTTAACTTCTTCCTTTGCTCAATATGTATTTGTTCCTTAAGCAAAGATTGTTTATATATTACATTTCATCTACCTTATACTTAATTGTATGTAAAATTCCCTCCCCCCGACAAAAAATTTATTTTCATATGTTAAAAAAATAAAGAAATAAAGCATCATGAGCAAAAGGAAACAAACTCAGTAGACAACAGAATGCGCCCCTGAAGGTTTCAGATATTATAATGATCAGAAATAAAATATAAAATAAAAATTGTTAAGATGCTTAGAGCAATAAAGGAAGAGAATGAAACTATGACTAAAGAGAATCAAAGGCAATGTTTAAAAGTTTTTAAACATTCAAAGACAATGAAAAAACATACTAATTAAAATTTAAAACTCAATGGATAGGTTTTAAAATACTTTGGACAGAACCAAAGGGGAAAAAAATGATGAACTTAAAGAGCTGAGAAAATTATCCAGACTATAGCCCAGAGAACAAGTACATGAAAACTATTATTTATTATAGTTTATTATAACTATTATTCATTAAAGAGTTAATGGATGAGAACTTCCAGGACTGATGAAAGATACTAATCTGCAAATGCAGAAATCCCAATAATCTCAGGCAGGATAAACGAAATCTTTACTTAGATCATTGCCATGAAACAGCAGAACAAAGGCAAAGAGTAGATCTTAAAAGCAATCACAGGAAACAGAGTACTCACAGAGAAATAAAAGTTAGACTAACAGATGACTTTTCAACATCAACAATAAATGTCAGAAATACTTGAGTAATGTCTTTAATGTGCTGAGAGAAAATAATTTTCAACCAAACTGTAACCCAGGAAAAACATCTTTCAAGATTGGCAACTATATAAAGATATACCCAGAGAAACAAAAGTATAGACAGTCTGTCCCTAAAAGTCTCAGTAAAGAAATTTGAAGAATGTTCTCCAAGTTGAAGAAACAAAATACAAGGTGAAATATCTGAGATATAGAAAGAAAAGAAGAAGAAAAAAATTGGTAAATTGGTGGGTCAGTCCAAGGATACTCTGACTGTATAAAACAATAAGTATATTTTTGTGGGGTTAAAAAAGGAGAAATAAAATAAAGGACAATAACAGTATATGAGTTGGGAAGGGGAGTTTTTGATGATGGCCTTGCTTCCTATTTCACTTAGAAAAGGAGAGAGTTATCAGAAGATAACAATCTACCACTCCATCTCTATTTGCTGTACCTGCATCCATATTCTCCCTCTCCCCGCCACCCCCAGTCTCGCAGGTAACTCTAAAGGTGAGCTACCTGTGCTCCTTTCCAAAGCCAGCTCTTTAACTTATGCTCTACGTTCCAATAGCTTTTGCCTACTCAGAATAATGGCAGCAACTCTAACACGTCCCTTTCTCTGTACAGCATCACCGTCCTTCTTTCCTCTAAAACATTCCCATCAGCATAAAATATGTTGTTATATTTATTCTATCATTAAAAAAATCATCCTTCTTCCAAACATATTTTCTCTTTCAGATGCTGCCCTATTTCCCGGCTCTCCTTTGTAGCATGACTCCTCAGAAAGGTTGTTTTCTGCTCTCTTTTAAGCTTAGCAAAATAAACTCAAAGTAACAGAAAACAAGACAAAATATGGAACTGTGAAAGACAATTTTACAACTGTGAAATTGTAAAAGCAGAAAACAAACAACAGAAAGGATCTGCAAATCAAGGCCTGGGACATGACAGGCACTTCGTGAACATCTACAAGTCAAGTGTTAAAGAATTCAGCAGACAGGATACTTTTAAAGCCTAGAGTTTAAAGAACATTACCCGTTCTTCCTTCCATTGAAGATGAATTTTTTAAGTCTCCACTAATACTGGTGACAGTAGCTATGTATTTTCGACCAGGCACTAGGTCAGTAAAAGTGAATTCTTTGGCATCTTTGGGGAGTGACTTGTGGATGAGCAGGAGGTCTCTGTCTGCCAGGGAGATGATGTAGTTCTCCCATTCTGCCACTGGGGTCTGCCACAGGATGCCCAGGGAGGTTTCATTGGCATGTTTGACACGAAGCTGGAGAACAGCCAAGGGGACTGAGAAAGAAACAAAACGGAGTTTGGGTCACAGACTGACTCAGAAACACTCGCTCGGAACAGCTCTCTAAATATTCTTTAGAGAGCAGCTGTTCTCTTCCACCCACAGGAGGGTTCCAATTCAGCATTTCTTTTCTAAATGTTTATGAACATGAAGAAAAAAAGCTAATCACAAAATCTTTATACAACATGTTTATAAAACATGACCAGAAATCAGGACTCAAAATATTACAACTGGAAACTATTTCACTAGGTCTTTTATTTTTGGCCAGATAACACTTTTTGAGTGCTTGTTTTTCCTATGAATTCTATGATATGAAAATATTTAATTCAATGTCATCATCCACAACACCTATAAAACCACAGAGAAAAATCCATGTCTGAGTACTTTGGGGGGAGTTAGGAGTATCTGTTGCCCCCAGAGCTTGGAAAGACAAAGGGATTTTTCCTTCATTTCTAACGAGGGAATGCTGATGCATTCAATGAAAGGGAGAGCAATAAAAGTATAGCTGGGAACTAATAATAGTATCTGATTAAAGACTCCCATTAGCCAAAGAATTAAAATTTCTTCCATTTCTTTAAAAGGCAGCTTTTAGTCTTACTTGGAGCTTTCTAAGAGACATTATTAAGAGCAAAGGGTTGACTCCATAAAACAAGAGAAAAACAAAATTATGGAAGAATCAAGTGCGCACAATTATACTTTGAATTTTGCATCAAAGAACTTTTCTGTCATCTCCTATGGTAACAACGCCTTCTTCTGGAACACCTCCTGAATGACCTGTCTGAGGGATACTTAGAGAAATAGCAGAAATACATACATGGTGGTTTGCTTGGTTTCTTTCTTTCTTTCAAATCACAGATTTGCTTGTAGGCCAAGAATGTAACATGAACATTTCTATTAATGAAAACCTTTTGGCATTGGGGTCCATGTTTTCAAACTTTTTTTAAGGGGTTGGTTGAGGTCTGCAAAACCCTTCATTGTGAATTTTCTTGGGGGTTCTTTTTCTTCTCCTGCAGTTTCCTTTTTTGCTTGCCTTTCCTTTAACTAGATGTTCCTGTTCCACTTCCAAGAGCTCGTCATTGGTCAGTGCCTCAGAACCACCCCCGTGTCATCCCCATCCACACCCAGGTTAAAGCTCCGCCATCCAACACAGCTGTGCTGATTTTTGTAATCTCCTCCTTCTTGGCAAATCCTTTAAAGTCATGGACAGACCTCTTGAATGTCTTCTTCCAGATGCCATTCATACACTCCTTCGTGATGTAAAATTGCTTGGTGTGTAACCCACACCGAAGCAAGGTTCTTGATGAAGTCATAGATGTTGTAATCCTCCCAGAACTCCATCAGTGTTTTCTTAGTGTCTTCCTCCACTACAGCAATAGCTTGGGCAAAGGTCCTCCCTAGGACCTTACAAGCTCCTGTACCTCCTTGATCCGTTGGAAAACGGTGGTGTCTTGAAGGAGAAACACTACTTTGACATTGGGACAAAGATCAACAATAAGCAAAATCTCTAGAGGCATGCTATTCCCTGTGCACAGCAATTCAGGAGTGCACCCTAGAAGAGGGACTGGGCTACCTAAGACTCCTTACCAGTCCTGATGTACACTGGCAGAGTGTGCTCACTGATATGCTTGAAGGCCCCATGGTTCTCACTGTGCCAGGTCACAGAGTTTTAATTTGTAGCCTGCAACGTTATCCTAAAGGAAGACTATTATTGTGTCCTTAAAAGCCTTGGAACCTGGCATTGATTTGGCCTCTTTATGGATGAAAGTCCTTGGAGGCATCCACTTCCAGAATAGGGAGTTTTCACCTGCATTGAATATTTGCTTTGGCAAGAGATTTTCCTTCATAATCAGCTTATCTAGAGTTTCCAAAAATTCTTCAGAAACCTTTGCTCACGTTCACATTATGTAATGAAGAGCGATTCTTGAACTGTTTCAGCCGCCCAGAGCCAGCAGTGAACTCAGCATCACGATCAGGTCCAGCTTTTTCTTCCAACATCGCACGCAAGCAATTTTCTTTGGTTGTGAGCGTCCCATGCCGGGAGGGATGCGCTTCTGTGTCAGCTCTATAAATCTGGGTCATTAGGAGTTTCTCCACGTCTGACAAAGGCTCTTCCCAAATTTTTGTTAGTCTTGTCCCCTCCGTAAAGCAGACATTTTCACAGCTTCCATCATTTTGTTCTTGTTCTTCAAGAAGGCAGCTATGATGGAATGGGACGTGCCTAACTGGCGTGCAATAACCATCACTGATTTTCCAACTTCACAGTCCTTAGTCACTTTTAATTTCATTTCCAGGTCAGTCTCTCATGAGGCCTCTTATTGGCAACATTAACAGTGAATTTTGTACATGCAGTAGTCATGATGACCAAAGCAACATGAGATTAAATTAAGCTCAACAGAAATGATGCTTTCAAGGGATAGAAAACATAAGATGTATGTACTGCTTCTGTAAAGGGAGTACAGCACACTGTTTTACAGCAAACATTTTAAAAATAAATAGGAAAAGGCCCTGGCTGGTGTAGCTCAGTGGATTGAGCACGGGCCTGTGAAGCAAAGGGTCGCCGGTTTGGTTCCCAGTCAGGGCACATGCCTGGGTTGCAGGCCAGGTACCCAGTAGGGGACACATGAGAGGCAACCACACATTCATGTTTCTCTCCCACTCTTTCTCCTTCCCCTCCCCTCTCTCTAAAAATAAATAAATAAAATACTTAAAAAATAGGAAAAGGGCATTATAAAATAATGATACTAGTATAGTAAATATATAAATCCATAACATAGTCTTTTGTTATCATTATCAAGTAGTATGTACTGTGCATAATTGTATGTCCTGTACTTTTACATGACTGGCATAGTGGTAGGTGTGTTTACACCAGCGTCACCACAAATACGTGAATAGTGTGCTGAGCTATGATGTTATATCTGTGACATCACTAGGCCCACTATGATCTTATAAGGCCACTGTTTTATACGGTGTCTGTTACTGACTGAAGTGTTGTTATGCGGCTCATGACTGTAGAAAATAATGGAGTGATTAGCGGAAGTGATCTCTCTTGTTCTTATTGGACCAGACTAAGCATTGCCAACCCTATTTTAGTCCACAAACATAGATTATCTCAAGTTCAGAAAATACCAGGTACAACATTTGCCAGTTTCCTGGGTTACTTGGTAAAGGGAGCAAATTAAGATTCCATCAGTTATTAACACCTTGACATTTGCTTACCTGTCCTGCCTTGGCAACGCTTAGAGTTCTTCAGATTTCCACTTTCAACAATGATTTCTATATCATACTGCCTTCCCGGTATCAGCTCCATGTCATTTATGACATAGTGTGTTTCCTCCTTTCCCACAGTGACGTTGAGCAGCACCCAAGAATCATTGAAGAGCAGGATCCGATACCGCTCCCAGTCTCCAGCAGGGGGCGACCAGCCCACTACCAGGGACCTCGATGAACCATTGCTGTGTGCCTCCAGGTTCCCAACTTTCTCTGGAACTAAATGGTAAAACGATGTCAAAAAGAAAATCCTAAAAACCAAAAGTAAGGATACTCATTCATTCTTCATGGGCAACATCCTCACCTGATGTTTGTGGATTGCAAATGCGTGTTCTTTCTTCACTTGGGGGACATTTGATACTCAAGAAATTTATGCCCAAATCGCTTTGGTAATACATCAGCGATGCGATCTTCTGTAACACTGTTCATAACCTAGTGATAGGACTGCTGTGTTTACTGACTGCACACCAGCTCTAGAGTCAATACCGATGTTGCCTCTATGATGGTGACATTGATGGATGTGGTATTTTTTGGAAGAGACTGCATGTTGTGGTCATAAACATTCCTCTTTGTTATCCAATCGAGAAGACTAATCTTACAATATAGCTGTGATGTTATTTGCTTGAAAATAGTCAAGGTCTCTCTACTAACTACAGAATAAATCATCAAGTTCTTGGTGTGGCATTTGTAGTTCTCCACTATAAGCCCCCTTATCCTTCCAGTCTTCACTCTGATACTCCTGCACCCACCCTCCCTCCTTCCCACTCTCTCCAACACTGGCCTCCAGGTGCTTGCTCTGCCGCGCTGAGTCTGCGGGGCTCTTATGCCTTTGCTTATGTCATTCCTTCCACCTCAAATTCCCTTCCTTCTTTTCCCTCCTAGAAGTCTTTACTGGCCTTCGGAAACAAGAATCTGTTCTCTTGTCTCTCTGACCATATGGCTCTTTCTTTGGATCTCTAATAGCATAGGGAACAGACTCTGGAATCAGACAGCCTGATTTAAACTCCAGCCACACTATTAACCAACTGGATGGCTATCGACAAGTTATTTATCTGTAAAACGATGATAATAACAGGGCCTTTCTTGGGGTTTGTTGTGAGAACTAAATGAAATAATCGTGTAAAATACTTAGTGCCTGACACATGGGAATATCAATACAATTACCATTATTAAAATGTACTGCAGTATTTTTATTTTTGTGTATATGTTCTACATTTGTGTGATTAAAAAGTAACTTCCTTAAAAGCAAGAGTAGTATTTCAGGCTTTGTAGGCCATTATGGTCTTTGTCTCATTTTTTTAAAGCATTTAAAAAAATGTAACAACCACTCTTAGCAAGAGGCTGTGCAAAAACACATTACAGGCCGGGTTTGGCTGAAGGGTGTCCTTTGCTAAACCCTGCCATTTTAACAACTCCCAAAGCTCATTGTACAATAATTTACACATGAAGGCACTAGATAACTTAGTAAATAATAACAAAATTTAGTAACAGGCTTTGTTAAATGCTAACTGGCCCTTACTATAAGAGTTGATCAGAAATATTTCATTCATTATTATCAATGCTAAGGCATTTATACCACTTAAGTGGTGCTAGTGAAATAGCACAGGGCGGAGCCGGCTATGTAGATCATGCAGGAATCAACCAAATACCTTTGCTTCAGTAACTCAGCCGAATGCAGTTAACCCTTTGCTTTGCTCTGTATGTGGGGCCCTGGGCAGCGGATACCCTCAGTCATGAAGACCATACTTCCCAGGTTGGGAATGGAGTTTCCCTTCTAACTTATTTTGTCCTAGTCTAAGATGGATCAGAGACTGATTTAGGCAACAAGAAATACTCTGGAGCCCAGACTCACCTGTTCTGCCAACTGCCACCTTGTGAGCAGACAATTCACCAGAGACACAGCTGACAGTAACTTGATAAAGTCGTCCAGGGGTTAAGTCTTTAAATTGAGTTTCCGTAACCTGGGGTTCTAATTGTCTGGAGTTTTTGATGGTCCCTTGGTGAGACAGGGTAACGTTATAGAAATCTATATTTCCAGGAGGTATTTGCCACTTGACTTTTAGAGAGGTCAAAGTGCCATCATTCGTCACCTTCAGATTTAAGACTTCCATGGGGGCTAAATCGGAAGAAAGGAAGAGACTTTAACTCAGGATATCTTACCAACGATACTCGTGGCCAAATTTTGATCTGAATTTTAATCTTGACAAGCCGCACCCCCTGAACAGAAGAAAATGACAAATTCATGAGGCAAAAATAATATACTGCAGAACCAAGGGAAGATTATCTGGCTTGTGGGCAGAACACAAATGTGGCAGTAGGAGCCTAAATTCTGGCTCAGACTGAGTCAGGTTGGCTGGGTGGTGACCCTGAGCAGCTCTGCCTAGATCCCTGAGCCTAGGCGTCCTGTTGGCAAGTGAGGCTTGGCCAAAATTCTCTAAGTGGAATGCCAATTTGTACTTAATTTCATCTGCCTAACTTCTTCCCCTTATTATTTATTTCATAATAGCAAGTACGTAATAGCTCGATCAATAGATTAACTATTACAAAATTTTGTGTGCTAAAAATACTGTCATTTTAAAGCACGGTAAAATTAAAGCTTGTGAGGTGTGTCATTGACTCACTGGTCCTGAAATTAAAATTTTATCTTATTCCTCCTCCTCGAATTAAAAAAAAAGAATTGTGTCATTATTTCATCAGTGGAAAATGATCACAAAGGAAAGACGTTTTGGTGAATTTTTTTCTACCTCTTATTTATGCTATAATTTTGGATCTCACCAATGTCATCATATAAATTAAGAACACTTCATTAAAAGAATGGGTGTAGCATGCTTTGTCCACCAGCCTCCCATAGTTTCAGACACTCTCACCACTAGAGTGGTTTCTAAGACACCGCATATTTTAGAGTTACTGTGAAACTTAGGTAAACTTTCCAGGAGAGGGGTTTAGTAACACATTAGGGGTTTAGTAACACACCAGAAGCATTGGCATCTACTGGAATGTAAGTTCCACGCAGGCAAAGACTTTGTCTCTCTTGGATGCTGTTATATCTTCAATGCCTAATATGCAGTTTATACCCAACAGCTTTGGAATAAATGAATGAGTGTGCATATGAATTTATTCATGAAAACAGCCCCAGTTAGCTTATCAGGCTGCATTAGGCTGTGAGAACAGGCCCCGTAGTTCTGTTTTGTTGGCTAGAGGTCGGAGGAAATGGCTATTTCACAGGAGGAGGTCTTTGCATAGCACTGAGAAAGGTGTCCTGCTCCACGGTAAATGATGTCACAAGGGCTATGGAATCCTGTTTAAAAGAAGGGAGACTGGCATCCTGAGATGGGAAGCCAAGTCTAGATTAGTAATTAATTTTGCTACTTCAGAATGTTGTCCAGGCCTATAATGAAAGGGAACCCCTCCTTTATCTTATGCAGAAAATGGATACATGTTAAGGGCCTTCTCTAATGTAGAATTTCAATTGGTCCTATATTGCCATTATTCAAATACTTAATAAGCCTTGTTTGTTAAACATTCTCTTGGTTTGCACTTTATTCTTGTTCAGTTAGCTAGGGAACTTACTTGTCCTGGCCAGTTTCCACTGGCGGTTTTGCAGCCCTGCAGCCTCGGTGATAATGGTGAGGTTATAGAGGTGGCCAGGCGTCAGTCCGTGAAAAGTGTAGGAAGTAGTATGTTTGTCCACGACAGTGCTATTAACTAGGATCCCTTTATCCATCAGTATCAGCTGGTACCTTTCCACATTCCCGGAGCCATGGGACCAGGAAATCAGGAGAGAATTAGTTTGCGCTGAAATACCAACGTCTTTCACCAGGGATGGCACTAAGGGGACACAAGGGATTTCCAAAGGGTCATTCATAACTTCCTTGGAGAAGACAGAGACACATTTAATTCAAAACTGCACATTCATTTATGCTTCCCTATGATCTAACTTGTGTGATAATGAATGAAAACAGCACTTATGAAATTTCACTGAAACCTAGATTAATGCTCTTTCCAAAGTCCACAGCCTAAAGCTATATCATAGTTCACCTGTCTGTCTCCCCGTTTTAATAGGGATTAGGTAGTTGCTGCCAGTGAGGTATGCTGTGGCATAACAGTAAAGGGAAAAGAAAAAGAAAAGAACTATAGGAGAGAAAAAATGGAAAATAGCAATAAAGCTGGAGAGAAAAACGAGGAAGAGCAGATGGTAAGACTGGCAGTTCTATGAAGAGGTCACGATATGTCACTGATATCAGGAAAGGCAGGTGCGAGCAGAGACTTTTTACCAACACGGGAATCTTCAGAAATTCCATGACTTGATGTTGTGAGAAGAGGAAAAGGAAGAAAGCACTCAAAAAATGAATTTTACAGGGCACAAACTCAGAAAATGCTGTCGCCTAAGATTGGAGTTAGAAGGGCTAGTAGGGAACATTTACTTATTTTGGAAAGAATTCTTGTCCCAGAGAAGTTTTGTGACATGTTCAAAATAACCCAGCAATTAGCAGCGTAGCTACCCTCCTTGTTTTCAGTTTGTTTTCCATTGTATCACACAACACTTACATACGTATGTATCTTTGATCTGGGGGCACTCTTACTTCCATTTCTTGAATTTAATATAATTTCAAAAGGAGCATAGATGATTAAATGACCAACAATCTGTAAACAGGTCTCACCTGTTGATCCATTGGTATAGACTGTTGAGGAACGTTTAGATCCAGAAACAGCTGTGATAGCAATATTGTATTTATTACCAGCAGTAAGGTTACCAAATGCATATTCATTCCCTGAAGTCTTTTCTTGAATGTGGGCCTCCTGTATCTTTTTGTCATCATCAAATAACTGCACCTCATAACCCGTGACTCTCCCAGAAGGAGTCCACGAAACGTGCAAACTGGTTGAAGTAGCCTTCTCTTGACTGACCTCAAACCTTGAAGGAGGTAGAGGGTCTGCAAGGCAAAAATCGAGAAAGAGAACGTGGCTCGAAGGTGTCTGCAAAACATGCTTACTTTGCTACAATCCAGGCTCATTTTCCTCAAAAAGTTTAAGCATCTGCTGCCTGTGCAACAAACTGGCATTTTACTTCACTTCCAAACTTACCATTTCATTTAAAAAAGAAACACACTCAGATATTAGCCATATAATCTTTTTCTAATATAAAAACATTTTTTTTCTTAGCTTAGAATTCCAAGTAAGGTGACATTTTTGTTGGATTGCAAAGTCAGCACTTTTCCAACATTGACAAACGTCCAGGCTATGCCTGGGTAAAAATTGAAAATCAACAGCAAATGCAGATATTAAGAACTGATTTTGAATATTGTAATGAACTTTTTTTTTAAGTTGTGGATTTTTATGGCATAAGTACAGATGATTTATGGTTGTTTTCAGATATCAGGAAACAAAGGATACAGACCTAGTTAAGGGCCCAGGCTAGGTTTGCTCCCTAAAATGAATTGTCCCAACAGATGGGCTTCCCTATGTCACCAAATTCTCCAGGCTTGAGTTTGGGGACATTTTTGAGCTACTGAGGCCCACAGAGCAGGCGGGAATGGGTTAGTACTGCACTCAGCTGTTCATTTAGTTTCAGCTCTCAAAGCCATGGGTCAGTGTGAGAAGTTCCACTTCCCATGCATTGAATCTTGAAACAGGATGAACAGAAGAATATCTCCGGGTTAGAACTGAGTCAACAGCGTTTAGTGAGCAGCCGCTGCTTGGTGCAGCGAGAGCATCAAGAAATGAAACTCGCTCTACCCTGAATGCTGCGAGCAGAAACATTGAAAGACATTTACATATGAGTGATTTTCAGAAATTCCGCATGTTCTTGATCAAGAAAGTAGGATGAAGTTAGTAGAAACTAGATTTCAACAGTCAGGGCAGCTATCTTAGTGGCATGGCTAACAGAGATCTCAGTTCTTATCTACCTCTTGGGAAATTATATTTTTCTCACACAGTGACCACAGGAATTCTAGAATGTTCTTAGAATAATACATGTTTTAAGAAGGCATTCGTTTGTGAAAAACATTTATACAAATAAGAACAAGGTAATTTTATTCTGTTCAAAGGGCATTTACGACTGGACAGCTTACAAAACTTATTTGTGGGTCACCTAGGGGCACCACACGTAGGCTAAATTCAGCCTATGATAAATCTAATGTCTCTGTGTTTTGGTCTGTGATTTTAACGAGTACATCATACTGCAAAAATTGAACAAGCCACATAACATTCTATATGAACAATAATTAATAATAATGTAGCCCTGGCTGGTGTAGCTCAGTGGATTNACTTTCAACTCTCAAAGCCATGGGTCAGTGTGAGAAGTTCCACTTCCCATGCATTGAATCTTGAAACAGGATGAACAGAAGAATATCTCCGGGTTAGAACTGAGTCAACAGCGTTTAGTGAGCAGCCGCTGCTTGGTGCAGCGAGAGCATCGAGAAATGAGACTCGCTCTACCCTGAATGCTGCGAGCAGAAACATTGAAAGACATTTACATATGAGTGATTTTCAGAAATTCCACATGTTCTTGATCAAGAAAGTAGGATGAAGTTAGTAGAAACTAGATTTCAACAGTCAGGGCAGCTATCTTAGTGGCATGGCTAACAGAGATCTCAGTTCTTATCTACCTCTTGGGAAATTATATTTTTCTCACACAGTGACCACAGGAATTCTAGAATGTTCTTAGAATAATGTATGTTTTAAGAAGGCATTCGTTTGTGAAAAACATTTATACAAATAAGAACAAGGTAATTTTATTCTGTTCAAAAGGCATTTACGACTGGACAGCTTACAAAACTTATTTGTGGGTCACCTAGGGGCACCACACGTAGGCTAAATTCAGCTTACGATAAATCTAATGTCTCTGTGTTTTGGTCTGTGATTTTAACGAGTACATCATACTGCAAAAATTGAACAAGCCACATAACATTCTATACGAGCAATAATTAATAATAATGTAGCCCTGGCTGGTGTAGCTCAGTGGATTGAGCGCGGGCCTGTAAACCATGCGATCGAGGTTCGATTCCCAGTCAGGGCACATGCCTGGGTTGCAGGCCAGTTCCCGGTTCCCGGTTCCCGGCAGGGGACGAATGAGAGGCAACCATACATTGATATTTCTCTCTCTCTCTCTCTCCTTCCCTTCCCCTCTAAGATAAATAAATAAAATCTTAAAAAAATAATAATGTAAATATTAGCCAACAAGTAAGCCAAAGCAGTTGTAACTTCAAGAGCTGAAAGTACAGATAAGCTTGGAGGATGAGGTTGTGTGGCTAACCCCCGAGCCCATCGCGGGTTCACCTGAGGAGGACAGGGTTTGAATCGCCTCCCCTGTTCTGTAGCCGTGTTCTCGGGCAATTCCTTAACTTCCCTGTGCCTCAGCTGTCTCACCTTTGCAGTGAGACAAATGTTGCTGATAATACTACCATTTTAGTAGAATTGCCATGAAGATTAAATTGAGTATTTTATCCAGAGCACTAAAAACAGCATCTGGTACATGGTTAGTGTTCGATGTTAGCTAGTATTGTTGTTACTCCTATACCCAGGAGAAGATCTTATCATAGAAGTAGGAAGACTTAGCAGCAGAGATGTTGGACTTTGGAATCGAACGGAACACAATTCAAATGTCGGCTTCAGTCTTAAGACTTGGGCAAGTGACTTTTCCAGCCTAAGCCTCCCTTTTCCCATCTGCCTGGGGAGAAAAGTAATAGTACCTACATTCTCTGATATTTTGAGGAATAACAAAATGTAGATTTTACCTGGCACACAATTTAATTTAAATTAATTTTGTATACTCAGTAATTTAAATTAATTCTATCTACTTAATCATCAAAAAAATTCCCTCTGAATCATTGACAAAATAGGGGCAAAAATGGGATAAAATTTTTAAACTAAAGTGATAAAAGCCTAAATTGCTTTCTTCATTAAAAAAAAAAATACCCAGATGAATATCTTATCAGTTTATTCCCATGAACTAACTTTCTAGTCTTTAAGATAAAAAAAAAATTCCCAAAGTGATTCTCATTTATAAGCTCTGATGGAAAAACAGTTTCTTATTTCTGGCAATATTATTTAAATTTTCTATCCTACATTATAGTCTATAACCAAAGATGCCATAATAAAAGGAAAGAACATAATTTCCCCTCACAGAAAGTTTTCTTTTTGCCTGTAAACATAAGATACTCCACTGCCATAAGATTCTAATAGCCAACAAAACTCAAGAGCAACCTTGTCATCGCCAACCAAGATGACACATTTTTTGCTGAAGAGGCATTTTAAGGACAAGGATGAGGGACAGCCACTTTCCAGTGGTGGTTCAGATGAGACCAGGGCTGTCCTGTTGTCTCTGTCTACAACTGAGCCAGACAAAGGCCAAAGAAAATGATGTTATACGTTCCATATAATCTAAACATATGTAATCTGCAAAATATGAGCTATAGAAAGTGAGTTTTAAGGTCCCGTGCCTAGAGGGTGAAGTTCAGAAATGCAGACTTTATCTAATCTCTCTGAGCCAGAAAACAAAACAGTCAATCCTTTGTACATCCGCTAGAACAAAGGAACAATGAGACTGGGAAGTGCCTGGGCTGGGAGAACCTGCACTGGAAACAAACACTTAAAACCCCATTTTTGCTGTGATAAAGCCCTGTGCTGGCTGGGGTCCACTACTGCTACGTACGAGGCAGCCCTTCGTGTTCAGACATCTTTTCAACGTAAGCCCAGTGAAAACTCGGCTGTATTAAAGAAAAAGTTTTCAGCGTTTCATTAGAAACAAACTAGATCCGTCAGGGGTGCTAACTTCATATAGAAATACAAATTGACATATTAAATGTTACCAGAAAGTTTAGTTACATATCTATAGTCCTCTGATCAAAAGAAAAATCGTATGTAATTAGAAAACCTTACTTGGCTTCTGTCTAATTTATGCGGACGGCAGAGGTATCAACACACATACGTGAGCATTACGGCCTTCCTGGGTTTTCCCCCATCACCCCCAAACACACAGTGACCAGTGGCCTATTATAAACTAAGGGAACTGTTGAAAACTATAAATGGATCATTTAATCTCAAGCGTACATCACAACTTACCACTAGCCACACATTTAAAACATTTATGCTTCTTAGTTCCAGACAGATCTGGATGGCGAATGCAAAGTTCTGCCACATTCATCTGTTATATCTCAGTGAGTCCACCAGTACTAGGAAGCCCTAGAATTTCGTAAGTTAGCTTGATGGCAATCCAATTTTTCTCTTCTCAGAGGAAAAGATGCAGCTTAGCTGAATTCCTGAACCAAAATGAATTTTCCTTTTTTTTCTTTTTTAAAATGTGACTTTGGAGGAGGGAGAAACTCATATATATATATATATATATATACGCACACACACACAAGTATATATACATAATGAAAGTAATATTTTTATTTTTATTTTTTTTAATTTTTATTTTTTATTTTTTTTAAATATTTTATTTATTTATCTTTAGAGGGGAAGGGAAGGAGAGAAGGAGAGAAATATCAATGTATGGTTGCCTCTCGTGAGTCCCCTGCTGGGAACTGGCCTGCAACCCAGGCATGTGCCCTGACTGGGAATCGAACCACGATCGTGTGGTTCGCAGGCCCGAGCTCAATCCACTGAGCTATACCAGCCAGGGCGAAAGTAATATTTTTTTAAAAAAATTCTTTTGTATGTCTATTCAAACACTACTACCTATGGATAAAGGAATTTCCAGAGTGTTTAGATTTCAAAGTGATAGCATTTATTTTGCACACACATTCAACCTTATAACAAGAGTGCAGACAACAAACACATGGGTTAATGTCAATGCTATTCTCGAAGTCCTAGCGGCACCATGGTATATCTGTGTCAGATCTGGAAGTTTACAATATGCTTTCTCATTTTCGAAAACCTGCACCAACGGAAGGTTTGTGGCTTTTGCACCACAGAAGAACAAAATGGAGGAGCAATTGCTCACAATCTCCAGCTAATGAAATATATCTCTTTTACTTTGTGATTGTTGCTGTTTGATGATACTAGGCAGCTTTCTGACTTATTTTAAGATGACATACTGTGTTATGCTAATACATCCGATGAACATGCATTGAATTTAGCACCTTAACACACCAGACTTAAAGTTCAGGTAAGAAGGAATTTTTCAAGTTGTAACAACTCTGAAAGGCAACTGAAGCAGTTTTGACAATTATTTGCATCATCAGTAACAACAGCGCAGGAGATACCACATTATCTTTTCTGACTTTAGGTGTGTAAGTAGTAGGTGGTCCGCCCTCTGAGAGTTTACAATCTACTCAGGCAGTTAACACCTGTGAGAAAAAGGTAAACAAAAGGTGCACTATCAGGGAGGCCGACTTCAATGTCAGATGACACCTGGGTTCAAATCCCAACACTGTCAGTTATGAAGTGTCTTTAGGAAAACTGTTTAACTTCGCTGATGCTCAGTTTCCTGTCTATAACCTGGGAGCAACAACACCTTACAGAGTTGGACACGCTGAGAGGTAAGAGAGGTGCAGTGGTAAGTGCTGGCCTGACATACGTTGGGCTTTTGGTAAATAGCAGTTGGTACGAGTGTTGCCGCTGTTAAGAATAACACCGTGGGCATTAATGCGAAATATGCAAATGAAGAATGATAGCCAAGGGCTAAGGGCTCAGAGGTGGGCTTCATGGAGAAAATGAACTTCAGCAAATTGGGAGGTCAAGTAGGGCTTAGAAATCAGAGGGAAAAAAAGGCATTTCAGAGTGAGAGAGCAGTTTAAAGTAAAGCTGAAAGGCGTCCTGTCAAGGTACTGAGGGTGCCTTGACACCTGATGGAGACTTTAACCCCCTCATTCCCGTGATGCCCTTCAGGAGGCCCATGCCACTCCTTGGACACTGACAACGGAGGCTCTCTCAACGTTATCAAAGCGCTCCAAGCCCCTTGGCCTCCTCCTCCACTCAGACTGTGTCTCTCGTGTAGAGACTCATGAGCTGTCAATTGATGTGTGCTTTCGAACCTGAACATTGGGATATCAAGGAATTACTGTTAATGGTAGGTATGATAACGATGTTGTGGTTGTGTGAAAAATAATCTTATCTTTCAGAAATGCATACTAAATATGTATAAATGAAATTGAATTAATGACTTGGATTACAGATTGCATCAAAGTGATATGGGTTGGGAGTACAGGTGGGCAAGTAGATAAAACAAGACTGTCTATCTGCTGATAACTGCTGAAGACAGATGAAGATCACACAGTAGTCCATTATTCTAGTCTGTTTGCTTTTTTATTTGTTTGAGCTCTTCCATATAAAAGACAGAAAAACAAAATTAAAAACTAAAATCGCTGGCAATCTATGTATATAGGCAATAGGAAAAGAGGAAGCACAAATACAAGGTGGACCAGCTCTACAGTGGAAGCCTTGTACACCTGTCCGCAGGAGCTGATCAGGGCTGTTAAAGACAGAATGGCGTGGACATCACTCAGTCACAGGGTTGCCAGGGTCAGAGCTCACTCAACAGCACATGGACACACAGCTGCCATGTTAATTTAGTTGCATGTTATATGTTTAGGAGCATATAGTCATTTCAAACATATAGACAGAATAGGCTTGATTTCTCCTACAAGGTCAGAAAGATGTCAGAATTATTCTTTATGCCCCTGGGGGATTCCATTGAATTGGTGTGTGGGAATGGAAGGCCAAACACTTTTCCTTTGTTCTGTTCTTATTCTGTCTGGACAAATTAGATTTTATTTATTTTTTTTCTTGCTAACCTGTAGACCAAGACCACCAACAGAAGCCAGACTAATGGAGGAAGCTTCCTAAGCACACAAAAGAAGATAAAGTTCAGAGCACTCGGTAGGTTCGTTCCACGTACATAGCTCAGCTTGACCTTATAACTCCTTAAAGAGACTGCAAATGGCTGATTGCTAAATACTGAAGTCCATCACCAAGAGTTCAACACAACTAAAAATCAATAGCTGCTTATAATTGATCATTTCTTCACACTCTAACATATTTAATCATTATTCCACCCTGTGTAGGCCACAAACACACACAGAGATATTTTTGTAATCTGTTTTTCCTCAAAAGTTGCTTGAAAAGAAATACCACAGTGTCATATAGTAATTTGAAAGAACTAAAACCAGCTTAAAAATTATGCCCTTTCCACAGAGTAGTGGAAAGAACTGGAGTTGAATGCAGTAAACTCAGGGCTCAAATTTTATGCCTATATTAGCTGTATGGATTAGTGATGTTAATGCTTATAAATGTCAATCTAATTTTCAACCTGAAAGTTAATAAGAGTAAATTTATGACACACTTAGTGTGTATGAACCATTTAAAACCTCAAAAGATCCTGTTGAGAAGGCAATATTTTTATTATCACTCCCATTTCATAAATTAAGAAGCATAAATTAGGCTGGTAGAGGTTAATAACTTGCCCAAGGCAATTTGGCTAGTAAGTGATGGAGGCAGCAGCTTTCAGCATTCAACTCTTCACCACTGTGCAGCCTGTGCTTTCATAAAACTCCTGCCACAGGGGAGGTCCGGGGGAGTTTTATCCTCCATGAGGATAAAGCTAGACAATATGTGGTCAGTATAATGTTCACCTTATTTATACAGATTTGACCATAAAAAGAAATGATATCAAAATTTTAATGTCAATGAAAAATAGAAAAACTACTTCAATAGCTCTTCAACTTCAGTGTGCACAGATTCACTTTGATATTTCTTTAAAATCACATACCCTAAGCTCCATTTTTCCTAAATTCATTACATGTTGGGCAGAAGCCAAGAAAATGCCTTTATAACATGCTCTGCAAGAGATTTTGATGCAAATAGCTTATAGACATTACTGAGAAATAATGGCCTATGTTTAAAGCTATACGTGTTATGGGCTGAATTGCGCCACTTGAAAACTTGTATGTTGAAACTTTAACACCCAACACTTCAAAATGTTACTGTATTTGGAGTTAAAGCTTTTAAAAAGGTAATAAAGTTAAAAGGGGTCACTGGGGGGAGCCCAATCC